>NW_027667248.1:1200000-1800000 GCF_963924665.1 Micromys minutus | reverse complement strand
TTGCTCCAAAATACGGGGAATTTCTGCCTTTTTGCCCGAAAATAAGGGGAATGCATAACTTTTTGCCATAAAAAAGGGAAATTTCTTCATTTTTGCTCCAAAATAAGAGGAATTTCTGCCATTTTGCCTCTAAATAAGTGGAATTTCTGAGTTTTGCCCCAAAATTAAAAGAATTTCTGTCCTTTTGCCCCAAAATATAGAGAATTTCTGCCTTTTTGCCCCAAAATTAGGGGAATTTCTGCAATTTTGCTTCAAAATACGGGGAATTTCTGCCTTTTTGTCCGAAAATAAGGGGAATGCATACCTTTTTGCCATAAAAAAGGAAAATTTTTTCATTTTTGCTCCAAAATAAGTGGAAGTTCTGCCTTTTTGCCTCTAAATAAGTGGAATTTCTGTCTTTTTCCCCCAAAACAAAGGGCATTTCTGTCTTTTTTGCCACAAATTAAGGAAAATTTCTGACTTATTACCCTGAAATAAGTGAAATTTCTGCAATTTTGCACCAAAATAAAGTAAATTCCTGCAATTTTGCCCCAAAATAAAAAAAATTTCTGCCTTTTTGCCCCCAAATAAGTTAAATTTAAGCCTTTATACCTCAAAAAAAGGGAAATTTCTGCATTTTTTCCACAAAATATTAGGAATTTCTGCCTATTTGCCCCAAAATAAAAAAAAAATTTGCTTTTTTCCCTGAAATAAGTTAAAATTCTGCAATTTTGCCCCTAAATAAGTGAAATTTCTGCAATTTTGCCCAAAAGTAAGGGGAATTTCTGATTTTTGCCCCAAAATAAAGGGAATTTCTGCCTTTTGCCCCAAAATTAGGGGATTTTCTGCAAATTTGTTCCAAATACGGGGAATTTCTGCTTTTGCCCGAAAATAAGGGGAATGCATACCTTTTTGCCATGAAAAAGCGAAATTTCTTCATTTTTGTTCCAAAAAAGGGGAATTTCTGCCTTTTTGCCTGAAAATAAGTGGAATTTCTGTTTTTTCCCCCCCAAAAAAGGTAATTTCTGTCTTTTTTGCCCCGAAATATAGAAAATTTCTGACTTATTACCCTGAAATAAGTGAAATTTCTGCAATTTTGCCCCAAAATAAGGTAAATTTCTGCCTTTTTGCCCTGAAATATGTGAAATTTCTGCAAATTTACCCCAAAATTAGGTGAATTTCTGCCTTTTTGCCCCAAAATAATGGGAATTTCTGCATTTTTGCCCCAAAATAAGAAAAATTTTTGCTTTTATTCTCTGAAATAACTGAAATTTCTGCAATTTTGCTCTAAAACAAGTGAAATTTCTGAGTTTTGCCCCAAAATAAGGAGAATTTCTGTCTTTTTGCCCAAAAATATGGGAAATTACTGCCTTTTTGCCCCACAATTAGGGGAATTTCTGCAATTGTGCTCCAAAATATGGAGAATTTCTGCCTTTTTGCCCGAAAATAAAGGGAATGTATACCTTTTTGCCATAAAAAAGGGAAATTTCTTCATTTTTGCCCGAAAATAAGGAAATTTTCCGCATTTTTGACTCAAAATAAGTGCAATTTCTGCCTTTTTCTCAAAAATAAACGAAATTTCTGTCTTTTTTCCCCAACATAAGAGGAATTTCTGACTTTTTGCCCGAAAATAAGGGGAATTTGAGCCTTTTTGCCACAAAATATGGGTAATTTCTGCCTTTTGCCCCAAAATAAGACAAATTTCTGCAATTTTGTAACAAAATAATAGAAATTTCTGCCTTTTGCCCCAAAATAATAAAATTTCTGCATTTTTTCTGATATAAGTGAAATTTTTGCAATTTAGACCCAAAATAAGAGAAATTTCTGCAATTTTGCCCAAATGTAAAATAAATTTCTGCAATTTTGCCCCAAAATAAGGGGAATTTCTGACTTTTTGCCCCCGAAAAAAGGAGATTTTCTGTCTTTTTGCCCCAAAATAAGGAGAATTTCTGCCTTTTTGCCTGAAAATTATGAGAATTTCTGCAATTTTGCTTCAAAATACGGGGAATTTCTGCTTTTTAGCCCCAAAATAAAGGGAATTTCTGCATTTCCGCCGAATATTTGGGGAATTTCAGCATTTTACCTTTAAATAAGGGGAATTTCTGCATTTTACCTCAAAATAAGAAGAATTTCTGCCTTTTGCCCCAAAATATGGGGAATTTCTGCCTTTTTGTTTCAAAATAAGGAAAATTTCTTCAATTTTGTACCATAATCAAAGAATTTTCTGCTTTTTGCCCCAAAATAAGGGGAATTTCTGACTGTTTACCCTGAAATAAATGAAATTTCTGCAATTTTGCCCGAAAATAAAGGAAATTTGTGCCTTTTTGCCCCAAAATGAGGGGAATTTCTGCCTTTTGCCCCAAAATATGGGAAATTTTAGCATTTTACCTCAAAATAAGGGGAATTTCAGCCTTTTTGCACCAAAATATGGAGAATTTCTGCTTTTTTGCCCCAAAATAAAAGGAATTTCTGCATTTTTGCACCAATATTAGAAGAATTTCTGCAATTTTGCTCCAAAATACGGGTCATTTCTGCCTTTTTGCCCGAAATTAAGTGGAATTTCTGCCTTTTTGTCCCGAAATAAGTGAAATTTCCTCCATTTTAGCCAAAAATTATGGATTTCACCTTTTTGCCCCAAAATAAGGGGAATTTCTGCCATTTTGCCCTGAAATATTTGAAATTTCTGCAATTTTACCCCAAAATAAGGGGAATTTCTGCCTTTTTCCCCAAAATTAGGCGAATTTCTGCATTTTTACTCCAAAATACGGGGAATTTCTGACTTTTTCCCGAAAATAAGGGGAATGCATACTTTTTTGCCATAAAAAAGGGAAATTTCTTCATTTTTGCTCCAAAATAAGGGGAATTTCTGCCTTTTTGCCTCTAAATAAGTGGAATTTCTGTCTTTTTCCTCGAAAACAAAGGGAATTTCTGTCTTTTTTGCCCCAAAATAAGGAAAATTTCTGATTTATTACCCTGAAATAAGTGAAATTTCTGCAATTTTGCTCCAAAATAAGGAAAATTTCTTCCTTTTTGCCCTATAATATGTGAAATTTCTGCAATTTTTCCCCAAAATAAGGGGAATTTCTGCCTTTTTGCCCCAAAATAAAAAAAATTTTTGCATTTATTCTCTGAAATAACTGAAATTTCTGCAATTTTGCCCTAAAATAAGTGAAATTGTTGAGTTTTGCCCTAAAATAAAGAGAATTTCTGTCTTTTTGCCCCAACATATAGGGAATTTCTGCCTTTTTGCCCCACAATTAGGGGAATTTCTGCAATTTTGCTCCAAAATACGGGGAATTTCTGCCTTTTTGCCCGAAAATAAAGGGAACGTATACCTTTTTGCCATTAAAAAAAGAAATTTCTTCATTTTTGCCCGAAAATAAGGAAATTTTCCGCCTTTTTGACTCAAAATAAGTGCAATTTCTGCCTTTTCCAAAAAATAAACGAAATTTCTTTCTTTTTGCCCCAACTTAAGCGGAATTTCTGATTTTTGCCCGAAAATAAGGGGAATTTCAGCCTTTTTGCCCCAAAATATGGGGAATTTCTGCCTTTTTGCCCCAAAATAAGAAAAATTTCTGCAATTTTGTACCAAAATAATAGAAATTTCTGCCTTTTTGCCACAAAATAAGAAAATTTCTGCATTTTTTCTGAAATAAGTGAAATTTCTGCAATTTTGCTCCAAAATAAGGGAAATTTCTGCAATTTTGTCCAAATGTAAAGGAAATGTCTGCAATTTTGCCCCAAAATAAGGGGAATTTCTGACTTTTTGCCTCCTAAAAAAAAAGATTTTCTGTCTTTTTGCCTCAAAATAAGGAGAATTTCTGCCTTTTTGCCTGAAAATTATGAGAATTTCTGCAATTTTGCTTTAAAATATGGGGAATTTCTGCATTTTACCTCAAAATAGGAAGAATTTCTGTCTTTTGCCCCAAAATATGGGGAATTTCTGCCTTTTTGTTCCAAAATAAGGAAAATTTCTTCAATTTTGTACCATAATAAAAGAAATTTCTGCTTTTTGCCCCAAAATAAGGGGAATTTCTGACTTTTTACCCTGAAATAAATAAAATTTCTGCAATTTTGCCCGAAAATAAGGGAAATTTGTGCCTTTTTGCCCAAAAATGAGGGGAATTTCTGCCTTTTGCCCAAAAATATGGGGAATTTCAGCATTTTCCCTCAAAATAAGGGGAATTTCAGCCTTTTTGCACCAAAATATGAAGAATTTCTGCCTTTTTGCCCCAAAATAAAGGGAATTTCTGCATTTTTGCACCAATATTAGGGGAATTTCTGCAATTTTGCTCCCAAATACAGGTCATTTCTGCCTTTTTGCCCGAAATTAAGTGGAATTTCTGCCTTTTTGTCTCGAAATAAGTTTAATTTCTTCAATTTTAACCAAAAATTATGGATTTCATCTTTTTGCCCCAAAATAAGGGGAATTTCTGCCATTTTGCCTGAAATATTTGAAATTTCTGCAATTTTACCCCAAAATAAGGGAATTTCTGCCTTTTGCCCCAAAATTAGGGGAATTTCTGCAATTTTGCTCCAAAATACAAGGAATTTCTGCCTCTTTGCCTGAAAATAAGAAGAATGCATACCTTTTTGCCATAAAAAAGGGAAATTTTTTTATTTTTGCTCCAAAATAAGAGGAATTTGTGCCATTTTGCCTCTAAATAAGTGGAATTTCTGAGTTTTGCCCCAAAATAAAAAGAATTTCTTTCTTTTTGCCCCAATATATAGGGAATTTCTGCCTTTTTGCCCCAATATTAGGGGCATTTATGCAATTTTGCTCCAAAATACGGAGATTTTCTGACTTTTTGCCCGAAAATATAGGGAATGTATACCTTTTTGCCATAAAAAAAGAAAATTTCTTCATTTTTGCCAGAAAATAAGGAAATTTTCCGCCTTTTTCTCAAAATAAGTGCAATTTCTGCCTTTTCCCCAATAATAAACGAAATTTCTGTCTTTTTGCCCCAACATAAGGGGAATTTCTGATTTTTGCCCGAAAATAAGGGGAATTTCAGCCTTTTTGCCTCAAAATATGGGGAATTTCTGCCTTTTTGTCCCAAAATAAGAAAAATTTCTGCAATTTTGTACCAAAATAATAGAAATTTCTGCCTTTTTGCCCCAAAATAAGAAAATTTCTGCATTTTTTCTGAAATAAGTGAAATTTCTGCAATTTTACCCCAAAATAAGGGGAATTTCTGACTTTTTGCCCCCTAAAAAAGGAGATTTTCTGTCTTTTTTCCCCAAAATAAGAAGAATTCCTGACTTTTTGCCTGAAAATTATGAGAATTTCTGCAATTTTGCTTCAAAATATGGCAAATTTCTGCCTTTTAGCACCAAAATAAAAAAAATTTCTGCATTTTCCCCCAATATTTGGTTAATTTCTGCATTTTACCTCTAAATAAGGGGAATTTCTGCATTTTACCTCAAAATAAGAAGAATTTCTGCCTTTTGCCCCAAAATATGGGGAATTTCTGCCTTTTTGTTCCAAAATAAGGAAAATTTCTTCAATTTTGTACCATAATAAAAGAAATTTCTGCTTTTTGCTTCAAAATAAGGGGAATTTCTGACTTTTTATTCTGAAATAAATGAAATTTCCGCAATTTTGCCCGAAAATAAGGGAAATTTGTGCCTTTTTGCCCCAAAATGAGGGGAATTTCTGCCTTTTGCCCCAAAATATGGGGAATTTCAGCATTTTACCTCAAAATAAGGGGAATTTCAGCCTTTTTGCACCAAAATATGGAGAATTTCTGCCTTTTTGCCCCAAAATAAAGGGAATTTCTGCATTTTTGCACCAATATTAAGGGAATTTCTGCAATTTTGCTCCAAAATAAAGGGAATTTCTGCCTTTTTGCCCGGAATTAAGTGGAATTTTTGCCTTTTTGTCCCGAAATAAGTGAAATTTCTTCAATTTTAGCCAAAAATTATGGATTTCATCTTTTTGCCCCAAAATAAGGGGAATTTCTGCCATTTTGCCCTGAAATATTTGAAATTTCTGCAATTTTACCCAAAAATAAGGGGAATTTCTGCCTTTTGCCCCAAAATTAGGGGAATTTCTGCAATTTTGCTCCAAAATACAGGGAATTTCTGCCTTTTTGCCCGAAAATAAAGAGAATGCATACCTTTTTGCCATAAAAAAGGGAAATTTCTTCATTTTTGCTCCAAAATAAGAGGAATTTCTGCCATTTTTCCTCTAAATAAGTGGAATTTCTGAGTTTTGCCCCCAAATAAAAAAAATTTCTGTATTTTTGCCTTAACATATAGAGAATTTCTGCCTTTTTGCCCCACATTTAGGGGATTTTCTGAAATTTTGCTCCAAAATACGGGGAATTTCTGCCCTTTTCCCCGAAAATAAGGGGAATGCATACCTTTTTGCCATAAAAAAGGGAAATTTCTTCATTTTTGCTCCAAAATGAGGGGAATTTCTGCCTTTTTTCCTCTAAATAAGTGGAATTTCTGACTTTTTCCCCAAAAACAAAGAGAATTTCTGTCTTTTTTGCCATAAAATAAGGAAAATTTTTGACTTATTACCCTGAAATAAGTGAAATTTCTGCAATTTTGCCCCAAAATAAAGTAAATTCCTGCTATTTTGCCCCAAAATAAAAAAAAATTTCTGCCTTTTTGCCCCCAAATACGGGAAATTTCAGCCTTTTTACCTCAAAATAAGGGGAATTTCAGCATTTTTGCCACAAAATATTAGGAATTTGTGCCTTTTTGCCCCAAAATAAAGAAAATTTCTGCCTTTTTTCCCTGAAATAAGTGAAAATTCTGCAATTTTGCCCATAAATAAGATAAATTTCTGCAATTTTGCCCCCAAATAAAGGAAATTTCTGGAATTTTGCCCGAAAGTAAGGGGAATTTCTGATTTTTGCCCCAAAATAAAGAGAATTTCTGCCTTTTGCCCTAAAATTAGGGGAATTTCTGCAATTTTGCTCCAAAATACGGTGAATTTTTGCCTTTTTTGCCCGAAAATAAGGGGAATGCATACCTTTTTGCTATAAAAAAAGGGAAAATTCTTAATTTTTGCTCCAATATAAAGGGAATTTCTGCCTTTTTCCATCTAAATAAATGGAATTTCTGTATTTTTCCCCCCAAAAAAGGTAATTTTTGTATTTTTGCCCCAAAATAAAGAAAATTTCTGACTTATTACCCTGAAATAAGTGAAATTTCTGCAATTTTGACCCAAAATAAGGGAAATTTCTGTCTTTTTGCCGTGAAATTTCTGCAATTTTACCCCAAAATAAGGTGAATTTCTGCCTTTTTGCCCAAAAATAATGGGAATTTCTGCCTTTTTGCCCCAAAATAAGAAAAATTTTTGCTTTTTTTCTCTGAAATAACTGAAATTTCTGCAATTTTGCCCTAAAATAAGTGAAATTTCTGAGTTTTGCCCCAAAATAAGGAGAATTTCTGTCTTTTTGCCCCAACATATAGGGAATTTCTGCCTATTTGCCCCACAATTAGGGGAATTTCTGCAATTTTGCTTCAAAATACGGGGAATTTCTGCCTTTTTGCCCGAAAATAAAGGGAATGTATACCTTTTTGCCATAAAAAAGGGAAATTTCTTCATTTTTGCCCAAAAATAAGGAAATTTTCCGCCTTTTTGACTCAAAATAAGTGCAATTTCTGCCTTTACCCCAAAAATAAACGAAATTTCTGTCTTTTGGCCCACACATAAAGGGAATATCTGAATTTTTGCCTGAAAATACGGGGAATTTCAGCCTTTTTGCCAAAAAAAGGGAAATTTCGTCATTTTTGCTCAAAAATAAGGGGAATGTCTGACTTTTTTCCTCTAAATAAGTGGAATTTCTGTTTTTTTCCCTCTCAAAAAAGGTAATTTCTGTATTTTTGCCCCAAAATAAAGAAAATTTCTGACTTATTACCCTGAAATAAGTGAAATTTCTGCAATTTTGCCCCAAAATAAGGGAAATTTCTGTCTTTTTGCCCTGAAATATATGAAAATCCTCAATTTTACCCCAAAATAAGGTGAATTTCTGCCTTTTTGCCCCAAAATAAGGTGAATTTCTGCCTTTTGGCCCCAAAATAATGGGAATTTCTGCCTTTTTGACCAAAAATAAGAAAAATTTTTGCTTTTTTTCTCTGAAATAAGTGAAATTTCTGCAATTTTGCCCTAAAATAAGGGAAATTTTTGCAATTTTTTCACATAATAAGAAAAATTTCTGCAATTTTGCCCCAAAATAAGGGGAATTTCTTCCTTTTTGCACCAAAACAAAGGAAATTTCAGCCTTTTTACCTGAAAATAAGTGAAATTTCTGCAATTTTGCCCCAAATAAGGGAAATTTCTACAATTTTGCCCCAAAATAAGGTAAATTCCTGCAATTTTGCCCCAAAATAAAGGAAATTTCTGGAATTTTGCCCCAAAATAATGGGAGTTTCTGATTTTTGCCCCAAAATAAAGGGAATTTCTGCCTTTTGCCTAAATAAAGGGGAATTTCTGCATTTTTGCTCCAATATAAAAGGAATTTCTGCCTTTTTGCCCGAAAATAATGGGAAAGCATACCTTTTTGCCATAAAAAGTGAAATTTCTTCATTTTTGCTCCAAAATAAAGGGAATTTCTTCCTTTTTGCATCTATATAAGTGGAATTTCTGTATTTTTACTTCAAAACAAAGGGAATTTCTGTCTTTTTTGCCTCAAAATAAGGTAAATTTCTGACTCGTTACCCTGAAATAAGTGAAATTTCTGCAATATCGCCCCAAAATAAGGGAAATTTCTGCAATTTTGCCCCAATGTAAAGAAAATTTCTGCAATTTTGCTTCAAAATAAGGGGAATTTCTGACTGTTTGCTCCCGAAAAAGAAGATTTTCTGTCTTTTTGCCCCAAAATAAGGAGAATTTCTGCCTTTTTGCCCGAAAATTGAGAGAATTTCTGCAATTTTGCTTCAAAATATGGGGAATTTCTGCTTATAATCCCGAAAGTAAGGGGAATGTACACCTTTTGCCACAAAAAAAGGAAATTTCTTCATTTTTGCCCCAAAATTAGAGCAATTTCTGCCTTTTTACCTCAAAATAAGTGAAATCTCTGGCATTTTACCCAAAAATAAACGGAATTTCTGTCATTTTGCCCCAAAATAAAAGGAATTTTTGAATTATGCCCTGAAATATGTGAAATTTCTGCAATTTTGCCCCAAAATAAAAGAAATTTCTGCATTTTTGCCACAAAATAAGGGGAATTTCTGTCTCTTTGCCCCAAAATAAGGGAAATTTCTGCCTTTTTGCCCCCAAATAAGGGGAATTTCAGCATTTTTACTCAAAATAAGGGGAATTTCTGCATTTTTGCCCCAAAATAAGAAAAATTTCTGCCTTTTTTTTAAATAATTGAAATTTCTGCAATTTTGCAACAAATTAAGTGAAATTTCTGCAATTTGGCCCCAAAATAAGGGAAATTTCTGGAATTTTGCCCCAAAATATGGGGAATTTCTGAATTTTGCCCCAAAATAAGGAGAATTTCTGTGTTTTTCCCCAACATATAGGGAATTTCTGACTTTTTGCCCCACAATTAGGGGAATTTCTGCAATTTTGCTCCAAAATACAGGGAATTTCTGCCTTTTTGCCTGAAAATAAGGGGAATGCATAACCTTTTTCCATAAACGAGGAAAATTTCTTCATTTTTGCTTCAGAATGAGAAGAATTTCTGCTTTTTTGCCTCTAAATAAGTGGAATTTCTGTCTTTTTCCCCCAAAACAAAGGGAATTTCTGTATTTTTTTGCCCCAAAATAAGGGGAATTTCTGACTTATTACCTTGAAATAAGTGAAATTTCTGCAATTTTGCCCCAAAATAAGGGAAATTTCTGCCTTTTTACTCTGAAATATGTGAAATGTCTGCAATTTTACCCCAAAATAAGGTAAATTTTTACCTTTTTGCCCCAAAATAATGGGAATTTCTTCCTTTTTGCCCCAAAATAAGAAAAATTTTTACTTTTTTCTCTGAAATAAGTGAAATTGCTGCAATTTTGCCCTAAAATAAGGAAAATTGCTGCAATTTTTCCCAATAATAATAAAAATTTCTGCAATTTTGCCCCAAAATAAGGGGAATTTCTCCCTTTTGGCCCCAAAATAAAGGAAATTTCAGCCTTTTTACCTGAAAATAAGTGAAATTTCTGCAATTTTGCCCCAAATAAGAAAAAATTCTGCAATTGTGCCCCAAAATAAGGTAAATTCCTTCAATTTTGCCTCAAAATAAAAGAAATTTCTTGAATTTTGCCCCAAAATAAGGGGAATTTATGATTCTTGCCCCAAAATATAGGGAATTTCTGCCTTTTGCCCCAAATTTAGGGGAATTTCTGCAATTTTGCTCCAAAATACGGGAAATTTCTGCCTTTTTGCCCGAAAATAATGGGAATGCATACCTTTTTGCCATAAAAAGGAAAATTTCTTCATTTTTGCTCCAAAATAAGGGGAATTTCTGCCTTCTTGCCTCTAAATAAGTGGAATTTCTTCTTTTTGCCCCAAAACAAAGGGAATTTCTGTCTTTTTTGCCCGAAATTAAAGAGAATTTCTGACTAATTACCCTGTAATAAGTGAAATTTCTGCAATTTTGCCCCAAAATAAGGGATATTTCTGCCTTTTTGCCCCAAATTAACAAAATTCCTTTTTTTCCCTGAAATAAGTGAAATTTCTGCAATTTTGCCTAAAATAAGTGAAATTTCTGCAATTTTGCCCCAGAATAAGGGAAATTTCTGGAATTTTGCCCCAAAATAAGTGGAATTTCTGAGTTTTGCCCCAAAATAAGGAGAATTTCTGTCTTTTGCCCCAACATATAGGGAATTTCTGCATTTTTGCCCCACACTTAGGGGAATTTTTGCAATATTGCTCTAAAATACGGGGAATTTCTGCCTTTTTGCCCGAAAATAAGAAGAATGCATACCTTTTTGCCTTAAAAAAGGGAAATTTCTTCATTTTTGCTTCAAAATAAGGGGAATTTCTGCTTTTTTGCCTCTAAATAAGTGGAATTTCTGTCTTTTTTCCCCAAAACAAAGGGATTTTCTGTCTTTTTTGCCCCAAAGTAAAAAAAAATTCTGACTTATTACTCTGAAATAAGTGAAGTTTCTGCAATTTTGCCCCAAAATAAGGGAAATTTTTTCCTTTTTGCTCACAAATAAGGGGAATTTCACCCTTTTTACCTCAAAATAAGGGGAATTTCTGCATTTTTGCCACAAAATATTAGGAATTTCTGCCTTTTTTCCCTGAAGTAAGTGAAATTTCTGCAATTTTTCCCAAAAATAAGTGGAATTTCTGAGTTTTGACCCAAAATAATGATAATTTCTGTGTTTTTGCCCCAACATATAGGGAATTTCTGCCTTTTTGCACCACAATTAGGGGAATTTCTGCAATTCTGCTCCAAAATACGGGGAATTTCTGCCTTTTTGCACGAAAATAAGGGGAATGCATAACTTTTTGCCATAAAAAAGGGAAATTTCTTCATTTTTTGCTCCAAAATAAGGGGAATTTCTGCCTTTTTGCTTCTCAATAAGTGGAATTTCTGTCTTTTTCCCCCAAAACAAAGGGAATTTCTGGTTTTTTTGGCCCAAAATAAGGGGAATCTCTGACTTATTACCCTGAAATAAGTGAAATTTCTGCAATTTTGCCTCAAATTAGAGAAATTTCTACCTTTTTGCCCTGAAATATGTGAAATTTCTGCAATTTTACCTAAAAATAAGGTGAATTTCTCCTTTTTTGCCCCAAAAAAATGGGAATTTCTGCCTTTTTGCCCCAAAATAAAGGAAATTTCAGCCTTTTTACCTGAAAATAAGTGAAATTTCTGCAATTTTGCCCCAAATAAGAAAAATTTCTGCAATTGTGCCCCAAAATAAGGTAAATTCCTTCAATTTTGCCTCAAAATAAAAGAAATTTCTTGAATTTTGCCCCAAAATAAGGGGAATTTATGATTTTTGCCCCGAAATAAAGGGAATTTCTGCCTTTTGCCCCAAATTTAGAGGAATTTCTGCAATTTTGCTCCAAAATACGGGGAATCTGCCTTTTTGCCCGAAAATAATGGGAATACATACCTTTTTGCCATAAAAAGGGAAATTTCTTCATTTTTGCTCCAAAATAAGGGGAATTTTTGCCTTCTTGCTTCTAAATAAGTGGAATTTCTTCTTCTTGCCCCCCAAAAAAGGGAATTTCTGTCTTTTTTGCCCCAAATTAAGGAAAATTTCTGATTTATTACCCTGTAATAAGTGAAATTTCTGCAATTTTGCCCCAAAATAAGGGATATTTCTGCCTTTTTGCCCCCAAATAAGGGGAATTTTAGCCTTTTTACCTCAAAATAAGGGGAATTTCTGCCTTTTTGCACCAAAATAACAAAATTCCTTTTTTTTCCCTGAAATAAGTGAAATTTGTGAAATTTGGCCAAAATAAGTGAAATTTCTGCAATTTTGCCCCAGAATTAGGGAAATTTCTGGAATTTTGCCCCAAAATAAGTGGAATTTCTGAGTTTTGCCCCAAAATAAAGAGAATTTCTCTGTTTTTGCCCCAACATATAGGGAATTTCTGCCTTTTTGCACCACAATTAGGGGAATTTCGGCAATTTTGCTCCAAAATACAAGGAATTTCTGCCTTTTTGCACGAAAAAAATGGGAATGCATAACTTTTTGCCTTAAAAAAGGGAAATTTCTTCATTTTTGCTCCAAAATAAGGGGAATTTCTGCTTTTTTGCCTCTAAATAAGTGGAATTTCTGTTTTTCCTCTAAAACAAAGGGATTTTCTGTCTTTTTTGCCACAAAATCAAGAAATTTTCTGACTTATTACCCTGAAATAATTGAAATTTCTGCCATTTTGCCCCAAAATAAGGGAAATTTCTGCCTTTTTTCCCGCAAATTAGGGGAATTTCAGCCTTTTCACCTCAAAATAAGGTGAATTTCTGCATTTTTGCCACAAAGTATTAGGAATTTCTGCCTTTTTGCTCCAAAATAAGGAAAATTTCTGCCTTTTTTCCCTGAAATAAGTGAAATTTCTGCAATTTTGCCCTAAAATAAGTGAAATTTCTGCAATTTTGTCCCAAAATAAGGGGAATTTCTGGAATTTTGCCCCAAAATAAGTGGAATTTCTGAGTTTTGCCCCAAAATAAGGGGAATTTCTGTCTTTTTGCCCCAACATATAGAGAATATCTGCATTTTTGCCCCACAATTAGGGGAATTTCTGCAATTTTGCTCCAAAATACGGGGAATTTCTGCCTTTATGCCCGAAAATAAGGGGAATGCATAACTTTATGCCATAAAAAAGGGAAATTTCTTCATTTTTGCTCCAGAATAAGGGTAATTTTTGCCCTTTTGCCTCTAAATAATTGGAATTTCTGTCTTTTTCTCTCCAAAAAAGGGATTTTCTTTCTTTTTTGCTCCAAAATGAGCAAAATTTATGACTTATTACCCTGAAATAAGTGAAATTTCTGCAATTTTGCCCCAAGATAAGGAAAATTTCTGACTTTTTGCCGCCAAATAAGGGGAATTTCAGCCTTTTCACCTCAAAATAAGGGGAATTTCTGCATTTTTGCCACAAAATATTAGGAATTTTTGCTTTTGCCCCAAAATAAAAAAAATTTCTGCCTTTTTTCCCTGAAATAAGTGAAATTTCTGCAATTTTACCCCAAAATAAGTGAAATTTCTGAAATTTTGCCCCAAAATATGGGAAATTTCTGGAATTTTACCCCAAAATAAGTGGAATTTATGAGTTTTGCCCCAAAATAAAGAGAATTTCTGTCTTTTTGCCCCAACATATAGGGAATTTCTGTCTTTTTGCCAAACAACTAGGGGAATTTCTGCAATTTTGCTCCAAAATACGGGGAATTTCTGATTTTTGCCCGAAAAAAAAGGGGAATGCATAACTTTTTGCCATAAAAAAGGGAAATTTCTTTATTTTTGCTCCAAAATAAGGGAAATTTCTGCCTATTTGCCTCTAAATAAGTGGAATTTCTGTATTTTTCCCTCAAAACAAAGGGAATTTCTGGTTTTTTTTGCCTCAATATAAGTGGAATTTCTGACTTATTTCCCTGAAATAAGTGAAATTTCTGCAATTTTGCCCCAAAATAAGGGAAATTTCTGACTTTTTGCCCAGAAATATGTGAAATTTCTGCAATTTTACCCCAAAATAAGGTGAATTTCTGCCTTTTTGCCCCAAAATAATGGGAATTTCTGCCTTTTTGCCTTAAAATAAAAAAAATTCTTTCTTTTTTTCTCTGAAATAAGTGAAATTTCTGCAATTTTGCCCTAAAATAAGAAAAATTTCTGCAATTTTTCCCAATAATAAAGGAAATTTCTGCAATTTTGCCCCAAAATACAGGGAATTTCTTCCTTTTTGCCCCAAAATAAAGGAAATTTCTGCCTTTTTACCTAAAAATAAGTGAAATTTCTGCAATTTTGCCCCAAATAAGAAAAATTTCTGCAATTTTGCCCCAAAATAAGGTAAATTCCTGGAATTTTGCCACAAAATAAAGGAAATTTCTTGAATTTTGCCCCAAAATAAGGGGTATTTCTGATTTTTGCCCCAAATAAAGGGAATTTCTGCCTTTTGCCCCAAATTTAGGGGAATTTCTGCAATTTTGCTCCAAAATACGGGGAATTTCTGCCTTTTTGCCCGAAAATAATGGGAATGCATACCTTTTTGCCATAAAAAGGGAAATTTCTTCATTGTTGCTTTAAAATAAGGGAAATTTCTGCCTTTTTGCCTCTAAATATGTGGAATTTATGTCTTTTTCCCCAAAAACAAAGGGAATATCTGTCTTTTTTGCCACAAATTAAGGGGAATTTCTGACTTATTACCCTGAAATAAGTGAAATTGCTGCAATTTTGCCCCAAAATAAGGGATATTTCTGCCTTTTTGCGCCCAAATAAGAGGTATTTCAGCCTTTTTACCTCAAAATAAGGGGAATTTCTCCCTTTTTGCCCCAAATAACAAAATTTTTTTCCCCTGAAATAAGTAAAATTTCTGCAATTTTGCCCAAAATATGTGAAATTTCTCCAATTTTGCCCCAGAATAAAGGAAATTTCCGGAATTTTGCCCCAAAATAAGTGGAATTTCTGAGGTTTGCCCCAAAATAAAGAAAATTTCTGTCTTTTTGCCCCAACATATAGGGAATTTCTGCATTTTTGCCCCACAATAAGGGGAATTTTTGCAATTTTGCTCCAAAATATGGGGAATTTCTGCCTTTTTGCAAGATAATGAGAAGAATGCATACCTTTTTGCCTTAAAAAAGGGAAATTTCTTCATTTTTGCTTCAAAATAAGGGGAATTTCTGCTTTTTTGCCTCTAAATAAGTGGAATTTCTGTCTTTTTCCCCCTAAAAAAGGGATTTTATGTCTTTTTTGCCCCAAAATAAGAAAAATTTCTGACTTATTACCCTGAAATAAGTGAAATTTCTGCAATTTTGCCCCAAAATAAGGGAAATTTTTCCCTTTTTGCCCACAAATAAGGGGAATTTCACCCTTTTTACCTCAAAATAAGGGGAATTTCTGCATTTTTGCAACAAAATATTAGGAATTTCTGCATTTATGCCCCAAAATAAGGAAAATTTCTGCCTTTTTTCCCTGAAGTAAGTGAAATTCCTGCAATTTTGCCCCAAAATAAAGGAAATTTCTGGAATTTTGCCCCACAATAAGGGGAATTTCTGATTTTTGCCCCAAATAAAGGGAATTTCTGCCTTTTGCCCCAAATTTAGGGCAATTTCTGCAATTTTGCTCCAAAATACCGGGAATTTCTGCATTTTTGCCCGAAAATATTGGGAATGCATACCTTTTTGCCATAAAAAGGGAAATTTCTTCATTGTTGCTTTAAAATAAGGGAAATTTCTGACTTTTTGCCGCCAAATAAGGGGAATTTCAGCCTTTTTACCTCAAAATAAGGGGAATTTCTGCATTTTTGCCACAAAATATTAGAAATTTTTGCTTTTTGCCCCAAAATAAAGAAAATTTCTGCCTTTTTTCCCTGAAATAAGTTAAATTTCTGAAATTTTGCCCCAAAATAAGTGAAATTTCTGCAATTTTGCCCCAAAATAAGGGAAATTTCTGGAATTTTACTCAAAATAAGTGGAATTTATGAGTTTTGCCCCAAAATAAGGAGAATTTCTGTCTTTTTGCCCCAACATATAGGGAATTTCTGTCTTTTTGCCCCACAACTAGGGGAATTTCTGCAATTTTGGTCCAAAATACAGGGAATTTCTGCCTTTTTGCCCGAAAAAAAGGGGAATATATAACTTTTTGCGATAAAAAAGGGAAATTTCTTCATTTTTGCTCCAAAATAAGGGAAATTTCTGCCTATTTGCCTCTAAATAAGTGGAATTTCTGTCTTTTTCCCTCAAAACAAAGGGAATTTCTGTCTTTTTTGCCTCAATATAAGTCGAATTTCTGACTTATTTCCCTGAAATAAGTGAAATTTCTGCAATTTTGCCCCAAAATAAGGGAAATTTCTGAATTTTAGCCCAGAAATATGTGAAATTTCTGCAATTTTCCCCCAAAATATGGTGAATTTCTGCCCTTTTGCCCCAAAATAATGGGAATTTCTGCATTTTTGCCCCAAAATAAGAAAAATTTTTGCTTTTTTTCTCTGAAATAAGTGAAATTTCTGTAATTTTGCCCTAAAATAAGAAAAATTTCTGCAATTTTTCCCAATAATAAAGGAAATTACTGCAATTTTGCCCCAAAATACATAGATTTCTTCCTTTTTGCCCCAAAATAAAGGAAATTTCAGCCTTTTTACCTAAAAATAAGTGAAATTTCTGCAATTTTGCCCCAAATAAGAAAAATTTCTGCAATTTTGCCCCAAAATAAGGTAAATTCCTGCAATTTTGCCCCAAAATAAAGGAAATTTCTTGAATTTTGCCCCAAAATAAGGGGTATTTCTGATTTTTGCCCCAAATAAAGGGAATTTCTGCCTTTTGCCCCAAATTTAGGGGAATTTCTGCAATTTTGTTCCAAAATACAAGGAATTTCTGCCTTTTTGCCCGAAAATAATGGCAATGCATACCTTTTTGCCATAAAAAGGGAAATTTCTTCATTGTTGCTTTAAAATAAGGGAAATTTCTGCCTTTTTGCCTCTAAATAAGTGGAATTTATGTCTTTTTCCCCAAAAACAAAGGGAATATCTGTCTTTTTTGCCCCAAATTAAGGGGAATTTCTGACTTATTACCCTGAAATATGTGAAATTTCTGCAATTTTGCCCCAAAATAAGGGATATTTCTGCCTTTTTGCCCCCAAATAAGGGGAATTTCAGCCTTTTTACCTCAAAATAAGGGGAATTTCTCCCTTTTTGCCCCAAAATAACAAAATTTCTTTTTTTCCCCTGATATAAGTGAAATTTCTGCAATTTTGCCCAAAATAAGTGAAATTTCTCCAATTTTGCCCCAGAATAAAGGAAATTTCTGGAATTTTGCCCCAAAATATGTGGAATTTCTGAGTTTTGCCCCAAAATAAAGAGAATTTCTGTCTTTTTGTCCCAACATATAGGGAATTTCTGCATTTTTGCCCCACAATTAGGGGAATTTTTGCAATTTTGCTCCAAAATACGGGGGATTTCTGACTTTTTGCAAGATAATGAGAAGAATGCATACCTTTTTGCCTTAAAAAAGGGAAATTTCTTCATTTTTGCTTTAAAATAAGGGGAATTTCTGCTTTTTTGCCTCTAAATAAGTGGAATTTCGGTCTTTTTCCCCCAAAACAAAGGGATTTTCTGTCTTTTTTACCCCAAAATAAGAAAAATTTCTGACTTATTACCCTGAAATAAGTGAAATTTCTGCAATTTTGCCCCAAAATAAGGGAAATTTTTGCCTTTTTGCCCACAAATAAGGGGAATTTCACCCTTTTTACCTCAAAATAAGGGGAATTTCTGCATTTTTGCCACAAAATATTAGGAATTTCTGCATTTATGCCCCAAAATAAGGAAAATTTCTGCCTTTTTTCCCTGAAGTAAGTGAAATTTCTGCAATTTTGCCCCAAAATAAGTGGAATTTCTGAGTTTTTCTCCAAAATAAGGAGAATTTCTGTCTTTTTGCCCCAACATATAGGGAATTTCTGCCTTTTTGCACCACAATTAGGGGAATTTCTGCAATTTTGCTCCAAAATACGGGGAATTTCTGCAATTTTGCTCCAAAATATGGGGAATTTCTGCCATTTTGCCTGAAAATAAGTGGAATGCATAACTTTTTTCCATAAAAAAGGGAAATTTCTTCATTTATGCTCCAAAATAAGGGGAATTTCTGACTTTTTGCTTCTCAGTAAGTGGAATGTCTGTTTTTTCCCCCAAAACAAAGAGAATTTCTGTCTTTTTTGCCCCAAAATAATGGGAATTTCTGACTTATTACCATGAAATAAGTGAAATTTTTGCAATTTTGCCCCAAAATAAGGGAAATTTCTGCCTTTTTGTCCTGAAATATGTGAAATTTCTGCAATTTTACCTCAAAATAAAGTGAATTTCTGCTTTTTTGCCCCAAAATAATGGGAATTTCTGCCTTTTTGCCCCAAAATAAAAAAAATTCTTGCTTTTTTTCTCTGAAATAAGTGAAATTTCTGCAATTTTGCCCTAAAATAAGGGAAATTTTTGCAATTCTTTTACATAATAAGAAAAATTTCTGCAATTTTGCCCCAAAATAAGGGGAATTTCTTCCTTTTTGCCCCAAAACAAAGGAAATTTCAGCCTTTTTACCTGAAAATACGTGAAATTTCTGCAATTTTGCCCCAAATAAGGGAAATTTCTGCAATTTTGCCCCAAAATAAGGTAAATTCCTGCAATTTTGCCCCAAAATAAAGGAAATTTCTGGAATTTTGCCCCAAAATAATGGGAGTTTCTGATTTTTGCCCCAAAATAAACGGAATTTCTGCCTTTTGCCGAAAAATAAGGGGAATTTCTGCATTTTTGCTCCAAAATACGGGGAATTTCTGCCTTTTTGCCCGAAAATAATGGGAATGCATACCTTTTGCCATAAAAAGTGAAATTTCTTCATTTTTGCTCCCAAATAAAGGGAATTTCTTCCTTTTTGCCTCTATATAAGTGGAATTTCTGTCTTTTTCCCCCAAAACAAAGGGAGTTTCTGTCTTTTTTGCCTCAAAATAAGGGGAATTTCTGACTTATTACCCTGAAATAATTGAAATTTCTGCAATTTCGCCCCAAAATAAAGGAAATATCTGCAATTTTGCCACAATGTAAAGGAAATTTCTGCAATTTTGCCTCAAAATAAGGGAAATATCTGACTGTTTGCTCCCGAAAAAGGAGATTTTCTGTCTTTTTGCCCCAAAATAAGGAGAATTTCTGCATTTTTGCCCGCAAATTGAGAGAATTTCTGCAATTTTGCTTCAAAATACGGGGAATTTCTGCTTTTTATCCTGAAAGTAAGGGGAATGTATAACTTTTGCCACAAAAAAGGGAAATTTCTTCATTTTTGCCCCAAAATTAGAGCAATTTCTGCCTTTTTACCTCAAAATAAGTGAAATTTCTGCCTTTTTACCCAAAAATAAACGGAATTTCTGTCATTTTGCCCCAAAATATAAGAAATTTTTAAATTATGCCCTGAAATATGTGAAATTTCTGCAATTTTGCCACAAAATAAGGGGAATTTCTGTCTCTTTGCCCCAAAATAAGGGAAATTTCTGCCTTTTTGCCCCCAAATAAGGGGAATTTCAGCATTTTTAACTCAAAATAAGGGGAATTTCTGCATTTTTGCCCCAAAATAAGAAAAATTTCTGCATTTTTTCCTTAAAATAAGTGAAATTTCTGCAATTTTGCTGCAAAATAAGTGAAATTTCTGCAATTTTGCCCCAAAATAAGGGAAATTTCTAGAATTTTGCCCCAAAATAAAAGGAATTTCTGAGTTTTGCCCCAAAATAAGGAGAATTTCTGTCTTTTTGCCCCAACATATAGGGAATTTCTGCCTTTTTGCCCCACAATTAGGGGAATTTCTGCAATTTTGCTCCAAAATACAGGGAATTTCTGCCTTTTTGCCCGAAAATAAGGGGAATGCATAACCTTTTGCCATAAACGAAGAAAATTTCTTCATTTTTGCTCCAAAATAAGAAGAATTTCTGCTTTTTTGCCTCTAAATAAGTGGAATTTCTGTCTTTTTCAACCCAAAAAAAAGGGAATTTCTGTATTTTGCCCCAAAATAAGGGGAATTTCTGACTTATTACCCTGAAATAAGTGAAATTTCTGCAATTTTGCCCCAAAATAAGGGAAATTTCTGCCTTTTTGCCCTGAAATATGTGAAATTTCTGCAATTTTACCCCAAAATAAAGTGAATTTCTGCCTTTTTGCCCCAAAATAATGGGAATTTCTGCCTTTTTGCCTCAAAAAGAGAAAAATTTTTGCTTTTTTTCTCTGAAATAAGTGAAATTTCTGCAATTTTGCCCTAAAATAAGGGAAATTTTTGCAATTTTTTTACATAATAAGAAAAATTTCTGCAATTTTGCCCCAAAATAAGGGGAATTTGTTCATTTTTGCCCCAAAACAAAGGAAATTTCAGCCTTTTTACCTGAAAATAAGTGAAATTTCTGCAATTTTGCCCCAAATAAGGGAAATTGCTGCAATTTTGCTCCAAAATAAGGTAAATTCCTGCAATTTTGCCCCAAAATAAAGGAAATTTCTGGAATTTTGCCCCAAAATAATGGGAGTTTCTGATTTTTGCCCCAAAATAAACGGAATTTCTGCCTTTTGCCGAAAAATAAGGGGAATTTCTGCATTTTTTTGCTCCAAAATACGGGGAATTTCTGCCTTTTTGCCCGAAAATAATGGGAATGCAGTGAAATTTCTTCATTTTTGCTCCCAAATAAAGGGAATTTCTTCCTCTTTGCCTCTATATAAGTGGAATTTCTGTCTTTTTCCCCCAAAACAAAGGGAGTTTCTGTCTTTTTTGCCTCAAAATAAGGGGAATTTCTGACTTATTACCCTGAAATAAGTGAAATTTCTGCAATTTCGCCCCAAAATAAGGGAAATGTCTGCAATTTTGCCACAATGTAAAGGAAATTTCTGCAATTTTGCCTCAAAATAAGGGGAATATCTGACTGTTTGCTCCCGAAAAAGGAGATTTTCTGTCTTTTTGCCCCAAAATAAGGAGAATTTCTGCATTTTTGCCCGCAAATTGAGAGAATTTCTGCAATTTTGCTTCAAAATACGGGGAATTTCTGCTTTTTATCCCGAAAGTAAGGGGAATGTATAACTTTTGCCACAAAAAAGGGAAATTTCTTCATTTTTGCCCCAAAATTAGAGCAATTTCTGCATTTTTACCTCAAAATAAGAAAAATTTCTGCATTTTTTCCTTAAAATAAGTGAAATTTCTGCAATTTTGCCGCAAAATAAGTGAAATTTCTGCAATGTTGCCCCAAAATAAGGGAAATTTCTAGAATTTTGCCCCAAAATAAAAGGAATTTCTGAGTTTTGCCCCAATATAAGGAGAATTTCTGTCTTTTTGCCACAACATATAGGGAATTTTTGCCTTTTTGCCCCACAATTAGGGGAATTTCTGCAATTTTGCTCCAAAATACAGGGAATTTCTGCCATTTTGCCCGAAAATAAGGGGAATGCATAACCTTTTGCCATAAATGAGGAAAATTTCTTCATTTTTGCTCCAAAATAAGAAGAATTTCTGCTTTTTTGCCTCTAAATAAGTGGAATTTCTGTCTTTTTCCCCCCCAAAAAAGGGAATTTCTGTATTTTGCCCCAAAATAAGGGGAATTTCTGACTTATTACCCTGAAATAAGTAAAATTTCTGCAATTTTGCCCCAAAATAAGGGAAATTTCTGCCTTTTTGCCCTGAAATATGTGAAATTTCTGCAATTTTACCCCAAAATAAAGTAAATTTCTGCCTTTTTGCCCCAAAATAATGAGAATTTCTGCCTTTTTGCCTCAAAAAGAGAAAAATTTTTGCTTTTTTTCTCTGAAATAAGTGAAATTGCTGCAATTTTGCCCTAAAATAAAAAAAATTTCTGCAATTTTTCCCAATAATAAGGGAAATTTCTGAAATTTTACCCCAAAATAGGGGGAATTTCTCCCTTTTGGCTCCAAAATAAAGGAAATTTCAGCCTTTTTACCTGAAAATAAGTGAAATATCTGCAATTTTGCCCCAAATAAGAAAAATTTCTTCAATTTTGCCCCAAATAAGGTAAATTCCTGCAATTTTGCGCCAAAATAAAGGAAATTTCTTGAATTTTGCCCCAAAATAAGGGGAATTTATGATTTTTGCCCCAAAATAAAGAAAATTTCTTTCTTTTGCCTCAAATTTAGTGGAATTTCTGCAATTTTGATCCAAAATACGGGGAATCTGCCTTTTTGCCCGAAAATAATGGGAATGCATACCTTTTTGCCATAAAAAGGGATATTTCTTCATTTTTGCTCCAAAATAAGGGGAATTTCTGCCTTCTTGCCTCTAAATAAGTGGAATTTCTTCTTTTTGCCCCAAAACAAAGAGAATTTCTGTCTTTTTTGCCACAAATTAAGGGGAATTTCTGACTTATTACCCTGTAATAAGTGAAATTTCTGCAATTTTGCCTCAAAATAAGGGATATTTCTGCCTTTTTGCCCCCAAATAAGGGGAATTTCAGCCTTTTTACCTCAAAATAAGGGGAATTTTTGCCTTTTTGCCCCAAAATAACAAAATTCCTTTTTTTCCTGAAATAAGTGAAATTTCTGCAATTTTGCCCAAAATAAGTGAAATTTCTGCAATTTTGCCCCAGAATAAGGGAAATTTCTGGAATTTTGCCCCAAAATAAGTGGAATTTCTGAGTTTTGCCCCAAAATAAGGAGAATTTCTGTCTTTTGCCCCAACATATAGGGAATTTCTGCATTTTTGCCCCACAATTAGGGGAATTTTTGCAATTTTGCTCCAAAATACGGGGAATTTCTGCCTTTTTGCCCGAAAATAAGAAGAATGCATAACTTTTTTCCTTAAAAAAGGGAAATTTCTTCATTTTTTCTTCAAAATAAGGGGAATTTCTGCTTTTTTGCCTCTAAATAAGTGGAATTTCTGTTTTTTTTTCCCAAAACAAAGGGATTTTCTTTTTTGACCCAAAATAAGAAAAATTTCTGACTTATTACTCTGAAATAAGTGAAGGTTCTGCAATTTTGCCCCAAAATAAGGGAAATTTTTGCCTTTTTGCCCACAAATAAGGGGAATTTCACCCTTTTTACCTCAAAATTAGGGGAATTTCTGCATTTTTGCCACAAAATATTAGGAATTTCTGCCTTTTTTCCCTGAAATAAGTGAAATTTCTGCAATTTTGCCCCAAAATAAGTGGAATTTCTGAGTTTTGCCCCAAAATAAGGAGAATTTCTGTGTTTTTGCCCCAACATATAGGGAATTTCTGCCTTTTTGCACCACAATTAGGGGAATTTCTGCAATTTTGCTCCAAAATACGGGGAATTTCTGCCTTTTTGCACGAAAATAAGGGGAATGCATAACTTTTTGCCTTAAAAAAGGGAAATTTCTTCATTTTTGCTCCAAAATAAGTGGAATTTCTGCTTTTTTGCCTCTAAATAAGTGGAATTTCTGTTTTTCCTCTAAAACAAAGGGAATTTCTGTCTTTTTGCCTCAAAATCAAGAAATTTTCTGACTTATTACCCTGAAATAATTGAAATTTCTGCAATTTTGCCCCAAAATAAGGGAAATTTCTGCCTTTTTTCCCGCAAATTAGGGGAATTTCAGCCTTTTCACCTCAAAGTAAGGGGAATTTCTGCATTTTTGCCACAAAGTATTAGGAATTTCTGCCTTTTTGCTCCAAAATAAGGAAAATTTCTGCCTTTTTTTTCTGAAATAAGTGAAATTTCTGCAAGTTTGCCCTAAAATAAGTGAAATTTCTGCAATTTTGTCCCAAAATAAGGGGAATTTCTGGAATTTTGCCCCAAAATAAGTGGAATTTCTGAGTTTTGCCCCAAAATAAGGGGAATTTCTGTCTTTTTGCCCCAACATATAGAGAATATCTGCATTTTTGCCCCACAATTAGGGGAATTTCTGCAATTTTGCTCCAAAATACGGGGAATTTCTGATTTTTGCCCGAAAAAAGGGGAATGCATAACTTTTTGCCATAAAAAAGGAAAATTTCTTTATTTTTGCTCCAAAATAAGGGAAATTTCTGCCTATTTGCCTCTAAATAAGTGGAATTTCTGCATTTTTCCCTCAAAACAAAGGGAATTTCTGTTTTTTTTGCCTCAATATAAGTGGAATTTCTGACTTATTTCCCTGAAATAAGTGAAATTTCTGCAATTTTGCCCCAAAATAAGGGAAATTTCTGACTTTTTGCCCAGAAATATGTGAAATTTCTGCAATTTTACCCCAAAATAAGGTGAATATCTGCCTTTTTGCCCCAAAATAATGGGAATTTCTGCATTTTTGCCCCAAAATAAAAAAAATTCTTGCTTTTTTTCTCTGAAATAAGTGAAATTTCTGCAATTTTGCCCTAAAATAAAAAAAATTTCTGCAATTTTTCCCAATAATAAAGGAAATTTCTGCAATTTTGCCCCAAAATACAGGGAATTTCTTCTTTTTTGCCCCAAAATAAAGGAAATTTCAGCCTTTTTACCTAAAAATAAGTGAAATTTCTGCAATTTTGCCCCAAATAAAAAAAATCTCTGCAATTTTGCCCCAAAATAAGGTAAATTCCTGCAATTTTGTCCCAAAATAAAGGATATTTCTTGAATTTTGCCCCAAAATAAGGGGAATTTATGATTTTTGCCCCAAAATAAAGGGAATTTCTGCCTTTTGCCCCAAATTTAGGGGAATTTCTGCAATTTTGCTCCAAAATACGGGGAATTTCTGCCTTTTTGCCCGAAAATAATGGGAATGCATTCCTTTTTGCCACAAAAAGGGAAATTTTTTCATTGTTGCTGCAAAATAAGAGAAATTTCTGCTTTTTACCTCTAAATAAGTGGAATTTCTGTCTTTTTCCCCAAAAACAAAGGGAATTTCTGTCTTTTTTGCCCCAAATTAAGGGGAATTTCTGACTTATTACCCTGAAATAAGAAAATTTCTGCAATTTTGCCGCAAAATAAAGGATATTTCTGCCTTTTTGCCCCCAAATAAGGGGAATTTCAGCCTTTTTAACCTCAAAATAAGGGGAATTTCTGCTTTTTTGCCCCAAAATAACAAAATTTCTTTTTTTTCCCCTGAAATAAGTGAAATTTCTGCAATTTTGTTCAAAATAAGTGAAATTTCTGCAATTTTGCGTTAGAATAAGGGAAATTTCTGGAATTTTGCCCCAAAATAAGTGGAATTTCTGAGTTTTGCCCCAAAATAAGGAGAATTTCTGTCTTTTTGCCCCAACATATAGGAAATTTCTGCATTTTTGCACCAGAATTAGGGGAATTTTTGCAATTTTGCTCCAAAATACCGCGAATTTCTGCCTTTTTGCCAGATAATAAGAAGAATGCATACCTTTTTGCCTTAAAAAAGAAAAATGTCTTCATTTTTGCTTCAAAATAAGGGGAATTTCTGCTTTTTTTCCTCTAAATAAGTGGAATTTCTGCTTTTTCCCCCAAAACAAAAAGATTTTCTGTCTTTTTTGCCCAAAATAAGAAAAATTTCTGACTTATTACCCTGAAATAAGTGTAATTTCTGCAATTTAGCCCCAAAATAAGGGAAAATTTTTGCCTTTTTGCACCAAAATAAGGAAAATTTCTGCCTTTTTCCCCTGAAATAAGTGAAATTTCTGCAATTTTGTCCAAAATAAGTGAAATTTCTGCAATTTTGCTTTAGAATAAGGGAAATTTCTGGAATTTTGCCCCAAAATAAGTGGAATTTCTGAGTTTTGCCCCAAAATAAGGAGAATTTCTGTTTTTTTGCCCCAACATATAGGAAATTTCTGCATTTTTGCACCACAATTATGGGAATTTCTGCAATTTTGCTCCAAAATACGGGGAATTTCTGCCATTTTGCCTGAAAATAAGTGGAATGCATAACTTTTTGCCATAAACAAGGGAAATTTCTTCATTTTTGCTTCAAAATTAAGGGAATTTCTGCCTTTTTGCTCTCAATAAGTGGAATTTCTGTCTTTTTCCCCCAAAACAAAGGTAATTTCTGTCTTTTTTGCTCCAAAATACGGGGAATTTCTGACTTATTACTCTGAAATAAGTGAAATTTCTGCTATTTTGCCCCAAAATAAAGGAAATTTTTTCAATTTTACCTCAAAATAAAGTGAATTTCTGTTTTTTGCCCCAAAATAATGGGAATTTCCTCCTTTTTGCACAAAAATAAGAAGAATGCATACATTTTTGCCTTAAAAAAGTGAAATTTCTTCATTTTTTTCCAAAATAACGCGAATTTCCGCTTTTTTGCCTCTAAATAAGTGGAATTTCTGTCTTTTTCCTTCCAAAAAAGGGATTTTCTTTCTTTTTTGCCCCAAAATGAACAAAATTTATGACTTATTACCCTGAAATAAGTGAAATTTCTGCAATTTTGCCCCAAAATAAGGGAAATTTCTGACTTTTTGCCGCCAAATAAGAGGAATTTCAGCATTTTTACCTCAAAATAAGGGGAATTTCTGCATTTTTGACACAAAATATTAGGAATTTTTGCTTTTTGCCCCAAAATAAAAAAAAATTTCTGCCTTTTTTCCCTGAAATAAGTGAAATTTCTGCAATTTTGCCCCAAAATAAGTAAAATTTCTGCAATTTTGCCCCAAAATAAGGGAAATTTCTGGAATTTTACCCCAAAATAAGTGGAATTTATGAGTTTTGCCCCAAAATAAAGAGAATTTCTGTCTTTTTGCCCCAACATATAGGGAATTTCTGTCTTTTTGCCCCACAACTAGGGGAATTTCTGCAATTTTGCTCCAAAATACGGGGAATTTCTGATTTTTGCCCGAAAAAAAGGGGAATGCATAACTTTTTGCCATAAAAAAGAAAATTTCTTTATTTTTGCTCCAAAATAAGGGAAATTTCTGCCTATTTGCCTCTAAATAAGTGGAATTTCTGTATTTTTCCCTCAAAACAAAGGGAATTTCTGGTTTTTTTTTGCCTCAATATAAGTGGAATTTCTGACTTATTTCCCTGAAATAAGTGAAATTTCTGCAATTTTGCCCCAAAATAAGGGAAATTTCTGAATTTTAGCCCAGAAATATGTGAAATTTCTGCAATTTTCCCCCAAAATATGGTGAATTTCTGCCCTTTTGCCCCAAAATAATGGGAATTTCTGCCTTTTTGCCCCAAAATAAGAAAAATTTTTGCTTTTTTTCTCTGAAATAAGTGAAATTTCTGCAATTTTGCCCTAAAATAAGAAAAATTTCTGAAATTTTTCCCAATAATAAAGGAAATTTCTGCAATTTTGCCCCAAAATACAGGGAATTTCTTCTTTTTTGCCCCAAAATAAAGGAAATTTCAGCCTTTTTACCTAAAAATAAGTGAAATTTCTGCAATTTTGCCCCAAATAAGAAAAATTTCTGCAATTTTGCCCCAAAATAATGTAAATTCCTGCAATTTTGCCCCAAAATAAAGGAAATTTCTTGAATTTTGCCCCAAAATAAGGGGTATTTCTGATTTTTGCCCCAAATAAAGGGAATTTCTGCCTTTTGCCCCAAATTTAGGGGAATTTCTGCAATTTTGCTCCAAAATACGGGGAATTTCTGCCTTTTTGCCCGAAAATAATGGGAATGCGTACCTTTTTGCCATAAAAAGGGAAATTTCTTCATTGTTGCTTTAAAATAAGGGAAATTTCTGCCGTTTTGCCTCTAAATAAGTGGAATTTCTGTCTTTTTCCCCAAAAACAAAGGGAATATCTGTCTTTTTTGCCACAAATTAAGGGGAATTTCTGACTTATTACCCTGAAATAAGTGAAATTGCTGCAATTTTGCCCCAAAATAAGGGATATTTCTGCCTTTTTGCCCCCAAATAAGGGGTATTTCAGCCTTTTTACCTCAAAATAAGGGGAATTTCTCCCTTTTTGCCCCAAATAACAAAATTTCTTTTTTTTCCCTTGAAATAAGTAAAATTTCTGCAATTTTGCCCAAAATAAGTGAAATTTCTCCAATTTTGCCCCAGAATAAAGGAAATTTCTGGAATTTTGCTCCAAAATAAGTGGAATTTCTGAGTTTTGCCCCAAAATAAAGAAAATTTCTGTCTTTTTGCCCCAACATAAAGGGAATTTCTGCATTTTTGCCCAACAATTAGGGGAATTTTTGCAATTTTGCTCCAAAATATGGGGAATTTCTGCCTTTTTGCAAGATAATGAGAAGAATGCATACCTTTTTGCCTTAAAAAAAAGAAATTTCTTCATTTTTGCTCCAAAATAAGGGGAATTTCTGCTTTTTTGCCTCTAAATAAGTGGAATTTCTGTCTTTTTCCCCCAAAACAAAGGGATTTTCTGTCTTTTTTGCCCCAAAATAAGAAAAATTTCTGACTTATTACCCTGAAATAAGTGAAATTTCTGCAATTTTGCCCCAAAATAAGGGAAATTTTTGCCTTTTTGCCCACAAATAAGGGGAATTTCACCCTTTTTACCTCAAAATAAGGGGAATTTCTGAATTTTTGCAACAAAATATTAGGAATTTCTGCATTTATGCCCCAAAATAAGGAAAATTTCTGCCTTTTTTTCCTGAAGTAAGTGAAATTCCTGCAATTTTGCCCCAAAATAAAGGAAATTTCTGGAATTTTGCCCCACAATTAGGGGAATTTCTGATTTTTGCCCCAAATAAAGGGAATTTCTGCCTTTTGCCCCAAATTTAGGGCAATTTCTGCAATTTTGCTCCAAAATACCGGGAATTTCTGCATTTTTGCCCGAAAATAATGGGAATGCATACCTTTTTGCCAAAAAAAAGGGAAATTTCTTCATTGTTGCTTTAAAATAAGGGAAATTTCTGACTTTTTGCTGCCAAATAAGGGGAATTTCAGCCTTTTTACCTCAAAATAAGGGGAATTTCTGCATTTTTGCCACAAAATATTAGAAATTTTTGCTTTTTGCCCCAAAATAAAGAAAATTTCTGCCTTTTTTCCCTGAAATAAGTTAAATTTCTGAAATTTTCCCCCAAATAAGTGAAATTTCTGCAATTTTGCCCCAAAATAAGGGAAATTTCTGGAATTTTACCCCAAAATAAGTGGAATTTATGAGTTTTGCCCCAAAATAAGGAGAATTTCTGTCTTTTTGCCCCAACATATAGGGAATTTCTGTCTTTTTGCCCCACAAATAGGGGAATTTCTGCAATTTTGCTCCAAAATACAGAGAATTTCTGCCTTTTTGCCCGGAAAAAAGGGGAATGCATAACTTTTTGCGATAAAAAAGGGAAATTTCTTCATTTTTGCTCCAAAATAAGGGAAATTTCTGCCTATTTGCCTCTAAATAAGTGGAATTTCTGTCTTTTTCCCTCAAAACAAAGGGAATTTCTGTCTTTTTTGCCTCAATATAAGTAAAATTTCTGACTTATTTCCCTGAAATAAGTGAAATTTCTGCAATTTTGCCCCAAAATAAGGGAAATTTCTGACTTTTTGCCCAGAAATATGTGAAATTTCTGCAATTTTTCCCCAAAATAAGGTGAATTTCTGCCCTTTTGCCCCAAAATAATGGGAATTTCTGCCTTTTTGCCCAAAATAAGAAAAATTTTTGCTTTTTTTCTCTGAAATAAGTGAAATTTCTGCAATTTTGCCCTAAAATAAGAAAAATTAATGCAATTTTTCCCAATTATAAAGGAAATTTCTGCAATTTTGCCCCAAAATACAGGGAATTTCTAGCTTTTTGCCCCAAAATAAAGGAAATTTCAGCCTTTTTACCTAAAAATAAGTGAAATTTCTGCAATTTTGCCCCAAATAAGAAAATTTTCTGCAATTTTGCCCCAAAATAATGTAAATTCCTGCAATTTTGCCCCAAAATAAAGGAAATTTCTTGAATTTTGCCCCAAAATAAGGTGTATTTCTGATTTTTGCCCCAAATAAAGGGAATTTCTGCCTTTTGCCCCAAATTTAGGGGAATTTCTGCAATTTTGCTCCAAAATACGGGGAATTTCTGCCTTTTTGCCCGAAAATAATGGCAATGCATACCTTTTGGCCATAAAAAAGGGAAATTTCTTCATTTTTGCTCCAAAATAAGGGAAATTTCTGCCTTTTTGCCTCTAAATAAGTGGAATTTCTGTCTTTATCCCTCAAAACAAAGGGAATTTCTGTCTTTTTTGCCTCAATATAAGTGGAATTTCTGACTTATTTCCCTGAAATAAGTGAAATTTCTGCAATTTTGCACCAAAATAAGGGAAATTTCTGACTTTTTGCCCAGAATATGTGAAATTTCTGCAATGTTACCCCAAAATAAGGTGAATTTCTGCCTTTTTGCCCCAAAATAAAGGATATTTCAGCTTTTTACATGAAAATAAGGGAAATATCTGCAATTTTTCCCCAAATAAGAAAAATCTCTGCAATTTTGCCCCAAAATAAGGTAAATTCCTGCAATTTTGTCCCAAAATAAAGGATATTTCTTGAATTTTGCCCCAAAATAAGGGGAATTTATGATTTTTGCCCCAAAATAAAGGGAATTTCTGCCTTTTGCCCCAAATTTAGGTGAATTTCTGCAATTTTGCTCCAAAATACGGGGAATTTTTGCCTTTTTGCGCGAAAATAATGGGAATGCATTCCTTTTTGCCACAAAAAGGGAAATTTTTTCATTGTTGCTGCAAAATAAGAGAAATTTCTGCCTTTTTACCTCTAAATAAGTGGAATTTCTGTCTTTTTCCCCAAAAACAAAGGGAATTTCTGTCTTTTTTGCCCCAAATTAAGGGGAATTTCTGACTTATTACCCTGAAATAAGAAAATTTCTGCAATTTTGCCGCAAAATAAAGGATATTTCTGCCTTTTTGCCCCCAAATAAGGGGAATTTCAGCCTTTTTACCTCAAAATAAGGGGAATTTCTGCCTTTTTGCCCCAAAATAACAAAATTTCTTTTTTTTCCCCTGAAATAAGTGAAATTTCTGCAATTTTGTCCAAAATAAGTGAAATTTCTGCAATTTTGCTTTAGAATAAGGGAAATGTCTGGAATTTTGCCCCAAAATAAGTGGAATTTCTGAGTTTTGCCCCAAAATAAGGAGAATTTCTGTATTTTTGCCCCAACATATAGGAAATTTCTGCATTTTTGCACCAGAATTAGGGGAATTTTTGCAATTTTGCTCCAAAATACCGCGAATTTCTGCCTTTTTGCCAGATAATAAGAAGAATGCATACCTTTTTGCCTTAAAAAAGAAAAATGTCTTCATTTTTGCTTCAAAATAAGGGGAATTTCTGCTTTTTTTCCTCTAAATAAGTGGAATTTCTGCTTTTTCCCCCAAAACAAAAAGATTTTCTGTCTTTTTTGCCCAAAATAAGAAAAATTTCTGACTTATTACCCTGAAATAAGTGTAATTTCTGCAATTTAGCCCCAAAATAAGGGAAATTTTTGCCTTTTTGCATCAAAATAAGGAAAATTTCTGCCTTTTTCCCCTGAAATAAGTGAAATTTCTGCAATTTTGTCCAAAATAAGTGAAATTTCTGAAATTTTGCTTTAGAATAAGGAAAATTTCTGGAATTTTGCCCCAAAATAAGTGGAATTTCTGAGTTTTGCCCCAAAATAAGGAGAATTTCTGTCTTTTTGCCCCAACATATAGGGAATTTCTGTCTTTTTGCCCCACAACTAGGGGAATTTCTGCAATTTTGCTCCATAATACAGAGAATTTCTGCCTTTTTGCCCGGAAAAAAGGGGAATGCATAACTTTTTGCGATAAAAAAGGGAAATTTCTTCATTTTTGCTCAAAAATAAGGGGAATTTCTGCCTATTTGCCTCTAAATAAGTGGAATTTCTGTCTTTTTCCCTCAAAACAAAGGGAATTTCTGTCTTTTTTGCCTCAATATAAGTGGAATTTCTGACTTATTTCCCTGAAATAAGTGAAATTTCTGCAATTTTGCCCCAAAATAAGGGAAATTTCTGACTTTTTTCCCAGAAATATGTGAAATTTCTGCAATTTTTCCCCAAAATAAGGTGAATTTCTGCCCTTTTGCCCCAAAATAATGGGAATTTCTGCCTTTTTGCCCAAAATAAGAAAAATTTTTGCTTTTTTTCTCTGAAATAAGTGAAATTTCTGCAATTTTGCCCTAAAATAAGAAAAATTTCTCCAATTTTTCCCAATAATAAAGGAAATTTCTGCAATTTTGCCCCAAAATAAGGGAATTTCTTCTTTTTTGCCCCAAAATAAAGAAAATTTCAGCCTTTTTACCTAAAAATAAGTGAAATTTCTGCAATTTTGCCCCAAATAAGAAAATTTTCTGCAATTTTGCCCCAAAATAAGGTAAATTCCTGCAATTTTGCCCCAAAATAAAGGAAATTTCTTGAATTTTGCCCCAAAATAAAGGGTATTTCTGATTTTTGCCCCAAATAAAGGGAATTTCTGCCATTTGCCCCAAATTTAGGGGAATTTCTGCAATTTTGCTCCAAAATACAGGGAATTTCTGCCTTTTTGCCCGAAAATAATGGCAATGCATACCTTTTGGCCATAAAAAAGGGAAATTTCCTCATTTTTGCTCCAAAATAAGGGAAATTTCTGCCTTTTTGCCTCTAAATAAGTGGAATTTCTGTCTTTATCCCTCAAAACAAAGGGAATTTCTGTCTTTTTTGCCTCAATATAAGTGGAATTTCTGACTTATTTCCCTGAAATAAGTGAAATTTCTGCAATTTTGCACCAAAATAAGGGAAATTTCTGACTTTTTGCCCAGAATATGTGAAATTTCTGCAATGTTACCCCAAAATAAGGTGAATTTCTGCCTTTTTGCCCCAAAATAAAGGATATTTCAGCTTTTTACATGAAAATAAGGGAAATATCTGCAATTTTTCCCCAAATAAGAAAAATCTCTGCAATTTTGCCCCAAAATAAGGTAAATTCCTGCAATTTTGTCCCAAAATAAAGGATATTTCTTGAATTGCCCCAAAATAAGGGGAATTTATGATTTTTGCCCCAAAATAAAGGGAATTTCTGCCTTTTGCCCCAAATTTAGGTGAATTTCTGCAATTTTGCTCCAAAATATGGGGAATTTTTGCCTTTTTGCCCGAAAATAATGGGAATGCATTCCTTTTTGCCACAAAAAGGGAAATTTTTTCATTGTTGCTGCAAAATAAGAGAAATTTCTGCCTTTTTACCTCTAAATAAGTGGAATTTCTGTCTTTTTCCCCAAAAACAAAGGGAATTTCTGTCTTTTTTGCCCCAAATTAAGGGGAATTTCTGAATTATTACCCTGAAATAAGAAAATTTCTGCAATTTTGCCACAAATTAAGGGAAATTTCTGCCTTTTTGCCCTGAAATATGTTTAATTTCTGCAATTTTACCCCAAAATAAAGTAAATTTCTGTTTTTTTGCCCCAAAATAATGGGAATTTCTGCATTTTTGCCTCAAAAAGAGAAAAATTTTTGCTTTTTTTCTCTGAAATAAGTGAAATTGCTGCAATTTTGTTCTAAAATAAGGAAAATTTCTGCAATTTTTCCCAATAATAAGGAAAATTTCTGAAATTTTACCCCAAAATAGGGGGAATTTCTCCCTTTTGGCCCCAAAATAAAGGAAATTTCAGCCTTTTTACCTGAAAATAAGTGAAATTTCTGCAATTTTGCCCCAAATAAGAAAAATTTCTTCAATTTTGCCCCAAAATAAGGTAAATTCCTGCAATTTTGCGCCAAAATAAAGGAAATTACTTGAATTTTGCCCCAAAATAAGGGGTATTTCTGATTTTTGCCCCAAAATAAAGAAAATTTCTTCCTTTTGCCCCAAACTTAGGGGAATTTCTGCAATTTTGCTCCAAAATATGGGGAATCTGCCTTTTTGCCCGAAAATAATGGGAATGCATACCTTTTTGCCATAAAAAGGGAAATTTCTTCATTTTTGCTCCAAAATAAGGGGAATTTCTGCCTTCTTGCCTCTAAATAAGTGGAATTTCTTCTTTTTCCCCCAAAACAAAGAGAATTTCTGTCTTTTTTGCCACAAATTAAGGGGAATTTCTGACTTATTACCCTGTAATAAGTGAAATTTCTGCAATTTTGCCTCAAAATAAGGGATATTTCTGCCTTTTTGCCCCCAAATAAGGGGAATTTCAGCCTTTTTACCTCAAAATAAGGGGAATTTTTAACTTTTTGCCCCAAAATAACAAAATTCCTTTTTTTCCTGAAATAAGTGAAATTTCTGCAATTTTGCCCAAAATAAGTGAAATTTCTGCAATTTTGCCCCAGAATAAGGGAAATTTCTAAATTTTGCCCCAAAATAAGTGGAATTTCTGAGTTTTGCCCCAAAATAAGGAGAATTTCTGTCTTTTGCCCCAACATATAGGGAATTTCTGCATTTTTGCCCCACAATTAGGGGAATTTTTGCAATTTTGCTCCAAAATACGGGGAATTTCTGCCTTTTTGCCCGAAAATAAGAAGAATGCATAACTTTTTTCCTTAAAAAAGGGAAATTTCTTCATTTTTGCTTCAAAATAAGGGGAATTTCTGCTTTTTTGCCTCTAAATAAGTGGAATTTCTGTCTTTTTCCCCCAGAACAAAGGGATTTTCTGTCTTTTTTACCCCAAAATAAGAAAAATTTCTGACTTATTACTCTGAAATAAGTGAAGGTTCTGCAATTTTGCCCCAAAATAAGGGAAATTTTTGCCTTTTTGCCCACAAATAAGGGGAATTTCACCCTTTTTACCTCAAAATAATGGGAATTTCTGCATTTTTGCCACAAAATATTACGAATTTCTACATTTTTGCCCTAAAATAAAGAAAATTTCTGCCTTTTTTCTCTGAAGTAAGTGAAATTTCTGCAATTTTGCCCCAAAATATGTGGAATTTCTGAGTTTTGTCCCAAAATAAGGAGAATTTCTGTTTTTTTGCCCCAACATATAGGAAATTTCTGCCTTTTTGCCCCACAATTAGGGGAAATTCTTCAATTTTGCTCCAAAATACAGGGAATTTCTGCCTTTTTGCACGAAAATAAGGGGAATGCATAACTTTTTGCAATAAAAAAGAGAAATTTCTTCATTTTTGCTCCAAAATAAGGGGAATTTCTGCCTTTTTGCTTCTCAATAAGTGGAATTTCTGTCTTTTCCCCCCAAAACGAAGGGAATTTCTGTCTTTTTTGCGAAAAAATAAGGGGAATTTCTGACTTATTACCCAGGAATAAGTGAAATTTCTTCAATTTTGCCCGAAAATAAGGGAAATTTCTGCCTTTTTTCCCTGAAATATGTGAAATTTCTGCAATTTTACCTCAAAATAAGGTGAATTTCTGCTTTTTTGCCCCAAAATAATGGGAATTTCTGCCGTTTTGACCCAAAATAAGAAAAATTTTTGATTTTTTCCCTCTGAAATAAGTGAAATTTCTGCAATTTTGCCCTAAAATTAGGGAAATTTTTGAAATTTTTTTACATAAGAAAAATTTCTTCAATTTTGCCCCAAAATAAGGGGAATTTCTTCCTTTTTGCCCCAAAACAAAGGAAATTTCAGCCTTTTTACCTGAAAATAAGTGAAACATCTGCAATTTTGCTCCAAATAAAAGAAATTTCTGCAATTTTGCCCCAAAATAAGGTAAATTCCTGCAATTTTGCCCCAAAAAATGAAATTTCTGCAATTTTGCCCCAAAATAAGGGAAATTTCTGGAATTTTGCCCCAAAATAAGGGAAATTTCTGAGTTTTGCCCCAAAATAAGGAGAATTTCTGTGTTTTTGCCCCAACATATAGGGAATTTCTGCCTTTTGCCCCACAATTAGGGGAATTTCTGCAATTTTGCTCCAAAATACAGGGAATTTCTGCTTTTTTGCCCAATAATAAGGGGAATGCATAACCTTTTGCCATAAACGAAAAAAATTTCTTTATTTTTGCTCCAAAATAAAAAGAATTTCTGCTTTTTTGACTCAAAATAAGTGGAATTTCTGTCTTTTTCCCCCAAAACAAAGGGAATTTCTGTATTTTGCCCCAAAATAAGGGGAATTTCTGGTTTTTTGCCCTGAAATATGTGAAATTTCTGCAATTTTACCCCAAAATAAGGTGAATTTCTGCCTTTTTGCCCCAAAATAAGAAAAATTTTTGCTTTTTTTCTCTGAAATAAGTGAAATTGCTGCAATTTTGCCGCAAAATAAGGGGAATTTCTCCTTTTTTGCCCCAAACTAAAGGAAATTTCAGCCTTTTTTTTTCAAAAGAAGTGAAATTTCTGCAATTTTGCCCCAAATAAGAAAAATTTCTGCAATTTTGTCCAAAAATAAGGTAAATTCCTGCAATTTTGCCCCAAAATAAAGGAAATTTCTTGTATTTTGCCCCAAAATAAGGGGAATTTATGATTTTTGCTTCAAAATAAAGGGAATTTTTGCATTTGCCCCAAATTTACGGGAATTTCTGCAATTTTGCCCCAAAATATGGGGAATTTCTGCCTTTTTGCCTGAAAATAATGGGAATGCAAACCTTTTTGCCATAAAAAGGGAAATTTCTTCATTTTTGCTCCAAAATAAGGGGAATTTCTGCCTTCTTGCTTCTAAATTAGTGGAATTTCTTCTTTTTCCCCCCAAACAAAGGGAATTTCTGTCTTTTTTGCCCCAAATTAAGGGGAATTTCTGACTTATTACCCTGTAATATGTGAAATTTCTGCAATTTTGCCCCAAAATAAGGGATATTTCTGCCTTTTTGCCCCCAAATAAAGGGAATTTCAGCATTTTTACCTCAAAATAAGGGAAATTTCTGCCTTATTGCCCCAAAATAAGAAAAATTTTTGCTTTTTTTCTCTGAAATAAGTGAAATTTCTGCAATTTTGCCCTAAAATAAAGGACATTTTTGAAATTTTTTCACATAAGAAAAATTTCTGCAATTTTGCCCCAAAATATGGGGAATTTCTTCCTTTTTGCCCCAAAACAAAGGAAATTTCTGCCTTTTTACCTGAAAATAAGTGAAATTTCTGCAATTTTGCCCAAAAAAGGGAAATTTCTGCAATTTTGCTCCAAAATAAGGTAAATTCCTGCAATTTTGCCACAAAAAAAGAAAATTTCTGAAATTTTGCCTCAAAATAATGGGAATTTCTGCCTTTTGCCAAAAAATAAGGGGAATTTCTGCACCTTTGCTCCAAAATACGGGGAATTTCTGACTTTTGCCCGAAAATAATGGGAATGCATACCTTTTTGCCATAAAAAGGGAAATTTCTTCATTTTTGCTCCAAAAATAGGGGAATTTCTGCCTTTTTGCCTCTAAATAAGTGGAATTTCTGTCTTTTTTCCCCAAAACAAATGGATTTTCTGTCTATTTTGCCTCACAATAAAAGAAATTTCTGACTTATTACCCTGAAATATGTGAAATTTCTGCAATTTCGCCCCAAAATAAGGGAAATTTCTGCAATTTTGCCCCAATGTAAAGGAAATTTCTGCAATTTTGCCCCAAAATTAGGGGAATTTCTGACTGTTTGCTCCCGAAAAAGGAGATTTTCTGTCTTTTTACCCCAAAATAAGGAGAATTTCTGCCTTTTTGCCCAAAAATTGAGAGAATTTCTGCAATTTTGCTTCAAAATACGGAGAATTTCTGCTTTTTATCCCGAAAGTAAGGGGAATGTATACCTTTTGCCACAAAAAAAAATTCTTCATTTTTGCCCCAAAATTAGAGCAATTTCTGCCTTTTTACCTCAAAATAAGTGAAATTTCTGCCTTTTTACACAAAAAACGGAATTTCTGTCATTTTGCCCCAAAATAAAAGGAATTTTTGAATTATTCCCTGAAATATGTGAAATTTCTGCAATTTTGCCCCAAAATAAAAGAAATTTTTGCATTTTTGCCACAAAATAAGGGGAATTTCTGTCTCTTTGCCTCAAAATAATGGAAATTTCTGCATTTTTGCCCCCAAATAAGGGGAATTACAGCATTTTTACCCCAAAATAAGGGGAATTTCTGCATTTTTGCCCCAAAATAAAAAAAATCTCTGGCTTTTTTCCTCAAAATAATTGAAATTTCTGCAATTTTGCCCCAAAATAAGTGAAATTTCTGCAATTTTGCCCCAAAATAAGGGAAATTTCTGGAATTTTGCCCCAAAATAAGGGGAATTTCTGAGTTTTGCCCCAAAATAAGGAGAATTCCTGTGTTTTTGCCCCAACATATAGGGAATTTCTGCCTTTTTGCCCCACCATTAGGGGAATTTCTGCAATTTTGCTCCAAAATACAGGGAATTTCTGCCTTTTTGCCCAAAAATAAGGGGAATGCATAACCTTTTGCCATAAGCGAGGAAAAAATCTTCATTTTTGCTCCAAAATAAGAAGAATTTGTTTTTTGCCTCCAAATAAGTGGTATTTCTGTCTTTTTCCCACAAAACAAAGGAAATTTCTGTATTTTGCCCCAAAATAAGGGGAATTTCTGACTTATTACCCTGAAATAAGTGAAATTTCTGCAATTTTGCCTTAAAATAAAGGAAATTTCTGCCTTTTTCCCTGAAATATGTGAAATTTCTGCAATTTTACCCCAAAATAAGGTGAATTTCTGCTTTTTTGCCCCAAAATAATGGGAATTTCTGCCTTTTTGTCCCAAAATAAAAAAAATTTTTGCTTTTTTTCTCTGAAATAAGTGAAATTGCTGCAATTTTGCTCTAAAATAAGGAAAATTTCTGCAATTTTTTCCAATAATAAAGGAAATTTCTTCAATTTTGCCCCAAAATAAAAGGAATTTCTCCCTTTTTGCCGCAAACTAAAGGAAATTTAAGCCTTTTTACCTGAAAATAAGTGAAATTTCTAAAATTTTGCCCCAAATAAAAAAAATTTCTGCAATTTTTCCCCAAAATAAGGGAAATTTCTGCCTTTTTGCCCTGAAATATGTGAAATTTCGGCAATTTTACCTCAAAATAAAGTGAATTTCTGCTTTTTTGCCCCAAAATAATGTGAATTTCTGCCTTTTTGCCCCAACATAAGAAAAACTTTTGCTTTTTTTCTCTGAAATAAGTGAAATTTCTGCAATTTTGCCCTAAAATAAAGGAAATTTTGGCAATTTTTTTACATAATAAGAAAAATTTCTGCAATTTTGCCCCAAAATAAGGGGAATTTCTTCCTTTTTGCCCCAAAACAAAGGAAATTTTGGCCTTTTTACCTGAAAATAAGTGAAATTTCTGCAATTTTGCCCCAAATAAGGGAAATTTCTGCAATTTTTCCCTAAAATAAGGTAAATTCCTGCAATTTTGCCCCAAAATAAAGGAAATTTCTGGAATTTTGACCCAAAATAATGGGAGTTTCTGATTTTTGCCCCAAAATAAATGGAATTTCTGCCTTTTGCACAAAAATAAGGGGAATTTCTGCATTTTTGCTCCAAAATACGGGGAATTTCTGCCTTTTTGCCTGAAAATAATGGGTATGCTTACCTTTTTGCCATGAAAAGTGAAATTTCTTCATTTTTGCTCTCAAATAAAGGGAATTTCTTCCTTTTTGCCTCTATGTAAGTGGAATTTCTGTCTTTTTCCCCCAAAACAAAGGGAGTTTCTGTCTTTTATGCCTCAAAATAAGGGGAATTTCTGACTTATTACCCTGAAATAAGTGAAATTTCTGCAATTTCGCCCCAAAATAAGGGAAATTTCTGCAATTTTGCCACAATGTAAAGGAAATTTCTGCAATTTTGCCCCAAAATAAGGGGAATTTCTGACTGTTTGCTTCTGAAATAAAGATTTTCTGTCTTTTTGCCCCAAAATAAGGAGAATTTCTGCCTTTTTGCCCTCAAATTGAGAGAATTTCTGCAATTTTGCTGCAAAATACGGGAAATTTCTGCTTTTTATCCCGAAAGTAAGGGGAATGTATAACTTTTGCCACAAAAAAGGGAAATTTCTTCATTTTTGCCCCAAAATTAGAGCAATTTCTGCCTTTTTACCTCAAAATAAGTGAAATTTCTGGCTTTTTACCCAAAAATAAATGCAATTTCTGTCATTTTGCCCCAAAATATAAGGAATTTTTAAATTATGCCCTGAAATATGTGAAATTTCTGCAATTTTGCCCCAAAATAAAAGAAATTTCTGCATTTTTGCCACAAAATAAGGGGAATTTCTGTCTCTTTGCCCCAAAATAAGGGAAATTTCTGTTTTTTTGCCCCCAAATAAGGGGAATTTCAGCATTTTTAACTCAAAATAAGGGGAATTTCTGCATTTTTGCCCCAAAATAAGAAACATTTCTGCATTTTTCCTTAAAATAAGTGAAATTTCTGCAATTTTGCCCCAAAACAAGTGAAATTTCTGCAATTTTGCCCCAAATAAAAGAAATTTCTAGAATTTTGCCCCAAAATAAAAGGAATTTCTGAGTTTTGCCCCAAAATAATGAGAATTTCTGTCTTTTTGCACCAACATATAGGGAATTTCTGACTTTTTGCCCCACAATTAGGGGAATTTCTGCAATTTTGCTCCAAAATACAGGGAATTTCTGCCTTTTTGCCCAAAAATAAGGGGAATGCATAACCTTTTGCCATAAGCGAGGAAAAAATCTTCATTTTTGCTCCAAAATAAGAAGAATTTGTTTTTTGCCTCCAAATAAGTGGTATTTCTGTCTTTTTCCCACAAAACAAAGGAAATTTCTGTATTTTGCCCCAAAATAAGGGGAATTTCTGACTTATTACCCTGAAATAAGTGAAATTTCTGCAATTTTGCCTTAAAATAAAGGAAATTTCTGCCTTTTTCCCTGAAATATGTGAAATTTCTGCAATTTTACCCCAAAATAAGGTGAATTTCTGCTTTTTTGCCCCAAAATAATGGGAATTTCTGCCTTTTTGTCCCAAAATAAAAAAAATTTTTGCTTTTTTTCTCTGAAATAAGTGAAATTGCTGCAATTTTGCTCTAAAATAAGGAAAATTTCTGCAATTTTTTCCAATAATAAAGGAAATTTCTTCAATTTTGCCCCAAAATAAAAGGAATTTCTCCCTTTTTGCCGCAAACTAAAGGAAATTTAAGCCTTTTTACCTGAAAATAAGTGAAATTTCTAAAATTTTGCCCCAAATAAAAAAAATTTCTGCAATTTTTCCCCAAAATAAGGGAAATTTCTGCCTTTTTGCCCTGAAATATGTGAAATTTCGGCAATTTTACCTCAAAATAAAGTGAATTTCTGCTTTTTTGCCCCAAAATAATGTGAATTTCTGCCTTTTTGCCCCAACATAAGAAAAACTTTTGCTTTTTTTCTCTGAAATAAGTGAAATTTCTGCAATTTTGCCCTAAAATAAAGGAAATTTTGGCAATTTTTTTACATAATAAGAAAAATTTCTGCAATTTTGCCCCAAAATAAGGGGAATTTCTTCCTTTTTGCCCCAAAACAAAGGAAATTTTGGCCTTTTTACCTGAAAATAAGTGAAATTTCTGCAATTTTGCCCCAAATAAGGGAAATTTCTGCAATTTTTCCCTAAAATAAGGTAAATTCCTGCAATTTTGCCCCAAAATAAAGGAAATTTCTGGAATTTTGACCCAAAATAATGGGAGTTTCTGATTTTTGCCCCAAAATAAATGGAATTTCTGCCTTTTGCACAAAAATAAGGGGAATTTCTGCATTTTTGCTCCAAAATACGGGGAATTTCTGCCTTTTTGCCTGAAAATAATGGGTATGCTTACCTTTTTGCCATGAAAAGTGAAATTTCTTCATTTTTGCTCTCAAATAAAGGGAATTTCTTCCTTTTTGCCTCTATGTAAGTGGAATTTCTGTCTTTTTCCCCCAAAACAAAGGGAGTTTCTGTCTTTTATGCCTCAAAATAAGGGGAATTTCTGACTTATTACCCTGAAATAAGTGAAATTTCTGCAATTTCGCCCCAAAATAAGGGAAATTTCTGCAATTTTGCCACAATGTAAAGGAAATTTCTGCAATTTTGCCCCAAAATAAGGGGAATTTCTGACTGTTTGCTTCTGAAATAAAGATTTTCTGTCTTTTTGCCCCAAAATAAGGAGAATTTCTGCCTTTTTGCCCTCAAATTGAGAGAATTTCTGCAATTTTGCTGCAAAATACGGGAAATTTCTGCTTTTTATCCCGAAAGTAAGGGGAATGTATAACTTTTGCCACAAAAAAGGGAAATTTCTTCATTTTTGCCCCAAAATTAGAGCAATTTCTGCCTTTTTACCTCAAAATAAGTGAAATTTCTGGCTTTTTACCCAAAAATAAATGCAATTTCTGTCATTTTGCCCCAAAATATAAGGAATTTTTAAATTATGCCCTGAAATATGTGAAATTTCTGCAATTTTGCCCCAAAATAAAAGAAATTTCTGCATTTTTGCCACAAAATAAGGGGAATTTCTGTCTCTTTGCCCCAAAATAAGGGAAATTTCTGTTTTTTTGCCCCCAAATAAGGGGAATTTCAGCATTTTTAACTCAAAATAAGGGGAATTTCTGCATTTTTGCCCCAAAATAAGAAACATTTCTGCATTTTTCCTTAAAATAAGTGAAATTTCTGCAATTTTGCCCCAAAACAAGTGAAATTTCTGCAATTTTGCCCCAAATAAAAGAAATTTCTAGAATTTTGCCCCAAAATAAAAGGAATTTCTGAGTTTTGCCCCAAAATAATGAGAATTTCTGTCTTTTTGCACCAACATATAGGGAATTTCTGCCTTTTTGCCCCACAATTAGGGGAATTTCTGCAATTTTGCTCCAAAATACAGGGAATTTCTGCCTTTTTGCCCAAAAATAAGGAGAATGCATAACCTTTTGCCATAAACGAGGAAAATTTCTTCATTTTTGCTCCAAAATAAGAAGAATTTCTACTTTTTTGCCTCTAAATAAGTGGAATTTCTGTCTTTTTCCCATAAAACAAAGGGAATTTCTGTATTTTGCCTCAAAATAAGGGGAATTTCTGATTTATTACCCTAAAATAAGTGAAATTTCTGTAATTTTGCCCCAAAATAAGGGAAATTTCTGCCTTTTTGCCCTGAAATATGTGAAATTTCTGCAATTTTACCCCAAAATAAAGTGAATTTCTGCATTTTTGCCCCAAAATAATGGGAATTTCTGCCTTTTTGCCCCAAAAAGAGAAAAATTTTTGCTTTTTTTCTCTGAAATAAGTGAAATTTCTGCAATTTTGCCCTAAAATAAGGGAAATTTTTGAAATTTTTTCACATAAGAAAAATTTCTGCAATTTTCCCCCAAAATAAGGGGAATTTCTTCGTTTTTACCCCAAAACAAATGAAATTTCAGCCTTTTTACCTGAAAATAAGTGAAATTTCTGCAATTTTGCTTCAAATAAAAGAAATTTCTGCAATTTTGCCCCAAAATAAAGTAGATTCCTGCAATTTTGCCCCAAAATAAAGGAAATTTCTTGAATTTTGCCCCAAAATAAGGGGAATTTATGATTTTTGCCCCAAAATAAAGGGAATTTCTGCCTTTTGCCCCAAATTTAGGGGAATTTCTGCAATTTTGCCCCAAAATATTGGGAATTTCTGCCTTTATGCCCAAAAATAATAGGAATGCATACCTTTTTGCCATAAAAAGGGAAATTTCTTCATTTTTGCTCCACAATAAGGGGAATTTCTGCCTTCTTGCCACTAAATAAGTGGAATTTCTTCTTTTTCCCCCAAAACAAAGGGAATTTCTGTCTTTTTTGCCCCAAATTAAGGGGAATTTCTGACTTATTACCCTGTAATAAGTGAAATTTCTGCAATTTTACCCCAAAATAAGGGATATTTCTGCCTTTTTGCCCCCAAATAAGGGGAATTTCTAACTGTTTGCTCCTGAAAAAGCAGATTTTCTGTCGTTTTGCCCCAAAATAAGGAGAATTTTTGCCTTTTTGCATGAAAGTTGAGAGAATTTCTGCAATTTTGCTTCAAAATACGGGGAATTTCTGTTTATTATCCTGAAAGTAAGAGGAATGTATACCTTTTGCCACAAAAAAAGGGAAATGTCTTCATTTTTGTCCCAAAATAAGAAGAATTTCAGCCTTTTTATTTCAAAATAAGTGAAATTTCTTCCTTTTTACCCAAAAATAAACGGAATTTCTGTCTTTTTGCCCCAAAATAAAAGGAATTTTTGAATTATGCCCTGAAATATGTGAAATTTTTGCAATTTTGCCCCAAAATAAGTGAAATTTCTGCAATTTTGCCCCAAAATAACGGAAATTTCTGGAATTTTGCTTCAAAATACGGGGAATTTCTGCATTTTCCCCGAAAATACAGGAAATGCATAAGTTTTTGCCATAAAAGAGGAAATTTCTTCATTTTTGCTCCAAAATAAGAAGAATTTCGGCTTTTTAGCCTCTAAATAAGTGGAATTTCTGTCTTTTTCCCCCAAAACATAGGGAATTTCTGTCTTTTTTGTCCCAAAATAAGGGAAATTTCTGACTTATTTCCCTGAAATAAGTGAAATTTCTGTAATTTTGCCCCAAAATAAGGGAAATTTCTACCTTCTTGCCCTGAAATATGTGAAATTTCTGCAATTTTACCCCAAAATAAGGTGAATTTCTGCCTTTTTGCTCCAAATTAATGGGAATTTCTGCCTTTTTGCCCCAAAAAATAGAAAAATTTTTGATTTCTTTCTCTGAAATAAGTGAAATTTCTGCAATTTTGCCCTAAAATAAGGGAAATTTTTGCAATTTTTTTACATAATAAGAAAAATTTCTGCAATTTTGCCCCAAAATAAGGGGAATTTCTTCCTTTTTGCCCCAAAACAAAGGAAATTTCAGACTTTTTACCTGAAAATAAGTGAAATTTCTGCAATTTTGCACCAAATAAGGGAAATTTCTGCAATTTTGCCCCAAAATGAGGTAAATTCCTGCAATTTTGCCCCAAAATAAAGGAAATTTCTGGAATTTTGCCCCAAAATAATGGGAATTTCTGATTTTTGCCCCAAAATAAACGGAATTTCTGCCTTTTGCCCAAAAATAAGGGGAATTTCTGCATTTTTGCTCCAAAATACAGGGAGTTTCTGCCTTTTTGCCCGAAAATAATGGAATGCATACCTTTTTGTCATAAAAAGTTAAATTTCTTCATTTTTGCTCCAAAATAAAGGGAATTTCTTCCTTTTTGTCTCTATATAAGTGGAATTTCTGTCTTTTTCCCCCAAAACAAAGGGAATTTCTGTCTTCTTTGCCCCAAAATAAGGAAAATTTCTTACTTATTACCCTGAAATAAGTGAAATTTCTGCAACTTTGCCCCAAAATAAGGGAAATTTTTTCAATTTTGCCCCAATGTAAAGGAAATTTCTGCAATTTTGCCCCAAAATAAGGGGAATTTCTAACTGTTTGCTCCCGAAAAAGCAGATTTTCTGTCGTTTTGCCCCAAAATAAGGAGAATTTTTGCCTTTTTGCACGAAAATTGAGAGAATTTCTGCAATTTTGCTTCAAAATACGGGGAATTTCTGTTTATTATCCTGAAAGTAAGAGGAATGTATACCTTTTGCCACAAAAAGGGGAAATGTCTTCATTTTTGTCCCAAAATAAGAGGAATTTCAGCCTTTTTACCTCAAAATAAGTGAAATTTCTGCCTTTTTACCCAAAAATAAACGGAATTTCTGTCTTTTTGCCCCCAAATAAAAGGAATTTTTGAATTATGCCCTGAAATATGTGAAATTTCTGCAATTTTGCCCCAAAATAAAAAAAATTTCTGCATTTTTGCCACAAAATAAGGAGAATTTCTGTTTTTTTGCCCCAAAATAAGGGAAATTTCTGCCTTTTTGCCCCCAAATAAGGGGAATTTCAGCCGTTTTACTTCAAAATAAGTGAAATTTCTGCATTTTTGCCCTAAAATAAGAAAAATTTCTGCCTTTTTTCCCTGAAATAAGTGAAATTTCTGCAATTTTGCCCCAAAATAAGTGAAATTTCTGCAATTTTGCCCCAAAATAACGGAAATTTCTGGAATTTTGCTCCCAAATACGGGGAATTTCTGCATTTTGCCCCAAAATAAGGGGAATTTCTGACTTATTACCCTGAAATAAGTGAAATTTCTGCAATTTTGCCCCCAAATAAGGGAAATTTCTGCCTTTTTGCCCTGAAATATGTGAAATTTCTGCAATTTTACCACAAAATAAGGTAAATTTCTGCCTTTTTAACCAAAATAATGGGAATTTCTGCCTTTTTGCCCCAAAATAAGAAAAATTTTTGTTTTTTTTCTCTGAAATAAGTAAAATTGCTGCAATTTTGCTCTAAAATAAGGAAAATTTTTGCAATTTTTCCCAAAAATAAGGGAAATTTCTGCAATTTTGCCCAAAAATAAGGCGAATTTCTCCCTTTTTGCCCCAAACTAAAGGAAATTTCAGCCTTTTTACCTGAAAATAAGTGAAATTTCTGCAATTTTGCCCCAAATAAGAAAAATTTCTGTAATTTTGCCCCAAAATAAGGTAAATTACTGCAATTTTGCCCCAAAATAAAGGAAATTTCTTGAATTTTGCCCCAAAATGAGGGGAATTTCTGCCTTTTTGCCCGAAAATAATGGGAATGCATACCTTTTTGCCATAAAAAGGGAAACTTCTTCATTTTTGCTCCAAAATAAGGGGAATTTCTGCCTTCTTGCCTCTAAATAAGTGGAATTTCTTGTTTTTCCCCCAAAACAAAGGTCTGTCTTTTTTGCCCCAAATTAAAAGGAATTTCTGACTTATTACCTTGTAATAAGTGAAATTTCTGCAATTTTGCCCCAAAATAAGGGATATTTCTGCCTTTTTGCCCCCAAATAAGGGGAATTTCAGCCTTTTTACCTCAAAATAAGTGGAATTTCTGCCTTTTTGCCCCCAAAATAACAAAATTCCTTTTTTTTTCCTGAAATAAGTGAAATTTCTGCAATTTTGCTCAAAATAAGTGAAATTTCTGCAATTTTGCCCCAGAATAAGGGAAATTTCTGGAATTTTGCCCCAAAATAAGTGGAATTTCTGAGTTTTGCTCAAAAATAAAGAGAATTTCTGTGTTTTCGCCCCAACATATAGGGTATTTCTGCCATTTTGCCCCACAATTATGGGAATTTCTGCAATTTTGCTCCAAAATACAGGGAATTTCTGCCTTTTTGCCCGAAAAAAAGGGGAATGCATAACTTTTTGAAATAAACGAAGAAAATTTCTTCATTTTTGCTCCAAAATAAGAAGAATTTCGGCTTTTTAGCCTCTAAATAAGTGGAATTTCTGTCTTTTTCCCCCAAAACAAAGGGAATTTCTGTATTTTGCCCCAAAATAAGGGGAATTTCTGACTTATTACCCTGAAATAAGTGAAATTTCTGCAATTTTGCCCCAAAATAAGGGAAATTTCTGCCTTTTTGCCCTGAAATATGTGAAATTTCTGCAATTTTACCACAAAATAAGGTAAATATCTGCCTTTTTGCCCCAAAATAATGGGAATTTCTGCCTTTTTGCCCCAAAATAAGAAAAATTTTTGTTTTTTTTCTCTGAAATAAGTAAAATTGCTGCAATTTTGCTCTAAAATAAGGAAAATTTTTGCAATTTTTCCCAAAAATAAGGGAAATTTCTGCAATTTTGCCCAAAAATAGGGTGAATTTCTCCCTTTATGCCTCAAACTAAAGGAAATTTCAGCTTTTTTACCTGAAAATAAGTGAAATGTCTGCAATTTTGCCCCAAATAAGAAAAATTTCTGTAATTTTGCCCCAAAATAAGGTAAATTACTGCAATTTTGCCCCAAAATAAAGGAAATTTCTTGAATTTTGCCCCAAAATAAGGGGAATTTCTGCCTTTTTGCCCCCAAATAAGGAGAATTTCAGCATTTTTACCTCAAAATAAGTGGAATTTCTGCCTTTTTGCCCCCAAAATAACAAAATTCCTTTTTTTTTCCTGAAATAAGTGAAATTTCTGCAATTTTGCTCAAAATAAGTGAAATTTCTGCAATTTTGCCCCAGATTAAGGGAAATTTCTGTAATTTTGCCCCAAAATAAGTGGAATTTCTGAGTTTTGCCCCAAAATAAAGAGAATTTCTGTGTTTTCGCCCCAACATATAGGGAATTTCTGCCATTTTGCCCCACAATTATGGGAATTTCTGCAATTTTGCTCCAAAATACAGGGAATTTCTGCCTTTTTGCCCGAAAAAAGGGGGAATGCATAACTTTTTGAAATAAACGAAGAAAATTTCTTCATTTTTGCTCCAAAAGAAGAAGAATTTCGGCTTTTTATCCTCTAAATAAGTGGAATTTCTGTCTTTTTCCCCCCAAAAAAAGGGAATCTCTGTATTTTTCACCAAAATAAGGGGAATTTCTGACTTATTACCCTGAAATAAGTGAAATTTTTGCAATTTTGCCCCAAAATAAGGGGAATTTCTATCTATTTGCTCCCGAAAAAGGAGATTTTCTGTCTTTTTGCCCCAAAAGAAGGAGAATTTCTGCCTTTTTGCACGAAAGTTGAGAGAATTTCTTCAATTTTGCTTCAATATACGGGGAATTTCTGCTTATTATCCCGAAAGTAAGGGGAATGTATACCTTTTGCCACAAAAAAGGGAAATTTCTTCATTTTTGCCCCAAAATTAGAGCAATTTCTGCCTTTTTATCTCAAAATAAGTGAAATTTCTGCCTTTTTGAACAAAAATAAACGGAATTTCTGTCATTTTGCCCCAAAATAAAAGGAATTTTTGAATTATGCCCTGAAATATGTGAAATTTCTGCAATTTTGCCCCAAAATAAAAGAAATTTCTGCATTTTTGCCACAAAATAAGGAGAATTTGTGTTTTTCTGCCCCAAATTAAGGGAAATTTCTGCCTTTTTGCCCCCAAATAAGGGGAATTTCAGCCTTTTTACCTCAAAATAAGGGGAATTTCTGCATTTTTGCCCTAAAATAAGGAAAATTTCTGCCTTTTTTCCCTGAAATAAGTGAAATTTCTGCAATTTTGCCCCAAAATAAGTGAAATTTCTGCAATTTTGCCCCAAAATAAGGGAAATTTCTGGAATTTTGCCCCAAAATAAGGGGAATTTCTGAGTTTTGCCCCAAAATAAGGAGAATTTCTGTCTTTTTGCCCCAACATATCGGGAATTTTTGCCTTTTTGCCCCAGAATTAGGGGAATTTCTGCAATTTTGCTCCAAAATACAAGGAATTTCTGCATTTTGCCCGAAAATAGAGGAAATGCATAAGTTTTTGCCATAAAAAAGGAACATTTCTTCATTTTGCTCCAAAATAAGAAGAATTTCGGCTTTTTAGCCTCTAAATAAGTGGAATTTCTGTCTTTTTCCCCCAAAACAAAGGGAATTTTTGTCTTTTTTGTCCCAAAATAAGGGAGATTTCTGACTTATTACCCTGAAATAAGTGAAATTTCTGCAATTTTGCCCCAAAATAAGGGAAATTTCTACCTTTTTGCTCTGAAATATGTGAAATTTCTGCAATTTTACCCCAAAATAAGGTGGATTTCTGCCTTTTTGCCCCAAAATAATGGGAATTTCTACCTTTTTGCCCCAAAAAAAGAAAAATTTTTGCTTTTTTTCTCTAAAATAAGTGAAATTTCTGCAATTTTGCCCTAAAATAAGGGAAATTTCTGCAATTTTTCCCCATAATAAGGGAAATTTCTGCAATTTTGCCCCAAAATAAGGGGAATTTCTCCCTTATTGCACCAAAATAAAGGAAATTTCAGCCTTTATACCTGAAAATAAGTAAAATTTCTGCAATTTTGCACCAAATAGGTGAAATTTCTGCAATTTTGACCCAAAATAAGGTAAATTCCTGCAATTTTGCCCCAAAATAAAGGAAATTTCTGGAATTTTGCCCCAAAATAAGGGGAATTTCTGCCTTTTGCCCCAAAATTAGAAGAATTTCTGCAATTTTGCTCTAAAATACAGGGAATTTCTGCCTTTTTGCCTGAAAATAATGGGAATGCATACCTTTTTGCCATAAAAAGGAAAATTTCTTCATTTTTGCTCCAAAATAAGGGGAATTTCTGCCTTTTTGCCTCTAAATAAATGGAATTTCTGTCTTTTGCCCCCAAAACAAAGGGAATTTCTGTCTTTTTTGCCCCAAAATAAGGGGAATTACTGATTTATTACCCTGAAATAAGTGAAATTTCTGCAATTTTGCCCCAAAATAAGGAAAATTTCTGCAATTTTGCCCCAATGTAAACGAAATTTCTGCAATTTTGCCCCAAAATAAGGAGAAACTCTGACTGTTTGCTCCCAAAAAAGGAGATTTTATGTCTTTTTGACCCAAAATAAGGAGAATTTCTGCCTTTTTGCCCAAAAATTATGAGAATTTCTGCAATTTTGCTTCAAAATACGGGAAATTTCTGCTTTTAATCACGAAAGTAAGAGGAATGTATACCTTTTCTCACAAAAAAAGGATTTTCTTCATTTTTGCCCCAAAATAAAAGAAATTTCTGCATTTTTGCCACAAAATAAGGGGAATTTCTGTCTTTTTGCCCCAAAATAAGGGAAATTTCTGCCTTTTTGCCTCCAAATAAGAAGAATTTCGGACTTTTTACCTCAAAATAAGGGGAATTTCTGCATTTTTGCCCCAAAATAAGGAAAATCTCTGGCTTTTTTCCCTAAAATAAGTGAAATTTCTGCAATTTTGCCCCAAAATAAGTGAAATTTCTTCAATTTTGCCCCAAAATAAGGGAAATTTCTGGAATTTTGCCCCAAAATAAGGAGAATTTCTGAGTTTTGCCCCAAAATAAGGAGAATTTCTTTCTTTTTGCCCCAACATATAGGGAATTTCTGCCTTTTTGCCCCACAATTAGGGGAATTTATGCAATTTTGCTCCAAAATACAGGGAATTTCTGCCTTTTTGCCCAAAAATAAGGGGAATGCATAACCTTTTGCCATAAACGAGAAAAATCTCTTCATTTTTGCTCCAAAATAAGAAGAATTTCTGCTTTTTTGCCTCTAAATAAGTGGAATTTCTGTCTTTTTCCCCCAAAACAAAGGGAATTTCTGTATTTTGCCCCAAAATAAGGGGAATTTCTGACTTATTACCCTGAAATAAGTGAAATTTCTGCAATTTTGCCTCAAAATAAGGGAAATTTCTGCCTTTTTGCCCTGAAATATGTGAAATTTCTGCAAATTTACCAAAAAATTAGGTAAATTTCTGCCTTTTTGCCCCAAAATAATGGGAATTTCTGCCTTTTTGCCCCAAAATAAGAAAAATTTTTGTTTTTCTTCTCTGAAATAAGTAAAATTGCTGCAATTTTGCTCTAAAATAAGGAAAATTTTTGCAATTTTTCCCAAAAATAAGGGAAATTTCTGCAATTTTGCCCAAAAATAAGGGGAATTTCTCCCTTTTTGCCCCAAACTAAAGGAAATTTCAGCCTTTTTACCTGAAAATAAGTAAAATTTCTGCAATTTTGCACCAAATAGGTGAAATTTCTGCAATTTTGACCCAAAATAAGGTAAATTCCTGCAATTTTGCCCCAAAATAAAGGAAATTTCTGGAATTTTGCCCCAAAATAAGGGGAATTTCTGCCTTTTGCCCCAAAATTAGAAGAATTTCTGCAATTTTGCTCTAAAATACAGGGAATTTCTGCCTTTTTGCCTGAAAATAATGGGAATGCATACCTTTTTGCCATAAAAAGGGCAATTTCTTCATTTTTGCTCCAAAATAAGGGGAATTTCTGCCTTTTTGCCTCTAAATAAATGGAATTTCTGTCTTTTGCCCCCAAAACAAAGGGAATTTCTGTCTTTTTTGCCCCAAAATAAGGGGAATTACTGATTTATTACCCTGAAATAAGTGAAATTTCTGCAATTTTGCCCCAAAATAAGGAAAATTTCTGCAATTTTGCCCCAATGTAAACGAAATTTCTGCAATTTTGCCCCAAAATAAGGAGAAATTCTGACTGTTTTCTCCCAAAAAAAGGAGATTTTCTGTCTTTTTGACCCAAAATAAGGAGAATTTCTGCCTTTTTGCCCAAAAATTATAAGAATTTCTGCAATTTTGCTTCAAAATACGGGAAATTTCTGCTTTTAATCCCGAAAGTAAGAGGAATGTATACCTTTTCTCACAAAAAAAGGATTTTCTTCATTTTTGCCCCAAAATAAAAGAAATTTCTGCATTTTTGCCACAAAATAAGGGGAATTTCTGTCTTTTTGCCCCAAAATAAGGGAAATTTCTGCCTTTTTGCCTCCAAATAAGAAGAATTTCGGACTTTTTACCACAAAATAAGGGGAATTTCTGCATTTTTGCCCCAAAATAAGGAAAATCTCTGGCTTTTTTCCCTAAAATAAGTGAAATTTCTGCAATTTTGCCCCAAAATAAGTGAAATTTCTTCAATTTTGCCCCAAAATAAGGGAAATTTCTGGAATTTTGCCCCAAAATAAGGAGAATTTCTGAGTTTTGCCCCAAAATAAGGAGAATTTCTTTCTTTTTGCCCCAACATATAGGGAATTTCTGCCTTTTTGCCCCACAATTAGGGGAATTTATGCAATTTTGCTCCAAAATACAGGGAATTTCTGCCTTTTACCCCGAAAATAAGGGGAATGCATAATTTTTGAAATAAACGAGAAAAATTTCTTCATTTTTGCTCCAAAATAAGAATTTCTGCTTTATTGCCTCTAAATAAGTGGAATTTCTGTCTTTTTCCCCCAAAACAAAGGGAATTTCTGTCTTTTTTGCCCCAAAATAAGGGGAATTTCTGACTGTTTGCTCCCGAAAAAGGAGATTTTCTGTCTTTCTACCAAAAAATAAGGAGAATTTCTGCCCTTTTGCCCGAAAATTGAGAGAATTTCTGCAATTTTGCTTCAAAATACGGGGAATTTCTGCTTTTTATCCGGAAAGTAATGGGAATGTATACCTTTTGCAACAAAAAAGGGAAATTACTTCATTTTTGCCCCAAAATTAGAGCAATTTCTTCCTTTTTACTTCAAAATAAGTGAAATTTCTGCCTTTTTACACAAAAATAAATGGAATTTCTGTCATTTTGCCCAAAAATAAAAGGAATTTTTGAATTATGCCCTGAAATATGTGAAATTTCTGCAATTTTGCCCCAAAATAAAAGAAATTTCTGCATTATTGCCACAAAATAAGGAGAATTTGTGTTTTTCTGCCCCAAAATAAGGGAAATTTCTGCCTTTTTGCCCCCAAATAAGGGGAATTTCAGCCTTTTTACCTCAAAATAAGGGGAATTTCTGCATTTTTGCCCTAAAATAAGGAAAATTTCTGCCTTTTTTCCCTGAAATAAGTGAAATTTCTGCAATTTTGCCCCAAAATAAGTGAAATTTCTGCAATTTTGCCCCAAAATAAGGGAAATTTCTGGAATTTTGCCCCAAAATAAGGGGAATTTCTGAGTTTTGCCCCAAAATAAGGAGAATTTCTGTCTTTTTGCCCCAACATATCGGGAATTTTTGCCTTTTTGCCCCAGAATTAGGGGAATTTCTGCAATTTTGCTCCGAAATACAAGGAATTTCTGCATTTTGCCCGAAAATAGAGGAAATGCATAAGTTTTTGCCATAAAAAAGGAACATTTCTTCATTTTGCTCCAAAATAAGAAGAATTTCGGCTTTTTAGCCTCTAAATAAGTGGAATTTCTGTCTTTTTCCCCCAAAACAAAGGGAATTTTTGTCTTTTTTGTCCCAAAATAAGGGAGATTTCTGACTTATTACCCTGAAATAAGTGAAATTTCTGCAATTTTGCCCCAAAATAAGAGAAATTTCTACCTTTTTGCTCTGAAATATGTGAAATTTCTGCAATTTTACCCCAAAATAAGGTGGATTTCTGCCTTTTTGCCCCAAAATAATGGGAATTTCTACATTTTTGCCCCAAAAAAAGAAAAATTTTTGCTTTTTTTCTCTAAAATAAGTGAAATTTCTGCAATTTTGCCCTAAAATAAGGGAAATTTCTGCAATTTTTCCCCATAATAAGGGAAATTTCTGCAATTTTGCCCCAAAATAAGGGGAATTTCTCCCTTATTGCACCAAAATAAAGGAAATTTCAGCCTTTATACCTGAAAATAAGTAAAATTTCTGCAATTTTGCACCAAATAGGTGAAATTTCTGCAATTTTGACCCAAAATAAGGTAAATTCCTGCAATTTTTCCCAAAATAAAGGAAATTTCTGGAATTTTGCCCCAAAATAAGGGGAATTTCTGCCTTTTGCCCCAAAATTAGAAGAATTTCTGCAATTTTGCTCTAAAATACAGGGAATTTCTGCCTTTTTGCCTGAAAATAATGGGAATGCATACCTTTTTGCCATAAAAAGGGAAATTTCTTCATTTTTGCTCCAAAATAAGGGGAATTTCTGCCTTTTTGCCTCTAAATAAATGGAATTTCTGTCTTTTGCCCCCAAAACAAAGGGAATTTCTGTCTTTTTTGCCCCAAAATAAGGGGAATTACTGATTTATTACCCTGAAATAAGTGAAATTTCTGCAATTTTGCCCCAAAATAAGGAAAATTTCTGCAATTTTGCCCCAATGTAAACGAAATTTCTGCAATTTTGCCCCAAAATAAGGAGAAACTCTGACTGTTTGCTCCCAAAAAAGGAGATTTTATGTCTTTTTGACCCAAAATAAGGAGAATTTCTGCCTTTTTGCCCAAAAATTATGAGAATTTCTGCAATTTTGCTTCAAAATACGGGAAATTTCTGCTTTTAATCACGAAAGTAAGAGGAATGTATACCTTTTCTCACAAAAAAAGGATTTTCTTCATTTTTGCCCCAAAATAAAAGAAATTTCTGCATTTTTGCCACAAAATAAGGGGAATTTCTGTCTTTTTGCCCCAAAATAAGGGAAATTTCTGCCTTTTTGCCTCCAAATAAGAAGAATTTCGGACTTTTTACCTCAAAATAAGGAAAATTTCTGCATTTTTGCCCCAAAATAAGGAAAATCTCTGGCTTTTTTCCCTAAAATAAGTGAAATTTCTGCAATTTTGCCCCAAAATAAGTGAAATTTCTTCAATTTTGCCCCAAAATAAGGGAAATTTCTGGAATTTTGCCCCAAAATAAGGGGAATTTCTGAGTTTTGCCCCAAAATAAGGAGAATTTCTTTCTTTTTGCCCCAACATATAGGGAATTTCTGCCTTTTTGCCCCACAATTAGGGGAATTTATGCAATTTTGCTCCAAAATACAGGGAATTTCTGCCTTTTACCCCGAAAATAAGGGGAATGCATAATTTTTGAAATAAACGAGAAAAATTTCTTCATTTTTGCTCCAAAATAAGAATTTCTGCTTTATTGCCCCTAAATAAGTGGAATTTGTGTCTTTTTCCCCCAAAACAAAGGGAATTTCTGTCTTTTTTGCCCCAAAATAAAAGGAATTTCTGACTGTTTGCTCCCGAAAAAGGAGATTTTCTGTATTTTTACCAAAAAATAAGGAGAATTTCTGCCTTTTTGCCCGAAAATTGAGAGAATTTCTGCAATTTTGCTTCAAAATACGGGGAATTTCTGCTTTTTATCCGGAAAGTAAGGGGAATGTATACCTTTTGCCACAAAAAAGGGAAATTACTTCATTTTTGCCCCAAAATTAGAGCAATTTCTTCCTTTTTACTTCAAAATAAGTGAAATTTCTGCCTTTTTACACAAAAATAAACGGAGTTTCTGTCATTTTGCCCAAAAATAAAAGGAATTTTTGAATTATGCCCTGAAATATGTGAAATTTCTGCAATTTTGCCCCAAAATAAAAGAAATTTCTGCATTTTTGCCACAAAATAAGGGGAATTTCTGTCTCTTTGACCCAAAATAAGGGAAATTTCTGCATTTTTGTCCCCAAATAAGGGGAATTACAGCATTTTTACCTCAAAATAAGGGGAATTTCTGCATTTTTGCCCCAAAATAAGAAAAATTTCTGGCTTTTTTCCTTAAAATAATTGAAATTTCTGCAATTTTGCCCCAAATTAGTGAAATTTCTGCAATTTTGCCCCAAAGTAAGGGAAATTTCTAGAATTTTGCCCCAAAATAAGGGGAATTTCTGAGTTTTGCCCCAAAATAAGGAGAATTTCTGTGTTTTTGCCCCAACATATAGGAAATTTCTGCCTTTTTGCCCCACAATTAGGGGAATTTCTGCAATTTTGCTCCAAAATACAGGGAATTTCTGCCTTTTTGCCCAAAAATAAGGGGAATGCATAACCTTTTGCCATAAACGAGAAAAATCTCTTCATTTTTGCTCCAAAATAAGAAGAATTTCTGCTTTTTTGCCTCTAAATAAGTGGAATTTCTGTCTTTTTCCCCCAAAACAAAGGGAATTTCTGTATTTTGCCCCAAAATAAGGGGAATTTCTGACTTATTACCCTGAAATAAGTGAAATTTCTGCAATTTTGCCCCCAAATAAGGGAAATTTCTGCCTTTTTGCCCTGAAATATGTGAAATTTCTGCAATTTTACCACAAAATAAGGTAAATTTCTGCCTTTTTGCCCCAAAATAATGGGAATTTCTGCCTTTTTGCCCCAAATAAGAAAAATTTTTGTTTTTTTTCTCTGAAATAAGTAAAATTGCTGCAATTTTGCTCTAAAATAAGGAAAATTTTTGCAATTTTTCCCAAAAATAAGGGAAATTTCTGCAATTTTGCCAAAAATAAGGGGAATTTCTCCCTTTTTGCCCCAAACTAAAGGAAATTTCAGCCTTTTTACCTGAAAATAAGTAATATTTCTGCAATTTTGCCCCAAATAAGAAAAATTTCTGCAATTTTGCCCCAAAATAAGGTAAATTCCTGCAATTTTTCCCCAAAATAAAGGAAATTTCTTGAATTTTGCCCCAAAATAAGGGGAATTTCTGCCTTTTGCCCGAAAATAATGGGAATGCATACCTTTTTGCCATAAAAAGGGAAACTTCTTCATTTTTGCTCCAAAATAATAGGAATTTCTGCCTTCTTGCCTCTAAATAAGTGGAATTTCTTGTTTTTCCCCCAAAACAAAGGGAACTTCTGTCTTTTTTGCCCCAAATTAAAAGGAATTTCTGACTTATTACCCTGTAATAAGTGAAATTTCTGCAATTTTGCCCCAAAATAAGGGATATTTCTGCCTTTTTGCCCCGAAATAAGGGGAATTTCAGCCTTTTTACCTCAAAATAAGTGGAATTTTTGCCTTTTTGCCCCCAAAATAACAAAATTCCTTTTTTTCCCTGAAATAAGTGAAATTTCTGCAATTTTGCTCAAAATAAGTGAAATTTCTGCAATTTTGCCCCAGAATAAGGGAAATTTCTGGAATTTTGCCCCAAAATAAAGAGAATTTCTGTGTTTTCGCCCCAACATATAGGGAATTTCTGCCTTTTTGCCCCACAATTATGGGAATTTCTGCAATTTTGCTCCAAAATACAGGGAATTTCTGCCTTTTTGCCCGAAAAAAAGGGGAATGCATAACTTTTTGAAATAAACGAGGAAAATTTCTTCATTTTTGCTCCAAAATAAGAAGAATTTCGGCTTTTTAGCCTCTAAATAAGTGGAATTTCTGTCTTTTTCCCCCAAAACAAAGGGAATTTCTGTATTTTTCACCAAAATAAGGGGAATTTCTGACTTATTACCCTGAAATAAGTGAAATTTTTGCAATTTTGCCCCAAAATAAGGGGAATTTCTATCTGTTTACTCCCGAAAAAGGAGATTTTCTGTCTTTTTGCACCAAAAGAAGGAGAATTTCTGCCTTTTTGCACGAAAATTGAGAGAATTTCTGCAATTTTGCTTCAAAATACGGGGAATTTCTGCTTATTATCCCGAAAGTAAGGGGAATGTATACCTTTTGCCACAAAAAAGGGAAATTTCTTCATTTTGCCCCAAAATTAGAGCAATTTCTGCCTTTTTACCTCAAAATAAGTGAAATTTCTGCCTTTTTAAACAAAAATAAACGGAATTTCTGTCATTTTGCCGCAAAATAAAAGGAATTTTTGAATTATGCCCTGAAATATGTGAAATTTCTGCAATTTTGCCCCAAAATAAAAGAAATTTCTGCATTTTTGCCATAAAATAAGGAGAATTTGTGTTTTTTTGCCCCAAAATAAGGGAAATTTCTGCCTTTTTGCCCCCAAATAAGGGGAATTTCAGCCTTTTTACCTCAAAATAAGGGGAATTTCTGCATTTTTGCCCTAAAATAAGGAAAATTTCTGCCTTTTTTCCCTGAAATAAGTGAAATTTCTGCAATTTTGCCCCAAAATAAGTGAAATTTCTGCAATTTTGCCCCAAAATAAGTGAAATTTCTGCAATTTTGCCCCAAAATAAGGGGAATTTCTGGAATTTTGCCCCAAAATAAGGGGAATTTCTGAGTTTTGCCCCAAAATAAGGAGAATTTCTGTCTTTTTGCCTCAACATATAGGGAATTTTTGCCTTTTTGCCCCAGAATTAGGGGAATTTCTGCAATTTTGCTCCAAAATACAAGGAATTTCTGCATTTTGCCCGAAAATAGAGGAAATGCATAAGTTTTTGCCATAAAAAAGGAACATTTCTTCATTTTGCTCCAAAATAAGAAGAATTTCGGCTTTTTAGCCTCTAAATTAGTGGAATTTCTGTCTTTTTCCCCCAAAACAAAGTGAATTTTTGTCTTTTTTGTCCCAAAATAAGGGAAATTTCTGACTTATTACCCTGAAATAAGTGAAATATCTGCAATTTTGCCCCAAAATAAGGGAAATTTCTACCTTTTTGCCCTGAAATATGTGAAATTTCTGCAATTTTACCCCAAAATAAGGTGAATTTCTGCATTTTGCCCCAAAATAATGGGAATTTCTACATTTTTGCCCCCAAAAAAGAAAAATTTTTGCTTTTTTTCTCTGAAATAAGTGAAATTTCTGCAATTTTGCCCTAAAATAAGGGAAATTTCTGCAATTTTTCCCCATAATAAGGGAAATTTCTGCAATTTTGCCCCAAAATAAGGGGAATTTCTCCCTTATTGCCCCAAAATAAAGGAAATTTCAGCCTTTATACCTGAAAATAAGTAAAATTTCTGCAATTTTGCACCAAATAGGTGAAATTTCTGCAATTTTGCCCCAAAATAAGGTAAATTCCTGCAATTTTGCCCCAAAATAAAGGAAATTTCTGGAATTTTGCCCCAAAATAAGGGGAATTTCTGCCTTTTGCCCCAAAATTAGAAATATTTCTGCAATTTTGCTCCAAAATACAGGGAATTTCTGCCTTTTTGTCTGAAAATAATGGGAATGCATACTTTTTTGCCATAAAAAGGGAAATTTCTTTATTTTTGCTCCAAAATAATGGGAATTTCTGCCTTTTTGCCTCTAAATAAGTGGAATTTCTGTCTTTTTCCCCCAAAACAAAGGGAATTTCTGTCTTTTTTGCCACAAAATAAGGGGAATTTCTGACTTACTAAATTGAAATAAGTGAAATTTCTGCAATTTTGCAACAAAATAAGAGAGATTTTTGCAATTTTGCCCCAATGTAAAGCAAATTTTGGCAATTTTGCCCCAAAATAAGGGGAATTTCTGCCTTTTTACGACAAAATAAGTGAAATTTCTGCCTTTTTACCCCAAAATGAACAGAATTTCTGTCTTTTTGCCCCAAAATAAAAGGAATTTTTGAATTATGCCCTGAAATAAGTGAAATTCCTGCAAATTTGCCCCAAAATAAAAGAAATTTCTGCATTTTTGCCACAAAATAAGGGGAATTTCTGTGTTTTTGCCCCCAAATAAGGAGAATTTCAGCCTTTTTAACTCCAAATAAGGAGAATTTCTGCATTTTTTCCCCAAATTAAGGAAAATTTCTGCCTTTTTTCCCTGATATAAGTGAAATTTCTGCATTTTTGCCCCAAAATAAGGGAAATTTCTGCCTTTTTGCCCTGAAATATGTGAAATTTCTGCAATTTTTCCCCAAAATAAGGTGAATTTCTGAGTTTTTGCCCCAAAATAAGAAAAATTTTTGTTTTTTTCTCTGAAATAAGTGAAATTTCTGTAATTTTGCCCTAAAATAAGGGAAATTTCTGCAATTTTTCCCCATAATAAGAGAAATTTCTGCAATTTTGCCCCAAAATAAGGGGATTTTCTCTCTTTTTGCCCCAAAATAAAGAAAATTTCAGACTTTTTACCTGAAAATAAGTGAAATTTCTGCAATTTTTCCTCAAATAAGAGAAATTTCTGCAATTTTGCAGCAAAATAAGGTAAATTCCTGCAATTTTGCCCCAAAATAAAGGAAATTTCTGGAATTTTGCCCCAAAATAAGGGGAATTTCTGATTTTTGCCCCAAAATAAAGGGAATTTCTGCCCTTTGCCCCAAAATTAGGGGAATTTCTGCAATTTTGCTCCAAAATACGGGGAATATCTGCCTTTTTGCCCGAAAATAATAGGAATGCATACCTTTTTGCCATAAAAAGGGCAATTTCTTCATTTTTGCTCCAAAATAAGGGGAATTTCTGCCTTTTTGCCTCTAAATAAATGGAATTTCTGTCTTTTTCTCCCAAAACATGGGAATTTCTGTCTTTTTGCCCCAAAATAAGGGGAATTACTGATTTATTACCTTGAAATAAGTAAAATTTCTGCAATTTTGCCCCAAAATAAGAAAAATTTCTGCAATTTTGCCCCAAAATAAGGGGAAATTCTGACTGTTTGCTCCCAAAAAAAGGAGATTTTCTGTCTTTTTGCCCCAAAATAAGGAGAATTTCTGCCTTTTTGCCCAAAAATTATGAGAATTTCTGCAATTTTGCTTCAAAATACAGGAAATTTCTGCTTTTAATCCCGAAAGTAAGAGGAATGTATACCTTTTCTTACAAAAAAAGAATTTTCTTCATTTTTGCCCCAAAATGAAAGAAATTTCTGCATTTTTGCCACAAAAAAGGGGAATTTCTGTCTTTTTGCCCCAAAATAAGGGAAATTTCTGCCTTTTTGCCTCCAAATAAAAAGAATTTCAGAATTTTTACCTCAAAATAAGGGGAATTTCTGCATTTTTGCCCCAAAATAAGAAAAATTTCTGCCTTTTTTCCCTAAAATAAGTGAAATTTCTGCAATTTTGCCCCAAAATAAGTGAAATTTCTTCAATTTTGCCGCAAATTAAGGGAAATTTCTGGAATTTTGCCCCAAAATAAGGGGAATTTCTGAGTTTTGCCACAAAATAAGGAGAATTTCTTTCTTTTTGCCCCAACATATAGGGAATTTCTGCCTTTTTGCCCCACAATTAGGGGAATTTCTTCAATTTTGCTCCAAAATACAGGGAATTTCTGCCTTTTAGCCCGAAAATAAGGGGAATGCATAATTTTTGAAATAAACGAAAAAAATTTCATTTTTGCTCCAAAATAAGAAGAATTTCTGCTTTTTTGCCTCTAAATAAGTGGAATTTCTGTCTTTTTACCCCAAAACAAAGGGAATTTCTGTCTTTTTTGCCCCAAAATAAAGGGAATTTCTGACTTATTACCCTGAAATAAATGAAATTTCTGCAATTTTTCCCCAACATAAGGGAAATTTCTGCCTTTTTGCCCTGAAATATGTGAAATTTCTGCAATTTTACCCCAAAATAAGGTGAATTTCTGACTTTTTGCCCCCAAATAATGGGAATATCTGGCTTTTTGCCCCAAAATAAGAAAAATTTTTCCTTTTTTTCTCTGAAATAAGTGAAATTTCTGCAATTTTGCCCTAAAATAAAGGAAATTTCTGCAATTTTTCCCCATAATAAGGGAAATTTCTGTAATTATGCCTTAAAATAAAGGGAATTTCTTCCTTTTTACCCCAAAATAAAGGAAATTTCAGCCTTTTTACCTAAAAATAAGTGAAATTTCTGCAATTTTGCCCCAAAATAAAATAAATTCCTGCAATTTTGCCACAAAATAAAAAAAATTTCTGGAATTCTGCCCCAAAATAAGAGGAATTTCTAATTTTTGCCCCAAAATAAAGGGAATTTCTGACTTTTGCCCCAAAATTAGGGGAATTTCTGCAATTTTGCTCGAAAATACGGGGAATTTCTGCCTTTTTGCCCGAAAATAATGGGAATGCATACCTTTTTGCCATAGAAAGGGAAATTTCTTCATTTTTACTCCAAAATAAGGGGAATTTCTGCCTTTTTGCCTCTAAATAAGTGGAATTTCTAGCTTTTTCCTCCAAAAAAAAGGGAATTTCTGTCTTTTTTGCCCCAACATATAGGGAATTTCTGCCTTTTGCCCCAAATTTAGGGGAATTTCTGCAATTTTGCCCCAAAATATGGGGAATTTCTGCCTTTTTGCCCGATAATAATGAGAATGCATAACTTTTTGCCATAAAAAGGGAAATTTCTTCATTTTTGCTCCAAAATAAGGGGAATTTCTGCCTTCTTGCCTCTAAATAAGTGGAATTTCTTCTTTTTTCCCCAAACAAAGGGAATTTCTGTCTTTTTTGCCCCAAATTAAGGAGAATTTATGACTTATTACCCTGAAATAAGTGAAATTTCTGCAATTATGCCCCAAAATAAGGGAAATTTCTACATTTTTGCCCTGAAATATGTGAAATTTCTGCAATTTTACCCCAAAATAAGGTGAATTTCTGCCTTTTTGCCGCAAAATAATGGGAATTTCTGCCTTTTTGTCCCAAAATAAGAAAAATTTTTGCTTTTTTTCTGAAATAAGTAAAATTACTGCAGTTTCGCCCTAAAATAAGGAAAATTTCTGCAATTTTTCCCAATAATAAGGGAAATTTCTGCAATTTTGCCCCAAAATAAGGAGAATTTCTCCCTTTTTGCCTCAAACTAAAGGAAATTTCAGCCTTTTTACCTGAAAATAAGTGAAATTTCTACAATTTTGCCCCAAATAAGAAAAATTTCTGCAATTTTGCCCCAAAATAAGGTAAATTCCTGCAATTTTGCCCCAAAATAAAGGAAATTTCTTGAATTTTGCCCCAAAATAAGGGGAATTTATGATTTTTGCCCCAAAATAAAGGGAATTTCTGCCTTTTGCCCCAAATTTAGGGGAATTTCTGCAATTTTGCCCCAAAATATGGGGAATTTCTGCCTTTTTGCCCAAAAATAATGGGAATGCATACCTTTTTGCCATAAAAAGGGAAATTTCTTCATTTTTGCTCTAAAATAAGGGGAATTTCTGCCTTATTGCCTCTAAATAAGTGGAATTTCTTCTTTTTCCTCCAAAACAAAGGGAATTTCTGTCTTTTTTGCCCGAAATTAAGGGGAATTTCTGACTTATTACCCTGTAATAAGTGAAATTGCTGCAATTTTGCCCCAAAATAAGGGATATTTCTGCATTTTTGCCCCCAAATAAGGGGAATTTCAGCCTTTTTCCCTCAAAATAAGGGGAATTTCTGCCTTTTTGCCCCAAAATGAGAAAAATTTTTGCTTTTTTTCTCTGAAATAAGTGAAATTTCTGCAATTTTGCCCTAAAATAAGGGAAATTTTTGCAATTTTTTCACATAATAAGAAAAATTTCTGCAATTTTGCCCCAAAATAAGGAGAATTTCTTCCTTTTTGCCCTAAAACAAAGGAAATTTCAGCCTTTTTACCTGAAAATAAGTGAAATTTCTGCAATTTTGCCCCAAATAAGGGAAATTACTGCAATTTTGCCCCAAAATAAGGTAAATTCCTGCAATTTTGCCCCAAAAAAGGAAATTTCTGGAATTTTGCCCCAAAATAATGGGAATTTCTGCCTTTTTGCCCAAAAATAATGGGAATGCATACCTTTTTGCCATAAAAAGGGAAATTTCTTCATTTTTGCTCCAAAATAAGGGGAATTTCTGCCTTCTTGCCTCTAAATAAGTGGAATTTCTTCTTTTTCCTCCAAAAGAAAGGGAATTTCTGTCTTTTTTGCCCTAAATTAAGGGGAATTTCTGACTTATTACCCTGTAATAAGTGAAATTGCTGCAATTTTGCCCCAAAAAAAGGGATATTTCTGCGTTTTTGCCCCCAAATAAGCGGAATTTCAGCCTTTTTACCTCAAAATAAGGGGAATTTCTGCCTTTTTGCCCAAAAATAAGATAAATTTTTGCTTTTTTTCTCTGAAATAAGTGAAATTTCTGCAATTTTTCCCTAAAATAAAGGAAATTTTTGCAATTTTTTCACATAATAAGAAAAATTTCTGCAATTTTGCCCCAAAATAAGGGGAATTTCTTCCTTTTTGCCCTAAAACAAAGGAAATTTCAGCCTTTTTACCTGAAAATAAGTGAAATTTCTGCAATGTTGCCCCAAATTAGGGAAATTTCTGCAATTTGCCCCAAAATAAGGCAAATTCCTGCAATTTTGCCCCCGAAAAAGAAAATTTCTGGAATTTTGCCCCAAAATAATGGGAATTTCTGCCTTTTGCCCAAAAATAAGGGGAATTTCTGCACTTTTGCTCCAAAATACGGGGAATTTCTGCCTTTTTTGCCCGAAAATAATGGGTATGCATACCTTTTTGCCATAAAAAGGGAAATTTCTTCATTTTTGCTCCAAAAATAGGGGAATTTCTGCCTTTTTGCCTCTAAATATGTGGAATTTCTGTCTTTTTCCTCCAAAACAAAGGGATTTTTCTGTCTTTTTTGCCTCAAAATAAGGGAAATTTCTGACTTATTACCCTTAAATAAGTGAAATTTCTGCAATTTAGCCCCAAAATAAGGGAAATTTCTGCAATTTTGCCCCAATGTAAAGGAAATTTCTGCAATTTTGCCCCAAAATTAGGGGAATTTCTGACTGTTTGCTCCCGAAAAAGGAGATTTTCTGTCTTTTTACCCCAAAATAAAGAGAATTTCTGCCTTTTTGCCCGAAAATTGAGAGAATTTCTGCAATTTTGCTTCAAAATACAGGGAATTTCTGCTTTTTATCCAGAAAGTAAGGGGAATGTATACCTTTTGCTACAAAAAAGGGAAATTTCTTCATTTTTGCCCCAAAATTAGAGCAATTTCTGCCTTTTTACCTCAAAATAATTGAAATTTCTGCCTTTTTACACAAAAATAAACAGAATTTCTGTTATTTTGCCCAAAAATAAAAGAAATTTTTGAATTATGCCCTGAAATATGTGAAATTTCTGCAATTTTGCCCTAAAATAAAAGAAATTTTTGCCTCAAAATAAGGGGAATTTCTGTCTCTTTCCCTAAAATAAAGGATATTTCTGCGTTTTGCCCCCAAATAAGGGAAATTACAGCATTTTTACCTCAAAATAAAGTAAATTTCTGCATTTTTGCCCCAAAATAAGAAAAATTTCTGGCTTTTTTCCTTAAAAATAATTGAAATTTCTGCAATTTTGCCCCAAAATAAGTGAAATTTCTGCAATTTTGCCCCAAAATAAGGGAAATTTCTGGAATTTTGCCCCAAAATAAGGGGAATTTCTGAGTTTTGCCCCAAAATAAGGAGAATTTCTGTGTTTTTGCCCCAACATAGAGGGAATTTCTGCCTTTTTGCCCCACAATTATGAGAATTTCTACAATTTTGCTCCAAAATACATGGAATTTCTGCCTTTTTGCCCAAAAATAAGGGGAATGCATAACCTTTTGCCATAAACGAGAAAAATTTCTTTATTTTTGCTCCAAAATAAGAAGAATTTTGTTTTTTGCCTCTAAATAAGTGGAATTTCTGTCTTTTTCCCCCAAAACAAAGGGAATTTCTGTATTTTGCCCCAAAATAAGGGGAATTTCTGACTTATTACCCTGAAATAATTGAAATTTCTGCAATTTTGCCCCAAAATAAGGGAAATTTTTGCCTTTTTGCCCTGAAATATGTGAATTTACTGCAATTTTACCCCAAAATAAGGTGAATTTCTGCCTTTTTGCCCCAAAATAATGGGAATTTCTGCCTTTTTGCCCCAAAATAAGAAAATTTTTTTTCTTTTTTTCTCTGAAATAAGTGAAATTGCTGCAATTTTGCTCTAAAATAAGGAAAATTTTTGCAATATTTCCCAATAATAAGGGAAATTTCTGCAATTTTGCCCCAAAATAAGAAGAATTTCTCCCTTTTTGCCCCAAACTAAAGGAAATTTCAGACTTTTTACCTGAAAATAAGTGAAATTTCTGCAATTTTGCCCCAAATAAGAAAAATTTCTGCAATTTTGCCCCAAAATAAGGTAAATTTTTGCAATTTTGCCACAAAATAAAGGAAATTTCTTGAATTTTGCCCCAATATAAAGGGAATTTATGATTTTTGCCCCAAAATAAAGGGAATTTCTGCCTTTTGCCCCAAATTTAGGGGAATTTCTGCAATTTTGCCCCAAAATATGGGGAATTTCTGCCTTTTTGCCCGAAAATAATGGGAATGCATACCTTTTTGCCATAAAAAGGGAAACTTCTTCATTTTTGCGCCAAAATAAGGGGAATTTCTGCCTTCTTGCCTCTAAATAAGTGGAATTTCTTCTTTTTCCCCCAAAACAAAGGGAATTTCTGTATTTTTTGCCCCAAATTAAGGGGAATTTCTGACTTATTACCCTGTAATAAGTAAAATTTCTGCAATTTTGCCACAAAATAAGAGATATTTCTGCCTTTTTGCCCCCATATAAGGGGAATTTCAGCCTTTTTACCTCAAAATAAGGGGAATTTCTGCCTTTTTTCCCCAAAATAACAAAATTCCTTTTTTCCCTGAAATAAGTGAAATTTCTGCAATTTTGCACAAAATAAATGAAATTTCTGCAATTTTGCCCCAGAATAAGGGAAATTTCTGGAATTTTGCCCCAAAATAAGTGGAATTTCTGAGTGTTGCCCCAAAATACTAGAATTTCCGTCTTTTGCCCCAACATATAGGGAATTTCTGCATTTTTGCCCCACAATTAGGGGAATTTTTGCAATTTTGCTCCAATATACGTAGAATTTCTGCCTTTTTGCCCGATAATAAGAAGAATGCATACCTTTTGCCTTAAAAAAGGGAAATTTCTTCATTTTTGCTTCAAAATAAGGGGAATTTCTGCTTTTATGCCTCTAAATAAGTGGAATTTCTGTCTTTTTCCCCCAAAACAAAGGGATTTTCTGTCTTTTTTGCCCCAAAATAAGAAAATTTTCTGACTTATTACTCTGAAATAAGTGAGGTTTCTGCAATTTTGCCCCAAAATAAGGGAAATTTTTGCCTTTTTGCCCACAAATAAGGGGAATTTCACCGTTTTTAACTCAAACTAAGGGGATTTTCTGAATTTTTGCCACAAAATATTAGGAATTTCTGCCTTTTTGCCCCAAAATAAGGGAAATTTCTCTCTATTTTCCCTGAAGTAAGTGAAATTTCTGCAATATTGCCCCAAAATAAGTGAAATTTCTGAATTTTGCCCCAAAATAAAGAGAATTTCTGTCTTTTTGTCCCAACATATAGGGAATTTCTTCCTTTTTGCACCACAATTAGGGGAATTTCTTCAATTTTGCTACAAAATACGGGGAATTTCTGCCTTTTTGCACGAAAATAAGAAGAATGCATAACTTTTTGCCATAAAAAAGGGAAATTTCTTCATTTTTGGTCCAAAATAAAAGGAATTTCTGCCTTTTTGCTTCTCAATAATTGGAATTTCTGTCTTTTTCCCCCAAAACAAAGGGAATTTCTGGGTTTTTTTTGGCCCAAAATAATGGGAATTTCTGACTTATTACCCTGAAATAAGTGAAATTTCTGCAATTTTGCCCCAAAATAAGGGAAATTTCTGCTTTTTCTCCCTGAAATCTGTTAAATTTCTGCAATTTTACCTCAAAATAAGGTGAATTTCTCCTTTTTTGCCCCAAAATAATGGGAATTTCTGCCTTTTTGCCCCAAAATAAGAAAAATTTTTGCTTTTTTCTCTGAAATAAGTGAAATTGCTGCAATTTTGCTCTAAAATAAGAAAAAATTTCTGCAATTTTTCCCAATAATAAGGGAAATTTCTGCAATTTTGCTCCAAAATAAGGGGAATTTCTCCCTTTTTGCCCCAAACTTAAGGAAATTTCAGCCTTTTTACCTGAAAATAAGTGAAATTTCTGCAATTTTGCCCCAAATAAGAAAAATTTCTGCAATTTTGCCCCAAAATAAGGTAAATTCCTGCAATTTTGCCCCAAAATAAAGGAAATTTCTTGAATTTTTCCCCAAAATAAGGGGAATTTATGATTTTTGCCCCAAAATAAAGGGAATTTCTTCCTTTTGCCCCAAATTTAGGGGAATTTCTGCAATTTTGCCCCAAAATAAAGGATATTTCTGCCTTTTTGACCCCAAATAAGGGGAATTTCAGCCTTTTTACCTCAAAATAAGGGGAATTTCTGCCTTTTTGCCCCAAAATAACAAAATTCCTTTTATACCCTGAAATAAGTGAAATTTCTGCAATTTTGCCCAAAATAAGTGACATTTCTGCAATTTTGCCCCAGAATAAGAAAAATTTCTGGAATTTTGCCCCAAAATAAAGGGGATTTCTGAGTTTTGCCACAAAATAAGGAGAATTTCTGTGTTTTCGCCCCAACATATAGGGAATTTCTGCCTTTTTGCCCCAAATTAGGGGAATTTCTGCAATTTTGCTCCAAAATACAGGGAATTTCTGCCTTTTTGCCCGAAAAAAAGGGAAATGCATAACTTTTTGAAATAAACGAGGAAAATTTCTTCATTTTTGCTCCAAAATAAGAAGAATTTCGGCTTTTTAGCCTCTAAATAAGTGGAATTTCTGTCTTTTTCTCCCCAAACAAAGGGAATTTCTGTATTTTTCACCATAATAAGGGGAATTTCTGACTTAATACCCTGAAATAAGACAAATTTCTGCAATTTTGCCCCAAAATAAGGGAAATTTCTGCCTTTTGCCCTGAAATATGTGAAATTTCTGCAATTTTACCCCAAAATAAGGTGAATTTCTGCCTTTTTGCCCCAAAATAATGGGAATTTCTGCCTTTTTGTTTCAAAATAAGAAAAAATTTTGCATTTTTTCTTTGAAATAAGTGAAATTTCTGCAATTTTGCCCTAAAATAAGGGAAATTTCTGCAATTTTTCCCTATAATAAGGGAAATTTCTGAAATTTTGCCCCAAAATAAGAGGAATTTCTCGCTTTTTGCCCCAAAGTAAAGGAAATTTCAGCCTTTTACCTGAAATAAGTGAAATTCCTGCAATTTGCCCCAAATAATGGAAATTTCTGCAATTTTGCCCCAAAACAAGGTAAATTCCTGCAATTTTGCGCCAAAATAAAGGAAATTTCTGGAATTTTGCCCCAAAATAAGGGGAATTTATGATTTTTGCCTCAAAATAAAGGGAATTTCTGCCTTTTGCCCCAAAAGGAGGGGAATTTCTGCAATTTTGCTCCAAAATACAGGGAATTTCTGCTTTTTTTCCCGAAAATAATGGGAATGCATACCTTTTTGCCATAAAAAGGGAAATTTGTTCATTTTTGCTCCAAAATAAGTGGAATTTCTTCCTTTTTGCCTTTAAATAAGTGGAATTTCTGTCTTTTTTCCCCAAAACAAAGGGAATTTCTGTCTTTTTTGCCCCAAAATAAGGGGAATTTCTGACTTATTACCCTGAAATAAGTGAAATTTCTGCAACTTTACCCCAAAATAAGGGACATTTTTTCAATTTTGCCCCAATGTAAAGGAAATTTCTGCAATTTTGCCCCAAAATAAGGGAAATTTCTGCCTTTTTGCCCTGAAATATGTGAAATTTCTGCAATTTATCCCCAAAATAAGGTGAATTTCTGCCTTTTTGCCCCAAAATAATGGGAATTTCTGCCTTTTTGTTTCAAAATAAGAAAAAATTTTGCTTTTTTTTCTCTGAAATAAGTGAAATTTCTGCAATTTTGCCCCTAATAATGGAAATTTCTGCAATTTTGCCCCAAAACAAGGTAAATTCCTGCAATTTTGCCCCGAAATAAAGGAAATTTCTGGAATTTTGCCCCAAAATAAGGGGAATTTATGATTTTTGCCCCAAAATAAAGGGAATTTCTGCCTTTTGCCCCAAAATTAGGGGAATTTCTGCAATTTTGCTCCAAAATACAGGGAATTTCTGCCTTTTTGCCCGAAAATAATGGGAATGCATACCTTTTTGCCATAAAAAAGGAAATTTCTTCATTTTTGCTCCAAAATAAGTGGAATTTCTTCATTTATGCCTGTAAATAAGTGGAATTTCTGTCTTTTTCCCCCAAAACAAAGGGAATTTCTATCTTTTTTGCCCCCAAAAAAGGGGAATTTCTGACTTATTACCCTGAAATAAGTGAAATTTCTGCAACTTTGCCCCAAAATAAGGGGAATTTTTTCAATTTTGCCCCAATGTAAATAAAATTTCTGCAATTTTGCCCCAAAATTAGGGGAATTTCTCACTGTTTGCTCCCGAAAAAGAAGATTTTCTGTCTATTTGCCCCAAAATAAAGAGAATTTCTGCCTTTTTGCACGAAAATTGAGAGAATTTCTGCAATTTTGCTTCAAAATACGGGGAATTTCTGCTTATTATCCAGAAAGTAAGGGAAATGTATACCTTTTGCCACAAAAAAAGAGAAATGTCTTCATTTTTGTCCCAAAATAAGAGGAATTTCAGCCTTTTTACCTAAAAATAAGTGAAATTTCTTACTTTTTACCCAAAAATAAACGGAATTTCTGTCTTTTTGCCCCAAAATAAAAGGAATTTTTGAATTATGCCCTGAAATAATTGAAATTTCTGCAATTTTGCCCCAAAATAAAAGAAATTTCTGCATTTTTGCCACAAAATAAGGGGAATGTCTGTTTTTTTGCCCCAAAATAAGGGAAATTTCTGCCTTTTTGCCCCCAAATAAGGGGAATTTCAGCCTTTTTACCTCAAAATAAGGGGAATTTCTGCATTTTTGCCCTAAAATAAGGAAATTTTCTGCCTTTTTTTCCTGAAATAAGTGAAATTTCTGCAATTTTGCCACAAAATAAGTGAAATTTCTGCAATTTTGCCCCAAAATATGGGAAATTTCTGGAATTTTGCCCCAAAATAAGGAAAATTTCTTAGTTTTGCCCCAAAATAAGGAGAATTTCTGTCTTTTTGCCCCAACATATAGGGAATTTCTGCCTTTTTGCCCCAGAATTAGGGGAATTTCTGCAATTTTGCATCAAAATACAAGGAATTTCTGCATTTTTCCCGAAAATAGAGGAAATGCATAAGTTTTTGCCATAAAAAAGGAAAATTTCTTCATTTTTGCTCCAAAATAAGAAGAATTTCGGCTTTTTAGCCTCTAAATAAGTGGAATTTCTGTCTTTTTCCCCCAAAACAAAAGGAATTTCTGTCTTTTCTGTCCCAAAATAAGGCAAATTTCGGATTATTACCCTGAAATAAGTGAAATTTCTGCAATTTTGCCCCAAAATAAGGGAAATTTTTACTATTTTGCCCTGAAATATGTAAAATTTCTGCAATTTTACCCCAAAATAAGGTGAATTTCTGCCTTTTTGCCCCAAAATACGGGGAATTTCTGCCTTTTTGCCCGAAAATAATGGGAATGCATATCTTTTTGCCATAAAATGGGATTTTTCTTCATTTTTGCACCAAAATAAGGGGAATTTCTGCCTTCTTGCCTCTAAATAAGTGAATTTCTTCTTTTTCCCCTAAAACAAAGGGAATTTCTGTCTTTTTTGCCCCAAATTAAGAAGAATTTCTGACTTATTACCCTGTTATAAGTTAAATTTCTGCAATTTTGCCCCAAAATAAGAGATATTTCTGCCTTTTTGCCCCCAAATAAAAGGAAATTCAGCCTTTTTACCTCAAAATAAGGGGAATTTCTGCCTTTTTGCCCCAAAATAACAAAATTCCTTTTTTTCCCTGAAATAAGTGAAATTTCTGCAATTTTGCCCAAAATAAGTGAAATTTCTGCAATTTTGCCCCAGAATAAGGGAAATTTCTGGAATTTTGCCCCAAAATAAGTGGAATTTCTGAGTTTTGCCTCAAAATAAGGAGAATTTCTGTCTTTTGCCCCAACATATAGGGAATGTCTGCATTTTTGCCCCACAATTAGGGGAATTTTTGCAATTTTGCTCCAATATACGAGGACTTTCTGCCTTTTTGCCCGAAAATAAGAATGCATAACTTTTTGCCTAAAAAAAGGGAAATTTCTTCATTTTTGCTTCAAAATAATGGGAATTTCTGCTTTTTTGGCTCTAAATAAGTGGAATTTCTGTCTTTTTCCCCCAAAACAAAGGCATATTCTGTCTTTTTTGCCCCAAAATAAGAAACATTTCTAACTTATTACTCTGAAATAAGTGAGGTTTCTGCAATTTTGCCCCAAAATAAGGGAAATTTTTGCCTTTTTGCCCTCAAGAGGAATTTCATCTTTTTTACCTCAAAATAAGGAGAATTTCTGCATTTTTGCCACAAAATATTAGGAATTTCTGCCTTTTTGCCCCAAAATAAGGAAAATTTCTGCCTTTTTTCCCTGAAGTAAGTGAAATTTCTGCAATATTGCCCCAAAATAAGTGGAATTTCTGAGTTTTGCCCCAAAATAAGGAGAATTTCTGTCTTTTTGCCCCAACATATAGAAAATTTCTGCCTTTTTGCACCACAATTAGGGGAATTTCTGCAATTTTGCTCCAAAATACAGGGAATTTCTGCCTTTTTCACGAAAATAAGAGGAATGCATAACTTTTTGCCATAAAGAAGGGAAATTTCTTCATTTTTGCTCCAAAATAAAAGGAATTTCTGCCTTTATGCTTCTCAATAAGTGGAATTTCTGTCTTTTTCCCCCAAAACAAAGGAAATTTCTGGTTTTTTTTTTTTGGCCCAAAATAAGGGGAATTTCTGACTTATTACCCTGAAATAAGTGAATTTTCTGCAATTTTGCCACAAAATAAAGGAAATTTCTGCTTTTTTGCCCTGAAATCTGTGAAATTTCTGCAATTTTACCTCAAAATAAGGTAAATTTCTCATTTTTTGCCCCAAAATAATGGGAATTTCTGCCTTTTTGCCCCAAAATAAGAAAAATTTTTGCTTTTTTTCCCTGAAATAAGTAAATTGCTGCTATTTTGCTCTAAAATAAGGGAAATTTCTGCAATTTTTCCTAATAATATGGGAAATTTCTGCAATTTTGCCCCAAAATAAGGGGAATTTCTTTCTTTTTGCCCCAAACTAAAGGAAATTTCAGCCTTTTTACCTGAAAATAAGTGAAATTTCTGCAATTTTGCCCCGAATAAGAAAAATTTCTGCAATTTTGCCCCAAAATAAGGTAAATTCCTGCAATTTTGCCCCAAAATAAAAAAAAATTGTTGAATTTTGTCCCAAAATAAGGAGAATTTAGGATTTTTGCCCCAAAATAAAGGAAATTCTTGCCTTTTGCCCCAAATTTAGGGGAATTTCTGCAATTTTGCCCCAAAATATGGGGAATTTCTGCCTTTTTGCCCGAAAATAATGGGAATGCATACCTTTTTGCCATAAAAAGGGAAATTTCTTCATTTTTGCTGCAAAATAAGAGGAATTTCTGCCTTCTTGCCTCTAAATAAGTGGAATTTCTTCTTTTTCCCCCAAAACAAAGGGAAGTTCTGTCTTTTTTGCCCCAAATTAAGGGGAATTTGTGACTTATTACCCTGTAATAAGTGAAATTTCTGCAATTTTGCCCCAAAATAAAGGATATTTCTGCCTTTTTGACCCCAAATAAGGGGAATTTCAGCCTTTTTACCTCAAGGGGAATTTCTGCCTTTTTGCCCCAAAATAACAAATTCCTTTTTTACCCTGAAATAAGTGAAATTTCTGCAATTTTGCCCAAAATAAGTGAAATTTCTGCAATTTTGCCCCAGAATAAGGGAAATTTCTGGAATTTTGCCCCAAAATAAGGGGAATTTCTGAGTTTTGCCCCAAAATAAGGAGAATTTCTGTGTTTTCGCCCCAACATATAGGGAATTTCTGCCTTTTTGCCCCACTATTAGGGGAATTTCTGCAATTTTGCTCCAAAATACAGGGAATTTCTGCCCTTTTGCCCGAAAATAAGGGGAATGCATAACTTTTTGAAATAAACAAGGAAAATTTCTTCATTTTTGCTCCAAAATAAGAAGAATTTCGGCTTTTTAGCCTCTAAATAAGTGGAATTTCTGTCTTTTTCTCCCAAAACAAAGGGAATTTCTGTATTTTTCTCCAAAATAAGGGGAATTTCTGACTTATTACCCTAAAATAAGTGAAATTTCTGCAATTTTGCCCCAAAATAAGGGAAATTTCTGCCTTTTTGCCCTGAAATATGTGAAATTTCTGCAATTTTACCCCAAAATAAGGTGAATTTCTGCCTTTTTGCCCAAAATAATAGGAATTTCTGCATTTTTGTTTCAAAATAAAAAAAAATTTGCTTTTTTTCTCTGAAATAAGTGAAATTTCTGCAATTTTGCCCTAAAATAAGGAAAATTTCTGCAATTTTTCCCCATAATAAGTAAAATTTCTGAAATTTTGCCCCAAAATAAGAGGAATTTCTTCTTTTTTGCCCTAGAGTAAAGGAAATTTCAGCCTTTTTACCAGAAATAAGTGAAATTTCTGCAATTTTGCCACAAAACAAGGTAAATTCCTGCAATTTTGCCCCAAAATAAAGGAAATTTCTGGAATTTTGACCCAAAATAAGGGGAATTTATGATTTTTGCCCCAAAATAAAGAGAATTTCTGCCTTTTGCCCCAAAATTAGGGGAATTTCTGCAATTTTGCTCCAAAATACAGGGAATTTCTGCCTTTTTGCCCGAAAATAATGGGAATGCATACCTTTTTGCCATAAAAAGGGAAATTTTTTCATTTTTGCTCCAAAATAAGTGGAATTTCTTCCTTTTTGCCTTTAAATAAGTGGAATTTCTGTCTTTTTCCCCCAAAACAAAGGGAATTTCTGTCTTTTTTGCCCCCAAAAAAGGGGAATTTCTGACTTATTACCCTGAAATAAGTGAAATTTCTCCAACTTTGCCCCAAAATAAAAGAAATTTTTTCAATTTTGCCCCAATGTAAAGGAAATTTCTGCAATTTTGCCCCAAAATAAGGGGAATTTCTAACTGTTTGCTTTCGAAAAAGGAGATTTTTCTGTCTTTTTGCCCCAAAATAAGGAGAATTTCTGCCTTTTTGGACGAAAATTGAGATAATTTCTGCAATTTTGCTTCAAAATACGGGGAATTTCTGCTTATTATCCCGAAAGTAAGGGGAATGTATACCTTTTGCCTCAAAAAAAAGGGAAATGTCTTCATTTTTGTCCCAAAATAAGAGGAATTTCAGCCTTTTTACCTAAAAATAAGTGAAATTTCTGCCTTTTTACCCAAAAATAAACGGAATTTCTGTTTTTGCCCCAAAATAAAAAGAATTTTTGAATTATGCCCTGAAATATGTGAAATTTCTGCAATTTTGCCCCAAAATAAGTGAAATTTCTGCAATTTTGCCTTAAAATAAGGGAAATTTCTGAAATTTTGCCCCAAAATTAAGGGAATTTCTGAGTTTTGCCCCAAAATAAGGAGAATTTCTGTCTTTTTGCCCCAACATATAGGAAATTTCTGCCTTTTTGCCCCAGAATTAGGGGAATTTCTGCAATTTTGCTTCAAAATACAAGGAATTTCTGCATTTTGCCCAAAAATAGAGGAAATGCATAAGTTTTTGACATAAAAAAGGAAAATTTCTTCATTTTTGCTCCAAAATAAGAAGAATTTCGGCTTTTTAGCCTCTAAATAAGTGGAATTTCTGTCTTTTTCCCCCAAAACAAACGGAATTTCTGTCTTTTCTGTCCCAAAATAAGGGAAATTTCTGATTATTACCCTGAAATAAGTGAAATTTCTGCAATTTTGCCCCAAAATAAGGGAAATTTTTACCTTTTTGCCCTGAAATATGTAAAATTTCTGCAATTTTACCCCAAAATAAGGTGAATTTCTGCCTTTTTGCCCCAAAATAATGGGAATTACTAACTTTTTGCCCCAAAAAAGAAAAATTTTTGATTTTTTTCTCTGAAATAATGAAATTTCTGCAATTTTGCCCTAAAATAAGGGAAATTTCTGCAATTTTTCCCCATAATAAGGGAAATTTCTGCAATTTTGCCCCAAAATAAGGGGAATTTCTCCCTTTTTGCCCCAAAATAAAGGAAATTTCAGCCTTTTTACCTGAAAATAAGTAAAATTTCTGCAATTTTGAACCAAATAAGTGAAATTTCTGCAATTTTGCCCCAAAATAAGGTAAATTCCTGCAATTTTGCCCCAAAATAAAGGAAATTTCTGGAATTTTGCCCCAAAATAAGGGGAATTTCTGCCTTTTGCCCCAAAATTAGAAGAATTTCTGCAATTTTGCTCCAAAATATAGGGAATTTCTGCCTTTTTGCCTAAAAATAATGGGAATGCATACCTTTTTGCCATAAAAAGGGAAATTTCTTCATTTTTGCTCCAAAATAACGGGAATTTCTGCCTTTTTGCCTCTAAATAAGTGGAATTTCTGTCTTTTTCCCCCAAAACAAAGGAAATTTCTGTCTTGTTGGCCACAAAATAAGGGGAATTTCTGACTTATTACCCTGAAATAAGTGTAATTACTGCAATTTTGCCACAAAATAAGAGAAATTTCTGCAATTTTGCCACAATATAAAGGAAATTTTGGCAATTTTGCCCCAAAATAAGGGGAATTTCTGACTTATTAACCTGAAATAAGTGAAATTTCTGCAATTTTGCCTTAAAATAAGGGAAATTTCTGCAATTTTGCCCCAATGTAAAAAAAATTTCTGCAATTTTGCCCCACAATATGGGGAATTTCTGACTGTTTGCTCCTTAAAAAGGAGATTTTCTGTCTTTTTGCCTCAAAATAAAAAGAATTTCTGCTTTTTGCCCAAAAATTGAGAGAATTTCTGCAATTTTGCTTCAAAATACGGGGAATTTCTGCTATTTATCCCGAAAGTAAGGGAAATGTATACCTTTTGCCACAAAAAAAGGAAATTTTTTCATTTTTGCCCCCCAAAAAAAGGAATTTCTGCCTTTTTACCCCAAATTAGTGAAATTTCTGCCTTTTTACCACAAAATAAACAGAATTTCTGTCTTTTTGCCCCAAAATAAAAGGAATTTTTGAATTATGCCCTGAAATAAGTGAAATTCCTGCAAATTTGCCCCAAAATAAAAGAAATTTCTGCATTTTTGCCATAAAATAAGGGGAATTTCTGTCTTTTTGCCCCCAAATAAGGGGAATTTCAGCCTTTTTACCTCAAAATAAGGGGAATTTCTGCATTTTTGCCCCAAAATAAGGAAAATTTCTGCCTTTTTTCCCTGATATAAGTGAAGTTTCTTCAATTTTGCCCCAAAATAAGGGAAATTTCTGCCTTTTTGCCCTGTAATATGTGAAATTTCTGCAATTTTACCCCAAAATAAGGTGAATTTCTGAGTTTTTGCCCCAAAATAAGAAAAATTTTTGCTTTTTTTCTCTGAAATAAGTGAAATTTCTGCAATTTTGCCCTAAAATAAAGGAAATTTCTGCAATTTTTCCCCATAATAAAGGAAATTTCTGTAACTTTGCCTTAAAATAAAAGGAATTTCTTCCTTTTTACCCCAAAATAAAGGAAATTTCAGCCTTTTTACCTAAAAATAAGTGAAATTTCTGCAATTTTGCCCCAAAATAAAATAAATTCCTGCTATTTTGCCCCAAAATAAAAAAAAAATTTCTGGAATTCTGCCCCAAAATAAGAGGAATTTCTGATTTTTGCCACATAATAAAGGGAATTTCTCCCTTTTGCCCCAAAATTAGGGGAATTTCTGAAATTTTGCTCCAAAATACGGGGAATTTCTGCCTTTTTGCCTTAAAATAATGGGAATGCATACCTTTTTGCCATAAAAAGGGAAATTTCTTCATTTTTGCTCCAAAATAACGGGAATTTCTGCATTTTTACCTCTAAATAATTGGAATTTCTGTCTTTTTCCCTCAAGACAAAGGGAATTTCTGTCTTTTTTCCCCAAAATAAAGGGAATTTCTGCCTTTTGCCCCAAAATTAGGACATTTTCTGCAATTTTGCTCCAAAATACAAGGAATTTCTGCCTTTTTGCCCGAAAATAATGGGATGCATAACTTTTTGCCATAAAAAGGGAAATTTCTTCATTTTTGCTCCAAAATAAAGGGAATTTCTGTCTTTTGCCCCACAATTAGGGGAATTTCTGCAATTTTGCTCCAAAATACGGGGAATTTCTGCCTTTTTGCCCGAAAATAATGGGAATGCATACCTTTTTGCTATAAAAAGGGAAATTTCTTCATTTTTGCTCCAAAATAAATTGAATTTCTGCCTTTTTGCCTCTAAATAAGTGGAATTTCTGTCTTTTTCCCCTAAAACAAAGGTAATTTCTGTCTTTTTTGCCCCAAAATAAGGGGAATTTCTGACTTATTACCCTGAAATATGTGAAATTTCTGCAACTTTGCCCCAAAATAAGGGAAATTTCTGCAATTTTGCCCCAATGTAAAGGAAATTTCTGCAATTTTGCCCCAAAACAAGGGGAATTTCTGACTGTTTGCTCCTGAAAAAGGAGATTTTCTGTCTTTTTGCCCCAAAATAAGGAGAATTTCAGCCTTTTTGCACAAAAATTGAGAGAATTTCTGCAATTTTGCTTCAAAAAACGGGGAATTTCTGCTTTTTATCCCGAAAGTAAGGGGAATGTATACCTTTTGCCACAAAAAAAGGAAATTTCTTTATTTTTGCCCCAAAATAAGAGGATTTCTGCCTTTTTACCTCAAAATAAGTGAAATTTATGCCTTTTTACCCAAAAATAAACGGAATTTCTGACTTTTGTCCCAAAATAAAAGGAATTTTTGAATTATGCCCTGAAATAGGTGAAATTTCTGCAATTTTGCCCTAAAATAAAAAAAATTTCTGCATTTTTGCCACAAAATAAAGAGAATTTCTGTTTTTTTGCCCCAAAATAAGGGAAATTTCTGCATTTTTGCCCCCAAATAATTGGAATTTCAGCCTTTTTACCTCAAAATAAGGGGAATTTCTGCATTTTTGCCCCAAAATAAGGAAAATTTCTGCCTTTGTTCCCTGAAATAAGTGAAATTTCTGCAATTTTGCCCCAAAATAAGCTAAATTTCTGCAATTTTGAGCCAAAATAAGAGAAATTTCTGGAATTTTGCCCCAAAATAAGGGGAATTTCTGAGTTTTGCCCCAAAATAAAGAGAATTTCTGTCTTTTTTCCCCAACATATAGAAAAATTCTGCCATTTTGCCCCAGAATTAAGAGAATTTCTGCAATTTTGCTCCAAAATACGGGGAATTTCTGCATTATGCCCGAAAATAGAGGAAATGCATAAGTTTTTGCCATAAAAGAGAAAAATTTCTTCATTTTTGGTACAGAATAAGAAGAATTTCGGCTTTTTAACCTCTAAATAAGTTGAATTTCTGTCTTTTTCCCCCCAAAAAAGAGAATTTCTGTTTCTTTGCCCCAAAATACGGGGAATTTCTGACTTATTTCCCTGAAATAAGTGAAATTTCTGCAATTTTGCCCCAAAATAAGGGAAATTTCTGCCTTTTTGCCCTGAAATATGTGAAATTTCTGCAATTTTACTCCAAAATAAGGTGAATTTCTGCCTTTTTGCCACAAAATAATGGGAATTTCTGCCTTTTTGTCCCAAAATAAGAAAAATTTTTGCTTTTTTTCTCTGAAATAAGTGAAATTTCTGCAATTTTTTCCCATAATAAATGAAATTTCTGCAATTTTGCCCCAAAATAAGAACAATTTCTCACCTTTTGCCCCAAAATAATGGAAATTTCAGCCTTTTTACCTGAAAATAAGTGAAATTTCTGCAATTTTACACCAAATAATGGAAATTTCTGCAATTTTGCCTCAAAATAAGGTAAATTCCTGCAATTTTACCCCAAAATAGAGGAATTTTCTGGAATTTTGCCCCAAAATAAGGGGATTTTCTGATTTTTGCCCCAAAATAAAGGGAATTTCTGCCTTTTGCCCCAAAATTAGAGGAATTTCTGCAATTTTGCTCCAAAATACGGGGAATTTCTGCCTTTTTGCCCGAAAATAATGGGAATGCATACCTTTGTGCCATAAAAAGGGAAATTTCTTCATTTTTGCTCCAAAATAACAGGAATTTCTGCATTTTTCCTCTAAATCAGTGGAATTTCTGTCTTTTTCCCTCAAAACAAAGGGAATTTCTGTTTTTTGCCCCAAAATAAGGGGAATTTCTGACTTATTACCCTGAAATAAGTGAAATATCTGCAATTTTGCCCCAAACTAAAGGAAATTTCTACCTTTTTGCCCTGAAATATGTGAAATTTCTGCAATTTTACCCCAAAATAAGGTGAATTTCTGCCTTTTTGCCACAAAATAATGGGAATTTCTGCATTTTTGCCCCAAAAAAAGAAAAATTTTTGATTTTTTTCTCAGAAATAAGTGAAATTTCTGCAATTTTGTCCTAAAATAAGGGAAATTTCTGCATTTTTGCCACATAATAAGGAGAATTTCTGTCTTTTTGCTGCCAAATAAAAGGAATTTCAGCCTTTTTACCTCAAAATAAGAGGAATATCTGCATTTTTGCCCCAAAATAAGGAAAATCTCTGCCTTTTTTTCCCTGATATAAGTGAAATTTCTGCAATTTTGCCCAAAAATAAGGGAAATTTCTGCCTTTTTGGCCTGAAATATGTGAAATTTCTGCAATTTTACCCCAAAATAAGGTGAATTTCTGCCTTTTGCCCCAAAATAAGAAAAAAAAAATTTTTTCTGAAGTAAGTGAAATTTCTGCAATTTTGCCCTAAAATAAGGGAAATTTCTGCAATTTTTCCCCATAATAAGGGAAATTTCTCAATTATGCCCCAAAATAAAGGGATTTTCTCCCTTTTTGCCCAAAAATAAAGAAAATTCAGACTTTTTACCTGAAAATAAGTGAAATTTCTGCAATTTTGCCTCAAATAAGAGAAATTTCTGCAATTTTTCACCAAAATAAGGCAAATTCCTGCAATTTTGCCCCAAAATAAAGGAAATTTCTGGAATTTTGCCCCAAAATAAGGGGAATTTCTGATTTTTGCCCCAAAATAAAGGGAATTTCTGCCTTTTGCCCCAAAATTAGGGGAATTTCTGCAATTTTGCTCCAAAATACGGGGAATTTCTGCCTTTTTGCCCGAAAATAATGGGAATGCATACCTTTTTAACATAAAAAGGGAAATTTCTTCATTTTTGCTCCAAAATAAGGGGAATTTCTTTCTTTTTGCCTTTAAATAAGTGGAATTTCTGTCTTTTCCCCCCAAAACAAAGGGAATTTCTGTCTTTTTTGCCCCAAAATAAGTGGAATTACTGACTTATTTCCCTGAAATAAGTGAAATTTCTGCAATTTTGCCCCAAAATAAGGGAAATTTCTGCAATTTTGCCCCAATGTAAAGGAAATTTCTGCAATTTTGCCCAAAAATAAGGGGAAATTCTAACTTTTTGCTCCCGAAAAAAGGATATTTTCTGTATTTTTGCCCCAAAATAAGGAGAATTCCTGCCTTTTTGCCCAAAAATTATGAGAATTTCTGCAATTTTGCTTCATAATACGGAGAATTTCTGCTTTTAATCCCGAAAGTAAGAGGAATGTATACCTTTTCCCACAAAAAAAAGAATTTCTTCATTTTTGCCCCACAATAAAAGAAATTTCTGCATTTTTGCCACAAAATAAAGGGAATTTCTGTCTTTTTGCCCCAAAATAAGGGAAATTTCTGCCTTTTTGCCTCCAAATAAGGGGAATTTCAGCCTTTTTACCTCAAAATAAGGGGAATTTCTGCACTTTTGCCCCAAAATAAGGAAAATTTCTGCCTTTTTTCCCTAAAATAAGTGAAATTTCTGCAATTTTGCCCCAAAATAAGTGAAATTTCTGCAATTTTGCACCAAAATAAGGGAAATTTCTGGAATTTTGCCCCAAAATAAGGGGAATTTCTGAGTTTTGCCCCAAAATAAGGAGAATTTCTATCTTTTTGCCCCAACATATAGGGAATTTCTGCCTTTTTGCCCCACAATTAGGATAATTTCTGCAATTTTGCTCCAAAATATGGGGAATTTCTGCATTTTTGCCCGAAAATAAGGGGAATGCATAACTTTTTGAAATAAACGAGGAAAATTTCTTTATTTTTGCTCCAAAATAAGAAGAATTTCTGCTTTTTTGCCTCTAAATAATTGGAATTTTTGTCTTTTTCCCCCAAAACTGAGGGGATTTCTGTCGTTTTTGCTCCCAAATAAGGGGAATTTCTGACTTATTAACCTGAAATAAGTGAAATTTCTTCAATTTTGCCCCAAAATAAGGGAAATTTCTGCCTTTTTGCCCTGTAATATATGAAATTTCTGCAATTTTACCACAAAATAAGGTGAATTTTTGACTTTTTGCCCCAAAATAATGGAAATTTCTGCCTTTTTTGCCCCAAAATGAGAAAAATATTTGGTTTTTTTCTCTGAAATAAGTGAAATTTCTGCAATTTTGCCCTAAAATAAAGGAAATTTCTGCAATTTTTTCTCATAATAAAGGAAATTTCTGTAATTTTGCCTTAAAATAAGGGGGATTTCTCCCTTTTTGCCCCAAAATAAAGGAAATTTCAGCCTTTTTACCTGAATATAAGTGAAATTTCTACAATTTTGCCACAAAATAAAATAAATTCCTGCAATTTTTCCCCAAAATAAAAAAAATTTCTGGAATTCTGCCCCAAAATAAGAGGAATTTCTGATTTTTGCCCCAAAATAAAGGGAATTTCTGCATTTTGCCCTAAAATTAGGGGATTTTCTGCAATTTTGCTCGAAAATACGGGGAATTTCTGCCTTTTTGCACAAAAATAATGGGAATGCATACCTTTTTGCCATAAAAAAGGAAATTTCTTCATTTTTGCTCCAAAATAAGGGGAATTTCTGCTTTGTTGCCTCTAAATAAGTGGAATTTCTGTCTTTTTTCCCCAAAACAAAGGGAATTTCTGTCTTTTTGCCCCAAAATAAAGGGAATTTCTGACTTATTACCCTGAAATAAGTGAAATTTCTGCAATTTTGCCCCAAAATAAGGGAAATTTCTGCCTTTTTGCCCTGAAATATGTGAAATTTATGCAATTTTACCCCAAAATAAGGTGAATTTCTGCCTTTTTGCCCCAAAATAATTGGAATTTCTGCCTTTTTGCCCCAAAAAAGAAAAATTTTTGATTTTTTTCTCTGAAATAAGTGAAATTTCTGCAATTTTGCCCTAAAATAAGAGAAATTTCTGCAATTTTTCCCCATAATAAGGGAAATTTCTGCAATTTTGCCCCAAAATAAGGGGAATTTCTCCCTTTTTGCCCCAAACTAAAGGAAATTTCAGCCTTTTTACCTGAAAATAAGTGAAATTTCTGCAATTTTGCCCCAAATAAGAAAAATTTCTGCAATTTTGCGCCAAAATAAGGTAAATTCCTGCAATTTTGCCCCAAAATAAAGGAAATTTCTGGAATTTTGCCCCAAAATAAGGGGATTTTTCTGATTTTTGCCCCAAAATATAGGGAATTTCTGCCTTTTGCCCTAAAATTAGGGGAATTTCTGCAATTTTGTTCCAAAATACAGGGAATTTCTGCCTTTTTGCCCGAAAATAATGGGAATGCATACCTTTTTGCCATAAAAAGGGAAATTTCTTCATTTTTGCTCCAAAATAACGGGAATTTCTGCATTTTTACCTCTAAATAAGTGGAATTTCTGTCTTTTTCCCTCAAGACAAAGGGAATTTCTGTCTTTTTTCCCCAAAATAAAGGGAATTTCTGCCTTTTGCCCCAAAATTAGGACATTTTCTGCAATTTTGCTCCAAAATACAAGGAATTTCTGCCTTTTTGCCCGAAAATAATGGGAATGCATAACTTTTTGCCATAAAAAGGGAAATTTCTTCATTTTTGCTCCAAAATAAAGGGAATTTCTGTCTTTTGCCCCACAATTAGGGGAATTTCTGCAATTTTGCTCCAAAATACGGGGAATTTCTGCCTTTTTGCCCGAAAATAATGGGAATGCATACCTTTTTGCTATAAAAAGGGAAATTTCTTCATTTTTGCTCCAAAATAAATTGAATTTCTGCCTTTTTGCCTCTAAATAAGTGGAATTTCTGTCTTTTTCCCCCAAAACAAAGGTAATTTCTGTCTTTTTTGACTCAAAATAAGGGGAATTTCTGACTTATTACCCTGAAATAAGTGAAATTTCTGCAACTTTTCCCCAAAATAAGGGAAATTTCTTCAATTTTGCCCCAATGTAAAGGAAATTTCTGCAATTTTGCCCCAAAATAAGGGGAATTTCTGACTGTTTGCTCCTGAAAAAGGAGATTTTCTGTCTTTTTCCCCAAAATAAAGAGAATTTCTGCCTTTTTGCACGAAAATTGAGAGAATTTCTGCAATTTTGCTTCAAAATACGGGGAATTTCTGCTTTTTATCCCGAAAGTAAGGGGAATGTATACCTTTTGCCACAAAAAAAAGGAAATTTCTTCATTTTTCCCCAAAATAAGAGGAATTTCTGCCTCTTTACCTCAAAATAAGTGAAATTTATGCCTTTTTACCCAAAAATAAACGGAATTTCTGTCTTTTGTCCCAAAATAAAAGGAATTTTTGAATTATGCCCTGAAATAGGTGAAATTTCTGCAATTTTGCTCCAAAATAAAAAAAATTTCTGCATTTTTGCCACAAAATAAGGAGAATTTCTGTTTTTTTGCCCCAAAATAAGGGAAATTTCTGCATTTTTGCCCCCAAATAATGGGAATTTCAGCCTTTTTACCTCAAAATAAGGGGAATTTCTGCATTTTTGCCCCAAAATAAGGAAAATTTCTGCCTTTGTTCCCTGAAATAAGTGAAATTTCTGCAATTTTGCCCCAAAATAAGCTAAATTTGTGCAATTTTGACCCAAAATAAGAGAAATTTCTGGAATTTTGACCCAAAATAAAGGAAATTTCTGAGTTTTGCCCCAAAATAAAGAGAATTTCTGTCTTTTTTCCCCAACATATAGAAAAATTCTGCCATTTTGCCCCAGAATTAGGGGAATTTCTGCAATTTTGCTCCAAAATACGGGGAATTTCTGCATTATGCCCGAAAATAGAGGAAATGCATAAGTTTTTGCCATAAAAGAGAAAAATTTCTTCATTTTTGGTACAAAATAAGAAGAATTTCGGCTTTTTAACCTCTAAATAAGTTGAATTTCTGTCTTTTTCCCCCCAAAAAAGGGAATTTCTGTTTTTTTGCCCCAAAATACGGGGAATTTCTGACTTATTTACCTGAAATAAGTGAAATTTCTGCAATTTTGCCCCAAAATAAGGGAAATTTCTGCCTTTTTGCCCTGAAATATGTGAAATTTCTGCAATTTTACTCCAAAATAAGGTGAATTTCTGCCTTTTTGCCCCAAAATAATGGGAATTTCTGCATTTTTGCCCCAAAAAAAGAAAAATTTTTGATTTTTTTCTTTGAAATAAGTGAAATTTCTGCAATTTTGTCCTAAAATAAGGGAAATTTCTGCATTTTTGCCACAAAACAAGGGGAATTTCTGTCTTTTTGCAACCAAATAAAAGGAATTTCAGCCTTTTTACCTCAAAATAAGAGGAATATCTGCATTTTTGCCCCAAAATAAGGAAAATCTCTGCCTTTTTTCCCTGATATAAGTGAAATTTCTGCAATTTTGCCCCAAAATAAGGGAAATTTCTGCCTTTTTGGCCTGAAATATGTGAAATTTCTGCAATTTTACCCCAAAATAAGGTGAATTTCTGCCTTTTTGCCCCAAAATAAGAAAAAAAAAATTTCTGAAGTAAGTGAAATTTCTGCAATATTGCCCTAAAATAAGGGAAATTTCTGCAATTTTTCCCCATAATAAAGGAAATTTCTGCAATTTTGCCGCAAAATAAGAGGAATTACTCACCTTTTGCCCTAAAATAATGGAAATTTCAGCCTTTTTACCTGAAAATAAGTGAAATTTCTGCAATTTTACACCAAATAATGGAAATTTCTGCAATTTTGCCCCAAAATATGGTAAATTCCTGCAATTTTACCCCAAAATAGAGGAAATTTCTGGAATTTTGCCCCAAAATAAGGGGATTTTCTGATTTTTGCCCCAAAATGAAGGGAATTTCTGCCTTTTGCCCCAAAATTAGGGGAATTTCTGCAATTTTGCTCCAAAATACGGGGAATTTCTGCCTTTTTGCCCGAAAATAATGGGAATGCATACCTTTTTGCCATAAAAAGGGAAATTTCTTCATTTTTGCTCCAAAATAACAGGAATTACTGCATTTTTCCTCTAAATAAGTGTAATTTCTGTCTTTTTCCCTCAAAAAAAAGGGAATTTCTGTTTTTTTGCCCCAAAATAAGGGGAATTTCTGACTTATTACCCTGAAATAAGTGAAATTTCTGCAATTTTGCCCCAAAATAAGGGAAATTTCTACCTTTTGCCCTGAAATATGTGAAATTTCTGCAATTTTACCCCAAAATAAGTGAATTTCTGTTTTTTTGCCCCAAAATAATGGGAATTTCTGCATTTTTGCCCCAAAAAAAGAAAAATTTTTGATTTTTTTCTCTGAAATAAGTGAAATTTCTGCAATTTTGTCCTAAAATAAGGGAAATTTCTGCATTTTTGCCACAAAATAAGGGGAATTTCTGTCTTTTTGCAACCAAATAAAAGGAATTTCAGCCTTTTTACCTCAAAATAAGAAAAATATCTGCATTTTTGCCCCAAAATAAGGAAAATCTCTGCCTTTATTCCCTGATATAAGTGAAATTTCTGCAATTTTGCCCCAAAATAAGGGAAATTTCTGCCTTTTTGGCCTGAAATATGTGAAATTTCTGCAATTTTACCCCAAAATAAGGTGAATTTCTGCCTTTTTGCCCCAAAATAAAAAAAAAAAATTTTTTTCTGAAGTAAGTGAAATTTCTGCAATTTTGCCCTAAAATAAGGGAAATTTCGGCAATTTTTCCCCATAATAAAAGAAATTTCTCAATTTTGCCCCCAAATAAGGGGATTTTCTCCCTTTTTGCCCCAAAATAAAGAAAATTCAGACTTTTTACCTGAAAATAAGTGAAATTTCTGCAATTTTGCCTCAAATAAGAGAAATTTCTGCAATTTTTCACCAAAATAAGGCAAATTCCTGCAATTTTGCCCCAAAATAAAGGAAATTTCTGGAATTTTGCCCCAAAATAAGGGGAATTTCTGATTTTTGCCCCAAAATAAAGGGAATTTCTGCCTTTTTGCCCGAAAAAATGGCAATGCATACCTTCTTAACATAAAAAGGGCAATTTCTTCATTTTTGCTCCCAAATAAGGGGAATATCCTCCTTTTTGCCTTTAAATAAGTGGAATTTCTGTCTTTTTCCCCCAAAACAAAGGGAATTTCTGTCTTTTTTGCCCCAAAATAAGTGGAATTACTGACTTATTACCCTGAAATAAGTGAAATTTCTGCAATTTTGCCCCAAAATAAGGGAAATTTCTGCAATTTTGCCCCAATGTATAAGAAATTTCTGCAATTTTGCCCCAAAATAAGGGGAAATTCTGACTGTTTGCTCCCGAAAAAAGGAGATTTTCTGTATTTTTGCCCCAAAATAAGGAGAATTCCTGCTTTTTTGCCCGAAAATTATGAGAATTTCTGCAATTTTGCTTCAAAATACGGGGAAATTCTGCTTTTAATCCCGAAAGTAAGAGGAATGTATACCTTTTCCCACAAAAAAAAAGAATTTCTTCATTTTTGCCCCACAATAAAAGAAATTTCTGCATTTTTGCCACAAAATAAAGAGAATTTCTGTCTTTTTGCCCCAAAATAAGGGAAATTTCTGCCTTTTTGCCTCCAAATAAGGGGAATTTCAGCCTTTTTACCTCAAAATAAGGGGAATTTCTGCATATTTGCCCCAAAATAAGGAAAATTTCTGCCTTTTTTCCCTAAAATAAATGAAATTTCTGCAATTTTGCCCCAAAATAAGTGAAATTTCTGCAATTTTGCACCAAATTAAGGGAAATTTCTGGAATTTTGCCCCAAAATAAGGGGAATTTCTGAGTTTTGCCCCAAAATAAGGAGAATTTCTATCTTTTTGCCCCAACATATAGGGAATTTCTGCCTTTTTGCCCAACAATTAGGGGAATTTCTGCAATTTTTCTTAAAATACGGAGAATTTCTGCATTTTTGCCCGAAAATAAGGGGAATGCATAACTTTTTGAAATACACGAGGAAAATTTCTTTATTTTTGCTCCAAAATAAGAAGAATTTCTGCTTTTTTGCCTCTTAATAAGGGAATTTCTGTCTTTTTCCCCCAAAGCAGAGGGAATTTCTGTCTTTTTTGCTCCCAAATAAGGGGAATTTCTGACTTATTAACCTGAAATAAGTGAAATTTCTTCAATTTTGCCCCAAAATAAGAGAAATGTCTGCCTTTTTGCCCTGAAATATATGAAATTTCTGCAATTTTACCTCAAAATAAGTTGAATTTCTTACTTTTTGCCCCAAAATAATTGAAATTTCTGCCTTTTTTGCCCCAAAATGAGAAAAATATTTGGTTTTTTTCTCTGAAATAAGTGAAATTTCTGCAATTTTGCCCTAAAATAAAGGAAATTTCTGCAATTTTTTCTCATAATAAGGGAAATTTCTGTAATTTTGCCTTAAAATAAGGGAATTTCTCCCTTTTTGCCCCAAAATAAAGGGAATTTCAGCCTTTTTACCTGAATATAAGTGAAATTTCTACAATTTTGCCACAAAATAAAATAAATTCCTGCAATTTTTCCCCAAAATAAAAAAAATTTCTGGAATTCTGCCCCAAAATAAGAGGAATTTCTGATTTTTGCCCCAAAATAAAGGGAATTTCTGCATTTTGCCCCAAAATTAGGAGAATTTCTGCAATTTTGCTCGAAAATACGGGGAATTTCTGCCTTTTTGCACGAAAATAATGGGAATGCATATTTTATTGCCATAAAAAAGGAAATTTCTTCATTTTTGCTCCAAAATAAGGGGAATTTCTGCTTTGTTGCCTCTAAATAAGTGGAATTTCTGTCTTTTTTCCCCAAAACAAAGGGAATTTCTGTCTTTTTGCCCCAAAATAAAGGGAATTTCTGACTTATTACCCTGAAATAAGTGAAATTTCTGCAATTTTGCCCCAAAATAAGGGAAATTTCTGCCTTTTTGCCCTGAAATATGTGAAATTTCTGCAATTTTACCCCAAAATAAGGTGAATTTCTGCCTTCTTGCCCCAAAATAAATGGAATTTCTGCCTTTTTGCCCCAAAAAAGAAAAATTTTTGATTTTTTTCTCTGAAATAAGTGAAATTTCTGCAATTTTGCCCTAAAATAAGGGAAATTTCTGCAATTTTTCCCCATAATAAGGGAAATTTCTGCAATTTTGCCCCAAAATAAGGGGAATTTCTCTCTTTTTGCCCCAAAATAAAGGAAATTTCAGCCTTTTTATCTGAAAATAAGTGAAATTTCTTCAATTTTGCCCCAAATAAGGGAAATTTCTGCAATTTTGCCCCAAAAGAAGGTAAATGCCTGCAATTTTGCCCCAAAAATAAAGGAAATTTCTGGAATTTTGCCCCAAAATAAGAGAAATTTCTGATTTTTGCCCCAAAATAAAGGGAATTTCTGCCTTTTGCCCCAAAATTAGGGCAATTTCTGCAATTTTGCTCCAAAATACAGGGAATTTGTGCCTTTTTGCCCGAAAATAATGGGAATGCATACCTTTGTGCTATAAAAAGGGAAATTTCTTCATTTTTGCTCCAAAATAACAGGAATTACTGCATTTTTCCTCTAAATAAGTTCAATTTCTGTCTTTTTCCCCCCAAAAAAGGGAATTTCTGTTTTTTTGCCCCAAAATACGGGGAATTTCTGACTTATTTACCTGAAATAAGTGAAATTTCTGCAATTTTGCCCCAAAATAAGGGAAATTTCTGCCTTTTTGCCCTGAAATATGTGAAATTTCTGCAATTTTACTCCAAAATAAGGTGAATTTCTGCCTTTTTGCCCCAAAATAATGGGAATTTCTGCATTTTTGCCCCAAAAAAAGAAAAATTTTTGATTTTTTTCTTTGAAATAAGTGAAATTTCTGCAATTTTGTCCTAAAATAAGGGAAATTTCTGCATTTTTGCCACAAAACAAGGGGAATTTCTGTCTTTTTGCAACCAAATAAAAGGAATTTCAGCCTTTTTACCTCAAAATAAGAGGAATATCTGCATTTTTGCCCCAAAATAAGGAAAATCTCTGCCTTTTTTCCCTGATATAAGTGAAATTTCTGCAATTTTGCCCCAAAATAAGGGAAATTTCTGCCTTTTTGGCCTGAAATATGTGAAATTTCTGCAATTTTACCCCAAAATAAGGTGAATTTCTGCCTTTTTGCCCCAAAATAAGAAAAAAAAAATTTCTGAAGTAAGTGAAATTTCTGCAATATTGCCCTAAAATAAGGGAAATTTCTGCAATTTTTCCCCATAATAAAGGAAATTTCTGCAATTTTGCCGCAAAATAAGAGGAATTACTCACCTTTTGCCCTAAAATAATGGAAATTTCAGCCTTTTTACCTGAAAATAAGTGAAATTTCTGCAATTTTACACCAAATAATGGAAATTTCTGCAATTTTGCCCCAAAATATGGTAAATTCCTGCAATTTTACCCCAAAATAGAGGAAATTTCTGGAATTTTGCCCCAAAATAAGGGGATTTTCTGATTTTTGCCCCAAAATGAAGGGAATTTCTGCCTTTTGCCCCAAAATTAGGGGAATTTCTGCAATTTTGCTCCAAAATACGGGGAATTTCTGCCTTTTTGCCCGAAAATAATGGGAATGCATACCTTTTTGCCATAAAAAGGGAAATTTCTTCATTTTTGCTCCAAAATAACAGGAATTACTGCATTTTTCCTCTAAATAAGTGTAATTTCTGTCCTTTTCCCTCAAAAAAAAGGGAATTTCTGTTTTTTTGCCCCAAAATAAGGGGAATTTCTGACTTATTACCCTGAAATAAGTGAAATTTCTGCAATTTTGCCCCAAAATAAGGGAAATTTCTACCTTTTGCCCTGAAATATGTGAAATTTCTGCAATTTTACCCCAAAACAAGTGAATTTCTGTTTTTTTGCCCCAAAATAATGGGAATTTCTGCATTTTTGCCCCAAGAAAAGAAAAATTTTTGATTTTTTTCTCTGAAATAAGTGAAATTTCTGCAATTTTGTCCTAAAATAAGGGAAATTTCTGCATTTTTGCCACAAAATAAGGGGAATTTCTGTCTTTTTGCAACCAAATAAAAGGAATTTCAGCCTTTTTACCTCAAAATAAGAAAAATATCTGCATTTTTGCCCCAAAATAAGGAAAATCTCTGCCTTTATTCCCTGATATAAGTGAAATTTCTGCAATTTTGCCCCAAAATAAGGGAAATTTCTGCCTTTTTGGCCTGAAATATGTGAAATTTCTGCAATTTTACCCCAAAATAAGGTGAATTTCTGCCTTTTTGCCCCAAAATAAAAAAAAAAATTTTTTTTCTGAAGTAAGTGAAATTTCTGCAATTTTGCCCTAAAATAAGGGAAATTTCGGCAATTTTTCCCCATAATAAAAGAAATTTCTCAATTTTGCCCCCAAATAAGGGGATTTTCTCCCTTTTTGCCCCAAAATAAAGAAAATTCAGACTTTTTACCTGAAAATAAGTGAAATTTCTGCAATTTTGCCTCAAATAAGAGAAATTTCTGCAATTTTTCACCAAAATAAGGCAAATTCCTGCAATTTTGCCCCAAAATAAAGGAAATTTCTGGAATTTTGCCCCAAAATAAGGGGAATTTCTGATTTTTGCCCCAAAATAAAGGGAATTTCTGCCTTTTTGCCCGAAAAAATGGCAATGCATACCTTCTTAACATAAAAAGGGCAATTTCTTCATTTTTGCTCCCAAATAAGGGGAATATCTTCCTTTTTGCCTTTAAATAAGTGGAATTTCTGTCTTTTTCCCCCAAAACAAAGGGAATTTCTGTCTTTTTTGCCCCAAAATAAGTGGAATTACTGACTTATTACCCTGAAATAAGTGAAATTTCTGCAATTTTGCCCCAAAATAAGGGAAATTTCTGCAATTTTGCCCCAATGTATAAGAAATTTCTGCAATTTTGCCCCAAAATAAGGGGAAATTCTGACTGTTTGCTCCCGAAAAAAGGAGATTTTCTGTATTTTTGCCCCAAAATAAGGAGAATTCCTGCTTTTTTGCCCGAAAATTATGAGAATTTCTGCAATTTTGCTTCAAAATACGGGGAAATTCTGCTTTTAATCCCGAAAGTAAGAGGAATGTATACCTTTTCCCACAAAAAAAAAGAATTTCTTCATTTTTGCCCCACAATAAAAGAAATTTCTGCATTTTTGCCACAAAATAAAGAGAATTTCTGTCTTTTTGCCCCAAAATAAGGGAAATTTCTGCCTTTTTGCCTCCAAATAAGGGGAATTTCAGCCTTTTTACCTCAAAATAAGGGGAATTTCTGCATATTTGCCCCAAAATAAGGAAAATTTCTGCCTTTTTTCCCTAAAATAAATGAAATTTCTGCAATTTTGCCCCAAAATAAGTGAAATTTCTGCAATTTTGCACCAAATTAAGGGAAATTTCTGGAATTTTGCCCCAAAATAAGGGGAATTTCTGAGTTTTGCCCCAAAATAAGGAGAATTTCTATCTTTTTGCCCCAACATATAGGGAATTTCTGCCTTTTTGCCCAACAATTAGGGGAATTTCTGCAATTTTTCTTAAAATACGGAGAATTTCTGCATTTTTGCCCGAAAATAAGGGGAATGCATAACTTTTTGAAATACACGAGGAAAATTTCTTTATTTTTGCTCCAAAATAAGAAGAATTTCTGCTTTTTTGCCTCTTAATAAGGGAATTTCTGTCTTTTTCCCCCAAAGCAGAGGGAATTTCTGTCTTTTTTGCTCCCAAATAAGGGGAATTTCTGACTTATTAACCTGAAATAAGTGAAATTTCTTCAATTTTGCCCCAAAATAAGAGAAATGTCTGCCTTTTTGCCCTGAAATATATGAAATTTCTGCAATTTTACCTCAAAATAAGTTGAATTTCTTACTTTTTGCCCCAAAATAATTGAAATTTCTGCCTTTTTTGCCCCAAAATGAGAAAAATATTTGGTTTTTTTCTCTGAAATAAGTGAAATTTCTGCAATTTTGCCCTAAAATAAAGGAAATTTCTGCAATTTTTTCTCATAATAAGGGAAATTTCTGTAATTTTGCCTTAAAATAAGGGAATTTCTCCCTTTTTGCCCCAAAATAAAGGGAATTTCAGCCTTTTTACCTGAATATAAGTGAAATTTCTACAATTTTGCCACAAAATAAAATAAATTCCTGCAATTTTTCCCCAAAATAAAAAAAATTTCTGGAATTCTGCCCCAAAATAAGAGGAATTTCTGATTTTTGCCCCAAAATAAAGGGAATTTCTGCATTTTGCCCCAAAATTAGGAGAATTTCTGCAATTTTGCTCGAAAATACGGGGAATTTCTGCCTTTTTGCACGAAAATAATGGGAATGCATATTTTATTGCCATAAAAAAGGAAATTTCTTCATTTTTGCTCCAAAATAAGGGGAATTTCTGCTTTGTTGCCTCTAAATAAGTGGAATTTCTGTCTTTTTTCCCCAAAACAAAGGGAATTTCTGTCTTTTTGCCCCAAAATAAAGGGAATTTCTGACTTATTACCCTGAAATAAGTGAAATTTCTGCAATTTTGCCCCAAAATAAGGGAAATTTCTGCCTTTTTGCCCTGAAATATGTGAAATTTCTGCAATTTTACCCCAAAATAAGGTGAATTTCTGCCTTCTTGCCCCAAAATAAATGGAATTTCTGCCTTTTTGCCCCAAAAAAGAAAAATTTTTGATTTTTTTCTCTGAAATAAGTGAAATTTCTGCAATTTTGCCCTAAAATAAGGGAAATTTCTGCAATTTTTCCCCATAATAAGGGAAATTTCTGCAATTTTGCCCCAAAATAAGGGGAATTTCTCTCTTTTTGCCCCAAAATAAAGGAAATTTCAGCCTTTTTATCTGAAAATAAGTGAAATTTCTTCAATTTTGCCCCAAATAAGGGAAATTTCTGCAATTTTGCCCCAAAAGAAGGTAAATGCCTGCAATTTTGCCCCAAAAATAAAGGAAATTTCTGGAATTTTGCCCCAAAATAAGAGAAATTTCTGATTTTTGCCCCAAAATAAAGGGAATTTCTGCCTTTTGCCCCAAAATTAGGGCAATTTCTGCAATTTTGCTCCAAAATACAGGGAATTTGTGCCTTTTTGCCCGAAAATAATGGGAATGCATACCTTTGTGCTATAAAAAGGGAAATTTCTTCATTTTTGCTCCAAAATAACAGGAATTACTGCATTTTTCCTCTAAATAAGTTCAATTTCTGTCTTTTTCCCCCCAAAAAAGGGAATTTCTGTTTTTTTGCCCCAAAATACGGGGAATTTCTGACTTATTTACCTGAAATAAGTGAAATTTCTGCAATTTTGCCCCAAAATAAGGGAAATTTCTGCCTTTTTGCCCTGAAATATGTGAAATTTCTGCAATTTTACTCCAAAATAAGGTGAATTTCTGCCTTTTTGCCCCAAAATAATGGGAATTTCTGCATTTTTGCCCCAAAAAAAGAAAAATTTTTGATTTTTTTCTTTGAAATAAGTGAAATTTCTGCAATTTTGTCCTAAAATAAGGGAAATTTCTGCATTTTTGCCACAAAACAAGGGGAATTTCTGTCTTTTTGCAACCAAATAAAAGGAATTTCAGCCTTTTTACCTCAAAATAAGAGGAATATCTGCATTTTTGCCCCAAAATAAGGAAAATCTCTGCCTTTTTTCCCTGATATAAGTGAAATTTCTGCAATTTTGCCCCAAAATAAGGGAAATTTCTGCCTTTTTGGCCTGAAATATGTGAAATTTCTGCAATTTTACCCCAAAATAAGGTGAATTTCTGCCTTTTTGCCCCAAAATAAGAAAAAAAAAATTTCTGAAGTAAGTGAAATTTCTGCAATATTGCCCTAAAATAAGGGAAATTTCTGCAATTTTTCCCCATAATAAAGGAAATTTCTGCAATTTTGCCGCAAAATAAGAGGAATTACTCACCTTTTGCCCTAAAATAATGGAAATTTCAGCCTTTTTACCTGAAAATAAGTGAAATTTCTGCAATTTTACACCAAATAATGGAAATTTCTGCAATTTTGCCCCAAAATATGGTAAATTCCTGCAATTTTACCCCAAAATAGAGGAAATTTCTGGAATTTTGCCCCAAAATAAGGGGATTTTCTGATTTTTGCCCCAAAATGAAGGGAATTTCTGCCTTTTGCCCCAAAATTAGGGGAATTTCTGCAATTTTGCTCCAAAATACGGGGAATTTCTGCCTTTTTGCCCGAAAATAATGGGAATGCATACCTTTTTGCCATAAAAAGGGAAATTTCTTCATTTTTGCTCCAAAATAACAGGAATTACTGCATTTTTCCTCTAAATAAGTGTAATTTCTGTCCTTTTCCCTCAAAAAAAAGGGAATTTCTGTTTTTTTGCCCCAAAATAAGGGGAATTTCTGACTTATTACCCTGAAATAAGTGAAATTTCTGCAATTTTGCCCCAAAATAAGGGAAATTTCTACCTTTTGCCCTGAAATATGTGAAATTTCTGCAATTTTACCCCAAAACAAGTGAATTTCTGTTTTTTTGCCCCAAAATAATGGGAATTTCTGCATTTTTGCCCCAAGAAAAGAAAAATTTTTGATTTTTTTCTCTGAAATAAGTGAAATTTCTGCAATTTTGTCCTAAAATAAGGGAAATTTCTGCATTTTTGCCACAAAATAAGGGGAATTTCTGTCTTTTTGCAACCAAATAAAAGGAATTTCAGCCTTTTTACCTCAAAATAAGAAAAATATCTGCATTTTTGCCCCAAAATAAGGAAAATCTCTGCCTTTATTCCCTGATATAAGTGAAATTTCTGCAATTTTGCCCCAAAATAAGGGAAATTTCTGCCTTTTTGGCCTGAAATATGTGAAATTTCTGCAATTTTACCCCAAAATAAGGTGAATTTCTGCCTTTTTGCCCCAAAATAAAAAAAAAAATTTTTTTTCTGAAGTAAGTGAAATTTCTGCAATTTTGCCCTAAAATAAGGGAAATTTCGGCAATTTTTCCCCATAATAAAAGAAATTTCTCAATTTTGCCCCCAAATAAGGGGATTTTCTCCCTTTTTGCCCCAAAATAAAGAAAATTCAGACTTTTTACCTGAAAATAAGTGAAATTTCTGCAATTTTGCCTCAAATAAGAGAAATTTCTGCAATTTTTCACCAAAATAAGGCAAATTCCTGCAATTTTGCCCCAAAATAAAGGAAATTTCTGGAATTTTGCCCCAAAATAAGGGGAATTTCTGATTTTTGCCCCAAAATAAAGGGAATTTCTGCCTTTTTGCCCGAAAAAATGGCAATGCATACCTTCTTAACATAAAAAGGGCAATTTCTTCATTTTTGCTCCCAAATAAGGGGAATATCTTCCTTTTTGCCTTTAAATAAGTGGAATTTCTGTCTTTTTCCCCCAAAACAAAGGGAATTTCTGTCTTTTTTGCCCCAAAATAAGTGGAATTACTGACTTATTACCCTGAAATAAGTGAAATTTCTGCAATTTTGCCCCAAAATAAGGGAAATTTCTGCAATTTTGCCCCAATGTATAAGAAATTTCTGCAATTTTGCCCCAAAATAAGGGGAAATTCTGACTGTTTGCTCCCGAAAAAAGGAGATTTTCTGTATTTTTGCCCCAAAATAAGGAGAATTCCTGCTTTTTTGCCCGAAAATTATGAGAATTTCTGCAATTTTGCTTCAAAATACGGGGAAATTCTGCTTTTAATCCCGAAAGTAAGAGGAATGTATACCTTTTCCCACAAAAAAAAAGAATTTCTTCATTTTTGCCCCACAATAAAAGAAATTTCTGCATTTTTGCCACAAAATAAAGAGAATTTCTGTCTTTTTGCCCCAAAATAAGGGAAATTTCTGCCTTTTTGCCTCCAAATAAGGGGAATTTCAGCCTTTTTACCTCAAAATAAGGGGAATTTCTGCATATTTGCCCCAAAATAAGGAAAATTTCTGCCTTTTTTCCCTAAAATAAATGAAATTTCTGCAATTTTGCCCCAAAATAAGTGAAATTTCTGCAATTTTGCACCAAATTAAGGGAAATTTCTGGAATTTTGCCCCAAAATAAGGGGAATTTCTGAGTTTTGCCCCAAAATAAGGAGAATTTCTATCTTTTTGCCCCAACATATAGGGAATTTCTGCCTTTTTGCCCAACAATTAGGGGAATTTCTGCAATTTTTCTTAAAATACGGAGAATTTCTGCATTTTTGCCCGAAAATAAGGGGAATGCATAACTTTTTGAAATACACGAGGAAAATTTCTTTATTTTTGCTCCAAAATAAGAAGAATTTCTGCTTTTTTGCCTCTTAATAAGGGAATTTCTGTCTTTTTCCCCCAAAGCAGAGGGAATTTCTGTCTTTTTTGCTCCCAAATAAGGGGAATTTCTGACTTATTAACCTGAAATAAGTGAAATTTCTTCAATTTTGCCCCAAAATAAGAGAAATGTCTGCCTTTTTGCCCTGAAATATATGAAATTTCTGCAATTTTACCTCAAAATAAGTTGAATTTCTTACTTTTTGCCCCAAAATAATTGAAATTTCTGCCTTTTTTGCCCCAAAATGAGAAAAATATTTGGTTTTTTTCTCTGAAATAAGTGAAATTTCTGCAATTTTGCCCTAAAATAAAGGAAATTTCTGCAATTTTTTCTCATAATAAGGGAAATTTCTGTAATTTTGCCTTAAAATAAGGGAATTTCTCCCTTTTTGCCCCAAAATAAAGGGAATTTCAGCCTTTTTACCTGAATATAAGTGAAATTTCTACAATTTTGCCACAAAATAAAATAAATTCCTGCAATTTTTCCCCAAAATAAAAAAAATTTCTGGAATTCTGCCCCAAAATAAGAGGAATTTCTGATTTTTGCCCCAAAATAAAGGGAATTTCTGCATTTTGCCCCAAAATTAGGAGAATTTCTGCAATTTTGCTCGAAAATACGGGGAATTTCTGCCTTTTTGCACGAAAATAATGGGAATGCATATTTTATTGCCATAAAAAAGGAAATTTCTTCATTTTTGCTCCAAAATAAGGGGAATTTCTGCTTTGTTGCCTCTAAATAAGTGGAATTTCTGTCTTTTTTCCCCAAAACAAAGGGAATTTCTGTCTTTTTGCCCCAAAATAAAGGGAATTTCTGACTTATTACCCTGAAATAAGTGAAATTTCTGCAATTTTGCCCCAAAATAAGGGAAATTTCTGCCTTTTTGCCCTGAAATATGTGAAATTTCTGCAATTTTACCCCAAAATAAGGTGAATTTCTGCCTTCTTGCCCCAAAATAAATGGAATTTCTGCCTTTTTGCCCCAAAAAAGAAAAATTTTTGATTTTTTTCTCTGAAATAAGTGAAATTTCTGCAATTTTGCCCTAAAATAAGGGAAATTTCTGCAATTTTTCCCCATAATAAGGGAAATTTCTGCAATTTTGCCCCAAAATAAGGGGAATTTCTCTCTTTTTGCCCCAAAATAAAGGAAATTTCAGCCTTTTTATCTGAAAATAAGTGAAATTTCTTCAATTTTGCCCCAAATAAGGGAAATTTCTGCAATTTTGCCCCAAAAGAAGGTAAATGCCTGCAATTTTGCCCCAAAAATAAAGGAAATTTCTGGAATTTTGCCCCAAAATAAGAGAAATTTCTGATTTTTGCCCCAAAATAAAGGGAATTTCTGCCTTTTGCCCCAAAATTAGGGCAATTTCTGCAATTTTGCTCCAAAATACAGGGAATTTGTGCCTTTTTGCCCGAAAATAATGGGAATGCATACCTTTGTGCTATAAAAAGGGAAATTTCTTCATTTCTGCTCCAAAATAAATGGAATTTCTGCATTTTTGCCTCTAAATAAGTGGAATTTCTGTCTTTTTCCCCAAAAACAAAGGGAATTTCTGTCTTTTTTGCCCCAAAATAAGGGGAATTTCTGACTTATTACCCTGAAATAAGTGAAATTTCTGCAACTTTGCCCAAAAATCAGGGAAATTTCTGCAATTTTGCCCCAATGTAAAAAAAATTTCTGCAATTTTGCCCCTAAATAAGGGGAATTTCTGACTGTTTGCTCCTGAAAAAAAAATTTTCTGTCTTTTTGCCCCAAAATAAGGAGAATTTCTGCCTTTTTGCACGAAAATTGAGAGAATTTCTGCAATTTTGCTTCAAAATACGGGGAATTTCTGCTTTTTATCCCGAAAGTAAGGAGAATGTATAGCTTTTTCCACAAAAAAAGGAAATTTCTTCATTTTTGCCCCAAAATAAGAGGAATTTCTGCCTTTTTACCTCAAAATAAGTGAAATTTCTGCCTTTTTACCCAAAAATAAACAGAATTTCTGACTTTTTGCCTCAAAATAAAAGGAATTTTTGAATTATGCCATGAAACAGGTTAAATTTCTGCAATTTTGCCCCAAAATAAAAGAAATTTCTGCATTTTTGCAACAAAATAAGGAGAATTACTGTTTTTTTTGCCCCAAAATAAGGGAAATTTTGCATTTTTTCGCCCAAATAAGGGTTATTTCAGCCTTTACCTCAAAATAAAGGGAATTTCTGCATTTTTGCCTCAAAATAAAATTTCTGGCTTTTTTTCTTGAAATAAGTGAAATTTGTGCAATTTTGCCCCAAAATAAGTGAAATTTCTGCAATTTTTACCCAAAATAAGAGAAATTTCTGGAATTTTGCCCCAAAATAAGGGAAATTTCTGCCTTTTTGTCCCAAAATAAGAAAAATTTTTGCGTTTTTTCTCTGAAATAAGTGAAATTTCTGCAATTTTACCCTAAAATAAGGGCAATTTCTGCAATTTTTTCCCATATGAAGGGAAATTTCTGCAATTTTGCTCCAAAATACGGGGAATTTCTGCATTTTGCCTGAAAATAGAGGAAATGCATAAGTTTTTGCCATAAAAGAGGAAAATTTCTTCATTTTTGCTCCAAAATAAGAAGAATTTCGGCTTTTTTGCCACTAAGTAAGTTGAATTTCTGTCTTTTTCCCCCAAAACAAAGGGAATTTCTGTATTTTTTGCCCCAAAATAAGGGGAATTTCTGACTTATTACCCTGAAATAAGTGAAATTTCTGCAATTTTGCCCCAAAATAAGAGAAATTTCTGCCTTTTTGCCCTGAAATATGTGAAATTTCTGCAATTTTATCCCAAAGTAAGGTGAATTTCTGCCTTTTTGCCCCAAAATAATGGAAATTTCTGCCTTTTTGTCCCAAAATAAGAAAAATTTTTGCGTTTTTTCTCTGAAATAAGTGAAATTTCTGCAATTTTACCCTAAAATAAGGGCAATTTCTGCAATTTTTTCCCATATGAAGGGAAATTTCTGCAATTTTGCCCCAAAATAAGAGGAATTTCTCCCTTTTTGCCCCAAAATAAAAGAAATTTCAGCCTTTTTACCTGAAAATTAGTGAAATTTCTGCAATTTTACCCCAAATAATGGAAATTTCTGCAATTTTGCCCCAAAATAAGGTAAATTCCTGCAATTTTGCCCTAAAATAAAATTTCTGGAATTTTGTCCTATAATAAGGGGATTTTCTGATTTTTGCCCCAAAATAAAGGGAATTTCTGCCTTTTGCCCCAAAATTAGGGAAATTTCTGCAATTTTGCTCCAAAATACGGGGAATTTCTGCCTTTTTGCCCAAAAATAATGGGAATGCATACCTTTTTGCCATAAAAAGGGAAATTTCTTCATTTTTGCTCCAAAATAACGGGAATTTCTGCATTTTTACCTCTAAATAAGTGGAATTTCTGTCTTTTTCCCTCAAAACTAAGGGAATTTCTGTCTTTTTGCCCCAAAATAAGGGGAATTTCTAACTTATTACCCTGAAATAAGTGAAAATTCTGCAATTTTGCCCCAAAATAAGGGTAATTTCTACCTTTTTGCTCTAAAATATGTGAAATTTCTACAATTTTACCCCAAAATAAGATGAATTTCTGCCTTTTTAACCCAAAATAATGGGAATTTCTGCCTTTTTGCCCCAAAAAAAGAAAAATTTTTGATTTTTTTCTCAGAAATAAGTGAGATTTCTGCAATTTTGTCCTAAAATAAGGGAAATTTCTGCAATTTTTCCCCATAATAAGGGAAATTTCTGAAATTTTGCCCCAAAATAAGGGGAATTTCTCTTTTTTTGCCCCAAAATAAAGGAAATTTCAGCCTTTATACCTGAAAATAAGTGAAATTTCTGCAATTTTGCACCAAATAAGGGAAATTTCTGCAATTTTGCCCCAAAATAAGGTAAATTCCTGCAATTTTGCCCAAAATAAAGGAAATTTCTGGAATTTTGCCCCAAATTAAGGGGAATTTCTGATTTTTGCCCCAAAATAAAGGGAATTTCTGCCTTTTGCCCCCAAAATGGGGGAATTTCTGCAATTTTGCTCCAAAATACAGGGAATTTCTGCCTTTTTGCCTGAAAATAATGGGAATGCATACCTTTTTGCCATAAAAATAAAAATTTCTTCTTTTTTGCTCAAAAATAAGGGGAATTTCTGCCTTTTTGCCTCTAAATAAGTGGAATTTCTGTCTTTTTCCCCCAAAACAATAGGAATTTTTGTCTTTTTTGCTCTAAAATAAGGGTAATTTCTGACTAATTACCCTGAAATAAGTGAAATATCTGCAATTTGCCACAAAATAAAAAAAATTTCTGCAATTTTGCCCCAATGTAAAGGAAATTTTTGCAAATTTGCCCCAAAATAAGGGGAATTTCTGACTTATTAACCTGAAATAAGTGAAATTTCTGCAATTTTGCCTTTAAATAAGGGAAATTTCTGCTATTTTTCTTCAATGTAAAAAAAATTTCTGCAATTTTGCCCCACAATATGGGGAATTTCTGACTGTTTGCTCCTGAAAATGGAGATTTTCTGTCTTTTTGCCCCAAAATAAGGAGAATTTCTGCCTTTTTGCCCAAAAATTGAGAGTAATTATGCAATTTTGCTTCAAAATACGGGGAATTTCTGCTTTTTTGCCCGAAAATAAGGGGAATGTATACCTTTTGCCACAAAAAAAGGGAAATTTCTTCATTTTTGCCCCAAAATAAGAGGAATTTCTGCCTTTTTACCTCAAAGTAAGTGAAATTTCTGCCTTTTTACCCAAAAATAAACGAAATTTCTGTTTTTTTGCCTCAAAATAAATGCAATTTTTGAATTATGCCCTGAAATAAGTGAAACTTCTCCAATTTTGCTTCAAAATAAGGGAAATATCTGCTTTTTTGCCACAAAATAAGGGGAATTTCTGTCTTTTTTCCCCAAAATAAAAGGAATTTCAGCCTTTTTACCTAATAATAAGGGGAATCTTTCCTTTTTGCCCTAAAATATGGGGAATTTCTGTATTTTTGCCCCAAAATAAAAAAATTTTCTGCAAATTTGTACCAAAATAAAAGTAATTTCTGCCTTTTTGCCCTAAAATAAGAGAAATTACTGCGTTTTATCTGTGAAATAAGTGAAATTTCTGTATTTTTGCCCCAAAATTAGGGAGATTTCTGCAATTTTGCACCAAAATAAAGGAATTTTCTGGAATTTTGCCCCAAAATAAGGAGAATTTCTGACTTTTTGCCCTGAAATAAGGAGAATTTCTGTCTTTTTGCCCCAAAATAATGTGAATTTCTGCATTTTCCCTCAAAATTAGGGGAATATGTGCAATTTTGCTTCAAAATACAGGGAATTTTTGCCTTATTGAACCAAAATAAAGGAATTTCTGCATTTTTGCACCGATATAAGGGTAATTTCGGAAATGTTGCTCCAAAATACGGGGAATTTTTGCCTTATTGCCAGAAATAATGTGGAATTTCTGCCTTTTTGCCCTGAAATATTTGAAATTTCCGTTTTTACCCCAAATTAGAGGAATTTCTGTTTTTGGCCCCAAAATTAGGAGAATTTCTGCTTTTTGCCCCAAATTAAGGCAAATTTCTGACTTTTTGCCCTGAAATAAGTGAAATTTCTGCAATTTTGCCCAAAATAAGGGGATTTTCTGCCTTTTTGCCAAAATAAGGGGAATTTCAGCATTTTACTTTTAAATAAGGGGAATTTCTGCCTTTTTGCCACAAAATATGGGGAATTTCTGCCTTATTGCCCCCAAATAAGGAAAATTTTTGCTTTTCTGCCACAATTAATGTGAATTTCTGCCTTTTTGCCACAAAGTAAAGGGAATTTCTGCCTTTTTGCCCCAAAATAACGGGAATTTCAGCCTTTTTACCCCAAAATAAGGGGAATTTCTGCCTTTTGCCAAAAATATGGGGAATTTCTGACTTTTTGTTCCAAAATAAAGAAAATTTCTTCAATTTTGTACCAAAATAAAAGAAATTTCTGCTTTCTGCCCCAGAATAAAAGTAATTTCTGACTTTTTGCCCTGAAATAAATGAAATTTCTGCAATTTTGCCTGAAAATAAGGGAAATTTGTGCCTTTTTGCCCTAAAATGAGGGGAATTTCTCCCTTTTAACCCCAAAATATGGGGAATTTCAGCATTTTACCTCAAAATAAGGGGAATTTCAGCATTTTTGCACCAAAATATGGAGAATTTCTGCCTTTTTGCTACAAAATAAGAAAAATTTCTGCAATTCTGTACCAAAATAAAAAAAATTTCTAAAATTTTGCCCCCAAATAAGGGAAATTTCTGATTTTTGCCCCGAAATAAGGAGAATTTCTATATTTTTACTGCCCAAAAAAGGGAATTTCTGCCTTTTTGACCCAAAATTAGGGGAGTTTCTGCAATTTTGCTCCAAAATACGGGGATTTTCTGCATTTTTCGCAGAAAATAAAGGGAATTTCTGCCATTTTGCCACAAAATAAGTGAAATTTCTGCAGTTTTACCACAAAATGAAAGGAATTTCTGCCTTTTTGCCCCAATATTAGGGGAATTTCTGCAATTTAGCTCCAAAATACAGAGAATTTCTGCCTTTTTGCCTGAAAATAAAGGGAATGTATACCTTTTTGCCATAAAAAGGGAAATTTTTTCATTTTTACCCCAAAATAAGGGGATTTTCCGCCTTTTTGACTCAAAATAAGTGCAATTCCTGACTTTTTTCCAAAAATAAATGGAATTTCTGTATTTTTGCCCCAAAATAAGGGGAATTTCCGACTTTTTGCCCTGAAATAAGTTAAATTTCAAAAATTTTTCCCCAAAATAATTGAAATTTCTGCAATTTTGCCCCAAAATAAGGGAAATTTCTGTATTTTTGCCCCAAAATAAGGGAAATTTCTGCCTTTTTACCTCAAAATAAGGGGAATTTCTGCATTTTTGCCACAAAATATAAGGAATTTCTGCCCTTTTGCCCCAAAATAAGAAAAATTTCTGCTTTTTTTCCCTGAAATAAGTGAAATTTCTGCAATTTTGGCCCAAAAAATTGAAATTTCTGCAATTTTGTCCCAAAATAAAGGAAATTTCTGGAATTTTGCCCCAAAATATGGGGAATTTCTGATTTTTGCCCTGAAATAAGGAGAATTTCTGTCTTTTTGCCCCAAAATAATGTGAATTTCTGCATTTTCCCTCAAAATTAGGGGAATATGTGCAATTTTGCTTCAAAATACGGGGAATTTTTGCCTTATTACCCCAAAATAAAAGGAATTTCTGAATTTTTGCACCAATGTAAAGGGAATTTCTGAAATTTTACTCCAAAATACGGGGAATTTTTGCCTTATTGCCCGAAATAAAGTGGAATTTCTGCCTTTTTGCCCTGAAATATTTGAAATTTCCGCAATTTTACCCCAAAATAAGAGGAATTTCTGTTTTTGGCCCCAAAATTAGGAGAATTTCTGCTTTTTGCCCCAAATTAAGGCAAATTTCTGACTTTTTGCCCTGAAATAAGTGAAATTTCTGCAATTTTGCCCCAAAATAAGGGGAATTTCTGCTTTTTTGCCAAAATAAGGGGAATTTCAGCATTTTAAATTCAAATAAGGGGAATTTCTGACTTTTTGCCACAAAATATGGGGAATTTCTTCCTTATTGCCCCCAAATAAGGAAAATTTTTGCTTTTCTTCCCCAAATAATGGGAATTACTGCCTTTTTGCCACAAAGTAAACGGAATTTCTGCCTTTTTGCCTTAAAATAATGGGAATTTCAGCCTTTTTACCCCAAAATAAGGGGAATTTCTGCCTTTTGCCCAAAATATGAGGAATTTCTGCCTTTTTGTTCCAAAATAAGAAAAATTTCTTCAATTTTGTACCAAAATAAAAGAAATTTCTGCTTTCTGCCCCAAAATAAAAGTAATTTCTGACTTTTTGCCCTGAAATAAATGAAATTTCTGCAATTTTGCCCGAAAATAAGGGAAATTTGTGCCTTTTTGCCCCTAAATGAGTGGAATTTCTGTTTTTTAACCCCAAAATATGGGGAATTTCAGCATTTTACCTCAAAATAAGGGGAATTTCAGCCTTTTTGCACCAAAATATGAGGAATTTCTGCCTTTTTGCAACAAAATAAGAAAAATTTCTGCAATTCCTTACCAAAATAAAAGAAATTTCTAAAATTTTGCCCCAAAATAAGGGAATTTTCTGATTTTTTCCCCAAAATAAGGAGAATTTCTGTATTTTTGCCCCCCAAAAAAGGAATTTCTGCGTTTTTCCCCAAAAATTAGGGGAGTTTCTGCAATTTTGCTTCAAAGTAGAGAGAATTTCTGCCTCTTTTTCCGAAAATAAGGGGAACTTCTGGCGATTTGCCCCAAATAAAGCGAATTTCTGCATTTTTGCCCCAATATTTATGGAATTTCTGCAATTTTGCTTTAAAATACGGGGAATTTCTGACTTTTTCACAAAATTAAGGGGATTTTCTGCCTTTTTGCCCCCAAACAAGAGAAATTTCTGCAATTTTATCCCAAAATAAAAGGAATTTCTGCCTTTATGCCCTCAAATAACGGGAATTTCTGCTTTTTTGCCATGAAATATGTGAAATGTGTGCAATTTTACCCCAAAATAAGGTGAATTTCTGCTTTTTGCCCCAAAATAATGGGAATTTCTGCATTTTTGCCCCAAAATATGAAAAATTTTTGCTTTTTTTCTCTGAAATATTTGAAATTTCTGCAATTTTGCCTTAAAATAAAAGAAATTTCTGCAATTTTTCCCCATAATAAAAAAATTTTTTGCAATTTTGCCCCAAAATAAAGGGGATTTCTGTTTTTTGTCCCCAAATAAGGGAAATTTCTGCAATTTTGCCCTAAAATAAGGGGAATTTCTTCCTTTTGCCCCAAAATAAGGAGAATTTCTGCCTTTTTGCTCCAAAACAAAGAAAATTACTGCATGTTTTACGCCAAAATTAGGTGAATTTCTGGAATTTTGCTCCAAAATACGGGGATTTTCTGCCTTTTTCGCAGAAAATAAAAAAAATTTCTGCCATTTTGCCGCAAACTAAGTGAAATTTCTGCAGTTTTACCCCAAAATAAGGGGAATTTCTGCTTTTTTGCCCCAATGTTAGGGGAATTTCTGCAATTTTGTTCCAAAATACAGAGAATTTCTGCCTTTTTGCCAGAAAATAAAAGGAATGTATAACTTTTTGCCATAAAAAGGGAAATTTCTTCATTTTTACCCTAAAATAAGGGGATTTTCCGCCTTTTTGACTCAAAATAAGTGCAATTTCTGACATTTTTCCAAAAATAAATGGAATTTCTGTCTTTTTGCCCCAAAATAAGGGGAATTTCCGACTTTTTGCCCTGAAATAAGTTAAATTTCAAAAATTTTTCCTTAAAATATTTGAAATTTCTGTAATTTTGCCCCAAAGTAAGGGGAATTTCTGTATTTTTGCCCCAAAATAAGGGAAATTTCTAGCTTTTTACCTCAAAATAAGGGGAATTTCTGCATTTTTGCCACAAAATATAAGGAATTTCTGCTTTTTGCCCCAAAATAAGAAAAATTTCTGCCTTTTTTCCCTGAAATAAGTGAAATTTCTGCAATTTTGGACAAAAAATTAAAATTTCTGCAATTTTGTCCCAAAATAAAGGAAATTTCTGGAATTTTGCCCCAAAATAAGGGGAATTTCTGACTTTTTGCCCTGAAATAAGGAGAATTTCTGTCTTTTTGCCCCAAAATAATGTGAATTTCTGCATTTTCCCTCAAAATTAGGGGAATATGTGCAATTTTGCTTCAAAATACGGGGAATTTTTGCCTTATTGAACCAAAATAAAGGAATTTCTGCATTTTTGCACCAATATAAGGGGAATTTCTTAAATTTTGCTCCAAAATACGAGGAATTTTTGCCTTATTGCCAGAAATAAAGTGGAATTTTTGCATTTTTGCCCTGAAATATTTGAAATTTCTGCAATTTTACCCCAAAATAAGGGGAATTTCTGGTTTTGGCCCCAAAATTAGGAGAATTTCTGCTTTTTGCCCCAAATTAAGGCAAATTTCTGACTTTTTGCCCTGAAATAATTGAAATTTCTGCAATTTTGCACCAATATAAAGAGAATTTCTGCCTTTTTGCCAAAATAAGGGGAATTTCAGCATTTTACCTTCAAATAAGGGGAATTTCAGCATTTTACCTTCAAATAATGGGAATTTCTGCCTTTTTGCCACAAAATATGGGGAATTTCTGCCTTTTTGCCCCAAAATAATGGGAATTTCAGCCTTTTTACCCCAAAATAAGGGGAATTTCTGCATTTTTGCCCCAAAATATGAAAAATTTTTGCTTTTTTTCTCTGAAATATGTGAAATTTCTGCAATTTTGCCTTAAAATAAAAGAAATTTCTGCAATTTTTCCCCATAATAAAAAAATTTTTTGCAATTTTGCTGCAAAATAAAGGGAATTTCTGTGTTTTGTCCCCAAATAAGGGAAATTTCTGCAATTTTGCTCTAAAATAAGGAGAATTTCTTCCTTTTGCCCCAAAATAAGGAGAATTTCTGCCTTTTTGCCCCAAAACAAAGAAAATTACTGCATGTTTTACGCCAAAATCAGGTTAATTTCTGCAATTTTGCTCCGAAATACGGGGATTTTCTGCCTTTTTCGCAGAAAATAAGGGGAATTTCTGCCATTTTGCCACAAAATAAGTGAAATTTCTGCAGTTTTACCACAAAATAAGGGGAAATCTGCCTTTTTGCCCCAATATTAGGGGAATTTCTGCAATTTTGCTCCAAACTACAGAGAATTTATGACTTTTTGCCTGAAAATAAAGGGAATGTATACCTTTTTGCCATAAAAAGGGAAATTTCTTCATTTTTACCCCAAAATAAGGGGATTTTCCGCTTTTTGACTCAAAATAATTGCAATATCTGACTTTTTTCCAAAAATAAATGGAATTTCTGTCTTCTTGCCCCAAAATAAGGGGAATTTCCGACTTTTTGCCCTGAAATAAGTTAAATTTCAAAAATTTTTCCTTAAAATAATTGAAATTTCTGCAATTTTGCCCCAAAGTAATGGGAATTTCTGTATGTTTGCCCCAAAATAAGGGAAATTTCTGCCTTTTTACCACAAAATAAGGGGAATTTTTGCATTTTTGCCACAAAATATAAGGAATTTCTGCTTTTTGCCCCAAAATAAGAAAAATTTCTGCTTTTTTTTCCTGAAATAAGTGAAATTTCTGCAATTTTGGCCCAAAAAATTGAAATTTCTGCAATTTTGTCCCAAAATAAAGGAAATTTCTGGAATTTTGCCCCAAAATAAGGGGAATTTCTGACTTTTTGCCCTGAAATAAGGAGAATTTCTGTCTTTTTGCCCCAAAATAATGTGAATTTCTGCATTTTCCCTTAAAATTAGGGGATTTTTTGTGCAATTTTGCTTCAAAATACGGGGAATTTTTGTTTTATTGCACCAAAATAAAAGGAATTTCTGCATTTTTGCACCAATATAAGGGGAATTTCTGAAATTTTGCTCCAAAATACGGGGAAATTTTGCCTTATTGCCCGAAATAAAGTGGAATTTTTGCCTTTTTGCCCTGAAATATTTGAAATTTCCGCAATTTTACCCCAAAATAAGAGGAATTTCTGTTTTTGGCCCCAAAATTAGGAGAATTTCTGCTTTTTGCCCCAAATTAAGGCAAATTTCTGACTTTTTGCCCTGAAATAAGTGAAATTTCTGCAATTTTGCCCCAAAATAAGAGGAATTTCTGCTTTTTTGCCAAAATAAGGGGAATTTCAGCATTTTACCTTCAAATAAGGGGAATTTCTGACTTTTTGCCACAAAATATGGGGAATTTCTGCCTTATTGCCCCCAATTAAAGAAAATTTTTGCTTTTCTGCCCCAAATAATGGGAATTTCTGCCTTTTTGCCACAAAGTAAAGGGAATTTCTGCCTTTTTGCCCCAAAATAATGGGAATTTCAGCCTTTTTACGCTAAAATAAGGGGAATTTCTGCCTTTTGCCCAAAATAAGGGGAATTTCTGCCTTTTTGTTCCAAAATAAGGAAAATTTCTTCAATTTTGTACCAAAATAAAAGAAATTTCTGCTTTCTGCCCCAAAATAAAAGTAATTTCTGACTTTTTGCCCTGAAATAAATGAAATTTCTGCAATTTTGCCCGAAAATAAGGGAAATTTGTGCCTTTTTGTCCCTAAATGAGGGGAATTTCTGCCTTTTAACCCCAAAATATGGGGAATTTAAGCATTTTACCTCAAAATAAGGGGAATTTCAGCCTTTTTGCACCAAAATATGAGGAATTTCTGCCTTTTTGCAACAAAATAAGAAAAATTTCTGCAATTCCTTACCAAAATAAAAGAAATTTCTAAAATTTTGCCCCAAAATAAGGGAATTTTCTGATTTTTTCCCCAAAATAAGGAGAATTTCTGTATTTTTGCCCCCAAAAAAAGGAATTTCTGCATTTTTGCCCAAAAATTAGGGGAGTTTCTGCAATTTTGCTTCAAAGTACAGAGAATTTCTGCCTCTTTTTCCGAAAATAAGGGGAACTTCTGGCGATTTGCCCCAAATAAAGCGAATTTCTGCATTTTTGCCCCAATATTTATGGAATTTCTGCAATTTTGCTTTAAAATACGGAAAATTTCTGACTTTTACCCAAAATGAAGGGGATTTTCTGCCTTTTTGCCCCCAAACAAGGGAAATTTCTGCAATTTTATCCCAAAATAATAGGAATTTCTGCCTTCATACCCTCAAATAATGGGAATTTCTGCTTTTTTGCCCTGAAATATGTGAAATGTCTGCAATTTTACCCCAAAATAAGGTGAATTTCCTCTTTTTGCCCCAAAATAATGGGAATTTCTGCATTTTTGCCCCAAAATATGAAAAATTTTTGCTTTTTTTCTCTGAAATATTTGAAATTTCTGCAATTTTGCCTTAAAATAAAAGAAATTTCTGCAATTTTTCCCTATAATAAAAAAAAATTTTTGCAATTTTGCCCCAAAATAAAGGGGATTTCTGTTTTTTGTCCCCAAATAAGCAAAATTTCTGCAATTTTGCCCTAAAATAAGGTGAATTTCTTCCTTTTGCCCCAAAATAAGGAGAATTTCTGCCTTTTTGCTCCAAAACAAAGAAAATTACTGCATGTTTTACACCAAAATTAGGTAAATTTCTGCAATTTTGCTCCAAAATACCGGGATTTTCTGCCTTTTTCACAGAAAATAAAAGGAATTTCTGCCATTTTGCCGCAAAATAAGTGAAATTTCTGCAGTTTTACCCCAAAATAAGGGGAATTTCTGCTTTTTTGCCCCAATGTTAGGGGAATTTCTGCAATTTTGCTCCAAAATACAGAGAATTTCTGACTTTTTGCCCGAAAATAAAAGGAATGTATACCTTTTTGCCATAAAAAGGGAAATTTCTTCATTTTTACCCTAAAATAAGGGGATTTTCCGCCTTTTTGACTCAAAATAAGTGCAATTTCTGACTTTTTTCCAAAAATAAATGGAATTTCTGTCTTCTTGCCCCAAAATAAGGGGAATTTTCGACTTTTTGCCCTGAAATAAGTTAAATTTCAAAAATTTTCCTTAAAATAATTGAAATTTCTGCAATTTTGCCCCAAAGTAAGGGGAATTTCTGTATTTTTGCCCCAAAATAAGGGAAATTTCTGCCTTTTTACCTCAAAATAAGGGGAATTTCTGCATTTTTGCCACAAAATATAACGAATTTCTGCTTTTGCCCCAAAATAAGAAAAATTTCTGCCTTTTTTCCCTGAAATAAGTGAAATTTCTGCAATTTTGGCCCAAAAAATTAAAATTTCTGCAATTTTGTCCCAAAATAAAGAAAATTTCTGGAATTTTGACCCAAAATAAGGGGAATTTCTGACTTTTTGCCCTGAAATAAGGAGAATTTCTGTCTTTTTGCCCCAAAATAATGTGAATTTCTGCATTTTCCCTCAAAATTAGGGGAATATGTGCAATTTTGCTTCAAAATACGGGGAATTTTTGCCTTATTGAACCAAAATAAAGGAATTTCTGCATTTTTGCACCAATATAAGGGGAATTTCTGAAAATTTGCTCCAAAATACGGGGAATTTTTGCCTTATTGCCAGAAATAAAGTGGAATTTCTGCCTTTTTGCCCTGAAATATTTGAAATTTCTGCAATTTTACCCCAAAATAAGGGGAATTTCTGTTCTTGGCCCCAAAATTAGGAGAATTTCTGATTTTGCCCCAAATTATGGCAAATTTCTGACTTTTTGCCCTGAAATAAGTGAAATTTCTGCAATTTTGCACCAAAATAAAGAGAATTTCTGCCTTTTTGCCAAAATAAGGGGAATTTCAGCATTTTACCTTCAAATAAGGGGAATTTCTGCGTTTTTGCCACAAAATATGGGGAATTTCTGCCTTTTTGCCCCAAAATAACGGGAATTTCAGCATTTTTACCCCAAAATAAGGGGAATTTCTGCATTTTGCCCCAAAATATGAAAAACTTTTGCTTTTTTTCTCTGAAATATGTGAAATTTCTGCAATTTTGCCTTAAAATAAAAGAAATTTCTGCAATTTTTCCCCATAATAAAAAAATTTTTTGCAATTTTGCCGCAAAATAAAGGGAATTTCTGTTTTTTGTTTCCAAATAAGGGAAATTTCTGCAATTTTGCCCTAAAATAAGGAGAATATCTTCCTTTTGCCCCAAAATAAGGAGAATTTCTGCCTTTTTGCCCCAAAACAAAGAAAATTACTGCATGTTTTACGCCAAAATTAGGTGAATTTCTGCAATTTTGCTCCAAAATACGGGGATTTTCTGCCTTTTTCGCAGAAAATAAGGGGAATTTCTGCCATTTTGCCACAAAATAAGTGAAATTTCTGCAGTTTTACCCCAAAATAAGGGGAATTTCTGCCTTTTTGCCCCAATATTAGGGGAATTTCTGCAATTTTGCTCCAAAATACAGAGAATTTATGCCTTTTTGCCTGAAAATAAAGGAAATGTATACCTTTTTGCCATAAAAAGGGAAATTTCTTCATTTTTACCCCAAAATAAGGGGATTTTCCGCCTTTTTGACTCAAAATAAGTGCAATTTCTGACTTTTTTCCAAAAATAAATGGAATTTCTGTCTTCTTGCCCCAAAATAAGGGGAATTTTCGACTTTTTGCCCTGAAATAAGTTAAATTTCAAAAATTTTCCTTAAAATAATTGAAATTTCTGCAATTTTGCCCCAAAGTAAGGGGAATTTCTGTATTTTTGCCCCAAAATAAGGGAAATTTCTGCCTTTTTACCTCAAAATAAGGGGAATTTCTGCATTTTTGCCACAAAATATAACGAATTTCTGCTTTTGCCCCAAAATAAGAAAAATTTCTGCCTTTTTTCCCTGAAATAAGTGAAATTTCTGCAATTTTGGCCCAAAAAATTAAAATTTCTGCAATTTTGTCCCAAAATAAAGAAAATTTCTGGAATTTTGACCCAAAATAAGGGGAATTTCTGACTTTTTGCCCTGAAATAAGGAGAATTTCTGTCTTTTTGCCCCAAAATAATGTGAATTTCTGCATTTTCCCTCAAAATTAGGGGAATATGTGCAATTTTGCTTCAAAATACGGGGAATTTTTGCCTTATTGAACCAAAATAAAGGAATTTCTGCATTTTTGCACCAATATAAGGGGAATTTCTGAAAATTTGCTCCAAAATACGGGGAATTTTTGCCTTATTGCCAGAAATAAAGTGGAATTTCTGCCTTTTTGCCCTGAAATATTTGAAATTTCTGCAATTTTACCCCAAAATAAGGGGAATTTCTGTTCTTGGCCCCAAAATTAGGAGAATTTCTGATTTTGCCCCAAATTATGGCAAATTTCTGACTTTTTGCCCTGAAATAAGTGAAATTTCTGCAATTTTGCACCAAAATAAAGAGAATTTCTGCCTTTTTGCCAAAATAAGGGGAATTTCAGCATTTTACCTTCAAATAAGGGGAATTTCTGCGTTTTTGCCACAAAATATGGGGAATTTCTGCCTTTTTGCCCCAAAATAACGGGAATTTCAGCATTTTTACCCCAAAATAAGGGGAATTTCTGCATTTTGCCCCAAAATATGAAAAACTTTTGCTTTTTTTCTCTGAAATATGTGAAATTTCTGCAATTTTGCCTTAAAATAAAAGAAATTTCTGCAATTTTTCCCCATAATAAAAAAATTTTTTGCAATTTTGCCGCAAAATAAAGGGAATTTCTGTTTTTTGTTTCCAAATAAGGGAAATTTCTGCAATTTTGCCCTAAAATAAGGAGAATATCTTCCTTTTGCCCCAAAATAAGGAGAATTTCTGCCTTTTTGCCCCAAAACAAAGAAAATTACTGCATGTTTTACGCCAAAATTAGGTGAATTTCTGCAATTTTGCTCCAAAATACGGGGATTTTCTGCCTTTTTCGCAGAAAATAAGGGGAATTTCTGCCATTTTGCCACAAAATAAGTGAAATTTCTGCAGTTTTACCCCAAAATAAGAGGAATTTCTGCTTTTTTGCCAAAATAAGGGGAATTTCAGCATTTTACCTTCAAATAAGGGGAATTTCTGACTTTTTGCCACAAAATATGGGGAATTTCTGCCTTATTGCCCCCAATTAAAGAAAATTTTTGCTTTTCTGCCCCAAATAATGGGAATTTCTGCCTTTTTGCCACAAAGTAAAGGGAATTTCTGCCTTTTTGCCCCAAAATAATGGGAATTTCAGCCTTTTTACGCCAAAATAAGGGGAATTTCTGCCTTTTGCCCAAAATAAGGGGAATTTCTGCCTTTTTGTTCCAAAATAAGGAAAATTTCTTCAATTTTGTACCAAAATAAAAGAAATTTCTGCTTTCTGCCCCAAAATAAAAGTAATTTCTGACTTTTTGCCCTGAAATAAATGAAATTTCTGCAATTTTGCCCGAAAATAAGGGAAATTTGTGCCTTTTTGTCCCTAAATGAGGGGAATTTCTGCCTTTTAACCCCAAAATATGGGGAATTTAAGCATTTTACCTCAAAATAAGGGGAATTTCAGCCTTTTTGCACCAAAATATGAGGAATTTCTGCCTTTTTGCAACAAAATAAGAAAAATTTCTGCAATTCCTTACCAAAATAAAAGAAATTTCTAAAATTTTGCCCCAAAATAAGGGAATTTTCTGATTTTTTCCCCAAAATAAGGAGAATTTCTGTATTTTTGCCCCCAAAAAAAGGAATTTCTGCATTTTTGCCCAAAAATTAGGGGAGTTTCTGCAATTTTGCTTCAAAGTACAGAGAATTTCTGCCTCTTTTTCCGAAAATAAGGGGAACTTCTGGCGATTTGCCCCAAATAAAGCGAATTTCTGCATTTTTGCCCCAATATTTATGGAATTTCTGCAATTTTGCTTTAAAATACGGAAAATTTCTGACTTTTACCCAAAATGAAGGGGATTTTCTGCCTTTTTGCCCCCAAACAAGGGAAATTTCTGCAATTTTATCCCAAAATAATAGGAATTTCTGCCTTCATACCCTCAAATAATGGGAATTTCTGCTTTTTTGCCCTGAAATATGTGAAATGTCTGCAATTTTACCCCAAAATAAGGTGAATTTCCTCTTTTTGCCCCAAAATAATGGGAATTTCTGCATTTTTGCCCCAAAATATGAAAAATTTTTGCTTTTTTTCTCTGAAATATTTGAAATTTCTGCAATTTTGCCTTAAAATAAAAGAAATTTCTGCAATTTTTCCCTATAATAAAAAAAAATTTTTGCAATTTTGCCCCAAAATAAAGGGGATTTCTGTTTTTTGTCCCCAAATAAGCAAAATTTCTGCAATTTTGCCCTAAAATAAGGTGAATTTCTTCCTTTTGCCCCAAAATAAGGAGAATTTCTGCCTTTTTGCTCCAAAACAAAGAAAATTACTGCATGTTTTACACCAAAATTAGGTAAATTTCTGCAATTTTGCTCCAAAATACCGGGATTTTCTGCCTTTTTCACAGAAAATAAAAGGAATTTCTGCCATTTTGCCGCAAAATAAGTGAAATTTCTGCAGTTTTACCCCAAAATAAGGGGAATTTCTGCTTTTTTGCCCCAATGTTAGGGGAATTTCTGCAATTTTGCTCCAAAATACAGAGAATTTCTGACTTTTTGCCCGAAAATAAAAGGAATGTATACCTTTTTGCCATAAAAAGGGAAATTTCTTCATTTTTACCCTAAAATAAGGGGATTTTCCGCCTTTTTGACTCAAAATAAGTGCAATTTCTGACTTTTTTCCAAAAATAAATGGAATTTCTGTCTTCTTGCCCCAAAATAAGGGGAATTTTCGACTTTTTGCCCTGAAATAAGTTAAATTTCAAAAATTTTCCTTAAAATAATTGAAATTTCTGCAATTTTGCCCCAAAGTAAGGGGAATTTCTGTATTTTTGCCCCAAAATAAGGGAAATTTCTGCCTTTTTACCTCAAAATAAGGGGAATTTCTGCATTTTTGCCACAAAATATAACGAATTTCTGCTTTTGCCCCAAAATAAGAAAAATTTCTGCCTTTTTTCCCTGAAATAAGTGAAATTTCTGCAATTTTGGCCCAAAAAATTAAAATTTCTGCAATTTTGTCCCAAAATAAAGAAAATTTCTGGAATTTTGACCCAAAATAAGGGGAATTTCTGACTTTTTGCCCTGAAATAAGGAGAATTTCTGTCTTTTTGCCCCAAAATAATGTGAATTTCTGCATTTTCCCTCAAAATTAGGGGAATATGTGCAATTTTGCTTCAAAATACGGGGAATTTTTGCCTTATTGAACCAAAATAAAGGAATTTCTGCATTTTTGCACCAATATAAGGGGAATTTCTGAAAATTTGCTCCAAAATACGGGGAATTTTTGCTTTATTGCCAGAAATAAAGTGGAATTTCTGCCTTTTTGCCCTGAAATATTTGAAATTTCTGCAATTTTACCCCAAAATAAGGGGAATTTCTGTTCTTGGCCCCAAAATTAGGAGAATTTCTGATTTTGCCCCAAATTATGGCAAATTTCTGACTTTTTGCCCTGAAATAAGTGAAATTTCTGCAATTTTGCACCAAAATAAAGAGAATTTCTGCCTTTTTGCCAAAATAAGGGGAATTTCAGCATTTTACCTTCAAATAAGGGGAATTTCTGCGTTTTTGCCACAAAATATGGGGAATTTCTGCCTTTTTGCCCCAAAATAACGGGAATTTCAGCATTTTTACCCCAAAATAAGGGGAATTTCTGCATTTTGCCCCAAAATATGAAAAACTTTTGCTTTTTTTCTCTGAAATATGTGAAATTTCTGCAATTTTGCCTTAAAATAAAAGAAATTTCTGCAATTTTTCCCCATAATAAAAAAATTTTTTGCAATTTTGCCGCAAAATAAAGGGAATTTCTGTTTTTTGTTTCCAAATAAGGGAAATTTCTGCAATTTTGCCCTAAAATAAGGAGAATATCTTCCTTTTGCCCCAAAATAAGGAGAATTTCTGCCTTTTTGCCCCAAAACAAAGAAAATTACTGCATGTTTTACGCCAAAATTAGGTGAATTTCTGCAATTTTGCTCCAAAATACGGGGATTTTCTGCCTTTTTCGCAGAAAATAAGGGGAATTTCTGCCATTTTGCCACAAAATAAGTGAAATTTCTGCAGTTTTACCCCAAAATAAGGGGAATTTCTGCCTTTTTGCCCCAATATTAGGGGAATTTCTGCAATTTTGCTCCAAAATACAGAGAATTTATGCCTTTTTGCCTGAAAATAAAGGAAATGTATACCTTTTTGCCATAAAAAGGGAAATTTCTTCATTTTTACCCCAAAATAAGGGGATTTTCCGCCTTTTTGACTCAAAATAAGTGCAATTTCTGACTTTTTTCCAAAAATAAATGGAATTTCTGTCTTCTTGCCCCAAAATAAGGGGAATTTCCGACTTTTTGCCCTGAAATAAGTTAAATTTCAAAAATTTTTCCTTAAAATAATTGAAATTTCTGCAATTTTGCCCCAAAGTAATGGGAATTTCTGTATGTTTGCCCCAAAATAAGGGAAATTTCTGCCTTTTTACCACAAAATAAGGGGAATTTCTGCATTTTTGCCACAAAATATAAGGAATTTCTGCTTTTTGCCCCAAAATAAGAAAAATTTCTGCCTTTTTTTCCTGAAATAAGTGAAATTTCTGCAATTTTGGCCCAAAAAATTGAAATTTCTGCAATTTTGTCCCAAAATAAAGAAAATTTCTGGAATTTTGCCCCAAAATAAGGGAAATTTCTGACTTTTTGCCCTGAAATAAAGAGAATTTCTGTCTTTTTGCCCCAAAATAATGTGAATTTCTGCATTTTCCCTCAAAATTAGGGGAATATGTGCAATTTTGCTTCAAAATACGGGGAATTTTTGCCTTATTGAACAAAATAAAGGAATTTCTGCATTTTTGCACCAATATAAGGGGAATTTCTGAAATTTTGCTCCAAAATACGGGGAATTTTTGCCTTATTGCCAGAAATAAAGTGGAATTTCTGCCTTTATGCCCTGAAATATTTGAAATTTCTTCAATTTTACCCCAAAATAAGGGGAATTTCTGTTTTGGGTTCCAAAATAAGGAGAATTTCTGATTTTGCCCCAAATTAAGGCAAATTTCTGACTTTTTGCCCCAAAATAACGGGAATTTCAGCCTTTTTACCCCAAAATAAGGGGAATTTCTGCATTTTTGCCCCAAAATATAAAAAAATTTTGCTTTTTTTCTCTGAAATATGTGAAATTTCTGCAATTTTGCCTTAAAATAAAGAAATTTCTGCAATTTTTCCCCATAATAAAAAAATTTTTTGCAATTTTGCCGCAAAATAAAGGGAATTTCTGTTTTTTGTCCACAAATAAGGGAATTTTCTGCAATTTTGCCCTAAAATAACGAAAATTTCTTCCTTTTGCCCCAAAATAAGGAGAATTTCTGCCTTTTTGCCCCAAAACAAAGAAAATTACTGCATGTTTTACGCCAAAATTAGGTGAATTTCTGCAATTTTGCTCCAAAATATGGGGATTTTCTGCATTTTTCGCAGAAAATAAGGGGAATTTCTGCCATTTTGCCACAAAATAAGTGAAATTTCTGCAGTTTTACCCCAAAATAAGGGGAATTTCTGCCTTTTTGCCCCAATATTAGGGGAATTTCTGCAATTTTGCTCCAAAATACAGAGAATTTATGCCTTTCTGCCTGAAAATAAAGGGAATGTATACCTTTTTGCCATAAAAAGGGAAATTTCTTCATTTTTACCCCAAAATAAGGGGATTTTCCGCCTTTTTGACTCAAAATAAGTGCAATTTCTGACTTTTTTCCAAAAATAAATGGAATTTCTGTCTTTTTGCCCCAAAATAAGGGGAATTTCCGACTTTTTGCCCTGAAATAAGTTAAATTTCAAAAATTTTTCCTTAAAATATTTGAAATTTCTGTAATTTTGCCCCAAAGTAAGGGGAATTTCTGTATTTTTGCCCCAAAATAAGGGAAATTTCTAGCTTTTTACCTCAAAATAAGGGGAATTTCTGCATTTTTGCCACAAAATATAAGGAATTTCTGCTTTTTGCCCCAAAATAAGAAAAATTTCTGCCTTTTTTCCCTGAAATAAGTGAAATTTCTGCAATTTTGGACAAAAAATTAAAATTTCTGCAATTTTGTCCCAAAATAAAGGAAATTTCTGGAATTTTGCCCCAAAATAAGGGGAATTTCTGACTTTTTGCCCTGAAATAAGGAGAATTTCTGTCTTTTTGCCCCAAAATAATGTGAATTTCTGCATTTTCCCTCAAAATTAGGGGAATATATGCAATTTTGCTTCAAAATACGGGGAATTTTTGCCTTATTGAACCAAAATAAAGGAATTTCTGCATTTTTGCACCAATATAAGGGGAATTTCTGAAAATTTGCTCCAAAATACGGGGAATTTTTGCCTTATTGCCAGAAATAAAGTGGAATTTCTGCCTTTTTGCCCTGAAATATTTGAAATTTCTGCAATTTTACCCCAAAATAAGGGGAATTTCTGTTCTTGGCCCCAAAATTAGGAGAATTTCTGATTTTGCCCCAAATTATGGCAAATTTCTGACTTTTTGCCCTGAAATAAGTGAAATTTCTGCAATTTTGCACCAAAATAAAGAGAATTTCTGCCTTTTTGCCAAAATAAGGGGAATTTCAGCATTTTACCTTCAAATAAGGGGAATTTCTGCGTTTTTGCCACAAAATATGGGGAATTTCTGCCTTTTTGCCCCAAAATAACGGGAATTTCAGCATTTTTACCCCAAAATAAGGGGAATTTCTGCATTTTGCCCCAAAATATGAAAAACTTTTGCTTTTTTTCTCTGAAATATGTGAAATTTCTGCAATTTTGCCTTAAAATAAAAGAAATTTCTGCAATTTTTCCCCATAATAAAAAAATTTTTTGCAATTTTGCCGCAAAATAAAGGGAATTTCTGTTTTTTGTTTCCAAATAAGGGAAATTTCTGCAATTTTGCCCTAAAATAAGGAGAATATCTTCCTTTTGCCCCAAAATAAGGAGAATTTCTGCCTTTTTGCCCCAAAACAAAGAAAATTACTGCATGTTTTACGCCAAAATTAGGTGAATTTCTGCAATTTTGCTCCAAAATACGGGGATTTTCTGCCTTTTTCGCAGAAAATAAGGGGAATTTCTGCCATTTTGCCACAAAATAAGTGAAATTTCTGCAGTTTTACCCCAAAATAAGGGGAATTTCTGCCTTTTTGCCCCAATATTAGGGGAATTTCTGCAATTTTGCTCCAAAATACAGAGAATTTATGCCTTTTTGCCTGAAAATAAAGGAAATGTATACCTTTTTGCCATAAAAAGGGAAATTTCTTCATTTTTACCCCAAAATAAGGGGATTTTCCGCCTTTTTGACTCAAAATAAGTGCAATTTCTGACTTTTTTCCAAAAATAAATGGAATTTCTGTCTTCTTGCCCCAAAATAAGGGGAATTTCCGACTTTTTGCCCTGAAATAAGTTAAATTTCAAAAATTTTTCCTTAAAATAATTGAAATTTCTGCAATTTTGCCCCAAAGTAATGGGAATTTCTGTATGTTTGCCCCAAAATAAGGGAAATTTCTGCCTTTTTACCACAAAATAAGGGGAATTTCTGCATTTTTGCCACAAAATATAAGGAATTTATGCTTTTTGCCCCAAAATAAGAAAAATTTCTGCCTTTTTTTCCTGAAATAAGTGAAATTTCTGCAATTTTGGCCCAAAAAATTGAAATTTCTGCAATTTTGTCCCAAAATAAAGAAAATTTCTGGAATTTTGCCCCAAAATAAGGGAAATTTCTGACTTTTTGCCCTGAAATAAAGAGAATTTCTGTCTTTTTGCCCCAAAATAATGTGAATTTCTGCATTTTCCCTCAAAATTAGGGGAATATGTGCAATTTTGGTTCAAAATACGGGGAATTTTTGCCTTATTGAACAAAATAAAGGAATTTCTGCATTTTTGCACCAATATAAGGGGAATTTCTGAAATTTTGCTCCAAAATACGGGGAATTTTTGCCTTATTGCCAGAAATAAAGTGGAATTTCTGCCTTTATGCCCTGAAATATTTGAAATTTCTTCAATTTTACCCCAAAATAAGGGGAATTTCTGTTTTGGGTTCCAAAATAAGGAGAATTTCTGATTTTGCCCCAAATTAAGGCAAATTTCTGACTTTTTGCCCCAAAATAACGGGAATTTCAGCCTTTTTACCCCAAAATAAGGGGAATTTCTGCATTTTTGCCCCAAAATATAAAAAAATTTTGCTTTTTTTCTCTGAAATATGTGAAATTTCTGCAATTTTGCCTTAAAATAAAGAAATTTCTGCAATTTTTCCCCATAATAAAAAAATTTTTTGCAATTTTGCCGCAAAATAAAGGGAATTTCTGTTTTTTGTCCACAAATAAGGGAATTTTCTGCAATTTTGCCCTAAAATAACGAAAATTTCTTCCTTTTGCCCCAAAATAAGGAGAATTTCTGCCTTTTTGCCCCAAAACAAAGAAAATTACTGCATGTTTTACGCCAAAATTAGGTGAATTTCTGCAATTTTGCTCCAAAATATGGGGATTTTCTGCATTTTTCGCAGAAAATAAGGGGAATTTCTGCCATTTTGCCACAAAATAAGTGAAATTTCTGCAGTTTTACCCCAAAATAAGGGGAATTTCTGCCTTTTTGCCCCAATATTAGGGGAATTTCTGCAATTTTGCTCCAAAATACAGAGAATTTATGCCTTTCTGCCTGAAAATAAAGGGAATGTATACCTTTTTGCCATAAAAAGGGAAATTTCTTCATTTTTACCCCAAAATAAGGGGATTTTCCGCCTTTTTGACTCAAAATAAGTGCAATTTCTGACTTTTTTCCAAAAATAAATGGAATTTCTGTCTTTTTGCCCCAAAATAAGGGGAATTTCCGACTTTTTGCCCTGAAATAAGTTAAATTTCAAAAATTTTTCCTTAAAATATTTGAAATTTCTGTAATTTTGCCCCAAAGTAAGGGGAATTTCTGTATTTTTGCCCCAAAATAAGGGAAATTTCTAGCTTTTTACCTCAAAATAAGGGGAATTTCTGCATTTTTGCCACAAAATATAAGGAATTTCTGCTTTTTGCCCCAAAATAAGAAAAATTTCTGCCTTTTTTCCCTGAAATAAGTGAAATTTCTGCAATTTTGGACAAAAAATTAAAATTTCTGCAATTTTGTCCCAAAATAAAGGAAATTTCTGGAATTTTGCCCCAAAATAAGGGGAATTTCTGACTTTTTGCCCTGAAATAAGGAGAATTTCTGTCTTTTTGCCCCAAAATAATGTGAATTTCTGCATTTTCCCTCAAAATTAGGGGAATATGTGCAATTTTGCTTCAAAATACGGGGAATTTTTGCCTTATTGAACCAAAATAAAGGAATTTCTGCATTTTTGCACCAATATAAGGGGAATTTCTTAAATTTTGCTCCAAAATACGAGGAATTTTTGCCTTATTGCCAGAAATAAAGTGGAATTTTTGCATTTTTGCCCTGAAATATTTGAAATTTCTGCAATTTTACCCCAAAATAAGGGGAATTTCTGTTTTTGGCCCCAAAATTAGGAGAATTTCTGCTTTTTGCCCCAAATTAAGGCAAATTTCTGACTTTTTGCCCTGAAATAATTGAAATTTCTGCAATTTTGCACCAATATAAAGAGAATTTCTGCCTTTTTGCCAAAATAAGGGGAATTTCAGCATTTTACCTTCAAATAAGGGGAATTTCAGCATTTTACCTTCAAATAATGGGAATTTCTGCCTTTTTGCCACAAAATATGGGGAATTTCTGCCTTTTTGCCCCAAAATAATGGGAATTTCAGCCTTTTTACCCCAAAATAAGGGGAATTTCTGCATTTTTGCCCCAAAATATGAAAAATTTTTGCTTTTTTTCTATGAAATATGTGAAATTTCTGCAATTTTGCCTTAAAATAAAAGAAATTTCTGCAATTTTTCCCCATAATAAAAAAATTTTTTGCAATTTTGCTGCAAAATAAAGGGAATTTCTGTGTTTTGTCCCCAAATAAGGGAAATTTCTGCAATTTTGCTCTAAAATAAGGAGAATTTCTTCCTTTTGCCCCAAAATAAGGAGAATTTCTGCCTTTTTGCCCCAAAACAAAGAAAATTACTGCATGTTTTACGCCAAAATCAGGTTAATTTCTGCAATTTTGCTCCAAAATACGGGGATTTTCTGCCTTTTTCGCAGAAAATAAGGGGAATTTCTGCCATTTTGCCACAAAATAAGTGAAATTTCTGCAGTTTTACCACAAAATAAGGGGAAATCTGCATTTTTGCCCCAATATTAGGGGAATTTCTGCAATTTTGCTCCAAACTACAGAGAATTTATGACTTTTTGCCTGAAAATAAAGGGAATGTATACCTTTTTGCCATAAAAAGGGAAATTTCTTCATTTTTACCCCAAAATAAGGGGATTTTCCACCTTTTTGACTCAAAATAAGTGCAATTTCTGACTTTTTTCCAAAAATAAATGGAATTTCTGTCTTCTTGCCCCAAAATAAGGGGAATTTCCGACTTTTTGCCCTGAAATAAGTTAAATTTCAAAAATTTTTCCTTAAAATAATTGAAATTTCTGCAATTTTGCTCCAAAGTAATGGGAATTTCTGTATTTTTGCCCCAAAATAAGGGAAATTTCTGCCTTTTTACCACAAAATAAGGGGAATTTCTGCATTTTTGCCACAAAATATAACGAATTTCTGCTTTTTGCCCCAAAATAAGAAAAATTTCTGCTTTTTTTTCCTGAAATAAGTGAAATTTCTGCAATTTTGGCCCAAAAAATTGAAATTTCTGCAATTTTGTCCCAAAATAAAGGAAATTTCTGGAATTTTGCCCCAAAATAAGGGGAATTTCTGACTTTTTGCCCTGAAATAAGGAGAATTTCTGTCTTTTTGCCCCAAAATAATGTGAATTTCTGCATTTTCCCTCAAAATTAGGGGATTTTTTGTGCAATTTTGCTTCAAAATACGGGGAATTTTTGCCTTATTGCACCAAAATAAAAGGAATTTCTGCATTTTTGCACCAATATAAGGGGAATTTCTGAAATTTTGCTCCAAAATACGGGGAATTTTTGCCTTATTGCCCGAAATAAAGTGGAATTTCTGCCTTTTTGCCCTGAAATATTTGAAATTTCCGCAATTTTACCCCAAAATAAGAGGAATTTCTGTTTTTGGCCCCAAAATTAGGAGAATTTCTGCTTTTTGCCCCAAATTAAGGCAAATTTCTGACTTTTTGCCCTGAAATAAGTGAAATTTCTGCAATTTTGCCCCAAAATAAGAGGAATTTCTGCTTTTTTGCCAAAATAAGGGGAATTTCAGCATTTTACCTTCAAATAAGGGGAATTTCTGACTTTTTGCCACAAAATATGGGGAATTTCTGCCTTATTGCCCCCAATTAAAGAAAATTTTTGCTTTTCTGCCCCAAATAATGGGAATTTCTGCCTTTTTGCCACAAAGTAAAGGGAATTTCTGCCTTTTTGCCCCAAAATAATGGGAATTTCAGCCTTTTTACGCCAAAATAAGGGGAATTTCTGCCTTTTGCCCAAAATATGGGGAATTTCTGCCTTTTTGTTCCAAAATAAGGAAAATTTCTTCAATTTTGTACCAAAATAAAAGAAATTTCTGCTTTCTGCCCCAAAATAAAAGTAATTTCTGACTTTTTGCCCTGAAATAAATGAAATTTCTGCAATTTTGCCCGAAAATAAGGGAAATTTGTGCCTTTTTGTCCCTAAATGAGGGGAATTTCTGCCTTTTAACCCCAAAATATGGGGAATTTAAGCATTTTACCTCAAAATAAGGGGAATTTCAGCCTTTTTGCACCAAAATATGAGGAATTTCTGCCTTTTTGCAACAAAATAAGAAAAATTTCTGCAATTCCTTACCAAAATAAAAGAAATTTCTAAAATTTTGCCCCAAAATAAGGGAATTTTCTGATTTTTTCCCCAAAATAAGGAGAATTTCTGTATTTTTGCCCCCAAAAAAAGGAATTTCTGCATTTTTGCCCAAAAATTAGGGGAGTTTCTGCATTTTTGCTTCAAAGTACAGAGAATTTCTGCCTCTTTTTCCGAAAATAAGGGGAACTTCTGGCGATTTGCCCCAAATAAAGCGAATTTCTGCATTTTTGCCCCAATATTTATGGAATTTCTGCAATTTTGCTTTAAAATACGGAAAATTTCTGACTTTTACCCAAAATGAAGGGGATTTTCTGCCTTTTTGCCCCCAAACAAGGGAAATTTCTGCAATTTTATCCCAAAATAATAGGAATTTCTGCCTTCATACCCTCAAATAATGGGAATTTCTGCTTTTTTGCCCTGAAATATGTGAAATGTCTGCAATTTTACCCCAAAATAAGGTGAATTTCCTCTTTTTGCCCCAAAATAATGGGAATTTCTGCATTTTTGCCCCAAAATATGAAAAATTTTTGCTTTTTTTCTCTGAAATATTTGAAATTTCTGCAATTTTGCCTTAAAATAAAAGAAATTTCTGCAATTTTTCCCTATAATAAAAAAAAATTTTTGCAATTTTGCCCCAAAATAAAGGGGATTTCTGTTTTTTGTCCCCAAATAAGGGAAATTTCTGCAATTTTGCCCTAAAATAAGGTGAATTTCTTCCTTTTGCCCCAAAATAAGGAGAATTTCTGCCTTTTTGCTCCAAAACAAAGAAAATTACTGCATGTTTTACACCAAAATTAGGTAAATTTCTGCAATTTTGCTCCAAAATACCGGGATTTTCTGCCTTTTTCGCAGAAAATAAAAGGAATTTCTGCCATTTTGCCGCAAAATAAGTGAAATTTCTGCAGTTTTACCCCAAAATAAGGGGAATTTCTGCTTTTTTGCCCCAATGTTAGGGGAATTTCTGCAATTTTGCTCCAAAATACAGAGAATTTCTGACTTTTTGCCCGAAAATAAAAGGAATGTATACCTTTTTGCCATAAAAAGGGAAATTTCTTCATTTTTACCCTAAAATAAGGGGATTTTCCGCCTTTTTGACTCAAAATAAGTGCAATTTCTGACTTTTTTCCAAAAATAAATGGAATTTCTGTCTTCTTGCCCCAAAATAAGGGGAATTTTCGACTTTTTGCCCTGAAATAAGTTAAATTTCAAAAATTTTTCCTTAAAATAATTGAAATTTCTGCAATTTTGCCCCAAAGTAAGGGGAATTTCTGTATTTTTGCCCCAAAATAAGGGAAATTTCTGCCTTTTTACCTCAAAATAAGGGGAATTTCTGCATTTTTGCCACAAAATATAACGAATTTCTGCTTTTGCCCCAAAATAAGAAAAATTTCTGCCTTTTTTCCCTGAAATAAGTGAAATTTCTGCAATTTTGGCCCAAAAAATTAAAATTTCTGCAATTTTGTCCCAAAATAAAGAAAATTTCTGGAATTTTGACCCAAAATAAGGGGAATTTCTGACTTTTTGCCCTGAAATAAGGAGAATTTCTGTCTTTTTGCCCCAAAATAATGTGAATTTCTGCATTTTCCCTCAAAATTAGGGGAATATGTGCAATTTTGCTTCAAAATACGGGGAATTTTTGCCTTATTGAACCAAAATAAAGGAATTTCTGCATTTTTGCACCAATATAAAGGGAATTTCTGAAAATTTGCTCCAAAATACGGGGAATTTTTGCCTTATTGCCAGAAATAAAGTGGAATTTCTGCCTTTTTGCCCTGAAATATTTGAAATTTCTGCAATTTTACCCCAAAATAAGGGGAATTTCTGTTTTTGTTTCCAAAATTAGGAGAATTTCTGATTTTGCCCCAAATTATGGCAAATTTCTGACTTTTTGCCCTGAAATAAGTGAAATTTCTGCAATTTTGCACCAAAATAAAGAGAATTTCTGCCTTTTTGCCAAAATAAGGGGAATTTCAGCATTTTACCTTCAAATAAGGGGAATTTCTGCGTTTTTGCCACAAAATATGGGGAATTTCTGCCTTTTTGCCCCAAAATAACGGGAATTTCAGCATTTTTACCCCAAAATAAGGGGAATTTCTGCATTTTGCCCCAAAATATGAAAAACTTTTGCTTTTTTTCTCTGAAATATGTGAAATTTCTGCAATTTTGCCTTAAAATAAAAGAAATTTCTGCAATTTTTCCCCATAATAAAAAAATTTTTTGCAATTTTGCCGCAAAATAAAGGGAATTTCTGTTTTTTGTTTCCAAATAAGGGAAATTTCTGCAATTTTGCCCTAAAATAAGGAGAATATCTTCCTTTTGCCCCAAAATAAGGAGAATTTCTGCCTTTTTGCCCCAAAACAAAGAAAATTACTGCATGTTTTACGCCAAAATTAGGTGAATTTCTGCAATTTTGCTCCAAAATACGGGGATTTTCTGCCTTTTTCGCAGAAAATAAGGGGAATTTCTGCCATTTTGCCACAAAATAAGTGAAATTTCTGCAGTTTTACCCCAAAATAAGGGGAATTTCTGCCTTTTTGCCCCAATATTAGGGGAATTTCTGCAATTTTGCTCCAAAATACAGAGAATTTATGCCTTTTTGCCTGAAAATAAAGGAAATGTATACCTTTTTGCCATAAAAAGGGAAATTTCTTCATTTTTACCCCAAAATAAGGGGATTTTCCGCCTTTTTGACTCAAAATAAGTGCAATTTCTGACTTTTTTCCAAAAATAAATGGAATTTCTGTCTTCTTGCCCCAAAATAAGGGGAATTTCCGACTTTTTGCCCTGAAATAAGTTAAATTTCAAAAATTTTTCCTTAAAATAATTGAAATTTCTGCAATTTTGCCCCAAAGTAATGGGAATTTCTGTATGTTTGCCCCAAAATAAGGGAAATTTCTGCCTTTTTACCACAAAATAAGGGGAATTTCTGCATTTTTGCCACAAAATATAAGGAATTTCTGCTTTTTGCCCCAAAATAAGAAAAATTTCTGCCTTTTTTTCCTGAAATAAGTGAAATTTCTGCAATTTTGGCCCAAAAAATTGAAATTTCTGCAATTTTGTCCCAAAATAAAGAAAATTTCTGGAATTTTGCCCCAAAATAAGGGAAATTTCTGACTTTTTGCCCTGAAATAAAGAGAATTTCTGTCTTTTTGCCCCAAAATAATGTGAATTTCTGCATTTTCCCTCAAAATTAGGGGAATATGTGCAATTTTGCTTCAAAATACGGGGAATTTTTGCCTTATTGAACCAAAATAAAGGAATTTCTGCATTTTTGCACCAATATAAGGGGAATTTCTGAAATTTTGCTCCAAAATACGGGGAATTTTTGCCTTATTGCCAGAAATAAAGTGGAATTTCTGCCTTTTTGCCCTGAAATATTTGAAATTTCTTCAATTTTACCCCAAAATAAGGGGAATTTCTGTTTTGGGTTCCAAAATAAGGAGAATTTCTGATTTTGCCCCAAATTAAGGCAAATTTCTGACTTTTTGCCCCAAAATAATGGGAATTTCAGCCTTTTTACCCCAAAATAAGGGGAATTTCTGCATTTTTGCCCCAAAATATGAAAAATTTTTGCTTTTTTTCTCTGAAATATGTGAAATTTCTGCAATTTTGCCTTAAAATAAAAGAAATTTCTGCAATTTTTCCCCATAATAAAAAAATTTTTTGCAATTTTGCCGCAAAATAAAGGGAATTTCTGGTTTTTGTCCACAAATAAGGGAATTTTCTGCAATTTTGCCCTAAAATAACGAGAATTTCTTCCTTTTGCCCCAAAATAAGGAGAATTTCTGCCTTTTTGCCCCAAAACAAAGAAAATTACTGCATGTTTTACGCCAAAATTAGGTGAATTTCTGCAATTTTGCTCCAAAATACGGGGATTTTCTGCATTTTTCGCAGAAAATAAGGGGAATTTCTGCAATTTTGCCACAAAATAAGTAAAATTTCTGCAGTTTTACCCCAAAATAAGGGGAATTTCTGCCTTTTTGCCCCAATATTAGGGGAATTTCTGCAATTTTGCTCCAAAATACAGAGAATTTATGCCTTTCTGCCTGAAAATAAAGGGAATGTATACCTTTTTGCCATAAAAAGGGAAATTTCTTCATTTTTACCCCAAAATAAGGGGATTTTCCGCCTTTTTGACTCAAAATAAGTGCAATTTCTGACTTTTTTCCAAAAATAAATGGAATTTCTGTCTTCTTGCCCCAAAATAAGGGGAATTTCCGACTTTTTGCCCTGAAATAAGTTAAATTTCAAAAATTTTTCCCCAAAATAATTGAAATTTCTGCAATTTTGCCCCAAAATAAGGGAAATTTCTGTACTTTTGCCACAAAATAAGGGAAATTTCTGCCTTTTTACCACAAAATAAGGGGAATTTCTGCATTTTTGCCACAAAATATAAGGAATTTCTGCTTTTTTGCCTCAAAATAAGAAAAATTTCCGCCTTTTTTCCATGAAATAAGTGAAATTTCTGCAATTTTGGCCCAAAAAATTGAAATTTCTGCAATTTTGTCCCAAAATAAAGGAAATTTCTGGAATTTTGCCCCAAAATAAGGGGAATTTCTGACATTTTGCCCTGAAATAAGGAGAATTTCTGTCTTTTTGCCCCAAAATAATGTGAATTTCTGCATTTTCCCTCAAAATTAGGGGAATATGTGCAATTTTGCTTCAAAATACGGGGAATTTTTTCCTTATTGAACCAAAATAAAGGAATTTCTGCATTTTTGCACCAATATAAGGGGAATTTCTGAAATTTTGCTCCAAAATACGGTTAATTTTTGCCTTATTGCCTGAAATAAAGTGGAATTTCTGCCTTTTTGCCCTGAAATATTTGAAATTTCTGCAATTTTAACCCAAAATAAGGGGAATTTCTGTTTTTGGCCCCAAAATTAGGAGAATTTCTGATTTTGCCCCAAATTAAGGCAAATTTCTGACTTTTTGCCCCAAAATAACGGGAATTTCAGCCTTTTTACCCCAAAATAAGGGGAATTTCTGCATTTTTGCCCCAAAATATGAAAAATTTTTGCTTTTTTTCTCTGAAATATGTGAAATTTCTGCAATTTTGCCTTAAAATAAAAGAAATTTCTGCAATTTTTCCCCATAATAAAAAATTTTTTTGCAATTTTGCCGCAAAATAAAGGGAATTTCTGTTTTTTGTCCCCAAATAAGGGAAATTTCTGCAATTTTGCCCTAAAATAAGGAGAATTTCTTCCTTTTGCCCCAAAATAAGGAGAATTTCTGCCTTTTTGCCCCAAAACAAAGAAAATTACTGCATGTTTTACGCCAAAATTAGGTGAATTTCTGCAATTTTGCTCCAAAATACGGGGATTTTCTACCTTTTTCGCAGAAAATAAGGGGAATTTCTGCCATTTTGCAACAAAATAAGTGAAATTTCTGCAGTTTTACCCCAAAATAAGGGGAATTTCTGCCTTTTGCCCCAATATTAGGGGAATTTCTGCAATTTTGCTTCAAAATACAGAGAATTTATGCCTTTTTGCCTGAAAATAAAGGGAATGTATACCTTTTTGCCATAAAAAGGGAAATTTCTTCATTTTTACCCCAAAATAAGGGGATTTTCCCCCTTTTTGACTCAAAATAAGTGCAATTTCTGACTTTTTTCCAAAAATAAATGGAATTTCTGTCTTCTTGCCCCAAAATAAGGGGAATTTCCGACTTTTTGCCCTGAAATAAGTTAAATTTCAAAAATTTTTCCCCAAAATAATTGAAATTTCTGCAATTTTGCCCCAAAATAAGGGAAATTTCTGTACTTTTGCCCCAAAATAAGGGAAATTTCTGCCTTTTTACCACAAAATAAGGGGAATTTCTGCATTTTTGCCACAAAATATAAGGAATTTCTGCTTTTTGCCCCAAAATAAGAAAAATTTCTGCCTTTTTTTCCTGGAATAAGTGAAATTTCTGCAATTTTGGCCCAAAAAATTGAAATTTCTGCAATTTTGTCCCAAAATAAATAAAATTTCTGAAATTTTGCCCCAAAATAAGGGGAATTTCTGACTTTTTGCCCTGAAATAAAGAGAATTTCTGTCTTTTTGCCCCAAAATAATGTGAATTTCTGCATTTTCCCTCAAAATTAGGGGAATATGTGCAATTTTGCTTCAAAATACGGGGAATTTTTGCCTTATTGAACCAAAATAAAGGAATTTCTGCATTTTTGCACCAATAAAAGAGGAATTTCTGAAATTTTGCTCCAAAATACGGGGAATTTTTGCCTTATTGCCAGAAATAAAGTGGAATTTCTGCCTTTTTGCCCTGAAATATTTGAAATTTCCGCAATTTTACCCCAGAATAAGGGGAATTTCTGTTTTTGGCCCCAAAATTAGGAGAATTTCTGCTTTTTGCCCCAAATTAAGGCAAATTTTTGACTTTTTGCCCTGAAATAAGTGAAAATTCTGCAATTTTGCTCCAAAATAAGGAGAATTTCTGCCTTTTTGCCAAAATAAGGGGAATTTCAGCATTTTACCTTCAAATAAAGGGAATTTTCGCATTTTTGCCACAAAATATGAGGAATTTCTGCCTTTTTGCCCCAAAATAATGGGAATTTCAGCCTTTTACCCCAAAATAAGGGGAATTTCTGCCTTTTGCCCAAAATATGGGGAATTTCTGACATTTTGTTCCAAAATAAGGAAAATTTCTTCAATTTTGTACCAAAATAAAAGAAATTTCTGCTTTCTGCCCCAAAATAAAAGTAATTTCTGAATTTTTGCCCTGAAATAAATGAAATTTCTGAAATTTTGCCCGAAAATAAGAGAAATTTGTGCCTTTTTGCCCCAAAAAGAGGGGAATTTCTGCCTTTTAACCCCAAAATATGAGGAATTTCAGCATTTTACCTCAAAATAATAGGAATTTCAGCCTTTTTGCACCAAAATATGGGGAATTTCTGCCTTTTTGCCACAAAATAAGAAAAATTTCTGCAATTCTGTACCAAAATAATAGAAATTTCTAAAATTTTGCCCCCAAATAAAGGAAACTTCTGATTTTTGCCCCTAAATAAGGAGAATTTCTGTATTTTTGCCCCCCAAAAAAGGGAATTTCTGCCTTTTTGACCCAAAATTAGGGGAGTTTCTGCAATTTTGCTCCAAAATACGGGGATTTTCTGCCTTTTTCGCAGAAAATAAGGGGAATTTCTGCCATTTTGCTGCAAAATAAGTGAAATTTCTGCAGTTTTACCCCAAAATGAGGGGAATTTCTGCCTTTTTAAACCAATATTAGGGAAATTTCTGCAATTTTGCTCCAAAATACAGAGAATTTCTGCCTTTTTGCCCGAAAATAAAGGGAATGTATAACTTTTTGCCATAAAAAGGGAAATTTTTTCATTTTTACCCCAAAATAAGGGGATTTTCCGCCTTTTTGACTCAAAATAAGTGCAATTTCTGACTTTTTTCCAAAAATAAATGGAATTTCTGTATTTTTGCCCCAAAATAAGGGGAATTTCCGACTTTTTGCCCTGAAATAAGTTAAATTTCAAAAATTTTTCCCCAAAATAATTGAAATTTCTGCAATTTTGCCCCAAAATAAGGGAAATTTCTGTACTTTTGCCCCAAAATAAGGGAAATTTCTGCCTTTTTACCTCAAAATAAGGGGAATTTCTGCATTTTTGCCACAAAATATAAGGAATTTCTGCCTTTTTGCCCCAAAATAAGAAAAATTTCTGTTTTTTTCCATGAAATAAGTTAAATTTCTGCAATTTTCTCCCAAAAAATTGAAATTTCTGCAATTTTGTCCCAAACTAAAAGAAATTTCTGGAATTTTGCCCCAAAATAAGGGGAATTTCTGACTTTTTGCCCTGAAATAAGGAGAATTTCTGTCTTTTTGCCCCAAAATAATGTGAATTTCTGCATTTTCCCTCAAAATTAGGGGAATATGTGCAATTTTGCTTCAAAATACGGGGAATTTTTGCCTTATTGAACCAAAATAAAGGAATTTCTGCATTTTTGCACCAATATAAGGGGAATTTCTGAAATTTTGCTCCAAAATACGGGGAATTTTTGCCTTATTGCCAGAAATAAAGTGAAATTTCTGCCTTTTTGCCCTGAAATATTAGAAATTTCTGCAATTTTACCCCAAAATAAGGGGAATTTCTGTTTTTGGCCCCAAAATTAGGAGAATTTCTGATTTTGCCCCAAATTAAGGCAAATTTCTGACTTTTTGCCCCAAAATAACGGGAATTTCAGCCTTTTTACCCCAAAATAAGGGGAATTTCTGCATTTTTGCCCCAAAATATGAAAAATTTTTGCTTTTTTCTCTGAAATATGTGAAATTTCTGAAATTATGCCTTAAAATAAAAGAAATTTCTGCAATTTTTCCCCATAATAAAAAAATTTTTTGCAATTTTGCCGCAAAATAAAGGGAATTTCTGTTTTTTGTCCACAAATAAGGGAATTTTCTGCAGTTTTGCCCTAAAATAAGGAGAATTTCTTCCTTTTGCCCCAAAATAAGGAGAATTTCTGCCTTTTTGCCCCAAAACATGGAAAATTACTGCATGTTTTACACCAAAATAAGGTGAATTTCTGCAATTTTGCTCCAAAATACGGGGATTTTCTGCCTTTTTCGCAGAAAATAAGGGGAATTTCTGCCATTTTGCCACAAAATAAGTGAAATTTCTGCAGTTTTACCCCAAAATAAGGGGAATTTCTGCCTTTTGCCCCAATATTAGGGGAATTTCTGCAATTTTGCTCCAAAATACAGAGAATTTATGCCTTTTTGCCTGAAAATAAAGGGAATGTATAACTTTTTGCCATAAAAAGGGAAATTTCTTCATTTTTACCCCAAAATAAGGGGATTTTCCGCCTTTTTGACTCAAAATAAGTGCAATTTCTGACTTTTTTCCAAAAATAAATGGAATTTCTGTCTTCTTGCCCCAAAATAAGGGGAATTTCCGACTTTTTGCCCTGAAATAAGTTAAATTTCAAAAATTTTTCCTTAAAATAATTGAAATTTCTGCAATTTTGCCCCACAGTAATGGGAATTTCTGTATTTTTGCCCCAAAATAAGGGAAATTTCTGCCTTTTTACCACAAAATAAGGGGAATTTCTGCATTTTTGCCACAAAATATAAGAAATTTCTGCTTTTTGCCCCAAAATAAGAAAAATTTCTGCCTTTTTTTCCTGAAATAAGTGAAATTTCTGCAATTTTGGCCCAAAAAATTGAAATTTCTGCAATTTTGTCCCAAAATAAAGAAAATTTCTGGAATTTTGCCCCAAAATAAGGGGAATTTCTGAATTTTGCCCTGAAATAAAGAGAATTTCTGTCTTTTTGCCCCAAAATAATGTGAATTTCTGCATTTTCCCTCAAAATTAGGGGAATATGTGCAATTTTGCTTCAAAATACGGGGAATTTTTGCCTTATTGCACCAAAATAAAAGGAATTTCTGCATTTTTGCACCAATAAAAGAGGAATTTCTGAAATTTTGCTCCAAAATACGGGGAATTTTTGCCTTATTGCCAGAAATAAATTGGAATTTCTGCCTTTTTGCCCTGAAATATTTGAAATTTCCGCAATTTTACCCCAGAATAAGGGGAATTTCTGTTTTTGGCCCCAAAATTAAGAGAATTTCTGCTTTTTGCCCCAAATTAAGGCAAATTTTTGACTTTTTGCCCTGAAATAAGTGAAAATTCTGCAATTTTGCTCCAAAATAAGGAGAATTTCTGCCTTTTTGCCAAAATAAGGGGAATTTCAGCATTTTACCTTCAAATAAGGGGAATTTCCGCATTTTTGCCACAAAATATGAGGAATTTCTTCCTTTTTGCCCCAAAATAATGGGAATTTCAGCCTTTTACCCCAAAATAAGGGGAATTTCTGCCTTTTGCCCAAAATATGGGGAATTTCTGACATTTTGTTCCAAAATAAGGAAAATTTCTTCAATTTTGTACCAAAATAAAAGAAATTTCTGCTTTCTGCCCCAAAATAAAAGTAATTTCTGACTTTTTGCCCTGAAATAAATGAAATTTCTGAAATTTTGCCCGAAAATAAGAGAAATTTGTGCCTTTTTGCCCCAAAAAGAGGGGAATTTCTGCCTTTTAACCCCAAAATATGAGGAATTTCAGCATTTTACCTCAAAATAATAGGAATTTCAGCCTTTTTGCACCAAAATATGGGGAATTTCTGCCTTTTTGCCACAAAATAAGAAAAATTTCTGCAATTCTGTACCAAAATAAAAGAAATTTCTAAAATTTTGCCCCCAAATAAAGGAAACTTCTGATTTTTGCCCTTAAATAAGGAGAATTTCTGTATTTTTGCCCCCCAAAAAAGGGAATTTCTGCATTTTTGACCCAAAATTAGGGGAGTTTCTGCAATTTTGCTCCAAAATACAGGGATTTTCTGCCTTTTTCGCAGAAATTAAGGGGAATTTCTGCCATTTTGCCACAAAATAAGTGAAATTTCTGCAGTTTTACCCAAAAATGAGGGGAATTTCTGCCTTTTTGCCCCAATATTAGGGGAATTTCTGCAATTTTCTCCAAAATACAGAGAATTTCTGCCTTTTTGCCCGAAAATTAAGGGAATGTATAACTTTTTGCCATAAAAAGGGAAATTTTTTCATTTTTAACCCAAAATAAGGGGATTTTCCGCCTTTTTGACTCAAAATAAGTGCAATTTCTGACTTTTTTCCAAAAGTAAATGGAATTTCTGTATTTTTTCCCCAAAATAAGGGGAATTTCCGACTTTTTGCCCTGAAATAAGTTAAATTTCAAAAATTTTTCCCCAAAATAATTGATATTTCTGCAATTTTGCCCCAAAATAAGGGAAATTTCTGTACTTTTGCCCCAAAATAAGGGAAATTTCTGCCTTTTTACCTCAAAATAAGGGGAATTTCTGCATTTTTGCCACAAAATATAAGGAATTTCTGCCTTTTTGCCCCAAAATAAGAAAAATTTCTGCCTTTTTTCCATGAAATAAGTGAAATTTCTGCAATTTTGGCCCAAAAAATTGAAATTTCTGCAATTTTGTCCCAAAATAAAGGAAATTTCTGGAATTTTGCCCCAAAATAAGGGGAATTTCTGAGATTTTGCCCTGAAATAAGGAGAATTTCTGTCTTTTTGCCCCAAAATAATGTGAATTTCTGCATTTTCCCTCAAAATTAGGGGAATATGTGCAATTTTGCTTCAAAATACGGGGAATTTTTTCCTTATTGAACCAAAATAAAGGAATTTCTGCATTTTTGCACCAATATAAGGGGAATTTCTGAAATTTTGCTCCAAAATACGGTTAATTTTTGCCTTATTGCCAGAAATAAAGTGGAATTTCTGCCTTTTTGCCCTGAAATATTTGAAATTTCTGCAATTTTACCCCAAAATAAGGGGAATTTCTGTTTTTGGCCCCAAAATTAGGAGAATTTCTGATTTTGCCCCAAATTAAGGCAAATTTCTGAATTTTTGCCCCAAAATAACGGGAATTTCAGCCTTTTTACCCCAAAATAAGGGGAATTTCTGCATTTTTGCCCCAAAATATGAAAAATTTTTGCTTTTTTTCTCTGAAATATGTGAAATTTCTGCAATTTTGCCTTAAAATAAAAGAAATTTCTGCAATTTTTCCCCATAATAAAAAAATTTTTTGCAATTTTGCCGCAAAATACAGGGAATTTCTGTTTTTTGTCCCCAAATAAGGGAAATTTCTGCAATTTTGCCCTAAAATAAGGAGAATTTCTTCCTTTTGCCCCAAAATAAGGAGAATTTCTGCCTTTTTGCCCCAAAACAAAGAAAATTACTGCATGTTTTACGCCAAAATTAGGTGAATTTCTGCAATTTTGCTCCAAAATACGGGGATTTTCTGCCTTTTTCGCAGAAAATAAGGGGAATTTCTGCCATTTTGCCACAAAATATGTGAAATTTCTGCAGTTTTACCCCAAAATAAGGGGAATTTCTGCCTTTTTGCCCCAATATTAGGGGAATTTCTGCAATTTTGCTCCAAAATACAGAGAATTTATGCCTTTTTGCCTGAAAATAAAGGAAATGTATACCCTTTTGCCATAAAAAGGGAAATTTCTTCATTTTTACCCCAAAATAAGGGGATTTTCCGCCTTTTTGACTCAAAATAAGTGCAATTTCTGACTTTTTTCCAAAAATAAATGGAATTTCTGTCTTCTTGCCCCAAAATAAGGGGAATTTCCGACTTTTTGCCCTGAAATAAGTTAAATTTCAAAAATTTTTCCTTAAAATAATTGAAATTTCTGCAATTTTGCCCCACAGTAATGGGAATTTCTGTATTTTTGCCCCAAAATAAGGGAAATTTCTGCCTTTTTACCACAAAATAAGGGGAATTTCTGCATTTTTGCCACAAAATATAAGGAATTTCTGCTTTTTGCCCCAAAATAAGAAAAATTTCTGCCTTTTTTTCCTGGAATAAGTGAAATTTCTGCAATTTTGGCCCAAAAAATTGAAATTTCTGCAATTTTGTCCAAAAATAAAGAAAATTTCTGAAATTTTGCCCCAAAATAAGGGGAATTTCTGACTTTTTGCCCTGAAATAAAGAGAATTTCTGTCTTTTTGCCCCAAAATAATGTGAATTTCTGCATTTTCCCTCAAAATTAGGGGAATATGTGCAATTTTGCTTCAAAATACGGGGAATTTTTGCCTTATTGAACCAAAATAAAGGAATTTCTGCATTTTTGCACCAATATAAGGGGAATTTCTGAAATTTTGCTCCAAAATACGGGGAATTTTTGCCTTATTGCCAGAAATAAAGTGGAATTTCTGCCTTTTTGCCCTGAAATATTTGAAATTTCCGCAATTTTACCCCAGAATAAGGGGAATTTCTGTTTTTGGCCCCAAAATTAGGAGAATTTCTGCTTTTTGCCCCCAATTAAGGCAAATTTTTGACTTTTTGCCCTGAAATAAGTGAAAATTCTGCAATTTTGCTCCAAAATAAGGAGAATTTCTGCCTTTTTGCCAAAATAAGGGGAATTTCAGCATTTTACCTTCAAATAAAGGGAATTTTCGCATTTTTGCCACAAAATATGAGGAATTTCTGCCTTTTTGCCCCAAAATAATGGGAATTTCAGCCTTTTACCCCAAAATAAGGGGAATTTCTGCCTTTTGCCCAAAATATGGGGAATTTCTGACATTTTGTTCCAAAATAAGGAAAATTTCTTCAATTTTGTACCAAAATAAAAGAAATTTCTGCTTTCTGCCCCAAAATAAAAGTAATTTCTGAATTTTTGCCCTGAAATAAATGAAATTTCTGAAATTTTGCCCGAAAATAAGAGAAATTTGTGCCTTTTTGCCCCAAAAAGAGGGGAATTTCTGCCTTTTAACCCCAAAATATGAGGAATTTCAGCATTTTACCTCAAAATAATAGGAATTTCAGCCTTTTTGCACCAAAATATGGGGAATTTCTGCCTTTTTGCCACAAAATAAGAAAAATTTCTGCAATTCTGTACCAAAATAAAAGAAATTTCTAAAATTTTGCCCCCAAATAAAGGAAACTTCTGATTTTTGCCCTTAAATAAGGAGAATTTCTGTATTTTTGCCCCCCAAAAAAGGGAATTTCTGCATTTTTGACCCAAAATTAGGGGAGTTTCTGCAATTTTGCTCCAAAATACAGGGATTTTCTGCCTTTTTCGCAGAAATTAAGGGGAATTTCTGCCATTTTGCCACAAAATAAGTGAAATTTCTGCAGTTTTACCCAAAAATGAGGGGAATTTCTGCCTTTTTGCCCCAATATTAGGGGAATTTCTGCAATTTTCTCCAAAATACAGAGAATTTCTGCCTTTTTGCCCGAAAATTAAGGGAATGTATAACTTTTTGCCATAAAAAGGGAAATTTTTTCATTTTTAACCCAAAATAAGGGGATTTTCCGCCTTTTTGACTCAAAATAAGTGCAATTTCTGACTTTTTTCAAAAAGTAAATGGAATTTCTGTATTTTTTCCCCAAAATAAGGGGAATTTCTGACTTTTTGCCCTGAAATAAGTTAAATTTCAAAAATTTTTCCCCAAAATAATTGATATTTCTGCAATTTTGCCCCAAAATAAGGGAAATTTCTGTACTTTTGCCCCAAAATAAGGGAAATTTCTGCCTTTTTACCTCAAAATAAGGGGAATTTCTGCATTTTTGCCACAAAATATAAGGAATTTCTGCCTTTTTGCCCCAAAATAAGAAAAATTTCTGCCTTTTTTCCATGAAATAAGTGAAATTTCTGCAATTTTGGCCCAAAAAATTGAAATTTCTGCAATTTTGTCCCAAAATAAAGGAAATTTCTGGAATTTTGCCCCAAAATAAGGGGAATTTCTGAGATTTTGCCCTGAAATAAGGAGAATTTCTGTCTTTTTGCCCCAAAATAATGTGAATTTCTGCATTTTCCCTCAAAATTAGGGGAATATGTGCAATTTTGCTTCAAAATACGGGGAATTTTTTCCTTATTGAACCAAAATAAAGGAATTTCTGCATTTTTGCACCAATATAAGGGGAATTTCTGAAATTTTGCTCCAAAATACGGTTAATTTTTGCCTTATTGCCAGAAATAAAGTGGAATTTCTGCCTTTTTGCCCTGAAATATTTGAAATTTCTTCAATTTTACCCCAAAATAAGGGGAATTTCTGTTTTTGGCCCCAAAATTAGGAGAATTTCTGATTTTGCCCCAAATTAAGGCAAATTTCTGAATTTTTGCCCCAAAATAACGGGAATTTCAGCCTTTTTACCCCAAAATAAGGGGAATTTCTGCATTTTTGCCCCAAAATATGAAAAATTTTTGCTTTTTTTCTCTGAAATATGTGAAATTTCTGCAATTTTGCCTTAAAATAAAAGAAATTTCTGCAATTTTTCCCCATAATAAAAAAATTTTTTGCAATTTTGCCGCAAAATAAAGGGAATTTCTGTTTTTTGTCCCCAAATAAGGGAAATTTCTGCAATTTTGCCCTAAAATAAGGAGAATTTCTTCCTTTTGCCCCAAAATAAGGAGAATTTCTGCCTTTTTGCCCCAAAACAAAGAAAATTACTGCATGTTTTACGCCAAAATTAGGTGAATTTCTGCAATTTTGCTCCAAAATACGGGGATTTTCTGCCTTTTTCGCAGAAAATAAGGGGAATTTCTGCCATTTTGCCACAAAATATGTGAAATTTCTGCAGTTTTACCCCAAAATAAGGGGAATTTCTGCCTTTTTGCCCCAATATTAGGGGAATTTCTGCAATTTTGCTCCAAAATACAGAGAATTTATGCCTTTTTGCCTGAAAATAAAGGAAATGTATACCCTTTTGCCATAAAAAGGGAAATTTCTTCATTTTTACCCCAAAATAAGGGGATTTTCCGCCTTTTTGACTCAAAATAAGTGCAATTTCTGACTTTTTTCCAAAAATAAATGGAATTTCTGTCTTCTTGCCCCAAAATAAGGGGAATTTCCGACTTTTTGCCCTGAAATAAGTTAAATTTCAAAAATTTTTCCTTAAAATAATTGAAATTTCTGCAATTTTGCCCCACAGTAATGGGAATTTCTGTATTTTTGCCCCAAAATAAGGGAAATTTCTGCCTTTTTACCACAAAATAAGGGGAATTTCTGCATTTTTGCCACAAAATATAAGGAATTTCTGCTTTTTGCCCCAAAATAAGAAAAATTTCTGCCTTTTTTTCCTGGAATAAGTGAAATTTCTGCAATTTTGGCCCAAAAAATTGAAATTTCTGCAATTTTGTCCAAAAATAAAGAAAATTTCTGAAATTTTGCCCCAAAATAAGGGGAATTTCTGAATTTTTGCCCTGAAATAAAGAGAATTTCTGTCTTTTTGCCCCAAAATAATGTGAATTTCTGCATTTTCCATCAAAATTAGGGGAATATGTGCAATTTTGCTTCAAAATACGGGGAATTTTTGCCTTATTGAACCAAAATAAAGGAATTTCTGCATTTTTGCACCAATATAAGGGGAATTTCTGAAATTTTGCTCCAAAATACGGGGAATTTTTGCCTTATTGCCAGAAATAAAGTGGAATTTCTGCCTTTTTGCCCTGAAATATTTGAAATTTCCGCAATTTTACCCCAGAATAAGGGGAATTTCTGTTTTTGGCCCCAAAATTAGGAGAATTTCTGCTTTTTGCCCCCAATTAAGGCAAATTTTTGACTTTTTGCCCTGAAATAAGTGAAAATTCTGCAATTTTGCTCCAAAATAAGGAGAATTTCTGCCTTTTTGCCAAAATAAGGGGAATTTCAGCATTTTACCTTCAAATAAAGGGAATTTTCGCATTTTTGCCACAAAATATGAGGAATTTCTGCCTTTTTGCCCCAAAATAATGGGAATTTCAGCCTTTTACCCCAAAATAAGGGGAATTTCTGCCTTTTGCCCAAAATATGGGGAATTTCTGACATTTTGTTCCAAAATAAGGAAAATTTCTTCAATTTTGTACCAAAATAAAAGAAATTTCTGCTTTCTGCCCCAAAATAAAAGTAATTTCTGAATTTTTGCCCTGAAATAAATGAAATTTCTGAAATTTTGCCCGAAAATAAGAGAAATTTGTGCCTTTTTGCCCCAAAAAGAGGGGAATTTCTGCCTTTTAACCCCAAAATATGAGGAATTTCAGCATTTTACCTCAAAATAATAGGAATTTCAGCCTTTTTGCACCAAAATATGGGGAATTTCTGCCTTTTTGCCACAAAATAAGAAAAATTTCTGCAATTCTGTACCAAAATAAAAGAAATTTCTAAAATTTTGCCCCCAAATAAAGGAAACTTCTGATTTTTGCCCTTAAATAAGGAGAATTTCTGTATTTTTGCCCCCCAAAAAAGGGAATTTCTGCATTTTTGACCCAAAATTAGGGGAGTTTCTGCAATTTTGCTCCAAAATACAGGGATTTTCTGCCTTTTTCGCAGAAATTAAGGGGAATTTCTGCCATTTTGCCACAAAATAAGTGAAATTTCTGCAGTTTTACCCAAAAATGAGGGGAATTTCTGCCTTTTTGCCCCAATATTAGGGGAATTTCTGCAATTTTCTCCAAAATACAGAGAATTTCTGCCTTTTTGCCCGAAAATTAAGGGAATGTATAACTTTTTGCCATAAAAAGGGAAATTTTTTCATTTTTAACCCAAAATAAGGGGATTTTCCGCCTTTTTGACTCAAAATAAGTGCAATTTCTGACTTTTTTCCAAAAGTAAATGGAATTTCTGTATTTTTTCCCCAAAATAAGGGGAATTTCCGACTTTTTGCCCTGAAATAAGTTAAATTTCAAAAATTTTTCCCCAAAATAATTGATATTTCTGCAATTTTGCCCCAAAATAAGGGAAATTTCTGTACTTTTGCCCCAAAATAAGGGAAATTTCTGCCTTTTTACCTCAAAATAAGGGGAATTTCTGCATTTTTGCCACAAAATATAAGGAATTTCTGCCTTTTTGCCCCAAAATAAGAAAAATTTCTGCCTTTTTTCCATGAAATAAGTGAAATTTCTGCAATTTTGGCCCAAAAAATTGAAATTTCTGCAATTTTGTCCCAAAATAAAGGAAATTTCTGGAATTTTGCCCCAAAATAAGGGGAATTTCTGAGATTTTGCCCTGAAATAAGGAGAATTTCTGTCTTTTTGCCCCAAAATAATGTGAATTTCTGCATTTTCCCTCAAAATTAGGGGAATATGTGCAATTTTGCTTCAAAATACGGGGAATTTTTTCCTTATTGAACCAAAATAAAGGAATTTCTGCATTTTTGCACCAATATAAGGGGAATTTCTGAAATTTTGCTCCAAAATACGGTTAATTTTTGCCTTATTGCCAGAAATAAAGTGGAATTTCTGCCTTTTTGCCCTGAAATATTTGAAATTTCTGCAATTTTACCCCAAAATAAGGGGAATTTCTGTTTTTGGCCCCAAAATTAGGAGAATTTCTGATTTTGCCCCAAATTAAGGCAAATTTCTGAATTTTTGCCCCAAAATAACGGGAATTTCAGCCTTTTTACCCCAAAATAAGGGGAATTTCTGCATTTTTGCCCCAAAATATGAAAAATTTTTGCTTTTTTTCTCTGAAATATGTGAAATTTCTGCAATTTTGCCTTAAAATAAAAGAAATTTCTGCAATTTTTCCCCATAATAAAAAAATTTTTTGCAATTTTGCCGCAAAATAAAGGGAATTTCTGTTTTTTGTCCCCAAATAAGGGAAATTTCTGCAATTTTGCCCTAAAATAAGGAGAATTTCTTCCTTTTGCCCCAAAATAAGGAGAATTTCTGCCTTTTTGCCCCAAAACAAAGAAAATTACTGCATGTTTTACGCCAAAATTAGGTGAATTTCTGCAATTTTGCTCCAAAATACGGGGATTTTCTGCCTTTTTCGCAGAAAATAAGGGGAATTTCTGCCATTTTGCCACAAAATATGTGAAATTTCTGCAGTTTTACCCCAAAATAAGGGGAATTTCTGCCTTTTTGCCCCAATATTAGGGGAATTTCTGCAATTTTGCTCCAAAATACAGAGAATTTATGCCTTTTTGCCTGAAAATAAAGGAAATGTATACCCTTTTGCCATAAAAAGGGAAATTTCTTCATTTTTACCCCAAAATAAGGGGATTTTCCGCCTTTTTGACTCAAAATAAGTGCAATTTCTGACTTTTTTCCAAAAATAAATGGAATTTCTGTCTTCTTGCCCCAAAATAAGGGGAATTTCCGACTTTTTGCCCTGAAATAAGTTAAATTTCAAAAATTTTTCCTTAAAATAATTGAAATTTCTGCAATTTTGCCCCACAGTAATGGGAATTTCTGTATTTTTGCCCCAAAATAAGGGAAATTTCTGCCTTTTTACCACAAAATAAGGGGAATTTCTGCATTTTTGCCACAAAATATAAGGAATTTCTGCTTTTTGCCCCAAAATAAGAAAAATTTCTGCCTTTTTTTCCTGGAATAAGTGAAATTTCTGCAATTTTGGCCCAAAAAATTGAAATTTCTGCAATTTTGTCCAAAAATAAAGAAAATTTCTGAAATTTTGCCCCAAAATAAGGGGAATTTCTGACTTTTTGCCCTGAAATAAAGAGAATTTCTGTCTTTTTGCCCCAAAATAATGTGAATTTCTGCATTTTCCCTCAAAATTAGGGGAATATGTGCAATTTTGCTTCAAAATACGGGGAATTTTTGCCTTATTGAACCAAAATAAAGGAATTTCTGCATTTTTGCACCAATATAAGGGGAATTTCTGAAATTTTGCTCCAAAATACGGGGAATTTTTGCCTTATTGCCAGAAATAAAGTGGAATTTCTGCCTTTTTGCCCTGAAATATTTGAAATTTCCGCAATTTTACCCCAGAATAAGGGGAATTTCTGTTTTTGGCCCCAAAATTAGGAGAATTTCTGCTTTTTGCCCCCAATTAAGGCAAATTTTTGACTTTTTGCCCTGAAATAAGTGAAAATTCTGCAATTTTGCTCCAAAATAAGGAGAATTTCTGCCTTTTTGCCAAAATAAGGGGAATTTCAGCATTTTACCTTCAAATAAAGGGAATTTTCGCATTTTTGCCACAAAATATGAGGAATTTCTGCCTTTTTGCCCCAAAATAATGGGAATTTCAGCCTTTTACCCCAAAATAAGGGGAATTTCTGCCTTTTGCCCAAAATATGGGGAATTTCTGACATTTTGTTCCAAAATAAGGAAAATTTCTTCAATTTTGTACCAAAATAAAAGAAATTTCTGCTTTCTGCCCCAAAATAAAAGTAATTTCTGAATTTTTGCCCTGAAATAAATGAAATTTCTGAAATTTTGCCCGAAAATAAGAGAAATTTGTGCCTTTTTGCCCCAAAAAGAGGGGAATTTCTGCCTTTTAACCCCAAAATATGAGGAATTTCAGCATTTTACCTCAAAATAATAGGAATTTCAGCCTTTTTGCACCAAAATATGGGGAATTTCTGCCTTTTTGCCACAAAATAAGAAAAATTTCTGCAATTCTGTACCAAAATAATAGAAATTTCTAAAATTTTGCCCCCAAATAAAGGAAACTTCTGATTTTTGCCCCTAAATAAGGAGAATTTCTGTATTTTTGCCCCCCAAAAAAGGGAATTTCTGCCTTTTTGACCCAAAATTAGGGGAGTTTCTGCAATTTTGCTCCAAAATACGGGGATTTTCTGCCTTTTTCGCAGAAAATAAGGGGAATTTCTGACATTTTGCTGCAAAATAAGTGAAATTTCTGCAGTTTTACCCCAAAATGAGGGGAATTTCTGCATTTTTAAACCAATATTAGGGGAATTTCTGCAATTTTGCTCCAAAATACAGAGAATTTATGCCTTTTTGCCCGAAAATAAAGGGAATGTATAACTTTTTGCCATAAAAAGGGAAATTTTTTCATTTTTACCCCAAAATAAGGGGATTTTCCGCCTTTTTGACTCAAAATAAGTGCAATTTCTGACTTTTTTCCAAAAATAAATGGAATTTCTGTATTTTTCCCCAAAATAAGGGAAATTTCCGACTTTTTGCCCTGAAATAAGTTAAATTTCAAAAATTTTTCCCCAAAATAATTGAAATTTCTGCAATTTTGCCCCAAAATAAGGGAAATTTCTGTACTTTTGCCCCAAAATAAGGGAAATTTCTGCCTTTTTACCTCAAAATAAGGGGAATTTCTGCATTTTTGCCACAAAATATAAGGAATTTCTGCCTTTTGCCCCAAAATAAGAAAAATTTCTGTTTTTTTTCCATGAAATAAGTGAAATTTCTGCAATTTTGGCCCAAAAAATTGAAATTTCTGCAATTTTGTCCCAAACTAAAGGAAATTTCTGGAATTTTGCCCCAAAATAAGGGGAATTTCTGACTTTTTGCCCTGAAATAAGGAGAATTTCTGTCTTTTTGCCCCAAAATAATGTGAATTTCTGCATTTTCCCTCAAAATTAGGGGATTTTTTGTGCAATTTTGCTTCAAAATACGGGGAATTTTTGCCTTATTGAACCAAAATAAAGGAATTTCTGCATTTTTTGCACCAATATAAAGGGGAATTTCTGAAATTTTGCTCCAAAATACGGGGAATTTTTGCCTTATTGCCAGAAATAAAGTGGAATTTCTGCCTTTTTGCCCTGAAATATTTGAAATTTCTGCAATTTTACCCCAAAATACGGGGAATTTCTGTTTTTGGCCCCAAAATTAGGAGAATTTCTGATTTTGCCCCAAATTAAGGCAAATTTCTGACTTTTTGCCCCAAAATAACGGGAATTTCAGCCTTTTTACCCCAAAATAAGGGGAATTTCTGCATTTTTGCCCCAAAATATGAAAAATTTTTGCTTTTTTTCTCTGAAATATTTGAAATTTCTGCAATTTTGCCTTAAAATAAAAGAAATTTCTGCAATTTTTCCCCATAATAAAAAAATTTTTTGCAATTTTGCCGCAAAATAAAGGGAATTTCTGGTTTTTGTCCACAAATAAGGGAATTTTCTGCAGTTTTGCCCTAAAATAAGGAGAATTTCTTCCTTTTGCCCCAAAATAAGGAGAATTTCTGCCTTTTTGCCCCAAAACATGGAAAATTACTGCATGTTTTACACCAAAATAAGGTGAATTTCTGCAATTTTGCTCCAAAATACGGGGATTTTCTGCCTTTTTCGCAGAAAATAAGGGGAATTTCTGCCATTTTGCCACAAAATAAGTGAAATTTCTGCAGTTTTACCCCAAAATAAGGGGAATTTCTGCCTTTTGCCCTAATATTAGGGGAATTTCTGCAATTTTGCTCCAAAATACAGAGAATTTATGCCTTTTTGCCTGAAAATAAAGGGAATGTATACCTTTTTGCCATAAAAAGGGAAATTTCTTCATTTTTACCCCAAAATAAGGGGATTTTCCGCCTTTTTGACTCAAAATAAGTGCAATTTCTGACTTTTTTCCAAAAATAAATGGAATTTCTGTCTTCTTGCCCCAAAATAAGGGGAATTTCCGACTTTTTGCCCTGAAATAAGTTAAATTTCAAAAATTTTTCCTTAAAATAATTGAAATTTCTGCAATTTTGCCCCAAAGTAATGGGAATTTCTGTATTTTTGCCCCAAAATAAAGGAAATTTCTGCCTTTTTACCACAAAATAAGGGGAATTTCTGCATTTTTGCCACAAAATATAAGGAATTTCTGCTTTTTGCCCCAAAATAAGAAAAATTTCTGCCTTTTTTTCCTGAAATAAGTGAAATTTCTGCAATTTTGGCCCAAAAAATTGAAATTTCTGCAATTTTGTCCCAAAATAAAGAAAATTTCTGGAATTTTGCCCCAAAATAAGGGGAATTTCTGAATTTTGCCCTGAAATAAAGAGAATTTCTGTCTTTTTGCCCCAAAATAATGTGAATTTCTGCATTTTCCCTCAAAATTAGGGGAATATGTGCAATTTTGCTTCAAAATACGGGGAATTTTTGCCTTATTGCACCAAAATAAAAGGAATTTCTGCATTTTTGCACCAATAAAAGAGGAATTTCTGAAATTTTGCTCCAAAATACGGGGAATTTTTGCCTTATTGCCAGAAATAAATTGGAATTTCTACCTTTTTGCCCTGAAATATTTGAAATTCCCGCAATTTTACCCCAGAATAAGGGGAATTTCTGTTTTTGGCCCCAAAATTAGGAGAATTTCTGCTTTTTGCCCCAAATTAAGGCAAATTTTTGACTTTTTGCCCTGAAATAAGTGAAAATTCTGCAATTTTGCTCCAAAATAAGGAGAATTTCTGCCTTTTTGCCAAAATAAGGGGAATTTCAGCATTTTACCTTCATATAAGGGGAATTTCCGCATTTTTGCCACAAAATATGAGGAATTTCTGCCTTTTTGCCCCAAAATAATGGGAATTTCAGCCTTTTACCCCAAAATAAGGGGAATTTCTGCCTTTTGCCCAAAATATGGGGAATTTCTGACATTTTGTTCCAAAATAAGGAAAATTTCTTCAATTTTGTACCAAAATAAAAGAAATTTCTGCTTTCTGCCCCAAAATAAAAGTAATTTCTGAATTTTTGCCCTGAAATAAATGAAATTTCTGAAATTTTGCCCGAAAATAAGAGAAATTTGTGCCTTTTTGCCCCAAAAAGAGGGGAATTTCTGCCTTTTAACCCCAAAATATGAGGAATTTCAGCATTTTACCTCAAAATAATAGGAATTTCAGCCTTTTTGCACCAAAATATGGGGAATTTCTGCCTTTTTGCCACAAAATAAGAAAAATTTCTGCAATTCTGTACCAAAATAAAAGAAATTTCTAAAATTTTGCCCCCAAATAAAGGAAACTTCTGATTTTTGCCCTTAAATAAGGAGAATTTCTGTATTTTTGCCCCCCAAAAAAGGGAATTTCTGCTTTTTTGACCCAAAATTAGGGGAGTTTCTGCAATTTTGCTCCAAAATACGGGGATTTTCTGCTTTTTTCGCAGAAATTAAGGGGAATTTCTGCCATTTTGCCACAAAATAAGTGAAATTTCTGCAGTTTTACCCAAAAATGAGGGGAATTTCTGCCTTTTTGCCCCAATATTAGGGGAATTTCTGCAATTTTGCTCCAAAATACAGAGAATTTCTGCCTTTTTGCCCGAAAATTAAGGGAATGTATAACTTTTTGTCATAAAAAGGGAAATTTTTACATTTTTAACCCAAAATAAGGGGATTTTCCGCCTTTTTGACTCAAAATAAGTGCAATTTCTGACTTTTTTACAAAAGTAAATGGAATTTCTGTATTTTTTCCCAAAAATAAGGGGAATTTCCGACTTTTTGCCCTGAAATAAGTTAAATTTCAAAAATTTTTCCCCAAAATAATTGAAATTTCTGCAATTTTGCCCCAAAATAAGGGAAATTTCTGTACTTTTGCCCCAAAATAAGGGAAATTTCTGCCTTTTTACCTCAAAATAAGGGGAATTTCTGCATTTTTGCCACAAAATATAAGGAATTTCTGCCTTTTTGCCCCAAAATAAGAAAAATTTCTGCCTTTTTTCCGTGAAATAAGTGAAATTTCTGCAATTTTGGCCCAAAAAATTGAAATTTCTGCAATTTTGTCCCAAAATAAAGGAAATTTCTGGAATTTTGCCCCAAAATAAGGGGAATTTCTGACATTTTGCCCTGAAATAAGGAGAATTTCTGTCTTTTTGCCCCAAAATAATGTGAATTTCTGCATTTTCCCTCAAAATTAGGGGAATATGTGCAATTTTGCTTCAAAATACGGGGAATTTTTTCCTTATTGAACCAAAATAAAGGAATTTCTGCATTTTTGCACCAATATAAGGGGAATTTCTGAAATTTTGCTCCAAAATATGGTTAATTTTTGCCTTATTGCCAGAAATAAAGTGGAATTTCTGCCTTTTTGCCCTGAAATATTTGAAATTTCTGCAATTTTACCCCAAAATAAGGGGAATTTCTGTTTTTGGCCCCAAAATTAGGAGAATTTCTGATTTTGCCCCAAATTAAGGCAAATTTCTGACTTTTTGCCGCAAAATAACGGGAATTTCAGCCTTTTTACCCCAAAATAAGGGGAATTTCTGCATTTTTGCCCCAAAATATGAAAAATTTTTGCTTTTTTTCTCTGAAATATGTGAAATTTCTGCAATTTTGCCTTAAAATAAAAGAAATTTCTGCAATTTTTCCCCATAATAAAAAAATTTTTTGCAATTTTGCCGCAAAATAAAGGGAATTTCTGGTTTTTGTCCCCAAATAAGGGAAATTTCTGCAATTTTGCCCTAAATAAGGAGAATTTCTTCCTTTTGCCCCAAAATAAGGAGAATTTCTGCCTTTTTGCCCCAAAACAAAGAAAATTACTGCATGTTTTACGCCAAAATTAGGTGAATTTCTGCAATTTTGCTCCAAAATACGGGGATTTTCTGCCTTTTTCGCAGAAAATAAGGGGAATTTCTGCCATTTTGCAACAAAATAAGTGAAATTTCTGCAGTTTTACCCCAAAATAAGGGGAATTTCTGCCTTTTGCCCCAATATTAGGGGAATTTCTGCAATTTTGCTTCAAAATACAGAGAATTTATGCCTTTTTGCCTGAAAATAAAGGGAATGTATACTTTTTTGCCATAAAAAGGGAAATTTCTTCATTTTTACCCCAAAATAAGGGGATTTTCCCCCTTTTTGACTCAAAATAAGTGCAATTTCTGACTTTTTTCCAAAAATAAATGGAATTTCTGTCTTCTTGCCCCAAAATAAGGGGAATTTCCGACTTTTTGCCCTGAAATAAGTTAAATTTCAAAAATTTTTCCCCAAAATAATTGAAATTTCTGCAATTTTGCCCCAAAATAAGGGAAATTTCTGTACTTTTGCCCCAAAATAAGGGAAATTTCTGCCTTTTTACCACAAAATAAGGGGAATTTCTGCATTTTTGCCACAAAATATAAGGAATTTCTGCCTTTTGCCCCAAAATAAGAAAAATTTCTGCCTTTTTTTCCTGGAATAAGTGAAATTTCTGCAATTATGGCCCAAAAAATTGAAATTTCTGCAATTTTGTCCCAAAATAAAGAAAATTTCTGAAATTTTGCCCCAAAATAAGGGGAATTTCTGACTTTTTGCCCTGAAATAAAGAGAATTTCTGTCTTTTTGCCCCAAAATAATGTGAATTTCTGCATTTTCCCTCAAAATTAGAGGAATATGTGCAATTTTGCTTCAAAATACGGGGAATTTTTGCCTTATTGAACCAAAATAAAGGAATTTCTGCATTTTTGCACCAATATAAGGGGAATTTCTGAAATTTTGCTCCAAAATACGGGGAATTTTTGCCTTATTGCCAGAAATAAAGTGGAATTTCTGCCTTTTTGCCCTGAAATATTTGAAATTTCCGCAATTTTCCCTCAGAATAAGGGGAATTTCTGTTTTTGGCCCCAAAATTAGGAGAATTTCTGCTTTTTGCCCCCAATTAAGGCAAATTTTTGACTTTTTGCCCTGAAATAAGTGAAAATTCTGCAATTTTGCTCCAAAATAAGGAGAATTTCTGCCTTTTTGCCAAAATAAGGGGAATTTCAGCATTTTACCTTCAAATAAAGGGAATTTTCGCATTTTTGCCACAAAATATGAGGAATTTCTGCCTTTTTGCCCCAAAATAATGGGAATTTCAGCCTTTTACCCCAAAATAAGGGGAATTTCTGCCTTTTGCCCAAAATATGGGGAATTTCTGACATTTTGTTCCAAAATAAGGAAAATTTCTTCAATTTTGTACCAAAATAAAAGAAATTTCTGCTTTCTGCCCCAAAATAAAAGTAATTTCTGAATTTTTGCCCTGAAATAAATGAAATTTCTGAAATTTTGCCCGAAAATAAGAGAAATTTGTGCCTTTTTGCCCCAAAAAGAGGGGAATTTCTGCCTTTTAACCCCAAAATATGAGGAATTTCAGCATTTTACCTCAAAATAATAGGAATTTCAGCCTTTTTGCACCAAAATATGGGGAATTTCTGCCTTTTTGCCACAAAATAAGAAAAATTTCTGCAATTCTGTACCAAAATAATAGAAATTTCTAAAATTTTGCCCCCAAATAAAGGAAACTTCTGATTTTTGCCCCTAAATAAGGAGAATTTCTGTATTTTTGCCCCCCAAAAAAGGGAATTTCTGCCTTTTTGACCCAAAATTAGGGGAGTTTCTGCAATTTTGCTCCAAAATACGGGGATTTTCTGCCTTTTTCGCAGAAAATAAGGGGAATTTCTGCCATTTTGCTGCAAAATAAGTGAAATTTCTGCAGTTTTACCCCAAAATGAGGGGAATTTCTGCATTTTTAAACCAATATTAGGGGAATTTCTGCAATTTTGCTCCAAAATACAGAGAATTTCTGCCTTTTTGCCCGAAAATAAAGGGAATGTATAACTTTTTGCCATAAAAAGGGAAATTTTTTCATTTTTACCCCAAAATAAGGGGATTTTCCGCCTTTTTGACTCAAAATAAGTGCAATTTCTGACTTTTTTCCAAAAATAAATGGAATTTCTGTATTTTTTCCCCAAAATAAGGGGAATTTCCGACTTTTTGCCCTGAAATAAGTTAAATTTCAAAAATTTTTCCCCAAAATAATTGAAATTTCTGCAATTTTGCCCCAAAATAAGGGAAATTTCTGTACTTTTGCCCCAAAATAAGGGAAATTTCTGCCTTTTTACCTCAAAATAAGGGGAATTTCTGCATTTTTGCCACAAAATATAAGGAATTTCTGCCTTTTTGCCCCAAAATAAGAAAAATTTCTGTTTTTTTTTCCATGAAATAAGTGAAATTTCTGCAATTTTGGCCCAAAAAATTGAAATTTCTGCAATTTTGTCCCAAACTAAAGGAAATTTCTGGAATTTTGCCCCAAAATAAGGGGAATTTCTGACTTTTTGCCCTGAAATAAGGAGAATTTCTGTCTTTTTGCCCCAAAATAATGTGAATTTCTGCATTTTCCCTCAAAATTAGGGGAATATGTGCAATTTTGCTTCAAAATACGGGGAATTTTTGCCTTATTGAACCAAAATAAAGGAATTTCTGCATTTTTGCACCAATATAAGGGGAATTTCTGAAATTTTGCTCCAAAATACGGGGAATTTTTGCCTTATTGCCAGAAATAAAGTGGAATTTCTGCCTTTTTGCCCTGAAATATTTGAAATTTCTGCAATTTTACCCCAAAATAAGGGGAATTTCTGTTTTTGGCCCCAAAATTAGGAGAATTTCTGATTTTGCCCCAAATTAAGGCAAATTTCTGACTTTTTGCCCTGAAATAAGTGAAATTTCTGCAATTTTGCACCAAAATAAGGAGAATTTCTGCCTTTTTGCCAAAATAAGGGGAATTTCAGCATTTTACCTTCAAATAAGGGGAATTTCTGACTTTTTGCCACAAAATATGGGGAATTTCTGCCTTTTTGCCCCAAAATAACGGGAATTTCAGCCTTTTTACCCCAAAATAAGGGGAATTTCTGCATTTTTGCCCCAAAATATGAAAAATTTTTGCTTTTTTTCTCTGAAATATGTGACATTTCTGCAATTTTGCCTTAAAATAAAAGATATTTTTGCAATTTTTCCCCATAATAAAAAAATTTATTCCAATTTTGCCGCAAAATAAAGGGAATTTCTGTTTTTTGTCCCCAAATAAGGGAAATTTCTGCAATTTTGCCCTAAAATAAAGAGAATTTCTTCCTTTTGCCCCAAAATAAGGAGAATTTCTGCCTTTTTGCCCCAAAACAAGAAAATTACTGCATGTTTTATGCCAAAATTAGGTGAATTTCTGCAATTTTGCTCCAAAATACGGGGATTTTCTGCCTTTTTCGAAGAAAATAAGGGGAATTTCTGCCATTTTGCCACAAAATAAGTGAAATTTCTGCAGTTTTACCCCAAAATAAGGGGAATTTCTGCCTTTTGCCCCAATATTAGGGGAATTTCTGCAATTTTGCTCCAAAATACAGAGAATTCATGCCTTTTTGTCTGAAAATAAAGGGAATATATACCTTTTTGCCATAAAAAGGGAAATTTCTTCATTTTTACCCCAAAATAAGGGGATTTTCCGCCTTTTTGACTCAAAATAAGTGCAATTTCTGACTTTTTTCCAAAAATAAATGGAATTTCTGTATTTTATCCCCAAAATAAGGGGAATTTCCGACTTTTTGCCCTGAAATAAATTAAATTTCAAAAATTTTTCCCCAAAATAATTGAAATTTCTGCAATTTTGCCCCAAAATAAGGGAAATTTCTGTATTTTTGCCCCAAAATAAGGGAAATTTCTGCCTTTTTACCACAAAATAAGGGGAATTTCTGCATTTTTGCCACAAAATATAAGGAATTTCTGCTTTTTGCCCCAAAATAAGAAAAATTTCTGCCTTTTTTTCCTGAAATAAGTGAAATTTCTGCAATTTTGGCCCAAAAAATTGAAATTTCTGCAATTTTGTCCCAAAATAAAGGAAATTTCTGGAATTTTGCCCCAAAATAAGGGGAATTTCTGATTTTTGCCCTGAAATAAAGAGAATTTCTGTCTTTTTGCCCCAAAATAATGTGAATTTCTGCATTTTCCCTCAAAATTAGGGGAATATGTGCAATTTTGCTTCAAAATACGGGGAATTTTTGCCTTATTGAACCAAAATAAAAAAATTTCTGCATTTTTGCTCCAATATAAGGGGAATTTTTGAAATTTTGCTCCAAAATACGGGGAATTTTTGCCTTATTGCCAGAAATAAAGTGGAATTTCTGCCTTTTTGCCCTGAAATATTTGAAATTTCTGCAATTTTACCCCAAAATAAGGGGAATTTCTGTTTTTGGCCCCAAAATTAGGAGAATTTCTGATTTTGCCCCAAATTAAGGCAAATTTCTGACTTTTTGCCCTGAAATAAGTGAAATTTCTGCAATTTTGCACCAAAATAAGGAGAATTTCTGCCTTTTTGCCAAAATAAGGGGAATTTCAGCATTTTACCTTCAAATAAGGGGAATTTCTGACTTTTTGCCACAAAATATGGGGAATTTCTGCCTTTTTGCCCCAAAATAACGGGAATTTCAGCCTTTTTACCCCAAAATAAGGGGAATTTCTGCCTTTTGCCCAAAATATGGGGAATTTCTGACATTTTGTTCCAAAATAAGGAAAATTTCTTCAATTTTGTACCAAAATAAAAGAAATTTCTGCTTTCTGCCCCAAAATAAAAGTAATTTCTGACTTTTTGCCCTGAAATAAATGAAATTTCTGAAATTTTGCCCGAAAATAAGAGAAATTTGTGCCTTTTTGCCCCAAAAAGAGGGGAATTTCTGCCTTTTAACCCCAAAATATGAGGAATTTCAGCATTTTACCTCAAAATAATAAGAATTTCAGCCTTTTTGCACCAAAATATGGGGAATTTCTGCCTTTTTGCCACAAAATAAGAAAAATTTCTGAATTCTGTACCAAAATAAAAGAAATTTCTAAAATTTTGCCCCCAAATAAAGGAAACTTCTGATTTTTGCCCCTAAATAAGAAGAATTTCTGTATTTTTGCCCCCCAAAAAAGGGAATTTCTGCCTTTTTGACCCAAAATTAGGGGAGTTTCTGCAATTTTGCTCTAAAATACGGGGATTTTCTGCCTTTTTCGCAGAAAATAAGGGGAATTTCTGCCATTTTGCCGCAAAATAAGTGAAATTTCTGCAGTTTTACCCCAAAATGAGGGGAATATCTGCCTTTTTGCCCCAATATTAGGGGAATTTCTGCAATTTTACTCCAAAATACAGAGAATTTCTGCCTTTTTGCCCGAAAATAAAGGGAATGTATACCTTTTTGCCATAAAAAGGGAAATTTTTTCATTTTTACCCCAAAATAAGGGGATTTTCCGCCTTTTTGACTCAAAATAAGTGCAATTTCTGACTTTTTTCCAAAAATAAATGGAATTTCTGTATTTTTGCCCCAAAATAAGGGGAATTTCCGACTTTTTGCCCTGAAATAAGTTAAATTTCAAAAATTTTTCCCCAAAATAATTGAAATTTCTGCAATTTTGCCCCAAAATAAGGGAAATTTCTGTATTTTTGCCCCAAAATAAGGGAAATTTCTGCCTTTTTACCTCAAAATAAGGGGAATTTCTGCATTTTTGCCACAAAATATAAGGAATTTCTGCCTTTTTGCCCCAAAATATGAAAAATTTCTGCCTTTTTTCCATGAAATAAGTGAAATTTCTGCAATTTTGGCCCAAAAAATTGAAATTTCTGCAATTTTGTTCCAAAATAAAGGAAATTTCTGGAATTTTGCCCCAAAATATGGGGAATTTCTGACTTTTTGCCCTGAAATAAAGAGAATTTCTGTCTTTTTGCCCCAAAATAATGTGAATTTCTGCATTTTCCCTCAAAATTAGGGGAATATGTGCAATTTTGCTTCAAAATACGGGGAATTTTTGCCTTATTGCACCAAAATAAAAGGAATTTCTGCATTTTTGCACCAATATAAGGGGAATTTCTGAAATTTTGCTCCAAAATACGGGGAATTTTTGCCTTATTGCACGAAATAAAGTGGAATTTCTGCCTTTTTGCCCTGAAATATGTGAAATTTCCGCAATTTTACCCCAAATTAGAGGAATTTCTGTTTTTGGCCTCAAAATTAGGAGAATTTCTGCTTTTTGCCCCAAATTAATGCAAATTTCTGACTTTTTGCCCTGAAATAAGTGAAATTTCTGCAATTTTGCCACAAAATAAGGGGAATTTCTACTTTTTTGCCAAAATAAGGGGAATTTCAGCATTTTACCTTCAAATAAGGGGAATTTCTGCCTTTTTGCCACAAAATATGAGGAATTTCTGCCTTATTGCCCCCAAATAAGGAAAATTTTTGCTTTTCTGCCCCAAATAATGGGAATTTCTGCCTTTTTGCTACAAAGTAAAGGGAATTTCTGCCTTTTTGCCCCAAAATAATGGGAATTTCAGCCTTTTTACCCCAAAATAAGGGGAATTTCTGCCTTTTGCCCAAAATATGGGGAATTTCTGCCTTTTTGTTCCAAAATAAGAAAAATTTCTTCAATTTTGTACCAAAATAAAAGAAATTTCTGCTTTCTGCCCCAAAATAAAAGTAATTTCTGACTTTTTGCCCTGAAATAAATGAAATTTCTGCAATTTTGCCCGAAAATAAGGGAAATTTGTTCCTTTTTGCCCCTAAATGAGGGGAATTTCTCCCTTTTAACCCCAAAATATGAGGAATTTCAGCATTTTACCTCAAAAAAAGGGGAATTTCAGCCTTTTTGCACCAAAATATGAGGAATTTCTGCCTTTTTGCCACAAAATAAGAAAAATTTCTGCAATTCCTTACCAAAATAAAAGAAATTTCTAAAATTTTGCCCCAAAATAAGGGAAATTTCTGATTTTTGCCCCGAAATAAGGAGAATTTCTGTATTTTTGCCCCCCAAAGAAAGGAATTTCTGCGTTTTTGCCCAAAAATTAGGCGAGTTTCTCCAATTTTGCTTCAAAGTACAGGGAATTTCTGCCTCTTCTCCCGAAAATAAGGGGTACTTCTGGCTATTTGCCCCAAATAAAGCGAATTTCTGCATTTTTGCACCAATATTTAGGGAATTTCTGCAATTTTGCTTTAAAATACGGGGAATTTCTGACTTTTTCCCAAAATTAAGGGGATTTTCTGCCTTTTTGCCCACAAACAAGGGAAATTTCTGCAATTTTATCACAAAATAAAAGAAATTTCTGCCTTTATGCACTAAAATAACGGGAATTTCTGCTTTTTTGCCCTGTAATATGTGAAATGTCTGCAATTTTACCCCAAAATAAGGTGAATTTTTGCTTTTTGCCCCAAAATAATGGGAATTTCTGCATTTTTGCCCCAAAATATGAAAAATTTTTGCTTTTTTTCTCTGAAATATTTGAAATTTCTGCAATTTTGCCTTAAAATAAAAGAAATTTCTGCAATTTTTCCCCATAATAAAAAATTTTTTTGCAATTTTGCCCCAAAATAAAGGGGATTTCTGTTTTTTGTCCCCAAATAAGGGAAATTTCTGCAATTTTGCCCTAAAATAAGGGGAATTTCTTCCTTTTGCCCCAAAATAAGGAGAATTTCTGCCTTTTTGCTCCAAAACAAAGAAAATTACTGCATGTTTTACGCCAAAATTAGGTGAATTTCTGGAATTTTGCTCCAAAATACGGGGATTTTCTGCCTTTTTCGCAGAAAATAAAAGGAATTTATGCCATTTTGCCGCAAAATAAGTGAAATTTCTGCAGTTTTACCCCAAAATAAGGGGAATTTCTGCTTTTTTGCCCCAATGTTAGGGGAATTTCTGCAATTTTGCTCCAAAATACAGAGAATTTCTGCCTTTTTGCCAGAAAATAAAAGGAATGTATAACTTTTTGCCATAAAAAGGGAAATTTCTTCATTTTTACCCTAAAATAAGGGAATTTCCGCCTTTTTGACTCAAAATAAGTGCAATTTCTGACTTTTTTCCAAAAATAAATGGAATTTCTGTCTTTGTGCCCCAAAATAAGGGGAATTTCCGACTTTTTGCCCTGAAATAAGTTAAATTTCAAAAATTTTTCCTTAAAATAATTGAAATTTCTGCAATTTTGCCCCAAATTAAGGGGAATTTCTGTATTTTTGCCCCAAAATAAGGGAAATTTCTGACTTTTTTCCCTGAAATAAGTGAAATTTCTGCAATTTTTGCCCAAAAAATTAAAATTTCTGCAATTTTGTCCCAAAATAAAGGAAATTTCTGTAATTTTGCCCCAAAATAAGGGGAATTTCTGACTTTTTGCCCTGAAATAAGGAGAATTTCTGTCTTTTTGCCCCAAAATAATGTGAATTTCTGCATTTTCCCTCAAAATTAGGGGAATATGTGCAATTTTGCTTCAAAATACGGGGAATTTTTGCCTTATTGAACCAAAATAAAGGAATTTCTGCATTTTTGCACCAATATAAGGGGAATTTCTGAATATTTGCTCCAAAATATGGGGAATTTTTGCTCTATTGCCAGAAATAAAGTGGAATTTCTGCCTTTTTGCCCTGAAATATTTGAAATTTCTGCAATTTTACCCCAAAATAAGGGGAATTTCTGTTTTTGGCCCCAAAATTAGGAGAATTTCTGATTTTGCCCCAAATTAAGGCAAATTTTTGACTTTTTGCCCTGAAATAAGTAAAAATTTTGCAATTTTGCTCCAAAATAAGGAGAATTTCTGCCTTTTTGCCAAAATAAGGGGAATTTCAGCATTTTACCTTCAAATAAGGGGAATTTCCGCATTTTTGCCACAAAATATGAGGAATTTCTGCCTTTTTGCCCCAAAATAACGGGAATTTCAGCCTTTTTACCCCAAAATAAGGGGAATTTCTGCATTTTTGCCCCAAAATATGAAAAATTTTTGCTTTTTTTCTCTGAAATATGTGAAATTTCTGCAATTTTGCATTAAAATAAAAGAAATTTCTGCAATTTTTCCCCATAATAAAAAAATTTTTTGCAATTTTGCCGCAAAATAAAGGGAATTTCTCTTTTTTGTCCCCAAATAAGGGAAATTTCTGCAATTTTGCCCTAAAATAAGGAGAATTTCTTCCTTTTGCCCCAAAATAAGGAGAATTTCTGCCTTTTTGCCCCAAAACAAGAAAATTACTGCATATTTTACGCCAAAATTAGGTGAATTTCTGCAATTTTGCTCCAAAATACGGGGATTTTCTGCCTTTTTCGAAGAAAATAAGGGAAATTTCTGCAATTTTGCCACAAAATAAGTGAAATTTCTGCAGTTTTACCCCAAAATAAGGGGAATTTCTGCCTTTTGCCCCAATATTAGGGGAATTTCTGCAATTTTGCTCCAAAATACAGAGAATTTATGCCTTTTTGCATGAAAATAAAGGGAATATATACCTTTTTGCCATAAAAAGGGAAATTTCTTCATTTTTTCCCCAAAATAAGGGGATTTTCCGCCTTTTTGACTCAAAATAAGTGCAATTTCTGACTTTTTTCCAAAAATAAATGGAATTTCTGTATTTTTTCCCCAAAATAAGGGGAATTTCCGAATTTTTGCCCTGAAATAAGTTAAATTTCAAAAATTTTTCTTTAAAATAATTGAAATTTCTGCAATTTTGCCCCAAAATAAGGGAAATTTCTGTATTTTTGCCCCAAAATAAGGGAAATTTCTGCCTTTTTACCACAAAATAAGGGGAATTTCTGCATTTTTGCCACAAAATATAAGGAATTTCTGCTTTTTGCCCCAAAATAAGAAAAATTTCTGCCTTTTTTTCCTGAAATAAGTGAAATTTCTGCAATTTTGGCCCAAAAAATTGAAATTTCTGCAATTTTGTCCCAAAATAAAGAAAATTTCTGGAATTTTGCCCCAAAATAAGGGGAATTTCTGATTTTTGCCCTGAAATAAAGAGAATTTCTGTCTTTTTGCCCCTAAATAATGTGAATTTCTCCATTTTCCCTCAAAATTAGGGGAATATGTGCAATTTTGCTTCAAAATACGGGGAATTTTTGCCTTATTGAACCAAAATAAAGGAATTTCTGCATTTTTGCACCAATATAAGGGGAATTTCTGAAATTTTGCTCCAAAATACGGGGAATTTTTGCCTTATTGCCAGAAATAAAGTGGAATTTCTGCCTTTTTGCCCTGAAATATTTGAAATTTCCGCAATTTTACCCCAGAATAAGGGGAATTTCTGTTTTTGGCCCCAAAATTAGGAGAATTTCTGCTTTTTGCCCCAAATTAAGGGAAATTTTTGACTTTTTGCCCTGAAATAAGTAAAAATTCTGCAATTTTGCTCCAAAATAAGCAGAATTTCTGCCTTTCTGCCAAAATAAGGGGAATTTCAGCATTTTACCTTCAAATAAGGGGAATTTCAGCATTTTTGCCACAAAATATGAGGAATTTCTGCCTTTTTGCCCCAAAATAATGGGAATTTCAGCCTTTTTACCCCAAAATAAGGGGAATTTCTGCCTTTTGCCCAAAATATGGGGAATTTCTGACATTTTGTTCCAAAATAAGGAAAATTTCTTCAATTTTGTACCAAAATAAAAGAAATTTCTGCTTTCTGCCCCAAAATAAAAGTAATTTCTGACTTTTTGCCCTGAAATAAATGAAATTTCTGAAATTTTGCCCGAAAATAAGAGAAATTTGTGCCTTTTTGCCCCAAAAAGAGGGGAATTTCTGCCTTTTAACCCCAAAATATGAGGAATTTCAGCATTTTACCTCAAAATAATAGAAATTTCAGCCTTTTTGCAAAAAATTATGGGGAATTTCTGCCTTTATGCCACAAAATAAGAAAAATTTCTGCAATTCTGTACCAAAATAAAAGAAATTTCTAAAATTTTGCCCCAAATAAAGGAAACTTCTGATTTTTGCCCCTAAATAAAAAGAATTTCTGTATTTTTGCCCCCCAAATAAGGGAATTTCTGCCTTTTTGACCCAAAATTAGGGGAGTTTCTGCAATTTTGCTCTAAAATACGGGGATTTTCTGCCTTTTTCGCAGAAAATAAGGGGAATTTCTGCCATTTTGCCGCAAAATAAGTGAAATTTCTGCAGTTTTACCCCAAAATGAGGGGAATATCTGTCTTTTTGCCCCAATATTAGGGGAATTTCTGCAATTTTGCTCCAAAATACAGAGAATTTCTGCCTTTTTGCCCGAAAATAAAGGGAATGTATACCTTTTTGCCATATAAAGGGAAATTTTTTCATTTTTACCCCAAAATAAGGGGATTTTCCGCCTTTTTGACTCAAAATAAGTGCAATTTCTGACTTTTTTCCAAAAATAAATGGAATTTCTGTATTTTTGCCCCAAAATAAGGGGAATTTCCGACTTTTTGCCCTGAAATAAGTTAAATTTCAAAAATTTTTCCCCAAAATAATTGAAATTTCTGAAATTTTGCCCCAAAATAAGGGAAATTTCTGTATTTTTGGCCCAAAATAAGGGAAATTTCTGCCTTTTTACCTCAAAATAAGGGGAATTTCTGCATTTTTGCCACAAAATATAAGGAATTTCTGCCTTTTTGCCCCAAAATAAGAAAAATTTCTGCCTTTTTTCCATGAAATAAGTGAAATTTCTGCAATTTCGGCCCAAAAAATTGAAATTTTTGCAATTTTGTCCCAAAATAAAGGAAATTTCTGGAATTTTGCCCCAAAATATGGGGAATTTCTGACTTTTTGCCCTGAAATAAGGAGAATTTCTGTCTTTTTGCCCCAAAATAATGTGAATTTCTGCATTTTCCCTCAAAATTAGGGGAATATGTGCAATTTTGCTTCAAAATACGGGGAATTTTTGCCTTAATGCACCAAAATAAAAGGAATTTCTGCATTTTTGCACCAATATAAGGGGAATTTCTGAAATTTTGCTCCAAAATACGGGGAATTTTTGCCTTATTGCACGAAATAAAGTGGAATTTCTGCCTTTTTGCCCTGAAATATTTGAAATTTCCGCAATTTTACCCCAAATTAGAGGAATTTCTGTTTTTGGCCCCAAAATTAGGAGAATTTCTGCTTTTTCCCCAAATTAAGGCAAATTTCTGACTTTTTGCCCTGAAATAAGTGAAATTTCTGCAATTTTGCCCCAAAATAAGGGGAATTTCTGCTTTTTTGCCAAAATAATAGGAATTTCAGCATTTTACCTTCAAATAAGGAGAATTTCTGCCTTTTTGCCACAAAATATGTGGAATTTCTGCCTTATTGCCCCCAAATAAGGAAAATTTTTGCTTTTCTGCCCCAAATAATGGGAATTTCTGCCTTTTTGCCACAAAGTAAAGGGAATTTCTGCCTTTTTGCCCCAAAATAATGGGAATTTCAGCCTTTTTACCCCAAAATAAGGGGAATTTCTGCCTTTTGCCCAAAATATGGGGAATTTCTGCCTTTTTGTTCCAAAATAAGAAAAATTTCTTCAATTTTGTACCAAAATAAAAGAAATTTCTGCTTTCTGCCCCAAAATAAAAGTAATTTCTGACTTTTTGCCCTGAAATAAATGAAATTTCTGCAATTTTGCCCGAAAATAAGGGAAATTTGTGCCTTTTTGCCCCTAAATGAGGGGAATTTCTGCCTTTTAACCCCAAAATATGAGGAATTTCAGCATTTTACCTCAAAATAAGGGGAATTTCAGCCTTTTTGCACCCAAATATGAGGAATTTCTGCCTTTTTGCCACAAAATAAGAAAAATTTCTGCAATTCCTTACCAAAATAAAAGAAATTTCTAAAATTTTGCCCCAAAATAAGGGAAATTTCTGATTTTTGCCCCGAAATAAGGAGAATTTCTGTATTTTTGCCCCCCAAAAAAAGGAATTTCTGCGTTTTTGCCCAAAAATTAGGGGAGTTTCTGCAATTTTGCTTCAAAGTACAGAGAATTTCTGCCTCTTTTCCCGAAAATAAGGGGTACTTCTGGCTATTTGCCCCAAATAAAGCGAATTTCTGCATTTTTGCACCAATATTTAGGGAATTTCTGCAATTTTGCTTTAAAATACGGGGAATTTCTGACTTTTTCCCAAAATTAAGGGGATTTTCTGCCTTTTTGCCCCCAAACATGGGAAATTTCTGCAATTTTATCCCAAAATAAAAGGAATTTCTGCCTTTATGCCCTAAAATAACGGGAATTTCTGCTTTTTTGCCCTGTAATATGTGAAATGTCTGCAATTTTACGGCAAAATAAGGTGAATTTCTGCTTTTTGCCCCAAAATAATGGGAATTTCTGCATTTTTGCCCCAAAATATGAAAAATTTTTGCTTTTTTTTCTCTGAAATATTTGAAATTTCTGCAATTTTGCCTTAAAATAAAAGAAATTTCTGCAATTTTTCCCCATAATTAAAAAAATTTTTTGCAATTTTGCCCCAAAATAAAAGGGATTTCTGTTTTTTGTCCCCAAATAAGGGAAATTTCTGCAATTTTGCCCTAAAATAAGGGGAATTTCTTCCTTTTGCCCCAAAATAAGGAGAATTTCTGCCTTTTTGCTCCAAAACAAAGAAAATTACTGCATGTTTTACGCCAAAATTAGGTGAATTTCTGCAATTTTGCTCCAAAATACGGGGATTTTCTGCCTTTTTCGCAGAAAATAAAAGGAATTTATGCCATTTTGCCGCAAAATAAGTGAAATTTCTGCAGTTTTACCCCAAAATAAGGGGAATTTCTGCTTTTTTTGCCCCAATGTTAGGGGAATTTCTGCAATTTTGCTCCAAAATACAGAGAATTTCTGCCTTTTTGCCAGAAAATAAAAGGAATGTATAACTTTTTGCCATAAAAAGGGAAATTTCTTCATTTTTACCCTGAAATAAGCGGATTTTCCGCCTTTTTGACTCAAAATAAGTGCAATTTCTGACTTTTTTCCAAAAATAAATGGAATTTCTGTCTTTTTGCCCCAAAATAAGGGGAATTTCCGACTTTTTGCCCTGAAATAAGTTAAATTTCAAAAATTTTTCCTTAAAATAATTGAAATTTCTTCAATTTTGCCCCAAAGTAAGGGGAATTTCTGTATTTTTGCCCCAAAATAAGGGAAATTTCTGCCTTTTTACCTGAAAATAAGGGGAATTTCTGCATTTTTGCCACAAAATATAAGGAATTTCTGCTTTTTGCCCCAAAATAAGAAAAATTTCTGCCTTTTTTCCCTGAAATAAGTGAAATTTCTGCAATTTTGGCCCAAAAAATTAAAATTTCTGCAATTTTGTCCCAAAATAAAGGAAATTTCTGGAATTTTGCCCCAAAATAAGGGGAATTTCTGACTTTTTGCCCTGAAATAAGGAGAATTTCTGTCTTTTTGCCCCAAAATAATGTGAATTTCTGCATTTTCCCTCAAAATTAGGGGAATATGTGCAATTTTGCTTCAAAATATGGGGAATTTTTCCTTATTGAACCAAAATAAAGGAATTTCTGCATTTTTGCACCAATATAAGGGGAATTTCTGAAATTTTGCTCCAAAATACGGGGAATTTTTGCCTTATTGCCAGAAATAAAGTGGAATTTCTGCCTTTTTGCCCTGAAATATTTGAAATTTCTGCAATTTCACCCCAAAATAAGGGGAATTTCTGTTTTTGGCCCCAAAATTAGGAGAATTTCTGATTTTGCCCCAAATTAAGGCAAATTTCTGACTTTTTGCCCTGAAATAAGTGAAATTTCTGCAATTTTGCACCAAAATAAGGAGAATTTCTGCCTTTTTGCCAAAATAAGGGGAATTTCAGCATTTTACCTTCAAATAAGGGGAATTTCTGACTTTTTGCCACAAAATATGGGGAATTTCTGCCTTTTTGCCCCAAAATAATGGGAATTTCAGCCTTTTTACCCCAAAATAAGGGGAATTTCTGCATTTTTGCCCCAAAATATGAAAAATTTTTGCTTTTTTTCTCTGAAATATGTGAAATTTCTGCAATTTTGCCTTAAAATAAAAGAAATTTCTGCAATTTTTCCCCATAATAAAAAAATTTTTTGCAATTTTGCCACAAAATAAAGGGAATTTCTGTTTTTTGTCCCCAAATAAGGGAAATTTCTGCAATTTTGCCCTAAAATAAGGAGAATTTCATCCTTTTGCCCCAAAATAAGAAGAATTTCTGCCTTTTTGCCCCAAAACAAGAAAATTACTGCATGTTTTACGCCAAAATTAGGTGAATTTCTGCAATTTTGCTCCAAAATACGGGGATTTTCTGCCTTTTTCGAAGAAAATAAGGGGAATTTCTGCCATTTTGCCACAAAATAATTGAAATTTCTGCAGTTTTACCCCAAAATAAGGGGAATTTCTGCCTTTTGCCCCAATATTAGGGAAATTTCTGCAATTTTGCTCCAAAATACAGAGAATTTATGCCTTTTTGCATGAAAATAAAGGGAATATATACCTTTTTGCCATAACAAGGGAAATTTCTTCATTTTTACCCCAAAATAAGGGGATTTTCCGCCTTTTTGACTCAAAATAAGTGCAATTTCTGACTTTTTTCCAAAAATAAATGGAATTTCTGTATTTTATCCCCAAAATAAGAGGAATTTCCGAATTTTTGCCCTGAAATAAATTAAATTTCAAAAATTTTTCCCCAAAATAATTGAAATTTCTGCAATTTTGCCCCAAAATAAGGGAAATTTCTGTATTTTTGCCCCAAAATAAGGGAAATTTCTGCCTTTTTACCACAAAATAAGGGGAATTTCTGCATTTTTGCCACAAAATATAAGGAATTTCTGCTTTTTGCCCCAAAATAAGAAAAATTTCTGCCTTTTTTTCCTGAAATAAGTGAAATTTCTGCAATTTTGGCCCAAAAAATTGAAATTTCTGCAATTTTGTCCCAAAATAAAGAAAATTTCTGGAATTTTGCCCCAAAATAAGGGGAATTTCTGATTTTTGCCCTGAAATAAAGAGAATTTCTGTCTTTTTGCCCCAAAATAATGTGAATTTCTGCATTTTCCCTCAAAATTAGGGGAATATGTGCAATTTTGCTTCAAAATACGGGGAATTTTTGCCTTATTGAACTAAAATAAAGGAATTTCTGCATTTTTGCACCAATATAAGGGGAATTTCTGAAATTTTGCTCCAAAATACGGGGAATTTTTGCCTTATTGCCAGAAATAAAGTGGAATTTCTGCCTTTTTGCCCTGAAATATTTGAAATTTCCTCAATTTTACCCCAGAATAAGGGGAATTTCTGTTTTTGGCCCCAAAATTAGGAGAATTTCTGCTTTTTGCCCCAAATTAAGGCAAATTTTTGACTTTTTGCCCTGAAATAAGTAAAAATTCTACAATTTTGCTCCAAAATAAGGAGAATTTCTGCCTTTTTGCCAAAATAAGGGGAATTTCAGCATTTTACCTTCAAATAAGGGGAATTTCCGCATTTTTGCCACAAAATATGAGGAATTTCTGCCTTTTTGCCCCAAAATAACGGGAATTTCAGCCTTTTTACCCCAAAATAAGGGGAATTTCTGCCTTTTGCCCAAAATATGGGGAATTTCTGACATTTTGTTCCAAAATAAGGAAAATTTCTTCAATTTTGTACCAAAATAAAAGAAATTTCTGCTTTCTGCCCCAAAATAAAAGTAATTTCTGACTTTTTGCCCTGAAATAAATGAAATTTCTGAAATTTTGCCCGAAAATAAGAGAAATTTGTGCCTTTTTGCCCCAAAAAGAGGGGAATTTCTGCCTTTTAACCCCAAAATATGAGGAATTTCAGCATTTTACCTCAAAATAATAGGAATTTCAGCCTTTTTGCACCAAAATATGGGGAATTTCTGCCTTTTTGCCACAAAATAAGAAAAATTTCTGCAATTCTGTACCAAAATAAAAGAAATTTCTAAAATTTTGCCCCCAAATAAAGGAAACTTCTGATTTTTGCCCCTAAATAAGGAGAATTTCTCTATTTTTGCCCCCCAAAAAAGGGAATTTCTGCCTTTTTGACCCAAAATTAGGGGAGTTTCTGCAATTTTGCTCTAAAATACGGGGATTTTCTGCCTTTTTCGCAGAAAATAAGGGGAATTTCTGCCATTTTGCCGCAAAATAAGTGAAATTTCTGCAGTTTTACCCCAAAATGAGGGGAATATCTGCCTTTTTGCCCCAATATTATGGGAATTTCTGCAATTTTGCTCCAAAATACAGAGAATTTCTGCCTTTTTGCCCGAAAATAAAGGGAATGTATACCTTTTTGCCATAAAAAGGGAAATTTTTTCATTTTTACCCCAAAATAAGGGGATTTTCCGCCTTTTTGACTCAAAATAAGTGCAATTTCTGACTTTTTTCCAAAAATAAATGGAATTTCTGTATTTTTGCCCTAAAATAAGGGGAATTTCCGACTTTTTGCCCTGAAATAAGTTAAATTTCAAAAATTTTTCCCCAAAATAATTGAAATTTCTGCAATTTTGCCCCAAAATAAGGGAAATTTCTGTATTTTTGCCCCAAAATAAGGGAAATTTCTGCCTTTTTACCTCAAAATAAGGGGAATTTCTGCATTTTTGCCACAAAATATAAGAAGTTTCTGCCTTTTTGCCCCAAAATAAGAAAAATTTCTGCCTTTTTTCCATGAAATAAGTGAAATTTCTGCAATTTTGGCCCAAAAAATTGAAATTTCTGCAATTTTGTCCCAAAATAAAGGAAATTTCTGGAATTTTGCCCCAAAATATGGGGAATTTCTGACTTTTTGCCCTGAAATAAGGAGAATTTCTGTCTTTTTGCACCAAAATAATGTGAATTTCTGCATTTTCCCTCAAAATTAGGGGAATATGTGCAATTTTGCTTCAAAATACGGGGAATTTTTGCCTTATTGCACCAAAATAAAAGGAATTTCTGCATTTTTGCACCAATATAAGGGGAATTTCTGAAATTTTGCTCCAAAATACGGGGAATTTTTGCCTTATTGCACGAAATAAAGTGGAATTTCTGCCTTTTTGCCCTGAAATATGTGAAATTTCCGCAATTTTACCCCAAATTAGAGGAATTTCTGTTTTTGGCCTCAAAATTAGGAGAATTTCTGCTTTTTGCCCCAAATTAATGCAAATTTCTGACTTTTTGCCCTGAAATAAGTGAAATTTCTGCAATTTTGCCCCAAAATAAGGGGAATTTCTACTTTTTTGCCAAAATAAGGGGAATTTCAGCATTTTACCTTCAAATAAGGGGAATTTCTGCCTTTTTGCCACAAAATATGTGGAATTTCTGCCTTATTGCCCCCAAATAAGGAAAATTTTTGCTTTTCTGCCCCAAATAATGGGAATTTCTGCCTTTTTGCCACAAAGTAAAGGGAATTTCTGCCTTTTTTCCCCAAAATAATGGGAATTTCAGCCTTTTTTACCCCAAAATAAGGGGAATTTCTGCCTTTTGCCCAAAATATGGGGAATTTCTGCCTTTTTGTTCCAAAATAAGAAAAATTTCTTCAATTTTGTACCAAAATAAAAGAAATTTCTGCTTTCTGCCCCAAAATAAAAGTAATTTCTGACTTTTTGCCCTGAAATAAATGAAATTTCTGCAATTTTGCCTGAAAATAAGGGAAATTTGTGCCTTTTTGCCCCTAAATGAGGGGAATATCTGCCTTTTAACCCCAAAATATGAGGAATTTCAGCATTTTACCTCAAAAAAAGGGGAATTACAGCCTTTTTGCACCAAAATATGAGGAATTTCTGCCTTTTTGCCACAAAATAAGAAAAATTTCTTCAACTCCTTAACAAAATAAAAGAAATTTCTAAAATTTTTCCCCAAAATAAGGGAAATTTCTGATTTTTGCCCCGAAATAAGGAGAATTTCTGTATTTTTGCCCCCCAAAGAAAGGAATTTCTGCGTTTTTGCCCAAAAAGTAGGCGAGTTTCTCCAATTTTGCTTCAAAGTACAGGGAATTTCTGCCTCTTTTCCCGAAAATAAGGGGTACTTCTGGCTATTTGCCCCAAATAAAGCGAATTTCTGCATTTTTGCACCAATATTTAGGGAATTTCTGCAATTTTGCTTTAAAATACGGGGAATTTCTGACTTTTTCCCAAAATTAAGGGGATTTTCTGTCTTTTTGCCCACAAACAAGGGAAATTTCTGCAATTTTATCACAAAATAAAAGAAATTTCTGCCTTTATGCCCTAAAATAACGGGAATTTCTGCTTTTTTGCCCTGTAATATGTGAAATGTCTGCAATTTTACCCCAAAATAAGGTGAATTTCTGCTTTTTGCCCCAAAATAATGGGAATTTCTGCATTTTTGCCCCAAAATATGAAAAATTTTTGCTTTTTTTCTCTGAAATATTTGAAATTTCTGCAATTTTGCCTTAAAATAAAAGAAATTTCTGCAATTTTTCCCCATAATAAAAAAATTTTTTGCAATTTTGCCCCAAAATAAAGGGGATTTCTGTTTTTTGTCCCCAAATAAAAGAAATTTCTGCAATTTTGCCCTAAAATAAGGGGAATTTCTTCCTTTTGCCCCAAAATAAGGAGAATTTCTGCCTTTTTGCTCCAAAACAAAGAAAATTACTGCATGTTTTACGCCAAAATTAGGTGAATTTCTACAATTTTGCTCCAAAATACGGGGATTTTCTGCCTTTTTCGCAGAAAATAAGGGGAATTTCTGCCATTTTGCCGCAAAATAAGTGAAATTTCTGCAGTTTTACCCCAAAATAAGGGGAATTTCTGCTTTTTTGCCCCAATGTTAGGGGAATTTCTGCAATTTTGCTCCAAAATACAGAGAATTTCTGCCTTTTTGCCAGAAAATAAAAGGAATGTATAACATTTTGCCATAAAAAGGGAAATTTCTTCATTTTTACCCTAAAATAAGGGAATTTTCCACCTTTTTGACTCAAAATAAGTGCAATTTTTGACTTTTTTCCAAAAATAAATGGAATTTCTGTCTTTGTGCCCCAAAATAAGGGGAATTTCCGACTTTTTGCCCTGAAATAAGTTAAATTTCAAAAATTTTTCCTTAAAATAATTGAAATTTCTGCAATTTTGCCCCAAAGTAAGGGGAATTTCTGTATTTTTGCCCCAAAATAAGGGAAATTTCTGCCTTTTTTCCCTGAAATAAGTGAAATTTCTGCAATTTTGGCCCAAAAAATTAAAATTTCTGCAATTTTGTCCCAAAATAAAGGAAATTTCTGTAATTTTGCCCCAAAATAAGGGGAATTTCTGACTTTTTGCCCTGAAATAAGGAGAATTTCTGTCTTTTTGCCCCAAAATAATGTGAATTTCTGCATTTTCCCTCAAAATTAGGGGAATATGTGCAATTTTGCTTCAAAATACAGGGAATTTTTGCCTTATTGAACCAAAATATAGGAATTTCTGCATTTTTGCACCAATATAAGGGGAATTTCTGAAATTTTGCTCCAAAATACGGGGAATTTTTGCCTTATTGCCAGAAATAAAGTGGAATTTCTGCCTTTTTGCCCTGAAATATTTGAAATTTCTGCAATTTTACCCCAAAATAAGGGGAATTTCTGTTTTGGCCCCAAAATTAGGAGAATTTCTGATTTTGCCCCAAATTAAGGCAAATTTCTGACTTTTTGCCCTGATATAAGTGAAATTTCTGCAATTTTGCACCAAAATAAGGAGAATTTCTGCCTTTTTGCCAAAATAAGGGGAATTTCAGCATTTTACCTTCAAATAAGGGGAATTTCTTACTTTTTGCCACAAAATATGGGGAATTTCTGCCTTTTTGCCCCAAAATAACGGGAATTTCAGCCTTTTTACCCCAAAATAAGGGGAATTTCTGCATTTTTGTCCCAAAATATGAAAAATTTTTGCTTTTTTTCTCTGAAATATGTGAAATTTCTGCAATTTTGCCTTAAAATAAAAGAAATTTCTGCAATTTTTCCCCATAATAAAAAAATTTTTTGCAATTTTGCCACAAAATAAAGGGAATTTCTGTTTTTTGTCCCCAAATAAGGGAAATTTCTGCAATTTTGCCCTAAAATAAGGAGAATTTCTTCCTTTTGCCCCAAAATAAGGAGAATTTTTGCCTTTTTGCCCCAAAACAAGAAAATTACTGCATGTTTTACGCCAAAATTAGGTGAATTTCTGCAATTTTGCTCCAAAATACGGGGATTTTCTGCCTTTTTCGAAGAAAATAAGGGGAATTTCTGCCATTTTGCCAAAAACAAGTGAAATTTCTGCAGTTTTACCCCAAAATAAGGGGAATTTCTGCCTTTTGCCCCAATATTAGGGGAATTTCTGCAATTTTGCTCCAAAATACAGAGAATTTATGCCTTTTTGCCTGAAAATAAAGGGAATGTATACCTTTTTGCCATAAAAATGGAAATTTCTTCATTTTTACCCCAAAATAAGGGGATTTTCCACCTTTTTGACTCAAATTAAGTGCAATTTCTGATTTTTTCCAAAAATAAATGGAATTTCTGTATTTTTTCCCCAAAATAAGGGGAATTTCCGACTTTTTGCCCTGAAATAAGTTAAATTTCAAAAATTTTTCCCCAAAATAATTGAAATTTCTGCAATTTTGCCCCAAAATAAGGGAAATTTCTGTATTTTTGCCCCAAAATAAGGGAAATTTCTGCCTTTTTACCACAAAATAAGGGGAATTTCTGCATTTTTGCCACAAAATATAAGGAATTTCTGCTTTTTGCCCCAAAATAAGAAAAAATTCTGCCTTTTTTTCCTGAAATAAGTGAAATTTCTGCAATTTTGGCCCAAAAAATTGAAATATCTGCAATTTTGTCCCAAAATAAAGAAAATTTCTGGAATTTTGCCCCAAAATAAGGGGAATTTCTGATTTTTGCCCTGAAATAAAGAGAATTTCTGTCTTTTTGCCCCAAAATAATGTGAATTTCTGCATTTTCCCTCAAAATTAGGGGAATATGTGCAATTTTGCTTCAAAATACGGGGAATTTTTGCCTTATTGAACCAAAATAAAGGAATTTCTGCATTTTTGCACCAATATAAGGGGAATTTCTGAAATTTTGCTCCAAAATACGGGGAATTTTTGCCTTATTGCCAGAAATAAAGTGGAATTTCTGCCTTTTTGCCCTGAAATATTTGAAATTTCCGCAATTTTACCCCAGAATAAGGGGAATTTCTGTTTTTTACCCCAAAATTAGGAGAATTTCTGCTTTTTGCCCCAAATTAAGGCAAATTTTTGACTTTTTGCCCTGAAATAAGTAAAAATTCTGCAATTTTGCTCCAAAATAAGGAGAATTTCTGCCTTTTTGCCAAAATAAGGGGAATTTCAGCATTTTACCTTCAAATAAGGGGAATTTCCGCATTTTTGCCACAAAATATGAGGAATTTCTGCCTTTTTGCCCCAAAATAACGGGAATTTCAGCCCTTTTACACCAAAATAAGGGGAATTTCTGCCTTTTGCCCAAAATATGGGGAATTTCTGACATTTTGTTCCAAAATAAGGAATATTTCTTCAATTTTGTACCAAAATAAAAGAAATTTCTGCTTTCTGCCCCAAAATAAAAGTAATTTCTGACTTTTTGCCCTGAAATAAATGAAATTTCGGAAATTTTGCCCAAAAATAAGAGAAATTTGTGCCTTTTTGCCCCAAAAAGAGGGGAATTTCTGCCTTTTAACCCCAAAATATGAGGAACTTCAGCATTTTACCTCAAAATAATAGGAATTTCAGCCTTTTTGCACCAAAATATGGGGAATTTCTGCCTTTATGCCACAAAATAAGAAAAATTTCTGCAATTCTGTACCGAAATAAAAGAAATTTCTAAAATTTTGCACCAAATATAGGAAACTTCTGATTTTTGCCCCTAAATAAAAAGAATTTCTGTAATTTTGCCCCCCAAAAAAGGGAATTTCTGCCTTTTTGACCCAAAATTAGGGGAGTTTCTGCAATTTTGCTCTAAAATACGGGGATTTTCTGCCTTTTTCGCAGAAAATAAGGGGAATTTCTGCCATTTTGCCGCAAAATAAGTGAAATTTCTGCAGTTTTACCCCAAAATGAGGGGAATATCTGCCTTTTTGCCCCAATATTAGGGGAATTTCTGCAATTTTGCTCCAAAATACAGAGAATTTCTGCCTTTTTGCCCGAAAATAAAGGGAATGTATACCTTTTTGCCATAAAAAGAGAAATTTTTTCATTTTTACCCCAAAATAAGGGGATTTTCCGCCTTTTTGACTCAAAATAAGTGCAATTTCTGACTTTTTACCAAAAATAAATGGAATTTCTGTATTTTTGCCCCAAAATAAGGGGAATTTCTGACTTTTTGCCCTGAAATAAGTTAAATTTCAAAAATTTTTCCCCAAAATAATTGAAATTTCTGCAATTTTGCCCCAAAATAAGGGAAATTTCTGTATTTTTGCCCCAAAATAAGGGAAATTTCTGCCTTTTTACCTCAAAATAAGGGGAATTTCTGCATTTTTGCCACAAAATATAAGGAATTTCTGTTTTTGGCCCAAAATAAGAAAAATTTCTGCCTTTTTTCCATGAAATAAGTGAAATTTCTGCAATTTTGGCCCAAAAAATTGAAATTTCTGCAATTTTGTCCCAAAATAAAGGAAATTTCTGGAATTTTGCCCCAAAATATGGGGAATTTCTGACTTTTTGCCCTGAAATAAGGAGAATTTCTGTCTTTTTGCCCCAAAATAATGTGAATTTCTGCATTTTCCCTCAAAATTAGGGGAATATGTGCAATTTTGCTTCAAAATACGGGGAATTTTTGCCTTATTGCACCAAAATAAAAGGAATTTCTTCATTTTTGCACCAATATAAGGGGAATTTCTGAAATTTTGCTCCAAAATACGGGGAATTTTTGCCTTATTGCACGAAATAAAGTGGAATTTCTGCCTTTTTGCCCTGAAATATTTGAAATTTCCGCAATTTTACCCCAAATTAGAGGAATTTCTGTTTTTGGCCCCAAAATTAGGAGAATTTCTGCTTTTTCCCCAAATTAAGGCAAATTTCTGACTTTTTGCCCTGAAATAAGGGAAATTTCTGCAATTTTGCCCCAAAATAAGGGGAATTTCTGCTTTTTTGCCAAAATAATAGGAATTTCAGCATTTTACCTTCAAATAAGGAGAATTTCTGCCTTTTTGCCACAAAATATGTGGAATTTCTGCCTTATTGCCCCCAAATAAGGAAAATTTTTGCTTTTCTGCCCCAAATAATGGGAATTTCTGCCTTTTTGCCACAAAGTAAAGGGAATTTCTGCCTTTTTGCCCCAAAATAATGGGAATTTCAGCCTTTTTACCCCAAAATAAGGGGAATTTCTGCCTTTTGCCCAAAATATGGGGAATTTCTGCCATTTTGTTCCAAACTAAGTAAAATTTCTTCAATTTTGTACCAAAATAAAAGAAATTTCTGCTTTCTGCCCCAAAATAAAAGTAATTTCTGACTTTTTGCCCTGAAATAAATGAAATTTCTGCAATTTTGCCCGAAAATAAGGGAAATTTGTGCCTTTTTTCCCCTAAATGAGGGGAATTTCTGCCTTTTAACCCCAAAATATGAGGAATTTCAGCATTTTACCTCAAAATAAGGGGAATTTCAGCCTTTTTGCACCAAAATATGAGGAATTTCTGCCTTTTTGCCACAAAATAAAAAAAATTTCTGCAATTCCTTACCAAAATAAAAGAAATTTCTAAAATTTTGCCCCAAAATAAGGGAAATTTCTGATTTTTGCCCCGAAATAAGGAGAATTTCTGTATTTTTGCCCCCCAAAGAAAGGAATTTCTGCGTTTTTGCCCAAAAATTAGGGGAGTTTCTGCAATTTTGCTTCAAAGTACAAAGAATTTCTGCCTCTTTTCCCGAAAATAAGGGGTACTTCTGGCTATTTGCCCCAAATAAAGCGAATTTCTGCATTTTTGCACCAATATTTAGGGAATTTCTGCAATTTTGCTTTAAATTACGGGGAATTTCTGACTTTTTCCCAAAATTAAGGGGATTTTCTGCCTTTTTGCCCCCAAACATGGGAAATTTCTGCAATTTTATCCCAAAATAAAAGGAATTTCTGCCTTTATGCCCTAAAATAACGGGAATTTCTGCTTTTTTGCCCTGTAATATGTGAAATGTCTGCAATTTTACGGCAAAATAAGGTGAATTTCTGCTTTTTGCCCCAAAATAATGGGAATTTCTGCATTGTTGCCCCAAAATATGAAAAATTTTTGCTTTTTTTCTCTGAAATATTTGAAATTTCTGCAATTTTGCCTTAAAATAAAAGAAATTTCTGCAATTTTTCCCCATAATAAAAAAATTTTTTGCAATTTTGCCCCAAAATAAAAGGGATTTCTGTTTTTTGTCCCCAAATAAGGGAAATTTCTGCAATTTTGCCCTAAAATAAGGGGAATTTCTTCCTTTTGCCCCAAAATAAGAAGAATTTCTGCCTTTTTGCTACAAAACAAAGAAAATTACTGCATGTTTTACACCAAAATTAGGTGAATTTCTGCAATTTTGCTCCAAAATACGGGGATTTTCTGCCTTTTTCGCAGAAAATAAAAGGAATTTATGCCATTTTGCCGCAAAATAAGTGAAATTTCTGCAGTTTTACCCCAAAATAAGGGGAATTTCTGCTTTTTTGCCCCAATGTTAGGGGAATTTCTGCAATTTTGCTCCAAAATACAGAGAATTTCTGCCTTTTTGCCAGAAAATAAAAGGAATGTATAACTTTTTGCCATAAAAAGGGAAATTTCTTCATTTTTACCCTAAAATAAGGGGATTTTCCGCCTTTTTGACTCAAAATAAGTGCAATTTCTGACTTTTTTCCAAAAATAAATGGAATTTCTGTATTTTTGCCCCAAAATAAGGGAAATTTCCGACTTTTTGCCCTGAAATAAGTTAAATTTCAAAAATTTTTCCTTAAAATAATTGAAATTTCTGCAATTTTGCCCCAAAGTAAGGGGAATTTCTGTATTTTTGCCCCAAAATAAGGGAAATTTCTGCATTTTTACCTCAAAATAAGGGGAATTTCTGCATTTTTGCCACAAAATATAAGGAATTTGTTTTTGCCCCAAAATAAGAAAAATTTCTGCCTTTTTTCCCTGAAATAAGTGAAATTTCTGCAATTTTGGCCCAAAAAATTAAAATTTCTGCAATTTTGTCCCAAAATAAAGGAAATTTCTGGAATTTTGCCCCAAAATAAGGGGAATTTCTGACTTTTTGCCCTGAAATAAAGAGAATTTCTGTCTTTTTGCCCCAAAATAATGTGAATTTCTGCATTTTCCCTCAAAATTAGGGGAATATGTGCAATTTTGCTTCAAAATACGGGGAATTTTTGCCTTATTGAACAAAAATAAAGGAATTTCTGCATTTTTGCACCAATATAAGGGGAATTTCTGAAATTTTGCTCCAAAATACGAGGAATTTTTGCCTTATTGCCAGAAATAAAGTGGAATTTCTGCCTTTTTGCCCTGAAATATTTGAAATTTCCGCAATTTTACCCCAAAATAAGGGGAATTTCTGTTTTTGGCCCCAAAATTAGGAGAATTTCTGATTTTGCCCCAAATTAAGGCAAATTTCTGACTTTTTGCCCTGAAATAAGTGAAATTTCTGCAATTTTGCACCAAAATAAGGAGAATTTCTGCCTTTTTGCCAAAATAAGTGGAATATCAGAATTTTACCTTCAAATAAGGGGAATTTCTGCCTTTTTGCCACAAAATATGGGGAATTTCTGCCTTTTTGCCCCAAAATAATGGGAATTTCAGCCTTTTTACCCCAAAATAAGGGGAATTTTTGCATTTTTGCCCCAAAATATGAAAAATTTTTGCTTTTTTTCTCTGAAATATGTGAAATTTCTGCAATTTTGCCTTAAAATAAAAGAAATTTCTGCAATTTTTCCCCATAATAAAAAAATTTTTTGCAATTTTGCCGCAAAATAAAGGGAATTTCTGTTTTTTGTCCCCAAATAAGGGAAATTTCTGCAATTTTGCCCTAAAATAAGGAGAATTTCTTCCTTTTGCCCCAAAATAAGGAGAATTTCTGCCTTTTTGCCCCAAAACAAAGAAAATTACTGTATGTTTTACGCCAAAATTAGGTGAATTTCTGCAATTTTGCTCCAAAATACGGGGATTGACTGCATTTTTCGCAGAAAATAAGGGGAATTTCTGCCATTTTGCCGCAAAATAAGTGAAATTTCTGCAGTTTTACCCCAAAATAAGGGGAATTTCTGCATTTTTGCCACAAAATATAAGGAATTTCTGCTTTTTGGCCCAAAATAAGAAAAATGTCTGCCTTTTTTTCCTGAAATAAGTGAAATTTCTGCAATTTTGTCCCAAAAAATTAAAATTTCTGCAATTTTGTTCCAAAATAAAGAAAATTTCTGGAATTTTGCCCCAAAATAAGGGGCATTTCTGATTTTTGCCCTTAAATAAAGAGAATTTCTGTCTTTTTGCCCCAAAATAATGTGAATTTCTGCATTTTCCCTCAAAATTAGGGGAATATGTGCAATTTTGCTTCAAAATACGGGGAATTTTTGCCTTATTGAACCAAAATAAAGGAATTTGTGCATTTTTGCACCAATATAAGGGGAATTTCTGAAATTTTGCTCCAAAATACGAGGAATTTTTGCCTTATTGCCAGAAATAAAGTGGAATTTCTGCCTTTTTGCCCTGAAATATTTGAAATTTCCGCAATTTTACCCCAAAATAAGGGGAATTTCTGTTTTTGGCCCCAAAATTAGGAGAATTTCTGATTTTGCCCCAAATTAAGGCAAATTTCTGACTTTTTGCCCTGAAATAAGTGAAATTTCTGCAATTTTGCACCAAAATAAGGAGAATTTCTGCCTTTTTGCCAAAATAAGTGGAATTTCAGAATTTTACCTTCAAATAAGGGGAATTTCTGCCTTTTTGCCACAAAATATGGGGAATTTCTGCCTTTTTGCCCCAAAATAATGGGAATTTCAGCCTTTTTACCCCAAAATAAGGGGAATTTTTGCATTTTTGCCCCAAAATATGAAAAATTTTTGCTTTTTTTCTCTGAAATATGTGAAATTTTTGCAATTTTGCCTTAAAATAAAAGAAATTTCTGCAATTTTTCCCCATAATAAAAAAATTTTTTGCAATTTTGCCGCAAAATAAAGGGAATTTCTGTTTTTTGTCCCCAAATAAGGGAAATTTCTGCAATTTTGCCCTAAAATAAGGAGAATTTCTTCCTTTTGCCCCAAAATAAGGAGAATTTCTGCCTTTTTGCCCCAAAACAAAGAAAATTACTGTATGTTTTACGCCAAAATTAGGTGAATTTCTGCAATTTTGCTCCAAAATACGGGGATTGACTGCATTTTTCGCAGAAAATAAGGGGAATTTCTGCCATTTTGCCGCAAAATAAGTGAAATTTCTGCAGTTTTACCCCAAAATAAGGGGAATTTCTGCATTTTTGCCACAAAATATAAGGAATTTCTGCTTTTTGGCCCAAAATAAGAAAAATTTCTGCCTTTTTTTCCTGAAATAAGTGAAATTTCTGCAATTTTGTCCCAAAAAATTAAAATTTCTGCAATTTTGTTCCAAAATAAAGAAAATTTCTGGAATTTTGCCCCAAAATAAGGGGAATTTCTGATTTTTGCCCTGAAATAAAGAGAATTTCTGTCTTTTTGCCCCAAAATAATGTGAATTTCTGCATTTTCCCTCAAAATTAGGGGAATATGTGCAATTTTGCTTCAAAATACGGGGAATTTTTGCCTTATTGAACCAAAATAAAGGAATTTCTGCATTTTTGCACCAATATAAGGGGAATTTCTGAAATTTTGCTCCAAAATACGGGGAATTTTTGCCTTATTGCCCGAAATAAAGTGGAATTTCTGCCTTTTTGCCCTGAAATATTCGAAATTTCCGCAATTTTACCCCAGAATAAGGGGAATTTCTGTTTTTGGCCCCAAAATTAGGAGAATTTCTGCTTTTTGCCCCAAATTAAGGCAAATTTTTGACTTTTTGCCCTGAAATAAGTAAAAATTCTTCAATTTTGCTCCAAAATAAGGAGAATTTCTGCCTTTTTGCCAAAATAAGGGGAATTTCAGCATTTTACCTTCAAATAAGGGGAATTTCCGAATTTTTGCCACAAAATATGAGTAATTTCTGCCTTTTTGAACCAAAATAACGGGAATTTCAGCCTTTTTACCCCAAAATAAGGGGAATTTCTGCCTTTTGCCCAAAATATGGGGAATTTCTGACATTTTGTTCCAAAATACGGAAAATTTCTTCAATTTTGTACCAAAATAAAAGAAATTTCTGCTTTCTGCCCCAAAATAAAAGTAATTTCTGACTTTTTGCCCTGAAATAAATGAAATTTCTGAAATTTTGCCCGAAAATAAGAGAAATTTGTGCCTTTTTGCCCCCAAAAGAGGGGAATTTCTGCCTTTTAACCCCAAAATATGAGGAATTTCAGCATTTTACCTCAAAATAATAGGAATTTCAGCCTTTTTGCACCAAAATATGGGGAATTTCTGCCTTTTTGCCACAAAATAAGAAAAATCTCTGCAATTATGTAGCAAAATAAAAGAAATTTCTAAAATTTTGCCCCCAAAATAAAGGAAACTTCTGATTTTTGCCCCTAAATAAGGAGAATTTCTGTATTTTTGCCCCCACAAAAAGGGAATTTCTGCCTTTTTGACCCAAAATTAGGGGAGTTTCTGCAATTTTGCTCTAAAATACGGGGATTTTCTGCCTTTTTCGCAGAAAATAAGGGGAATTTCTGCCATTTTGCCGCAAAATAAGTGAAATTTCTGCAGTTTTACCCCAAAATGAGGGGAATATCTGCCTTTTTGCCCCAATATTAGGGGAATTTCTGCAATTTTGCTCCAAAATACAGAGAATTTCTGCCTTTTTGCCCGAAAATGAAGGGAATGTATACCTTTTTCCATAAAAAGGGAAATTTTTTCATTTTTACCCCAAAATAAGGGGATTTTCCGTCTTTTTGACTCAAAATAAGTGAAATTTCTGACTTTTTTCCAAAAATAAATGGAATTTCTGTATTTTTGCCCCAAAATAAGGGGAATTTCCGACTTTTTGCCCTGAAATAAGTAAATTTCAAAAATTTTTTTCCAAAATAATTGAAATTTCTGCAATTTTGCCCCAAAATAAGGGAAATTTCTGTATTTTTGCCCCAAAATAAGGGAAATTTCTGCCTTTTTACCTCAAAATAAGGGGAATTTCTGGATTTTTGCTACAAAATATAAGGAATTTCTGCCTTTTTGCCCCAAAATAAGAAAAATTTCTGCCTTTTTTCCATGAAATATGTGAAATTTCTGCAATTTTGGCCCAAAAAATTGAAATTTCTGCAATTTTGTCCCAAAATAAAGGAAATTTCTGGAATTTTGCCCCAAAATATGGGGAATTTCTGACTTTTTGCCCTGAAATAAGGAGAATTTCTGTCTTTTTGCCCCAAAATAATGTGAATTTCTGCATTTTCCCTCAAAATTAGGGGAATATGTGCAATTTTGCTTCAAAATACGGGGAATTTTTGCCTTATTGCACCAAAATAAAAGGAATTTCTGCATTTTTGCACCAATATAAGGGGAATTTCTGAAATTTTGCTCCAAAATACGGGGAATTTTTGCCTTATTGCCCGAAATAAAGTGGAATTTCTGCCTTTTTGCCCTGAAATATTTGAAATTTCCGCAATTTTACCCCAAATTAGAGGAATTTCTGTTTTTGGCCCCAAAATTAGGAGAATTTCTGCTTTTTGCCCCCAAATTAAGGCAAATTTCTGACTTTTTGCCCTGAAATAAGTGAAATTTCTGCAATTTTGCCCCAAAATAAGGGGAATTTCTGCTTTTTTGCCAAAATAAGGGGAATTTCAGCATTTAACCTTCAAATAAGGGGAATTTCTGCCTTTTTGCCACAAAATATGTGGAATTTCTGCCTTATTGCCCCCAAATAAGGAAAATTTTTGCTTTTCTGCCCCAAATAATGAGAATTTCTGGCTTTTTGCCACAAAGTAAAGGGAATTTCTGCCTTTTTGCCCCAAAATAATGGGAATTTCAGCCTTTTTACCCCAAAATAAGGGGAATTTCTGCCTTTTGCCCAAAATATGGGGAATTTCTGACATTTTGTTCCAAAATAAGGAATATTTCTTCAATTTTGTACCAAAATAAAAGAAATTTCTGCTTTCTGCCCCAAAATAAAACTAATTTCTGACTTTTTGCCCTGAAATAAATGAAATTTCTGCAATTTTGCCTGAAAATAAGGGAAATTTGTGCCTTTTTGCCCCTAAATGAGGGGAATTTCTGCCTTTTAACCCCAAAATACGGGGAATTTCAGCATTTTACCTCAAAATAAGGGGAATTTCAGCCTTTTTGCACCAAAATATGAGGAATTTCTGCCTTTTTGCCACAAAATAAGAAAAATTTCTGCAATTCCTTACCAAAGTAAAAGAAATTTCTAAAATTTTGCCCCAAAATAAGGGAAATTTCTGATTTTTGCCCCGAAATAAGAAGAATTTCTGTATTTTTGCCCCCCAAAAAAAGGAATTTCTGCGTTTTTGCCCAAAAATTAGGGGAGTTTCTGCAATTTTGCTTCAAAGTACAGGGAATTTCTGCCTCTTTTCCCGAAAATAAGGGGTAAATCTGGCTATTTGCCTCAAATAAAGCGAATTTCTGCATTTTTGCACCAATATTTAGGGAATTTCTGCAATTTTGCTTTAAAATACGGGGAATTTCTGACTTTTTCCCAAAATTAAGGGGATTTTCTGCATTTTTGCCCCCAAACAAGGGAAATTTCTGCAATTTTATCCCAAAATAAAAGGAATTTTTGCCTTTATGTTCTAAAATAACGGAAATTTCTGCTTTTTTGCCCTGTAATATGTGAAATGTCTGCAATTTTACCCCAAAATAAGGTGAATTTCTGCTTTTTGCCCCAAAATAATGGGAATTTCTGCATTTTTGCCCCAAAATATGAAAAATTTTTGCTTTTTTTCTCTGAAATATTTGAAATTTCTGCATTTTTGCCTTAAAATAAAAGAAATTTCTGCAATTTTTCCCCATAATAAAAAAAATTTTTGCAATTTTGCCCCAAAATAAAGGGGATTTCTGTTTTTTGTCCCCAAATAAGGGAAATTTCTGCAATTTTGCCCTAAAATTAGGGGAATTTCTTCCTTTTGCCCCAAAATAAGAAGAATTTCTGCCTTTTTGCTCCAAAACAAAGAAAATTACTGCATGTTTTACGCCAAAATTAGGTGAATTTCTGCAATTTTGCTCCAAAATACGGAGATTTTCTGCCTTTTTCGCAGAAAATAAAAGGAATTTCTACCATTTTGCCGCAAAATAAGTGAAATTTCTGAAGTTTTACCCCAAAATAAGGGGAATTTCTGCTTTTTTGTTCCAATGTTAAGGGAATTTCTGCAATTTTGCTCCAAAATACAGAGAATTTCTGCCTTTTTGCCAGAAAATAAAAGGAATGTATAACTTTTTGCCATAAAAAGGGAAATTTCTTCATTTTTACCCTAAAATAAGGGGATTTTCCGCCTTTTTGACTCAAAATAAGTGCAATTTCTGACTTTTTTCCAAAAATAAATGGAATTTCTGTATTTTTGCCCCAAAATAAGGGAAATTTCCGACTTTTTGCCCTGAAATAAGTTAAATTTCAAAAATTTTTCCTTAAAATAATTGAAATTTCTGCAATTTTGCCCCAAAGTAAGGGGAATTTCTGTATTTTTGCCCCAAAATAAGGGAAATTTCTGCATTTTTACCTCAAAATAAGGGGAATTTCTGCATTTTTGCCACAAAATATAAGGAATTTGTTTTTGCCCCAAAATAAGAAAAATTTCTGCCTTTTTTCCCTGAAATAAGTGAAATTTCTGCAATTTTGGCCCAAAAAATTAAAATTTCTGCAATTTTGTCCCAAAATAAAGGAAATTTCTGGAATTTTGCCCCAAAATAAGGGGAATTTCTGAATTTTTGCCCTGAAATAAAGAGAATTTCTGTCTTTTTGCCCCAAAATAATGTGAATTTCTGCATTTTCCCTCAAAATTAGGGGAATATGTGCAATTTTGCTTCAAAATACGGGGAATTTTTGCCTTATTGAACCAAAATAAAGGATTTTCTGCATTTTTGCACCAATATAAGGGGAATTTCTGAAATTTTGCTCCAAAATACGAGGAATTTTTGCCTTATTGCCAGAAATAAAGTGGAATTTCTGCCTTTTTGCCCTGAAATATTTGAAATTTCCGCAATTTTACCCCAAAATAAGGGGAATTTCTGTTTTTGGCCCCAAAATTAGGAGAATTTCTGATTTTGCCCCAAATTAAGGCAAATTTCTGACTTTTTGCCCTGAAATAAGTGAAATTTCTGCAATTTTGCACCAAAATAAGGAGAATTTCTGCCTTTTTGCCAAAATAAGTGGAATTTCAGAATTTTACCTTCAAATAAGGGGAATTTCTGCCTTTTTGCCACAAAATATGGGGAATTTCTGCCTTTTTGCCCCAAAATAATGGGAATTTCAGCCTTTTTACCCCAAAATAAGGGGAATTTTTGCATTTTTGCCCCAAAATATGAAAAATTTTTGCTTTTTTCTCTGAAATATGTGAAATTTCTGCAATTTTGCCTTAAAATAAAAGAAATTTCTGCAATTTTTCCCCATAATAAAAAAATTTTTTGCAATTTTGCCGCAAAATAAAGGGAATTTCTGTTTTTTGTCCCCAAATAAGGGAAATTTCTGCAATTTTGCCCTAAAATAAGGAGAATTTCTTCCTTTTGCCCCAAAATAAGGAGAATTTCTGCCTTTTTGCCCCAAAACAAAGAAAATTACTGTATGTTTTACGCCAAAATTAGGTGAATTTCTGCAATTTTGCTCCAAAATACGGGGATTGACTGCATTTTTCGCAGAAAATAAGGGGAATTTCTGCCATTTTGCCGCAAAATAAGTGAAATTTCTGCAGTTTTACCCCAAAATAAGGGGAATTTCTGCCTTTTTGCCCCAATATTAGGGGAATTTCTGCAATTTTGCACCAAAATACAGAGAATTTCTGCCTTTTTGCCCGAAAATAAAGGGAATGTATACCATTTTGCCATAAAAAGGGAAATTTCTTCATTTTTACCCCAAAAAAGGGGATTTTCCGCCTTTTTGACTCAAAATAAGTGCAATTTCTGACTTTTTTTAAAAATTAAATGGAATTTCTGTTTTTTGCCCCAAAATAAGTGGAATTTCCGAATTTTTGCCCTGAAATATGTTAAATTACAAAAATTTTTTCCCAAAATAATTGAAATTTCTGCAATTTTGCCCCAAAATAAAGGGAATTTCTGTATTTTTGCCCCAAAATAAGGGAAATTTCTGCCTTTTTACCTCAAAATAAGGGGAATTTCTGCATTTTTGCCACAAATTATAAGGAATTTCTGCCTTTTTGCCCCATAATAAAAAAAATTTCTGCCTTTTTTCCCTGAAATAAGTGAAATTTCTGCAATTTTGTCCCAAAATAAAGGAAATTTTTGGAATTTTGCCCCAAAATAAGAGGAATTTCTGACTTTTTGCCCTGAAATAAGGAGAATTTCTGTCTTTTTGCCCCAAAATAATGTGAATTTCTGCATTTTCCCTCAAAATTAGGAAAATATGTGCAATTTTGCTTCAAAATACGGGGTATTTTTGCCTTATTGCACCAAAATAAAAGGAATTTCTGCATTTTTGCACCAATATAAGGGGAATTTCTGAAATTTTGCTCTAAAATACGGGGAATTTTTGCCTTATTGCCCGAAATAAAGTGGAATTTCTGCCTTTTTGCACTGAAATATTTGAAATTTCCGCAATTTTACCCCAAAATAAGGGGAATTTCTGTTTTTGGTCACAAAATTAGAAGAATTTCTGCTTTTTGCCCCAAATTAAGGCAAATTTCTGAATTTTTGCCCTGAAATAAGTGAAATTTCTGCAATTTTGCCCCAAAATAAGGGGAATTTTTGCCTTTTTGCCAAAATAAGGGGAATTTCAGTATTTAACTTCAAATAAGGGGAATTTCTGCCTTTTTGCCACAAAATATGGGGAATTTCTGCCTTATTGCCCCCAAATAATGAAAATTTTTGCTTTTCTGCCCCAATTAATGGGAATTTCTGCTTTTTTGCCACAAAGTAAAGGGAATTTCTGCCTTTTTGCCCCAAAATAATGGGAATTTCAGCCTTTTTACCCCAAAATAAGGGGAATTTCTGCCTTTTGCCCAAAATATGGGGAATTTCTGACTTTTTGTTCCAAAATAAGGAAAATTTCTTCAATTTTGTACCAAAATAAAAGAAATTTCTGCTTTCTGCCCCAAAATAAAATAATTTCTGACTTTTTGCCCTGAAATAAATGAAATTTCTGCAATTTTGCCCGAAAATAAGGGAAATTTGTGCCTTTTTGCCCCAAAATGAGGGTAATTTCTGCCTTTTAACCACAAAATATGGGGAATTTCAGCATTTTACCTCAAAATAAGGGGAATTTCAATCTTTTTGCAACAAAATATAAAAATTTCTGCCTTTTTGCCACAAAATAAGAAAAATTTCTACAATTCTGTAACAAAATAAAAGAAATTTCTAAAATTTTGCCCCAAAATAAGGGAAATTTCTGATTTTTGCCCCGAAATAAGGAGAATTTCTGTATTTTTGTCCCAAAAAAAGGGAATTTCTGCCTTTTTGCCCCAAAATTAGGGGTGTTTCTGCAATTTTGCTTCAAAATACAGGGAATTTCTGCCTCTTTTTCCGAAAATAAGGGGAACTTCTGCCGATTTGCCCCAAATAAAGGGAATTTCTGCATTTTTGCCCCAATATTTAGGAAATTTCTGCAATTGTGCTTTAAAATACGGGGAATTTCTTCCTTTTTGCCCAAAATTAAGGAGATTTTCTGCCTTTTTGCCTCCAAACAATGGAAATTTCTGCAATTTTATCCCAAAATAAAAGAAATTTCTGCCTTTATGCCCTCAAATAATGGGAATTTCTGAATTTTGCCCTGAAATATGTGAAATGTCTGCTATTTTACCCCAAAATAAGGTGAATTTCTGCCTTTTTGCCCCAAAATAATGGGAATTTTTGCCTTTTTGCCCCAAAATATGAAAAATTTTTGCTTTTTTTCTCTGAAATATGTGAAATTTCTGCAATTTTGCCATAAAATAAAAGAAATTTCTGCAATTTTTCCCCATAATAAAGGAATTTTTTGCAATTTTGCCCCAAATAAAGGGAATTTCTGTTTTTTTTCCCCAAATAAGAGAAATTTCTGCAATTTTGCCCTAAAATAAGGGGAATTTCTGTTTTTTGCCCCAAAATAAGAAGAATTTCTGCCTTTTTGCCCCAAAACAAAGAAAATTACTGCATGTTTTACGCCAAAATTAGGTGAATTTCTGCAATTTTGCTCCAAAATACGGGGATTTTCTGCATTTTTCGCAGAAAATAAGGGGAATTTCTGCCATTTTGCCGCGAAATAAGTGAAATTTCTGCAGTTTTACCCCAAAATAAGGGGGATTTTTGCCTTTTTGCCCTAAAATTAGGGGAATTTCTGCAATTTTGCTCCAAAATACGAGGAATTTCTGTCTTTTTGCCCGAAAATAAAGGGAATGTATACCTTTTTGCCTTAAAAAGGGAAATTTCTTCATTTTTACCCCCAAATAAGGGGATTTTCCGCCTTTTTGACTCAAAATAAGTGCAATTTCTGATTTTTTCCAAAAATAAATGGAATTTCTGTCTTTTTGCCCAAAAATAAGGGGAATTTTCGAATTTTTGCCCTGAAATAAGTTAAATTTCAACAATTTTTCACCAAAATAATTGAAATTTCTGCAGTTTTGCCCCAAAATAAGGGGAATTTCTATATTTTTGCCCCAAAATAAAGAAAATTTCTGCCTTTTTACCTCAAAATAAGGGAAATTTCTGCATTTTTTGCCACAAAATATAAGGAATTTCTGCCTTTTTTCCCTGAAATAAGTGAAATTTCTGCAATTTTGGCCCAAAAAAATTGAAATTTCTTCAATTTTGTCCCAAAATAAGAAAAATTTCTGGAATTTTGCCCCAAAATAAGTGGAATTTCTGAGTTTTGCCCCAAAATAAGGAGAATTTCTGTCTTTTTGCCCCAAAATATAGGGAATTTTAGCCTTTTGCCCCACAATTAGGGGAATTTCTGCAATTTTGCTCCAAAATACAGGGAATTTCTGCCTTTTTACGTCAAAATAAGTGAAATTTCTGCCTTTTTACTCAAAAATATACGAAATTTCTGTATTTTCGCCCCAAAATAAATGCAATTTTTGAATTTTGCCCTGAAATAAGTGAAATTTCTGTAATTTTGCCCCAATATTAGGGAGATTTCTGCAATTTTGCCCCAAAATAAAGGAAATTTCTGAAATTTTGCCCCAAAATAAGAAGAATTTCTGATTTTTGCCCTGAAATAAAGAGAATTTCTGTCTTTTTGCCCCAAAATAATGTGAATTTCTGCATTTTCCCTCAAAATTAGGGAAATATGTGCAATTTTGCTTCAAAATACGGGGAATTTTTTCCTTATTGCACCAAAATAAAAGGAATTTCTGCATTTTTGCATCAATATAAGGGGAATTTCTGAAATTTTGCTCCAAAATACGGGGAATTTTTGCCTTATTGCCCGAAATAAAGTGGAATTTCTGCTTTTTTGCCCTGAAATATTTGAAATTTCCGCAATTTTACCCCAAAATAAGGGGAATTTCTGTTTTTGGCCCTAAAATTAGGAGAATTTCTGCTTTTTGCCCCAAATTAAGGCAAATTTCTGACTTTTTGCCCTGAAATAAGTGACATTTCTGCAATTTTGCCCCAAAATAAGGGGAATTTTTGCCTTTTTGCCAAAATAAGGGGAATTTCAGTATTTACCTTCAAATAAGGGGAATTTCTGCCTTTTTGCCACAAAATATGGGGAATTTCTGCCTTATTGCCCCCAAATAATGAAAATTTTTGCTTTTCTGCCCCAATTAATGGGAATTTCTGCCTTTTTGCCACAAAGTAAAGGGAATTTCTGCCTTTTTGCCCCAAAATAATGGGAATTTCAGCCTTTTTACCCCAAAATAAGGGGAATTTCTGCCTTTTGCCCAAAATATGGGGAATTTCTGACTTTTTGTTCCAAAATAAGGAAAATTTCTTCAATTTTGTACCAAAATAAAAGAAATTTCTGCTTTCTGCCCCAAAATAAAAGTAATTTCTGACTTTTTGCCCTGAAATAAATGAAATTTCTGCAATTTTGCCCGTAAATAAGGGAAATTTGTGCCTTTTTGCCCCAAAATGAGGGAAATTTCTGCCTTTTAACCCCAAAATATGGGGAATTTCAGCATTTTACCTCAAAATATAGGGAATTTCAGACTTTTTGCAACAAAATATTAAATTTCTGCCTTTTTGCCACAAAATAAGAAAAATTTCTGCAATTCTGTACCAAAATAAAAGAAATTTCTAAAATTTTGCCCCAAAATAAGGGAAATTTCTGATTTTTGCCCCGAAATAAGGAGAATTTCTGTATTTTTGTCCCAAAAAAAGGGAATTTCTGCCTTTTTGCCCCAAAATTAGGGGAGTTTCTGCAATTTTGCTTCAAAATACAGGGAATTTCTGCCTCTTTTCCCGAAAATAAGGGGAACTTTTGCCGATTTGCGCCAAAAATAGGGAATTTCTGCATTTTTGACGCAATATTTAGGAAATTTCTGCAATTTTGCTTTAAAATACGGGGAATTTCTGTCTTTTTGCCCAAAATTAAGGGGATTTTCTGCCTTTTTGCCCCCAAACAAGGGAAATTTCTGCAATTTTATCCCAAAATAAAAGGAATTTCTGCCTTTATGCCCTCAAATAACGGGAATTTCTGCCTTTTTGCCCTGAAATATGTGAAACGTCTGCAATTTTACCCCAAAATGAGGTGAATTTCTACCTTTTTGCCCAAAAATAATGGGAATTTCTGCCTTTTTGCCCCAAAATATGAAAAATTTTTGCTTTTTTTCTCTGAAATATGTGAAATTTCTGAAATTTTGCCTTATAATAAAAGAAATTGCTGCAATTTTTCCCCATAATAAAGGATTTTTTTGCAATTTTGCCCCAAAATAAAGGGAATTTCTGTTTTTTGTCCCCAAAGAAGGGAAATTTCTGCAAATTTGCCCTAAATTAAGGGGAATTTTTGCCTTTTGCCCCAAAATAAGGAGAATTTCTGCCTTTTTTGCCCCAAAACAAAGAAGATTACTGCATGTTTTACGCCAAAACTAGGTGAATTTCTGCAATTTTGCTCCAAAATACGGGGATTTTCTGCTTTTTTCACAGAAAATAAGGGGATTTTCTGCCATTTTGCCGCGAAATAAGTGAAATTTCTGCAGTTTTACCCCAAAATAAGGGGAATTTCTGCCTTTTTGCCCCAAAATTAGGGGAATTTTTGCAATTTTGCTCTAAAATACGGGGAATTTCTGCCTTTTTGCCCGAAAATAAAGGGAATGTATACCTTTTTGCCATAAAAAGGGAAATTTCTTCATTTTTACCCCCAAATAAAAGGATTTTCCGCCTTTTTGACTCAAAATAAGTGCAATTTCTGACTTTTTTTTAAAAAATAAATGGAATTTCTGTCTTTTTGCCCCAAAACAAGGGGAATTTCTGACTTTTTGCCCTGAAATAAGTTAAATTTCAAAAAATTCTCACCAAAATAATTGAAATTTCTGCAGTTTTGCCCCAAAATAAGGGGAATTTCTGTATTTTTGCCCCAAAATAAGGGAAATTTCTGCCTTTTAACCTCAAAATAAGGGGAATTTCTGCATTTTTTGCCACAAAATATAAGGAATTTCTGCCTTTTTGCCCCACAATAAGAAAAATTTCTGCCTTTTTTCCCTAAAATAAGTGAAATTTCTGCAATTTTGGCCCAAAAAATTGAAATTTCTGCAATTTTGTCCCAAAATAAGAGAAATTTCTTAAATTTTGCCCCAAAATAAGTGGAATTTCTGAGTTTTGCCCCAAAATAAAGAGAATTTCTGTATTTTTGCCCCAATATATAGGGAATTTCTGCCTTTTTGCCCCACAATTAGGGGAATTTCTGCAATTTTGCTCCAAAATACGGGGAATTTCTGTTTTTTTGCCCGAAAATAAGGGGAATGTTTACCTTTTGCCACAAAAAAGGAACATTTCTTCATTTTTGCCCCAAAATAAGAGGAATTTCTGCCTTTTTACGTCAAAATAAGTGAAATTTCTGCATTTTTACTCAAAAATATACGGAATTTCTGTATTTTTGCCCCAAAATAAATGCAATTTTTGAATTTTGCCCTGAAATAAGTGAAATTTCTCCAATTTTGCCTCAAAATAAGGGAAATTTCTGCCTTTGTGCCACCAAATATGGGGAATTTCTGACTTTTTGCCCCAAAATATGGGAAATTTCTGCCTTTTGCCCCCAAATAAGGGGAATTTCAGCCTTTTTACCTCAAAATAAGGTGAATTTCTGCATTTTCGCTACAAAATATTAGGAATTTCTGCCTTTTTGCTCCAAAATAAAAAAATTTCTGCCTTTTTCCCCTGAAATAAGTGAAATATCTGCAATTTTGCCCCTAAATAAGGGGAATTTCTGTCTTTTTGCCTAATAATAAGGGTATCTCTGCCTTTTTGCCCTAAAATTTGGGGAATTTCTGTATTTTTTGCCCAAAATAAAAAAATTTTCTGCAATTTTGTACCAAAATAAAAGTAATTTCTGCCTTTTTGCCCCAAAATAAGAGAAATTTCTGTGTTTTTTCTCTGAAATAAGTAAAATTTCTGTAATTTTGCCCCAAAATAATGGAGATTTCTGCAATTTTGCCCCAAAATAATGGACATTTCTGGAATTTTGCCCCAATATAAGAAGAATTTCTGACTTTTTGCCCTGAAATAAGGAGAATTTCTGTCTTTTTGCCCCAAAATAATGTGAATTTCTACATTTTCCCTCAAAATTAGGGGAATATGTGCAATTTTGCTTCAAAATACGGGGAATTTCTGCCTTATTGCACCAAAATAACGGGAATTACTGCATTTTTGCACCAATATAAGGGGAATTTCTGAAATTTTGCTCCAAAATAGGGGAATTTTCTGCCTTATTGCCAGAAATAATGTGGAATTTCTGCCTTTTTGCCCTGAAATATTTGAAATTTCTGCAATTTTACCCCAAAATAAGGGGAATTTCTGTTTTTGGCCCCAAAATTAGGAGAATTTTTGCTTTTTGCCCCAAAATAAGACAAATTTCTTACTTTTTGCCCTGAAATAAGTGAAAATTCTGCAATTTTGCCCCTAAATAATGGGAATTTCTGCCTTTTTGCCAAAATAAGGGGTATTTAAGCATTTTACCTCCAAATATGGAGAATTTCTGCCTTTTTGCCACAAAATATGGGGAATTTCTGCCTTATTGCCCCCAAATAAGGAAAATTTTTGCATTTCTGCCCCAATTAATGGGAATTTCTGCCTTTTTGCCACAAAGTAAAGAGAATTTCTGCCATTTTGCCCCAAAATAACGGGAATTTCAGCCTTTTTAAAACAAAATAAGGGGAATTTCTGCCTTTTTGCCCCCAAGTAACATGAATTTCTGCCTTTTTGCCCTGAAATATGTGAAATGTCTGCAATTTTACCCCAAAATAAGGTGAATTTATGCCTTTTTGCCCCAAAATAATGGGAATTTCTGCATTTTTGCCACAAAATAAGAAAAATTTTTGCTTTTTTTCTCTGAAATAAGTGAAATTTCTGCAATTTTGCCTTAAAATAAAAGAAATTTTTGCAATTTTTCTTCAAAATAATTGAAATTTCTGCAATTTTGCCCCAAAATAAGGGGAATTTCTGTATTTTTGCCAAAAAATAAGGGAAATTTCTGCCTTTTATCCCCAAATAAGGTGAATTTCAGCCTTTTTAACTAAAAATAAGTTGTAATTTCTGCATTTTTGCTCCAAAATGAGGAAAATTTCTGCCTTTCTTGGCTGAAATAAGTGAAATTTCTGCAATTTTGCCCCAAAATAAGTGATATTTCTGCAATTTTGCCCCAAAATAAGGGAAATTTCTGGAATTTTGCCTCAAAATAAGTGGAATTTCTGAGTTTTGCCCCAAAATAAGGAGAATTTCTGTCTTTTTGCCTCAACAAATAGGGAATTTCTGCTTTTGCCCCACAACTAGAGGATTTTCTGCAATTTTGCTCCAAAATACAAAGAATTTCTGCATTTTTCCCAAAAATAAAGGGAATGTATACATTTTGCCACAAAAAGGGAAATTTCTTCATTTTTGCCCCAAAATAAGAGGAATTTATGCCTTTTTACCTCAAAATAAGTGAAATTTCTGCCATTTTACCCAAAAATAAACGGAATTTCTGTCTTTTTGCCCAAAAATAAAAGGAATTTTTTAATTATGCCATGAAATTAGTGAAATTTCTGCAATTTTGCCCTAAAATAAAAGAAATTTCTGCCTTTGTGCCACAAAATAAAGGGAATTTCTGTCTTTTTGCCCCAAAATAGGAAAAATTTCTGCATTTTTGCCCGTAAATGAGGGGAATTTCAGCCTTTTTACCACAAAATAAGTGAAATTTTTGCAATTTTGCCCTAAAATAAAAGAAATTTCTGCCTTTGTGCCACAAAATAACGGGAATTTCTGTCTTTTTGCCTCAAAATAGGGGAAATTTCTGCCTTTTTGCCCCTAAGTAAGGGAAATTTCAGCCTTTTTACCACAAAATAAGTGAAATTTCTGCAATTTTGCCCCAAAATAAGAAAAATTTCTGGAATTTTGCCCCAAAATAAGTGAAATTTCTGCAATTTTGCCCCAAAATAAGAAAAATTTCTGGAATGTTGCCCCAAAATAAGTTGAATTTCTGAGTTTTGCCCCAAAATAAGGAGAATTTCTGTCTTTTTGCTCCAACATATAAGGAATTTCTGCCTTTTTGCCCCACAATTTTGGGAATATCTGCAATTTTGCTCCAAAATACGGGAAATTTCTGTCTTTTTGCCCGAAAATAAGGGGAATAAATAACTTGTTGCCAAATAAAAGGGAAATTTCTTCATTTTTGCCCCAAAATAAGAGGAATTTATGCCTTTTTACCTTAAAATAAGTGAAATTTCTGCCTTTTTACCCAAAAATAAACGGAATTTCTGTCTTTTTGCCCAAAAATAAAAGGAATTTTTTAATTATGCCATGAAATTAGTGAAATTTCTTCAATTTTGCCCTAAAATAGAAGAAATTTTTGCCTTTGTGCCTCAAAATAAGGGGAATTTCTGTCTTTTTGCCCCAAAATAGGGGAAATTTCTGCCTTTTTGCCCCTAAATGAGGGGAATTTCAGCCTTTTTACCACAAAATAAGTGAAATTTTTGCAATTTTGCCCTAAAATAAAAGAAATTTCTGCCTTTGTGCCACAAAATAAGGGGAATTTCTGTCTTTTTGCCTCAAAATAGGGGAAATTTCTGCCTTTTTGCCCCTAAATAAGGGAAATTTCAGCCTTTTTACCACAAAATAAGTGAAATTTCTGCAATTTTGCCCCAAAATGAAAAATATTTCTGGAATTTTGCCCCAAAATAAGTGAAATTTCTGCAATTTTGCCCCAAAATAAGAAAAATTTCTGGAATTTTGCCCCAAAATAAGTGGAATTTCTGAGTTTTGCCCCAAAATAAGGAGAATTTCTGTCTTTTTGCCCCAACAAAAAGGGAATTTCTGCCTTTTTGCCCCACAACTAGGGGAATTTCTGCAATTTTGCTCCAAAATACGGGGAATTTCTGCTTTTTTTCCCGAAAATAAGGGGAATGTATACCTTTTGTCACAAAAAAGGGAAATTTCTTAATTTTTGCCCCAAAATAAGAGGAATTTCTGCCTTTTTACCTCAAAATAAGTGAAATTTCTGCCTTTTTACCCAAAAATAAACGGAATTTCTTTCTTTTTGCCCCAAAATAAAAGGAATTTTTGAATTATGCCCTGAAATAAGTGAAATTTCTGCAATTTTGCCCCAAAATAAGGGAAATTTCTGCCTTTTTGCCACAAAATAAGGGGAATTTCTGCAATTTTGCAACAAAATACGGAGAATTTCTGCCTTTTTGCCCTAAAATAAAGAAAATGTATACCTTTTTGCCATAAAAAGGGAAATTTCTTCATTTTTACCCCAAAATAAGGAGATTTTCCGCCTTTTTGACTCAAAATAAGTGCAATTTCTGACTTTTTTTCCAAAAATAAATGGAATTTCTGTCTTTTTGCCACAAAATAAAAGGAATATCTGACTTTTTGCCCTGAAATAAATTAAATTTCAAAAATTTTTTCCCAAAATAATTAAAATTTCTGCAGTTTTGCCCCAAAATAAGGGGAATTTCTGTATTTTTGCCCCCAAATAAGGGAAATTTCTGACTTTTTACCTCAAAATAAGGGGAATTTTGCATTTTTTGCCACAAAATATAAGAAATTTCTGCCTTTTTGCCCCACAATAAGAAAAATTTCTCCCTTTTTTCCCTAAAATAAGTGAAATTTCTGCAATTTTGGCCCAAAAAAATTGAAATGTCTGCAATTTTCTCCCAAAATAAGAGAAATTTCTGGAATTTTGCCCCAAAAAGAGTGGAATTTCTTAGTTTTGCCCCAAAATAAGGAGAATTTCTGTCTTTTTGCCCCAACATATAGGGAATTTCTTTTTTTTGCCCCACAATTAGGGGAATTTCTGCAATTTTGCTCCAAAATACGGGGAATTTCTGTTTTTTTGCCCGAAAATAAGGGGAATGTTTAACTTTTGCCACAAAAAAGGAAAATTTCTTCATTTTTGCCCCAAAATAAGAGGAATTTCTGCCTTTTTACATCAAAATAAGTGAAATTTCTGCCTTTTTCTCAAAAATATACGGAATTTCTGTATTTTTGCCCCAAAATAAATGCAATTTTTGAATTTTGCCCTGAAATAAGTGAAATTTCTCCAATTATGCCTCAAAATAAGGGAAATTTCTGCCTTTGTGCCACAAAATGAGGGGAATTTCTGACTTTTTGCCCCAAAATAGGGGAAATTTCTGCCTTTTTGCCTCCAAATAAGGAGAATTTCAGCCTTTTTACCTCAAAATAAGGTGAATTTCTGCATTTTCGCCACAAAATATTAGGAATTTCTGCTATTTTGCTCCAAACTAAAAAAATTTCTGCCTTTTTTCCCTGAAATAAGTGAAATATCTGTTATTTTGCCCCTAAATAAGGGGAATTTTTGTCTTTTTGCCTAATAATAAGGGGAATCTCTGCATTTTTGCCCTAAAATATGGGGAATTTCTGTATTTTTGCCCCAAAATAAAGAAATTTTCTGCAATTTTGTACCAAAATAAAAGTAATTTCTGCCTTTTTACCCCAAAATAGAGAAATTTTGCATTTTTTCCCTGAAACAAGTGAAATTTCTGTAATTTTGCCCCAAAATAAGGGAGATTTCTGCAATTTTGCCCCAAAATAATGGACATTTCTGGAATTTTGCCCCAAAATAAGAAGAATTTCTGTCTTTTTGCCCCAAAATAATGTGAATTTCTGCATTTCCCTCAAAATTAGGGGAATATGTGCAATTTTGCTTCAAAATACGGGGAATTTTTTTTTATTGCACCAAAATAAAAGGAATTTCTGCATTTTTGCACCAATATAAGGGGAATTTCTGAAATTTTGCTCCAAAATACGGGGAATTTTTGCCTTATTGCCGGAAATAAAGTGGAATTTCTGCCTTTTTGCCCTGAAATATTTTAAATTTCCGCAATTTTACCCCAAAATAAGGGGAATCTCTGTTTTAGGCCCCAAAATTAGGAGAATTTCTGCTTTTTGCCCCAAATTAAGGCAAATTTCTGACTTTTTGCCCTGAAATAAGTGAAATTTCTGCAATTTTGCCCCAAAATAAGGGGAATTTCATCATTTTCCCTTCAAATAAGGGGAATTTCTGCCTTTTTGCCACAAAATATAGGGAATTTCTGCCTTATTGCCCCCAAATAAGGAAAATTTTTGCTTTTCTGCCCCAATAATTGGAATTTCTGCCTTTTTGGCACAAAGTAAAGGGAATTTCTGCCTTTTTGCCCCAAATTAACGGGAATTTCAGCCTTTTTACCCCAAAATAAGGGGAATTTCTGCCTTTTGCCCAAAATATGGGGAATTTCTGACTTTTTGTTCCAAAATAAAAAAAATTTCTTCAATTTTGTACCAAAATAAAAGAAATTTCTGCTTTTTGCCCCAAAATAACAGTAATTTCTGACTATTTGCCCTGAAATAAATGAAATTTCTGAAATTTTGCCCGAAAAAAATGGAAATTTGTGCCTTTTTGCCCCACAATGAGGGGAATTTCTGCCTTTTAACCCCAAAATATGGGGAATTTCAGCATTTTACCTCAAAATAAGGGGAATTTCAGCCTTTTTGCACCAAAATATGAAGAATTTCTGCCTTTTTGACACAAAATAAGAAAAGTTTCTGCAATTCCTTACCAAAAGAAAAGAAATTTCTAAAATTTTGCCCCAAAATAAGGGAAATTTCTGATTTTTGCCCCGAAATAAGGAGAATTTCTGTTTTTTTGCCCCCCAAAAAAGGGAATTTCTGCCTTTTTGCCCCAAAATTAGGGGAGTTTCTGCAATTTTGCTGCAAAATACAGGGAATTTCTGCCTCTTTTCCCGAAAATAAGGGGAACTTCTGCCGATTTGCCCCAAATAAAGGGAATTTCTTCATTTTTGCCCCAATATTTAGGGAATTTCTGCAATTTTGTCCCAAAATAAGAGAAATTTCTTAAATTTTGCCCCAAAATAAGTGGAATTTCTGAGTTTTGCCCCAAAATAAAGAGAATTTCTGTCTTTTTGCCCCAACATATAGGGAATTTCTTTTTTTTGCCCCACAATTAGGGGAATTTCTGCAATTTTGCTCCAAAATACCGGGAATTTCTGTTTTTTTGCCCGAAAATAAGGGGAATGTTTAACTTTTGCCACAAAAAAGGAAAATTTCTTCATTTTTGCCCCAAAATAAGAGGAATTTCTGCCTTTTTACGTCAAAATAAGTGAAATTTCTGCCTTTTTCTCAAAATTATACGGAATTTCTGTATTTTTGCCCCAAAATAAATGCAATTTTTGAATTTTGCCCTGAAATAAGTGAAATTTCTCCAATTATGCCTCAAAATAAGGGAAATTTCTGCCTTTGTGCCACAAAATGAGGGGAATTTCTGACTTTTTGCCCCAAAATAGGGGAAATTTCTGCCTTTTTGCCTCCAAATAAGGAGAATTTCAGCCTTTTTACCTCAAAATAAGGTGAATTTCTGCATTTTCGCCACAAAATATTAGGAATTTCTGCTATTTTGCTCCAAACTAAAAAAATTTCTGCCTTTTTTCCCTGAAATAAGTGAAATATCTGTTATTTTGCCCCTAAATAAGGGGAATTTTTGTCTTTTTGCCTAATAATAAGGGGAATCTCTGCATTTTTGCCCTAAAATATGGGGAATTTCTGTATTTTTGCCCCAAAATAAAGAAATTTTCTGCAATTTTGTACCAAAATAAAAGTAATTTCTGCCTTTTTACCCCAAAATAAGAGAAATTTTGCGTTTTTTTTCTGAAACAAGTGAAATTTCTGTAATTTTGCCCCAAAATAAGGGAGATTTCTGCAATTTTGCCCCAAAATAATGGACATTTCTGGAATTTTGCCCCAAAATAAGAAGAATTTCTGACTTTTTGCCCTGAAATAAGGAGAATTTCTGTCTTTTTGCCCAAAAATAATGTGAATTTCTGCATTTCCCTCAAAATTAGGGGAATATGTGCAATTTTGCTTCAAAATACGGGGAATTTTTTTTTATTGCACCAAAATAAAAGGAATTTCTGCATTTTTGCACCAATATAAGGGGAATTTCTGAAATTTTGCTCCAAAATACGGGGAATTTTTGCCTTATTGCCGGAAATAAAGTGAAATTTCTGCCTTTTTGCCCTGAAATATTTTAAATTTCCGCAATTTTACCCCAAAATAAGGGGAATCTCTGTTTTGGGCCCCAAAATTAGGTGAATTTCTGCTTTTTGCCCCAAATTAAGGCAAATTTCTGACTTTTTGCCCTGAAATAAGTGAAATTTCTGCAATTATGCCCCAAAATAAGGGGAATTTCATCATTTTCCCTTCAAATAAGGGGAATTTCTGCCTTTTTGCCACAAAATATGGGGAATTTCTGCCTTATTGCCCCCAAATAAGGAAAATTTTTGCTTTTCTGCCCCAATAATTGGAATTTCTGCCATTTTGCCACAAAGTAAAGGAATTTCTGCCTTTTTGCCCCAAATTAACGGGAATTTCAGCCTTTTTACCCCAAAATAAGGGGAATTTCTGCCTTTTGCCCAAAATATGGGGAATTTCTGACTTTTTGTTCCAAAATAAAAAAAATTTCTTCAATTTTGTACCAAAATAAAAGAAATTTCTGCTTTTTGCCCCAAAATAACAGTAATTTCTGACTATTTGCCCTGAAATAAATGAAATTTCTGAAATTTTGCCCGAAAAAAATGGAAATTTGTGCCTTTTTGCCCCACAATGAGGGGAATTTTTGCCTTTTAACCCCAAAATATGGGGAATTTCAGCATTTTACCTCAAAATAAGGGGAATTTCAGCCTTTTTGCCCCAAAATATGAAGAATTTCTGCCTTTTTGACGCAAAATAAGAAAAGTTTCTGCAATTCTGTACCAAAATAAAAGAAATTTCTAAAATTTTGCCCCAAAATAAGGGAAATTTCTGATTTTTGCCCCGAAATAAGGAGAATTTCTGTTTTTTTGCCCCCCAAAAAAGGGAATTTCTGCCTTTTTGCCCCAAAATTAGGGAAGTTTCTGCAATTTTGCTGCAAAATACAGGGAATTTCTGCCTCTTTTCCCGAAAATAAGGGGAACTTCTGCCGATTTGCCCCAAATAAAGGGAATTTCTTCATTTTTGCCCCAATATTTAGGGAATTTCTGCAATTTTGTCCCAAAATAAGAGAAATTTCTTAAATTTTGCCCCAAAATAAGTGGAATTTCTGAGTTTTGCCCCAAAATAAAGAGAATTTCTGTCTTTTTGCCCCAACATATAGGGAATTTCTTTTTTTTGCCCCACAATTAGGGGAATTTCTGCAATTTTGCTCCAAAATACGGGGAATTTCTGTTTTTTTACCCGAAAATAAGGGGAATGTTTAACTTTTGCCACAAAAAAGGAAAATTTCTTCATTTTTGCCCCAAAATAAGAGGAATTTCTGCCTTTTTACGTCAAAATAATTGAAATTTCTGCCTTTTTCTCAAAAATATACGGAATTTCTGTATTTTTGCCCCAAAATAAATGCAATTTTTGAATTTTGCCCTGAAATAAGTGAAATTTCTCCAATTATGCCTCAAAATAAGGGAAATTTCTGCCTTTGTGCCACAAAATAAGGGGAATTTCTGACTTTTTGCCCCAAAATAGGGGAAATTTCTGCATTTTGCCTCCAAATAAGGAGAATTTCAGCCTTTTTACCTAAAAATAAGGTGAATTTCTGCATTTTCGCCACAAAATATTAGGAATTTCTGCTATTTTGCTCCAAACTAAAAAAATTTCTGCCTTTTTTCCCTGAAATAAGTGAAATATCTGTTATTTTGCCCCTAATAAGGGGAATTTTTGTGTTTTTGCCTAATAATAAGGGGAATCTCTGCAGTTTTGCCCTAAAATATGGGGAATTTCTGTATTTTTGCCCCAAAATAAAGAAATTTTCTGCAATTTTGTACCAAAATAAAAGTAATTTCTGCCTTTTTGCCCCAAAATAAGAGAAATTTTGCGTTTTTTCCCTGAAACAAGTGAAATTTCTGTAATTTTGCCCCAAAATAAGGGAGATTTCTGCAATTTTGCCCCAAAATAATGGACATTTCTGGAATTTTGCCCCAAAATAAGAAGAATTTCTGACTTTTTGCCCTGAAATAAGAAGAATTTCTGTCTTTTTGCCCCAAAATAATGTGAATTTCTGCATTTCCCTCAAAATTAGGGGAATATGTGCAATTTTGCTTCAAAATACGGGGAATTTTTTTTTATTGCACCAAAATAAAAGGAATTTCTGCATTTTTGCACCAATATAAGGGGAATTTCTGAAATTTTGCTCCAAAATACGGGGAATTTTTGCCTTATTGCCGGAAATAAAGTGGAATTTCTGCCTTTTTGCCCTGAAATATTTTAAATTTCCGCAATTTTACCCCAAAATAAGGGGAATCTCTGTTTTGGGCCCCAAAATTAGGAGAATTTCTACTTTTTGCCCCAAATTAAGGCAAATTTCTGACTTTTTGCCCTGAAATAAGTGAAATTTCTGCAATTTTGCCCCAAAATAAGGGGAATTTCATCATTTTCCCTTCAAATAAGGGGAATTTCTGCCTTTTTGCCACAAAATACGGGGAATTTCTGCCTTATTGCCCCCAAATAAGGAAAATTTTTGCTTTTCTGCCCTAATAATTAGAATTTCTGCCTTTTTGCCACAAAGTAAAGGGAATTTCTGCCTTTTTGCCCCAAATTAACGGGAATTTCAGCCTTTTTACCCCAAAATAAGGGGAATTTCTGCCTTTTGCCCAAAATATGGGGAATTTCTGACTTTTTGTTCCAAAATAAAAAAAATTTCTTCAATTCTGTACCAAAATAAAAGAAATTTCTGCTTTTTGCCCCAAAATAACAGTAATTTCTGACTATTTGCCCTGAAATAAATGAAATTTCTGCAATTTTGCCCGAAAAAAATGGAAATTTGTGCCTTTTTGCCCCACAATGAGGGGAATTTCTGCCTTTTAACCCCAAAATATGGGGAATTTCAGCATTTTACCTCAAAATAAGGGGAATTTCAGCCTTTTTGCACAAAAATATGAAGAATTTCTGCCTTTTTGACACAAAATAAGAAAAATTTCTTCAATTCTGTACCAAAATAAAAGAAATTTCTAAAATTTTGCCCCAAAATAAGGGAAATTTCTGATTTTTGCCCCGAAATAAGGAGAATTTCTGTTTTTTTGCCCCCCAAAAAAGGGAATTTCTGCCTTTTTGCCCCAAAATTAGGGGAGTTTCTGAAATTTTGCTTCAAAATACAGGGAATTTCTGCCTCTTTTCCCGAAAATAAGGGGAACTTCTGCCGATTTGCCCCAAATAAAGGGAATTTCTGCATTTTTGCCCCAATATTTAGGGAATTTCTGCAATTTTGTCCCAAAATAAGAGAAATTTCTTAAATTTTGCCCCAAAATAAGTGGAATTTCTGAGTTTTGTTCCAAAATAAAGAGAATTTCTGTCTTTTTGCCCCAACATATAGGGAATTTCTTTTTTTTGCCCCACAATTAGGGGAATTTCTGCAATTTTGCTCCAAAATACGGGGAATTTCTGTTTTTTTGCCCGAAAATAAGGGGAATGTTTACCTTTTGCCACAAAAAAGGAACATTTCTTCATTTTTGCCCCAAAATAAGAGGAATTTCTGCCTTTTTACGTCAAAATAAGTGAAATTTCTGCCTTTTTACTCAAAAATATACGGAATTTCTGTATTTTTGCCCCAAAATAAATGCAATTTTTGAATTTTGCCCTGAAATAAGTGAAATTTCTCCAATTATGCCTCAAAATAAGGGAAATTTCTGCCTTTGTGCCACAAAATAAGGGGAATTTCTGACTTTTTGCCCCAAAATAGGGGAAATTTCTGCCTTTTTGCCACCAAATAAGGAGAATTTAAGCCTTTTTACCTCAAAATAAGGTGAATTTCTGCATTTTCGCCACAAAATATTAGGAATTTCTGCTATTTTGCTCCAAACTAAAAAAATTTCTGCCTTTTTTCCCTGAAATAAGTGAAATATCTGTTACTTTGCCCCTAAAAAAGGGGAATTTCTGTCTTTTTGCCTAATGATAAGGGGAATCTCTGCATTTTTGCCCTAAAATATGGGGAATTTCTGTATTTTTGCCCCAAAATAAAGAAATTTTCTGCAATTTTGTACCAAAATAAAAGTAATTTCTGCCTTTTTGCCCCAAAATAAGAGAAATTTCTGCGTTTTTTCCCTGAAATAAGTGAAATTTCTGTAATTTTGCCCCAAAATAAGGGAGATTTCTGCAATTTTGCCCCAAAATAATGGACATTTCTGGAATTTTGCCCGAAAATAAGAAGAATTTCTGACTTTTTGCCCTGAAATAAGGAGAATTTCTGTCTTTTTGCCCCAAAATAATGTGAATTTCTGCATTTTCCCTCAAAATTAGGGGAATATGTGCAATTTTGCTTCAAAATACGGGGAATTTTTTTTTTTATTGCACCAAAATAAAAGGAATTTCTGCATTTTTGCACCAATATAAGGGGAATTTCTGAAATTTTGCTCCAAAATACGGGGAATTTTTGCCTTATTGCCGGAAATAAAGTGGAATTTCTGCCTTTTTGCCCTGAAATATTTTAAATTTCCGCAATTTTACCCCAAAATAAGGGGAATCTCTGTTTTGGGCCCCAAAATTAGGAGAATTTCTACTTTTTGCCCCAAATTAAGGCAAATTTCTGACTTTTTGCCCTGAAATAAGTGAAATTTCTGCAATTTTGCCCCAAAATAAGGGGAATTTCATCATTTTCCCTTCAAATAAGGGGAATTTCTGCCTTTTTGCCACAAAATATGGGGAATTTCTGCCTTATTGCCCCCAAATAAGGAAAATTTTTGCTTTTCTGCCCCAATAATTGGAATTTCTGCCTTTTTGCCACAAAGTAAAGGGAATTTCTGCCTTTTTGCCCCAAATTAACGGGAATTTCAGCCTTTTTACCCCAAAATAAGGGGAATTTCTGCCTTTTGCCCAAAATATGAAGAATTTCTGCCTTTTTGACACAAAATAAGAAAAATTTCTGCCATTCTGTACCAAAATAAAAGAAATTTCTAAAATTTTGCCCCAAAATAAGGGAAATTTCTGATTTTTGCCCCGAAATAAGGAGAATTTCTGTTTTTTTGCCCCCCAAAAAAGGGAATTTCTGCCTTTTTGCCCCAAAATTAGGGGAGTTTCTGCAATTTTGCTTCAAAATACAGGGAATTTCTGCCTCTTTTCCCGAAAATAAGGGGAACTTCTGCCGATTTGCCCCAAATAAAGGGAATTTCTGCATTTTTGCCCCAATATTTAGGGAATTTCTGCAATTTTGCTTTAAAATACGGGGAATTTCTGCCTTTTTGCCCAAAATTAAGGGGATTTTCTTCTTTTTTGCCCCCAATCAAGGGAAATTTCTGCAATTTTATCCCAAAATAAAAGGAATTTCTGCCTTTATGCCCTCAAATAACGGGAATTTCTGCCTTTTTGCCCTGAAATATGTGAAACGTCTGCAATTTTACCCCAAAATGAGGTGAATTTCTACCTTTTTGCCCAAAAATAATGGGAATTTCTGCCTTTTTGCCCCAAAATATGAAAAATTTTTGCTTTTTTTCTCTGAAATATGTGAAATTTATGAAATTTTGCCTTATAATAAAAGAAATTGCTGCAATTTTTCCCCATAATAAAGGATTTTTTTGCAATTTTGCCCCAAAATAAACGGAATTTCTGTTACTTGTCCCCAAATAAGGGAAATTTCTGCAAATTTGCCCTAAATTAAGGGGAATTTCTGACTTTTGCCCCAAAATAAGAAGAATTTCTGCCTTTTTTGCCCCAAAACAAAGGAGATTACTGCATGTTTTACGCCAAAACTAGGTGAATTTCTGCAATTTTGCTCCAAAATACGGGGATTTTCTGCATTTTTCACAGAAAATAAGGGGATTTTCTGCCATTTTGCCGCGAAATAAGTGAAATTTCTGCAGTTTTACCCCAAAATAAGGGGAATTTCTGCCTTTTTGCCCCAAAATTAGGGGAATTTTTGCAATTTTGCTCTAAAATACGGGGAATTTCTGCCTTTTTGCCCGAAAATAAAGGGAATGTATACCTTTTTGCCATAAAAAAAGAAATTTCTTCATTTTTACCCCAAAATAAAAGGATTTTCCGCCTTTTTGACTCAAAATAAGTGCAATTTCTGAATTTTTTCCAAAAATAAATGGAATTTCTGTCTTTTTGCCCCAAAATAAGGGGAATTTCTGACTTTTTGCCCTGAAATAAGTTAAATTTCAAAAAATTCTCCCCAAAATAATTGAAATTTCTGCAGTTTTGCCCCAAAATAAGGGGAATTTCTGTATTTTTGCCCCAAAATAAGGGAAATTTCTGCCTTTTAACCTCAAAATAAGGGGAATTTCTGCATTTTTTGCCACAAAATATAAGGAATTTCTGCCTTTTTGCCCCACAATAAGAAAAATTTCTGCCTTTTTTCCCTAAAATAAGTGAAATTTCTGCAATTTTGGCCCAAAAAATTGAAATTTCTGCAATTTTGTCCCAAAATAAGAGAAATTTCTTAAATTTTGCCCCAAAATAAGTGGAATTTCTGAGTTTTGCCCCAAAATAAAGAGAATTTCTGTCTTTTTGCCCCAATATATAGGGAATTTCTGCCTTTTTGCCCCACAATTAGGGGAATTTCTGCAATTTTGCTCCAAAATACGGGGAATTTCTGTTTTTTTGCCCGAAAATTTGGGGAATGTTTACCTTTTGCCACAAAAAAGGAAAATTTCTTCATTTTTGCCCCAAAATAAGAGGAATTTCTGCCTTTTTACGTCAAAATAAGTGAAATTTCTGCCTTTTTACTCAAAAATATACGGAATTTCTGTATTTTTGCCCCAAAATAAATGCAATTTTTGAATTTTGCCCTGAAATAAGTGAAATTTCTCCAATTATGCCTCAAAATAAGGAAATTTCTGCCTTTGTGCCACAAAATAAGGGGAATTTCTGACTTTTTGCCCCAAAATAGGGGAAATTTCTGCCTTTTTGCCACCAAATAAGGAGAATTTCAGCCTTTTTACCTCAAAATAAGGTGAATTTCTGCATTTTCGCCACAAAATATTAGGAATTTCTGCTATTTTTCTCCAAACTAAAAAAATTTCTGCCTTTTTTCCCTGAAATAAGTGAAATATCTGTTATTTTGCCCCTAAATAAGGGGAATTTCTGTCTTTTTGCCTAATAATAAGGGGAATCTCTGCATTTTTGCCCTAAAATATGGGGAATTTCTGTATTTTTGCCCCAAAATAAAGAAATTTTCTGCAATTTTGTACCAAAATAAAAGTAATTTCTGCCTTTTTGCCCCAAAATAAGAGAAATTTCTGCGTTTTTTCCCTGAAATAAGTGAAATTTCTGTAATTTTGCCCCAAAATAAGGGAGATTTCTGCAATTTTGCCCCAAAATAATGGACATTTCTGGAATTTTTCCCCAAAATAAGAAGAATTTCTGACTTTTTGCCCTGAAATAAGGAGAATTTCTGTCTTTTTGCCCCAAAATAATGTGAATTTCTGCATTTTCCCTCAAAATTAGGGGAATATGTGCAATTTTGCTTCAAAATACGGGGAATTTTTTTTTTATTGCACCAAAATAAAAGGAATTTCTGCATTTTTGCACCAATATAAGGGGAATTTCTGAAATTTTGCTCCAAAATACGGGGAATTTTTGCCTTATTGCCGGAAATAAAGTGGAATTTCTGCCTTTTTGCCCTGAAATATTTTAAATTTCCGCAATTTTACCCCAAAATAAGGGGAATCTCTGTTTTGGGCCCCAAAATTAGGAGAATTTCTGCTTTTTGCCCCAAATTAAGGCAAATTTCTGACTTTTTGCCCTGAAATAAGTGAAATTTCTGCAATTTTGCCCCAAAATAAGGGGAATTTCATCATTTTCCCTTCAAATAAGGGGAATTTCTGCCTTTTTGCCACAAAATTTGGGGAATTTCTGCCTTATTGCCCCCAAATAAGGAAAATTTTTGCTTTTCTGCCCCAATAATTGGAATTTCTGCCTTTTTGCCACAAAGTAAAGGGGATTTCTGCCTTTTTGCCCCAAATTAATGGGAATTTCAGCCTTTTTACCCCAAAATAAGGGGAATTTCTGCCTTTTGCCCAAAATATGGGGAATTTCTGACTTTTTGTTCCAAAATAAGGAAAATTTCTTCAATTTTGTACCAAAATAAAAGAAATTTCTGCTTTTTGCCCCAAAATAACAATAGTTTCTGACTATTTGCCCTGAAATAAATGAAATTTCTGCAATTTTGCCCGAAAAAAATGGAAATTTGTGCCTTTTTGCCCCACAATGAGGGGAATTTCTGCCTTTTAACCCCAAAATATGGGGAATTTCAGCATTTTACCTCAAAATAAGGGGAATTTCATCCTTTTTGCACCAAAATATGAAGAATTTCTGCCTTTTTGACACAAAATAAGAAAAATTTCTGCAATTCTGTACCAAAATAAAAGAAATTTCTAAAATTTTGTCCCAAAATAAGGGAAATTTCTGATTTTTGCCCCGAAATAAGGAGAATTTCTGTTTTTTTGCCCCCCAAAAAAGGGAATTTCTGCCTTTTTGCCCCAAAATTAGGGGAGTTTCTGCAATTTTGCTGCAAAATACAGGGAATTTCTGCCTCTTTTCCCGAAAATGAGGGGAACTTCTGCCGATTTGCCCCAAATAAAGGGAATTTCTGCATTTTTGCCCCAATATTTAGGGAATTTCTGCAATATTGTCCCAAAATAAGAGAAATTTCTTAAATTTTGCCCCAAAATAAGTGGAATTTCTGAGTTTTGCCCCAAAATAAAGAGAATTTCTGTCTTTTTGCCCCAACATATAGGGAATTTCTGCCTTTTTGCCCCACAATTAGGGGAATTTCTGCAATTTTGCTCCAAAATACGGGGAATTTCTGTTTTTTTGCCCGAAAATAAGGGGAATGTTTACCTTTTGCCACAAAAAAGGAAAATTTCTTCATTTTTGCCCCAAAATGAGAGGAATTTCTGCCTTTTTACGTCAAAATAAGTGAAATTTCTGCCTTTTTACTCAAAAATATACAGAATTTCTGTATTTTTGCCCCAAAATAAATGCAATTTTTGAATTTTGCCCTGAAATTAGTGAAATTTCTCCAATTATGCCTCAAAATAAGGGAAATTTCTGCCTTTGTGCCACAAAATAAGGGGAATTTTTGACTTTTTGCCCCAAAATAGGGGAAATTTCTGCCTTTTTGCCTCCAAATAAGGAGAATTTCAGCCTTTTTACCTCAAAATAAGGTGAATTTCTGCATTTTCACCACAAAATATTAGGAATTTCTGCTATTTTGCTCCAAACTAAAAAAATTTCTGCCTTTTTTCCCTGAAATAAGTGAAATATCTGTTATTTTGCCCCTAAATAAGGGGAATTTCTGTCTTTTTGCCTAATAATAAGGGGAATCTCTGCATTTTTGCCCTAAAATATGGGGAATTTCTGTATTTTTGCCCCAAAATAAAGAAATTTTCTGCAATTTTGTACCAAAATAAAAGTAATTTCTGCCTTTTTGCCCCAAAATAAGAGAAATTTCTGCGTTTTTTCCCTGAAATAAGTGAAATTTCTGTAATTTTGCCCCAAAATAAGGGAGATTTCTGCAATTTTGCCCCAAAATAATGGACATTTCTGGAATTTTGCCCCAAAATAAGAAGAATTTCTGACTTTTTGCCCTGAAATAAGGAGAATTTCTGTCTTTTTGCCCCAAAATAATGTGAATTTCTGCATTTTCCCTCAAAATTAGGGGAATATGTGCAATTTTGCTTCAAAATACGGGGAATTTTTTTTTATTGCACCAAAATAAAAGGAATTTCTGCATTTTTGCACCAATATAAGGGGAATTTCTGAAATTTTGCTCCAAAATACGGGGAATTTTTGCCTTATTGCCGGAAATAAAGTGGAATTTCTGCCTTTTTGCCCTGAAATATTTTAAATTTCCGCAATTTTACCCCAAAATAAGGGGAATCTCTGTTTTGGGCCCCAAAATTAGGAGAATTTCTGCTTTTTGCCCCAAATTAAGGCAAATTTCTGACTTTTTGCCCTGAAATAAGTGAAATTTCTGCAATTTTGCCCCAAAATAAGGGGAATTTCATCATTTTCCCTTCAAATAAGGGGAATTTCTGCCTTTTTGCCACAAAATATGGGGAATTTCTGCCTTATTGCCCCCAAATAAGGAAAATTTTTGCTTTTCTGCCCCAATAATTGGAATTTCTGCCTTTTTGCCACAAAATAAAGGGTATTTCTGCTTTTTTGCCTCAAATTAACGGGAATTTCAGCCTTTTTACCCCAAAATAAGGGGAATTTCTGCCTTTTGCCCAAAATATGGGGAATTTCTGACTTTTTGTTCCAAAATAAGGAAAATTTCTTCAATTTTGTACCAAAATAAAAGAAATTTCTGCTTTTTGCCCCAAAATAACAGTAATTTCTGACTATTTGCCCTGAAATAAATGAAATTTCTGCAATTTTGCCCGAAAAAAATGGAAATTTGTGCCTTTTTGCCCCACAATGAGGGGAATTTCGGCCTTTTAACCCCAAAATATGGGGAATTTCAGCATTTTACCTCAAAATAAGGGGAATTTCAGCCTTTTTGCACAAATATATGAAGAATTTCTGCCTTTTTGACACAAAATAAGAAAAATTTCTGCAATTCTGTACCAAAATAAAAGAAATTTTTAAAATTTTGCCCCAAAATAAGGGAAATTTCTGATTTTTGCCCCGAAATAAGGAGAATTTCTGTTTTTTTGCCCGCCAAAAAAGGGAATTTCTGCCTTTTTGCCCCAAAATTAGGGAAGTTTCTGCAATTTTGCTGCAAAATACAGGGAATTTCTGCCTCTTTTCCCGAAAATAAGGGGAACTTCTGCCGATTTGCCCCAAATAAAGGGAATTTCTGCATTTTTGCCCCAATATTTAGGGAATTTCTGCAATTTTGCTTTAAAATACGGGGAATTTCTGCCTTTTTGCCCAAAATTAAGGGGATTTTCTTCTTTTTTGCCCCCAATCAAGGGAAATTTCTGCAATTTTATCCCAAAATAAAAGGAATTTTTGCCTTTATGCCCTCAAATAACGGGAATTTCTGCCTTTTTGCCCTGAAATATGTGAAACGTCTGCAATTTTACCCCAAAATGAGGTGAATTTCTACCTTTTTGCCCAAAAATAATGGGAATTTCTGCCTTTTTGCCCCAAAATATGAAAAATTTTTGCTTTTTTTCTCTGAAATATGTGAAATTTCTGAAATTTTGCCTTATAATAAAAGAAATTGCTGCAATTTTTCCCCATATAAAGGATTTTTTTGCAATTTTGCCCCAAAATAAAGGGAATTTCTGTTTTTTGTCCCCAAATAAGGGAAATTTCTGCAAATTTGCCCTAAATTAAGGGGAATTTTTGCCTTTTGCCCCAAAATAAGGAGAATTTCTGCCTTTTTTGCCCCAAAACAAAGAAGATTACTGCATGTTTTACGCCAAAACTAGGTGAATTTCTGCAATTTTGCTCCAAAATACGGGGATTTTCTGCTTTTTTCACAGAAAATAAGGGGATTTTCTGCCATTTTGCCGCGAAATAAGTGAAATTTCTGCAGTTTTACCCCAAAATAAGGGGAATTTCTGCCTTTTTGCCCCAAAATTAGGGGAATTTTTGCAATTTTGCTCTAAAATACGGGGAATTTCTGCCTTTTTGCCCGAAAATAAAGGGAATGTATACCTTTTTGCCATAAAAAGGGAAATTTCTTCATTTTTACCCCAAAATAAAAGGATTTTCCGCCTTTTTGACTCAAAATAAGTGCAATTTCTGACTTTTTTCCAAAAATAAATGGAATTTCTGTCTTTTTGCCCCAAAATAAGGGGAATTTCTGACTTTTAGCCCTGAAATAAGTTAAATTTCAAAAAATTCTCCCCAAAATAATGGAAATTTCTGCAGTTTTGCCCCAAAATAAGGGGAATTTCTGTATTTTTGCCCCAAAATAAGGGAAATTTCTGCCTTTTAACCTCAAAATAAGGGGAATTTCTGCATTTTTTGCCACAAAATATAAGGAATTTCTGCCTTTTTGCCCCACAATAAGAAAAATTTCTGCCTTTTTTCCCTAAAATAAGTGAAATTTCTGCAATTTTGGCCCAAAAAATTGAAATTTCTGCAATTTTGTCCCAAAATAAGAGAAATTTCTTAAATTTTGCCCCAAAATAAGTGGAATTTCTGAGTTTTGCCCCAAAATAAAGAAAATTTCTGTCTTTTTGCCTCAATATATAGGGAATTTCTGCCTTTTTGCCCCACAATTAGGGGAATTTCTGCAATTTTGCTCCAAAATACGGGGAATTTCTGTTTTTTTTGCCCGAAAATAAGGGGAATGTTTACCTTTTGCCACAAAAAAGGAAAATTTCTTCATTTTTGCCCCAAAATAAGAGGAATTTCTGCCTTTTTACGTCAAAATAAGTGAAATTTCTGCCTTTTTACTCAAAAATATACGGAATTTCTGTATTTTTGCCCCAAAATAAATGCAATTTTTGAATTTTGCCCTGAAATAAGTGAAATTTCTTCAATTATGCCTCAAAATAAGGGAAATTTCTGCCTTTGTGCCACAAAATAAGGGGAATTTCTGACTTTTTGCCCCAAAATAGGGGAAATTTCTGCCTTTTTGCCTCCAAATAAGGAGAATTTCAGCCTTTTTACTTCAAAATAAGGTGAATTTCTGCATTTTCGCCACAAAATATTAGGAATTTCTGCTATTTTGCTCCAAACTAAAAAAATTTCTGCCTTTTTTCCCTGAAATAAGTGAAATATCTGTTATTTTGCCCCTAAATAATGGGAATTTCTGTCTTTTTGCCTAATAATAAGGGAAATCTCTGCATTTTTGCCCTAAAATATGGGGAATTTCTGTATTTTTGCCCCAAAATAAAGAAATTTTCTGCAATTTTGTACCAAAATAAAAGTAATTTCTGCCTTTTTGCCCCAAAATAAGAGAAATTTCTGCGTTTTTTCCCTGAAATAAGTGAAATTTCTGTAATTTTGCCCCAAAATAAGGGAGATTTCTGCAATTTTGCCCCATAATAATGGACATTTCTGGAATTTTGCCCCAAAATAAGAAGAATTTCTGACTTTTTGCCCTGAAATAAGGAGAATTTCTGTCTTTTTGCCCCAAAATAATGTGAATTTCTGCATTTTCCCTCAAAATTAGGGGAATATGTGCAATTTTGCTTCAAAATACAGGGAATTTCTGCCTTATTGCACCAAAATAACGGGAATTACTGCATTTTTGCACCAATATAAGGGGAATTTCTGAAATTTTGCTCCAAAATAGGGGAATTTTCTGCCTTATTGCCAGAAATAATGTGGAATTTCTGCCTTTTTGCCCTGAAATATTTGAAATTTCTGCAATTTTACCCCAAAATAAGGGGAATTTCTGTTTTTGGCCCCAAAATTAGGAGAATTTTTGCTTTTTGCCCCAAAATAAGACAAATTTCTTACTTTTTGCCCTGAAATAAGTGAAATTTCTGCAATTTTGCCCCTAAATAATGGGAATTTCTGCCTTTTTGCCAAAATAAGGGGTATTTCAGCATTTTACCTCCAAATATGGAGAATTTCTGCCTTTTTGCCACAAAATATGGGGAATTTCTGCCTTATTGCCCCCAAATAAGGAAAATTTTTGCATTTCTGCCCCAATTAATGGGACTTTCTGCCTTTTGCCCAAAATATGAAGAATTTCTGCCTTTTTGACACAAAATAAGAAAAATTTCTGCAATTCTGTACCAAAATAAAAGAAATTTCTAAAATTTTGCCCCAAAATAAGGGAAATTTCTGATTTTTGACCCGAAATAAGGAGAATTTCTGTTTTTTTGCCCCCCCAAAAAAGGGAATTTCTGCCTTTTTGCCCCAAAATTAGGGGAGTTTCTGCAATTTTGCTTCAAAATACAGGGAATTTCTGCCTCTTTTCCCGAAAATAAGGGGAACTTCTGCCGATTTGCCCCAAATAAAGGGAATTTCTGCATTTTTGCCCCAATATTTAGGGAATTTCTGCAATTTTGCTTTAAAATACGGGGAATTTCTGCCTTTTTGCCCAAAATTAAGGGGATTTTCTTCTTTTTTGCCCCCAATCAAGGGAAATTTCTGCAATTTTATCCCAAAATAAAAGGAATTTCTGCCTTTATGCCCTCAAATAACGGGAATTTCTGCCTTTTTGCCCTGAAATATGTGTAACGTCTGCAATTTTACCCCAAAATGAGGTGAATTTCTACCTTTTTGCCCAAAAATAATGGGAATTTCTGCCTTTTTGCCCCAAAATATGAAAAATTTTTGCTTTTTTTCTCTGAAATATGTGAAATTTATGAAATTTTGCCTTATAATAAAAGAAATTGCTGCAATTTTTCCCCATAATAAAGGATTTTTTTGCAATTTTGCCCCAAAATAAACGGAATTTCTGTTATTTGTCCCCAAATAAGGGAAATTTCTGCAAATTTGCCCTAAATTAAGGGGAATTTCCGACATTTGCCCCAAAATAAGGAGAATTTCTGCCTTTTTTGCCCCAAAACAAAGGAGATTACTGCATGTTTTACGCCAAAACTAGGTGAATTTCTGCAATTTTGCTCCAAAATACGGGGATTTTCTGCATTTTTCACAGAAAATAAGGGGATTTTCTGCCATTTTGCCGCGAAATAAGTGAAATTTCTGCAGTTTTACCCCAAAATAAGGGGAATTTCTGCCTTTTTGCCCCAAAATTAGAGGAATTTTTGCAATTTTGCTCTAAAATACGGGGAATTTCTGCCTTTTAGCCCGAAAATATAGGGAATGTATACCTTTTTGCCATAAAAAGGGAAATTTCTTCATTTTTACCCCAAAATAAAAGGATTTTCCACCTTTTTGACTCAAAATAAGTGCAATTTCTGACTTTTTTCCAAAAATAAATGGAATTTCTGTCTTTTTGCCCCAAAATAAGGGAAATTTCTGACTTTTTGCCCTGAAATAAGTTAAATTTGAAAAAATTCTCCCCAAAATAATTGAAATTTCTGCAGTTTTGCCCCAAAATAAGGGGAATTTCTGTATTTTTGCCCCAAAATAAGGGAAATTTCTGCCTTTTAACCTCAAAATAAGGGGAATTTCTGCATTTTTTGCCACAAAATATAAGGAATTTCTGCCTTTTTGCCCCACAATAAGAAAAATTTCTGCCTTTTTTCCCTAAAATAAGTGAAATTTCTGCAATTTTGGTTCAAAAAATTGAAATTTCTGCAATTTTGTCCCAAAATAAGAGAAATTTCTTAAATTTTGCCCCAAAATAAGTGGAATTTCTGAGTTTTGCCCCAAAATAAAGAGATTTTCTGTCTTTTTGCCCCAACATATAGGGAATTTCTGCCTTTTTGCCCCACAATTAGGGGAATTTCTGCAATTTTGCTCCAAAATACGGGGAATTTCTGTTTTTTTGCCCGAAAATAAGTGGAATGTTTACCTTTTGCCACAAAAAAGGAACATTTCTTTATTTTTGCCCCAAAATAAGAGGAATTTCTGCCTTTTTACGTCAAAATAAGTGAAATTTCTGCCTTTTTACTCAAAAATATACGGAATTTCTGTATTTTTGCCCCAAAATAAATGCAATTTTTGAATTTTGCCCTGAAATAAGTGAAATTTCTCCAATTATGCCTCAAAATAAGGGAAATTTCTGCCTTTGTGCCACAAAATAAGGGGAATTTCTGACTTTTTGCCCCAAAATAGGGGAAATTTCTGCCTTTTTGCCTCCAAATAAGAAGAATTTCAGCCTTTTTACCTCAAAATAAGGTGAATTTCTGCATTTTCGCCACAAAATATTAGGAATTTCTGCTATGTTGCTCCAAACTAAAAAAATTTCTGCCTTTTTTCCCTGAAATAAGTGAAATATCTGTTATTTTGCCCCTAAATAAGGGGAATTTCTGTCTTTTTGCCTAATAATAAGGGGAATCTCTGCATTTTTGCCCTAAAATATGGGGAATTTCTGTATTTTTGCCCCAAAATAAAGAAATTTTCTGCAATTTTGTACCAAAATAAAAGTAATTTCTGCCTTTTTGCCCCAAAATAAGAGAAATTTCTGCGTTTTTTCCCTGAAATAAGTGAAATTTCTGTAATTTTGCCCCAAAATAAGGGAGATTTCTGCAATTTTGCCCCAAAATAATGGACATTTCTGGAATTTTGCCCCAAAATAAGAAGAATTTCTGACTTTTTGCCCTGAAATAAGGAGAATTTCTGTCTTTTTGCCCCAAAATAATGTGAATTTCTGCATTTTCCCTCAAAATTAGGGGAATATGTGCAATTTTGCTTCAAAATACGGGGAATTTTTTTTTTATTGCACCAAAATAAAAGGAATTTCTGCATTTTTGCACCAATATAAGGGGAATTTCTGAAATTTTGCTCCAAAATACAGGGAATTTTTGCCTTATTGCCGGAAATAAAGTGGAATTTCTGCCTTTTTGCCCTGAAATATTTTAAATTTCCGCAATTTTACCCCAAAATAAGGGGAATCTCTGTTTTGGGCCCCAAAATTAGGAGAATTTCTGCTTTTTGCCCCAAATTAAGGCAAATTTCTGACTTTTTGCCCTGAAATAAGTGAAATTTCTGCAATTTTGCCCCAAAATAAGGGGAATTTCATCATTTTCCCTTCAAATAAGGGGAATTTCTGCCTTTTTGCCACAAAATTTGGGGAATTTCTGCCTTATTGCCCCCAAATAAGGAAAATTTTTGCTTTTCTGCCCCAATAATTGGAATTTCTGCCTTTTTGCCACAAAGAAAAGGGGATTTCTGCCTTTTTGCCCCAAATTAACGGGAATTTCAGCCTTTTTACCCCAAAATAAGGGGAATTTCTGCCTTTTGCCCAAAATATGGGGAATTTCTGACTTTTTGTTCCAAAATAAGGAAAATTTCTTCAATTTTGTACCAAAATAAAAGAAATTTCTGCTTTTTGCCCCAAAATAACAATAATTTCTGACTATTTGCCCTGAAATAAATGAAATTTCTGAAATTTTGCCCGAAAAAAATGGAAATTTGTGCCTTTTTGCCCCACAATGAGGGGAATTTCTGCCTTTTAACCCCAAAATATGGGGAATTTCAGCATTTTACCTCAAAATAAGGGGAATTTCATCCTTTTTGCACCAAAATATGAAGAATTTCTGCCTTTTTGACACAAAATAAGAAAAATTTCTGCAATTCTGTACCAAAATAAAAGAAATTTCTAAAATTTTGCCCCAAAATAAGGGAAATTTCTGATTTTTGCCCCGAAATAAGGAGAATTTCTGTTTTTTTGCCCCCCAAAAAAGGGAATTTCTGCCTTTTTGCCCCAAAATTAGGGGAGTTTCTGCAATTTTGCTGCAAAATACAGGGAATTTCTGCCTCTTTTCCCGAAAATAAGGGGAACTTCTGCCGATTTGCCCCAAATAAAGGGAATTTCTGCATTTTTGCCCCAATATTTAGGGAATTTCTGCAATATTGTCCCAAAATAAGAGAAATTTCTTAAATTTTGCAGCAAAATAAGTGGAATTTCTGAGTTTTGCCCCAAAATAAAGAGAATTTCTGTCTTTTTGCCCCAACATATAGGGAATTTCTGCCTTTTTGCCCCACAATTAGGGGAATTTCTGCAATTTTGCTCCAAAATACGGGGAATTTCTGTTTTTTTGCCCGAAAATAAGGGGAATGTTTACCTTTTGCCACAAAAAAGGAAAATTTCTTAATTTTTGCCCCAAAATAAGAGGAATTTCTGCCTTTTTACGTCAAAATAAGTGAAATTTCTGCCTTTTTACTCAAAAATATACGGAATTTCTGTATTTTTGCCCCAAAATAAATGCAATTTTTGAATTTTGCCCTGAAATAAGTGAAATTTCTCCAATTATGCCTCAAAATAAGGGAAATTTCTGCCTTTGTGCCACAAAATAAGGGGAATTTCTGATTTTTGCCCCAAAATAGGGGAAATTTCTGCCTTTTTGCCTCCAAATAAGGAGAATTTCAGCCTTTTTACCTCAAAATAAGGTGAATTTCTGCATTTTCGCCACAAAATATTAGGAATTTCTGCTATTTTGCTCCAAACTAAAAAAATTTCTGCCTTTTTTCCCTGAAATAAGTGAAATATCTGTTATTTTGCCCCTAAATAAGGGGAATTTTTGTGTTTTTGCCTAATAATAAGGGGAATCTCTGCATTTTTTGCCCTAAAATATGGGGAATTTCTGTATTTTTGCCCCAAAATAAAGAAATTTTCTGCAATTTTGTACCAAAATAAAAGTAATTTCTGCCTTTTTGCCCCAAAATAAGAGAAATTTCTGCGTTTTTTCCCTGAAATAAGTGAAATTTCTGTAATTTTGCCCCAAAATAAGGGAGATTTCTGCAATTTTGCCCCAAAATAATGGACATTTCTGGAATTTTGCCCCAAAATAAGAAGAATTTCTGACTTTTTGCCCTGAAATAAGGAGAATTTCTGTCTTTTTGCCCCAAAATAATGTGAATTTCTGCATTTTCCCTCAAAATTAGGGGAATATGTGCAATTTTGCTTCAAAATACGGGGAATTTTTTTTTTATTGCACCAAAATAAAAGGAATTTCTGCATTTTTGCACCAATATAAGGGGAATTTCTGAAATTTTGCTCCAAAATACAGGGAATTTTTGCCTTATTGCCAGAAATAAAGTGGAATTTCTGCCTTTTTGCCCTGAAATATTTTAAATTTCCGCAATTTTACCCCAAAATAAGGGGAATCTCTGTTTTGGGCCCCAAAATTAGGAGAATTTCTGCTTTTTGCCCCAAATTAAGGCAAATTTCTGACTTTTTGCCCTGAAATAAGTGAAATTTCTGCAATTTTGCCCCAAAATAAGGGGAATTTCATCATTTTCCCTTCAAATAAGGGGAATTTCTGCCTTTTTGCCACAAAATATGGGGAATTTCTGCCTTATTGCCCCCAAATAAGGAAAATTTTTGCTTTTCTGCCCCAATAATTGGAATTTCTGCCTTTTTGCCACAAAGTAAAGGGAATTTCTACCTTTTTGCCTCAAATTAACGGGAATTTCAGCCTTTTTACCCCAAAATAAGGGGAATTTCTGCCTTTTGCCCAAAATATGGGGAATTTCTGACTTTTTGTTCCAAAATAAGGAAAATTTCTTCAATTTTGTACCAAAATAAAAGAAATTTCAGCTTTTTGCCCCAAAATAACAGTAATTTCTGACTATTTGCCCTGAAATAAATGAAATTTCTGCAATTTTGCCCGAAAAAAATGGAAATTTGTGCCTTTTTGCCCCACAATGAGGGGAATTTCTGCCTTTTAACCCCAAAATATGGGGAATTTCAGCATTTTACCTCAAAATAAGGGGAATTTCATCCTTTTTGCACCAAAATATGAAGAATTTCTGCCTTTTTGACACAAAATAAGAAAAATTTCTGCAATTCTGTACCAAAATAAAAGAAATTTCTAAAATTTTGCCCCAAAATAAGGGAAATTTCTGATTTTTGCCCCGAAATAAGGAGAATTTCTGTTTTTTTGCCCGCCAAAAAAGGGAATTTCTGCCTTTTTGCCCCAAAATTAGGGGAGTTTCTGCAATTTTGCTTCAAAATACAGGGAATTTCTGCCTCTTTTCCCGAAAATAAGGGGAACTTCTGCCGATTTGCCCCAAATAAAGGGAATTTCTGCATTTTTGCCCCAATATTTAGGGAATTTCTGCAATTTTGCTTTAAAATACGGGGAATTTCTGCCTTTTTGCCCAAAATTAAGGGGATTTTCTTCCTTTTTGCCCCCAAACAAGGGAAATTTCTGCAATTTTATCCCAAAATAAAAGGAATTTCTGCCTTTATGCCCTCAAATAACGGGAATTTCTGCCTTTTTGCCCTGAAATATGTGAAACGTCTGCAATTTTACCCCAAAATGAGGTGAATTTCTACCTTTTTGCCCAAAAATAATGGGAATTTCTGCCTTTTTGCCCCAAAATATGAAAAATTTTTGCTTTTTTTCTCTGAAATATGTGAAATTTCTGAAATTTTGCCTTATAATAAAAGAAATTGCTGCAATTTTTCCCCATAATAAAGGATTTTTTTGCAATTTTGCCCCAAAATAAAGGGAATTTCTGTTTTTTGTCCCCAAATAAGGGAAATTTCTGAAATTTGCCCTAAATTAAGGAGAATTTCTGCCGTTTGCTCCAAAATAATGAGAATTTCTGCCTTTTTTGCCCCAAAACAAAAAAGATTACTGCATGTTTTATGCCAAAACTAGGTGAATTTCTGCAATTTTGCTCCAAAACACGGGGATTTTCTGCCTTTTTCACAGAAAATAAGAGGATTTTCTGCCATTTTGCCGCGAAATAAGTGAAATTTCTGCAGTTTTACCCCAAAATAAGGGGAATTTCTGCCTTTTTGCCCCAACATAAGGGGAATTTTTGCAATTTTGCTCTAAAATACGGGGAATTTCTGCCTTTTTGCCCGAAAATAAAGGGAATGTATACCTTTTTGCCATAAAAAGGGAAATTTCTTCATTTTTACTTCAAAATAAAAGGATTTTCCGCCTTTTTGACTCAAAATAAGTGCAATTTCTGACTTTTTTCCAAAAATAAATGGAATTTCTGCCTTTTTGCCCCAAAATAAGGGGAATTTCTGACTTTTTGCCCTGAAATAAGTTAAATTTCAAAAAATTTTCCCCAAAATAATTGAAATTTCTGCAGTTTTGCCCCAAAATAAGGGGAATTTCTGTATTCTTGCCCCAAAATAAGGGAAATTTCTGCCTTTTAACCTCAAAATAAGGGGAATTTCTGCATTTTTTGCCACAAAATATAAGGAATTTCTGCCTTTTTGCCTCACAATAAGAAAAATTTCTGCCTTTTTTCCCTGAAATAAGTGAAATTTCTGCAATTTTGGCCCAAAAAATTGAAATTTCTGCAATTTTGTCCCAAAATAAGAGAAATTTCTTGAATTTTGCCCCAAAATAAGTGGAATTTCTGAGTTTTGCCCCAAAATAAAGAGAATTTCTGTCTTTTTGCCCCAACATATAGGGAATTTCTTTTTTTTGCCCCACAATTAGGGGAATTTCTGCAATTTTGCTCCAAAATACGGGGAATTTCTGTTTTTTTGCCCGAAAATAAGGGGAATGTTTAACTTTTGCCACAAAAAAGGAAAATTTCTTCATTTTTGCCCCAAAATAAGAGGAATTTCTGCCTTTTTACGTCAAAATAATTGAAATTTCTGCCTTTTTCTCAAAAATATACGGAATTTCTGTATTTTTGCCCCAAAATAAATGCAATTTTTGAATTTTGCCCTGAAATAAGTGAAATTTCTCCAATTATGCCTCAAAATAAGGGAAATTTCTGCCTTTGTGCCACAAAATAAGGGGAATTTCTGACTTTTTGCCCCAAAATAGGGGAAATTTCTGCCTTTTTGCCTCCAAATAAGGAGAATTTCAGCCTTTTTACCTCAAAATAAGGTGAATTTCTGCATTTTCGCCACAAAATATTAGGAATTTCTGCTATTTTGCTCCAAACTAAAAAAATTTCTGCCTTTTTTCCCTGAAATAAGTGAAATATCTGTTATTTTGCCCCTAAATAAGGGGAATTTTTGTGTTTTTGCCTAATAATAAGGGGAATCTCTGCATTTTTGCCCTAAAATATGGGGAATTTCTGTATTTTTGCCCCAAAATAAAGAAATTTTCTGCAATTTTGTACCAAAATAAAAGTAATTTCTGCCTTTTTGCCCCAAAATAAGAGAAATTTTGCGTTTTTTTTCTGAAACAAGTGAAATTTCTGTAATTTTGCCCCAAAATAAGGGAGATTTCTGCAATTTTGCCCCAAAATAATGGACATTTCTGGAATTTTGCCCCAAAATAAAAAGAATTTCTGACTTTTTGCCCTGAAATAAGAAGAATTTCTGTCTTTTTGCCCCAAAATAATGTGAATTTCTGCATTTCCCTCAAAATTAGGGGAATATGTGCAATTTTGCTTCAAAATACGGGGAATTTTTTTTTATTGCACCAAAATAAAAGGAATTTCTGCATTTTTGCACCAATATAAGGGGAATTTCTGAAATTTTGCTCCAAAACGGGGAATTTTTGCCTTATTGCCAGAAATAAAGTGGAATTTCTGCCTTTTTGCCCTGAAATATTTTAAATTTCCGCAATTTTACCCCAAAATAAGGGGAATCTCTGTTTTGGGCCCCAAAATTAGGAGAATTTCTGCTTTTTGCCCCAAATTAAGGCAAATTTCTGACTTTTTGCCCTGAAATAAGTGAAATTTCTGCAATTTTGCCCCAAAATAAGGGGAATTTCATCATTTTCCCTTCAAATAAGGGGAATTTCTGCCTTTTTGCCACAAAATACGGGGAATTTCTGCCTTATTGCCCCCAAATAAGGAAAATTTTTGCTTTTCTGCCCTAATAATTAGAATTTCTGCCTTTTTGCCACAAAGTAAAGGGAATTTCTGCCTTTTTGCCCCAAATTAACGGGAATTTCAGCCTTTTTACCCCAAAATAAGGGGAATTTCTGCCTTTTGCACAAAATATGGGGAATTTCTGACTTTTTGTTCCAAAATAAAAAAAATTTCTTCAATTCTGTACCAAAATAAAAGAAATTTCTGCTTTTTGCCCCAAAATAACAGTAATTTCTGACTATTTGCCCTGAAATAAATGAAATTTCTGCAATTTTGCCCGAAAAAAATGGAAATTTGTGCCTTTTTGCCCCACAATGAGGGGAATTTCTGCCTTTTAACCCCAAAATATGGGGAATTTCAGCATTTTACCTCAAAATAAGGGGAATTTCAGCCTTTTTGCACAAAAATATGAAGAATTTCTGCCTTTTTGACACAAAATAAGAAAAATTTCTGCAATTCTGTACCAAAATAAAAGAAATTTCTAAAATTTTGCCCCAAAATAAGGGAAATTTCTGATTTTTGCCCCGAAATAAGGAGAATTTCTGTTTTTTTGCCCCCCAAAAAAGGGAATTTCTGCCTTTTTGCCCCAAAATTAGGGGAGTTTCTGAAATTTTGCTTCAAAATACAGGGAATTTCTGCCTCTTTTCCCGAAAATAAGGGGAACTTCTACCGATTTGCCCCAAATAAAGGGAATTTCTGCATTTTTGCCCCAATATTTAGGGAATTTCTGCAATTTTGTCCCAAAATAAGAGAAATTTCTTAAATTTTGCCCCAAAATAAGTGGAATTTCTGAGTTTTGCCCCAAAATAAAGAGAATTTCTGTCTTTTTGCCCCAACATATAGGGAATTTCTTTTTTTTGCCCCACAATTAGGGGAATTTCTGCAATTTTGCTCCAAAATACGGGGAATTTCTGTTTTTTTGCCCGAAAATAAGGGGAATGTTTACCTTTTGCCACAAAAAAGGAACATTTCTTCATTTTTGCCCCAAAATAAGAGGAATTTCTGCCTTTTTACGTCAAAATAAGTGAAATTTCTGCCTTTTTACTCAAAAATATACGGAATTTCTGTATTTTTGCCCCAAAATAAATGCAATTTTTGAATTTTGCCCTGAAATAAGTGAAATTTCTCCAATTATGCCTCAAAATAAAGGAAATTTCTGCCTTTGTGCCACAAAATAAGGGGAATTTCTGACTTTTTGCCCCAAAATAGGGGAAATTTCTGCCTTTTTGCCACCAAATAAGGAGAATTTCAGCCTTTTTACCTCAAAATAAGGTGAATTTCTGCATTTTCGCCACAAAATATTAGGAATTTCTGCTATTTTGCTCCAAACTAAAAAAATTTCTGCCTTTTTTCCCTGAAATAAGTGAAATATCTGTTACTTTGCCCCTAAAAAAGGGGAATTTCTGTCTTTTTGCCTAATGATAAGGGGAATCTCTGCATTTTTGCCCTAAAATATGGGGAATTTCTGTATTTTTGCCCCAAAATAAAGAAATTTTCTGCAATTTTGTACCAAAATAAAAGTAATTTCTGCCTTTTTGCCCCAAAATAAGAGAAATTTCTGCGTTTTTTCCCTGAAATAAGTGAAATTTCTGTAATTTTGCCCCAAAATAAGGGAGATTTCTGCAATTTTGCCCCAAAATAATGGACATTTCTGGAATTTTGCCCGAAAATAAGAAGAATTTCTGACTTTTTGCCCTGAAATAAGGAGAATTTCTGTCTTTTTGCCCCAAAATAATGTGAATTTCTGCATTTTCCCTCAAAATTAGGGGAATATGTGCAATTTTGCTTCAAAATACGGGGAATTTTTTTTTTATTGCACCAAAATAAAAGGAATTTCTGCATTTTTGCACCAATATAAGGGGAATTTCTGAAATTTTGCTCCAAAATACGGGGAATTTTTGCCTTATTGCCGGAAATTAAGTGGAATTTCTGCCTTTTTGCCCTGAAATATTTTAAATTTCCGCAATTTTACCCCAAAATAAGGGGAATCTCTGTTTTGGGCCCCAAAATTAGGAGAATTTCTACTTTTTGCCCCAAATTAAGGCAAATTTCTGACTTTTTGCCCTGAAATAAGTGAAATTTCTGCAATTTTGCCCCAAAAAAAGGGGAATTTCATCATTTTCCCTTCAAATAAGGGGAATTTCTGCCTTTTTGCCACAAAATATGGGGAATTTCTGCCTTATTGCCCCCAAATAAGGAAAATTTTTGCTTTTCTGCCCCAATAATTGGAATTTCTGCCTTTTTGCCACAAAGTAAAGGGAATTTCTGCCTTTTTGCCCCAAATTAACGGGAATTTCAGCCTTTTTACCCCAAAATAAGGGGAATTTCTGCCTTTTGCCCAAAATATGAAGAATTTCTGCCTTTTTGACACAAAATAAGAAAAATTTCTGCAATTCTGTACCAAAATAAAAGAAATTTCTAAAATTTTGCCCCAAAATAAGGGAAATTTCTGATTTTTGCCCCGAAATAAGGAGAATTTCTGTTTTTTTGCCCCCCAAAAAAGGGAATTTCTGCCTTTTTGCCCCAAAATTAGGGGAGTTTCTGCAATTTTGCTTCAAAATACAGGGAATTTCTGCCTCTTTTCCCGAAAATAAGGGGAACTTCTGCCGATTTGCCCCAAATAAAGGGAATTTCTGCATTTTTGCCCCAATATTTAGGGAATTTCTGCAATTTTGCTTTAAAATACGGGAAATTTCTGCCTTTTTGCCCAAAATTAAGGGGATTTTCTTCTTTTTTGCCCCCAATCAAGGGAAATTTCTGCAATTTTATCCCAAAATAAAAGGAATTTCTGCCTTTATGCCCTCAAATAACGGGAATTTCTGCCTTTTTGCCCTGAAATATGTGAAACGTCTGCAATTTTACCCCAAAATGAGGTGAATTTCTACCTTTTTGCCCAAAAATAATGGGAATTTCTGCCTTTTTGCCCCAAAATATGAAAAATTTTTGCTTTTTTTCTCTGAAATATGTGAAATTTATGAAATTTTGCCTTATAATAAAAGAAATTGCTGCAATTTTTCCCCATAATAAAGGATTTTTTTGCAATTTTGCCCCAAAATAAACGGAATTTCTGTTATTTGTCCCCAAATAAGGGAAATTTCTGCAAATTTGCCCTAAATTAAGGGGAATTTCTGACTTTTGCCCCAAAATAAGAAGAATTTCTGCCTTTTTTGCCCCAAAACAAAGGAGATTACTGCATGTTTTACGCCAAAACTAGGTGAATTTCTGCAATTTTGCTCCAAAATACGGGGATTTTCTGCATTTTTCACAGAAAATAAGGGGATTTTCTGCCATTTTGCCGCGAAATAAGTGAAATTTCTGCAGTTTTACCCCAAAATAAGGGGAATTTCTGCCTTTTTGCCCCAAAATTAGGGGAATTTTTGCAATTTTGCTCTAAAATACGGGGAATTTCTGCCTTTTTGCCCGAAAATAAAGGGAATGTATACCTTTTTGCCATAAAAAAAGAAATTTCTTCATTTTTACCCCAAAATAAAAGGATTTTCCGCCTTTTTGACTCAAAATAAGTGCAATTTCTGACTTTTTTCCAAAAATAAATGGAATTTCTGTCTTTTTGCCCCAAAATAAGGGGAATTTCTGACTTTTTGCCCTGAAAGAAGTTAAATTTCAAAAAATTCTCCCCAAAATAATTGAAATTTCTGCAGTTTTGCCCCAAAATAAGGGGAATTTCTGTATTTTTGCCCCAAAATAAGGGAAATTTCTGCCTTTTAACCTCAAAATAAGGGGAATTTCTGCATTTTTTGCCACAAAATATAAGGAATTTCTGCCTTTTTGCCCCACAATAAGAAAAATTTCTGCCTTTTTTCCCTAAAATAAGTGAAATTTCTGCAATTTTGGCCCAAAAAATTGAAATTTCTGCAATTTTGTCCCAAAATAAGAGAAATTTCTTAAATTTTGCCCCAAAATAAGTGGAATTTCTGAGTTTTGCCCCAAAATAAAGAGAATTTCTGTCTTTTTGCCCCAATATATAGGGAATTTCTGCCTTTTTGCCCCACAATTAGGGGAATTTCTGCAATTTTGCTCCAAAATACGGGGAATTTCTGTTTTTTTGCCCGAAAATTTGGGGAATGTTTACCTTTTGCCACAAAAAAGGAAAATTTCTTCATTTTTGCCCCAAAATAAGAGGAATTTCTGCCTTTTTACGTCAAAATAAGTGAAATTTCTGCCTTTTTACTCAAAAATATACGGAATTTCTGTATTTTTGCCCCAAAATAAATGCAATTTTTGAATTTTGCCCTGAAATAAGTGAAATTTCTCCAATTATGCCTCAAAATAAGGGAAATTTCTGCCTTTGTGCCACAAAATAAGGGGAATTTCTGACTTTTTGCCCCAAAATAGGGGAAATTTCTGCCTTTTTGCCACCAAATAAGGAGAATTTCAGCCTTTTTACCTCAAAATAAGGTGAATTTCTGCATTTTCGCCACAAAATATTAGGAATTTCTGCTATTTTGCTCCAAACTAAAAAAATTTCTGCCTTTTTTCCCTGAAATAAGTGAAATATCTGTTATTTTGCCCCTAAATAAGGGGAATTTCTGTCTTTTTGCCTAATAATAAGGGGAATCTCTGCATTTTTGCCCTAAAATATGGGGAATTTCTGTATTTTTGCCCCAAAATAAAGAAATTTTCTGCAATTTTGTACCAAAATAAAAGTAATTTCTGCCTTTTTGCCCCAAAATAAGAGAAATTTCTGCGTTTTTTCTATGAAATAAGTGAAATTTCTGTAATTTTGCCCCAAAATAAGGGAGATTTCTGCAATTTTGCCCCAAAATAATGGACATTTCTGGAATTTTGCCCCAAAATAAGAAGAATTTCTGACTTTTTGCCCTGAAATAAGGAGAATTTCTGTCTTTTTGCCCCAAAATAATGTGAATTTCGGCATTTTCCCTCAAAATTAGGGGAATATGTGCAATTTTGCTTCAAAATACGGGGAATTTTTTTTTATTGCACCAAAATAAAAGGAATTTCTGCATTTTTGCACCAATATAAGGGGAATTTCTGAAATTTTGCTCCAAAATACGGGGAATTTTTGCCTTATTGCCGGAAATAAAGTGGAATTTCTGCCTTTTTGCCCTGAAATATTTTAAATTTCCACAATTTTACCCCAAAATAAGGGGAATCTCTGTTTTGGGCCCCAAAATTAGGAGAATTTCTGCTTTTTGCCCCAAATTAAGGCAAATTTCTGACTTTTTGCCCTGAAATAAGTGAAATTTCTGCAATTTTGCCCCAAAATAAGGGGAATTTCATCATTTTCCCTTCAAATAAGGGGAATTTCTGCTTTTTTGCCACAAAATTTGGGGAATTTCTGCCTTATTGCCCCCAAATAAGGAAAATTTTTGCTTTTCTGCCCCAATAATTGGAATTTCTGCCTTTTTGCCACAAAGTAAAGGGGATTTCTGCCTTTTTGTCCCAAATTAATGGGAATTTCAGCCTTTTTACCCCAAAATAAGGGGAATTTCTGCCTTTTGCCCAAAATATGGGGAATTTCTGACTTTTTGTTCCAAAATAAGGAAAATTTCTTCAATTTTGTACCAAAATAAAAGAAATTTCTGCTTTTTGCCCCAAAATAACAATAGTTTCTGACTATTTGCCCTGAAATAAATGAAATTTCTGCAATTTTGCCCGAAAAAAATGGAAATTTGTGCCTTTTTGCCCCACAATGAGGGGAATTTCTGCCTTTTAACCCCAAAATATGGGGAATTTCAGCATTTTACCTCAAAATAAGGGGAATTTCATCCTTTTTGCACCAAAATATGAAGAATTTCTGCCTTTTTGACACAAAATAAGAAAAATTTCTGCAATTCTGTACCAAAATAAAAGAAATTTCTAAAATTTTGCCCCAAAATAAGGGAAATTTCTGATTTTTGCCCCGAAATAAGGAGAATTTCTGTTTTTTTGCCCCCCAAAAAAGGGAATTTCTGCCTTTTTGCCCCAAAATTAGGGGAGTTTCTGCAATTTTGCTGCAAAATACAGGGAATTTCTGCCTCTTTTCCCGAAAATAAGGGGAACTTCTGCCGATTTGCCCCAAATAAAGGGAATTTCTGCATTTTTGCCCCAATATTTAGGGAATTTCTGCAATATTGTCCCAAAATAAGAGAAATTTCTTAAATTTTGCAGCAAAATAAGTGGAATTTCTGAGTTTTGCCCCAAAATAAAGAGAATTTCTGTCTTTTTGCCCCAACATATAGGGAATTTCTGCCTTTTTGCCCCACAATTAGGGGAATTTCTGCAATTTTGCTCCAAAATACGGGGAATTTCTGTTTTTTTGCCCGAAAATAAGGGGAATGTTTACCTTTTGCCACAAAAAAGGAAAATTTCTTTATTTTTGCCCCAAAATAAGAGGAATTTCTGCCTTTTTACGTCAAAATAAGTGAAATTTCTGCCTTTTTACTCAAAAATATACAGAATTTCTGTATTTTTGCCCCAAAATAAATGCAATTTTTGAATTTTGCCCTGAAATTAGTGAAATTTCTCCAATTATGCCTCAAAATAAGGGAAATTTCTGCTTTTGTGCCACAAAATAAGGGGAATTTTTGACTTTTTGCCCCAAAATAGGGGAAATTTCTGCCTTTTTGCCTCCAAATAAGGAGAATTTCAGCCTTTTTACCTCAAAATAAGGTGAATTTCTGCATTTTCGCCACAAAATATTAGGAATTTCTGCTATTTTGCTCCAAACTAAAAAAATTTCTGCCTTTTTTCCCTGAAATAAGTGAAATATCTGTTATTTTGCCCCTAAATAAGGGGAATTTCTGTCTTTTTGCCTAATAATAAGGGGAATCTCTGCATTTTTGCCCTAAAATATGGGGAATTTCTGTATTTTTGCCCCAAAATAAAGAAATTTTCTGCAATTTTGTACCAAAATAAAAGTAATTTCTGCCTTTTTGCCCCAAAATAAGAGAAATTTCTGCGTTTTTTCTATGAAATAAGTGAAATTTCTGTAATTTTGCCCCAAAATAAGGGAGATTTCTGCAATTTTGCCCCAAAATAATGGACATTTCTGGAATTTTGCCCCAAAATAAGAAGAATTTCTGACTTTTTGCCCTGAAATAAGGAGAATTTCTGTCTTTTTGCCCCAAAATAATGTGAATTTCGGCATTTTCCCTCAAAATTAGGGGAATATGTGCAATTTTGCTTCAAAATACGGGGAATTTTTTTTTATTGCACCAAAATAAAAGGAATTTCTGCATTTTTGCACCAATATAAGGGGAATTTCTGAAATTTTGCTCCAAAATACGGGGAATTTTTGCCTTATTGCCGGAAATAAAGTGGAATTTCTGCCTTTTTGCCCTGAAATATTTTAAATTTCCACAATTTTACCCCAAAATAAGGGGAATCTCTGTTTTGGGCCCCAAAATTAGGAGAATTTCTGCTTTTTGCCCCAAATTAAGGCAAATTTCTGACTTTTTGCCCTGAAATAAGTGAAATTTCTGCAATTTTGCCCCAAAATAAGGGGAATTTCATCATTTTCCCTTCAAATAAGGGGAATTTCTGCTTTTTTGCCACAAAATTTGGGGAATTTCTGCCTTATTGCCCCCAAATAAGGAAAATTTTTGCTTTTCTGCCCCAATAATTGGAATTTCTGCCTTTTTGCCACAAAGTAAATGGGATTTCTGCCTTTTTGTCCCAAATTAATGGGAATTTCAGCCTTTTTACCCCAAAATAAGGGGAATTTCTGCCTTTTGCCCAAAATATGGGGAATTTCTGACTTTTTGTTCCAAAATAAGGAAAATTTCTTCAATTTTGTACCAAAATAAAAGAAATTTCTGCTTTTTGCCCCAAAATAACAATAGTTTCTGACTATTTGCCCTGAAATAAATGAAATTTCTGCAATTTTGCCCGAAAAAAATGGAAATTTGTGCCTTTTTGCCCCACAATGAGGGGAATTTCTGCCTTTTAACCCCAAAATATGGGGAATTTCAGCATTTTACCTCAAAATAAGGGGAATTTCATCCTTTTTGCACCAAAATATGAAGAATTTCTGCCTTTTTGACACAAAATAAGAAAAATTTCTGCAATTCTGTACCAAAATAAAAGAAATTTCTAAAATTTTGCCCCAAAATAAGGGAAATTTCTGATTTTTGCCCCGAAATAAGGAGAATTTCTGTTTTTTGCCCCCCAAAAAAGGGAATTTCTGCCTTTTTGCCCCAAAATTAGGGGAGTTTCTGCAATTTTGCTGCAAAATACAGGGAATTTCTGCCTCTTTTCCCGAAAATAAGGGGAACTTCTGCCGATTTGCCCCAAATAAAGGGAATTTCTGCATTTTTGCCCCAATATTTAGGGAATTTCTGCAATATTGTCCCAAAATAAGAGAAATTTCTTAAATTTTGCCCCAAAATAAGTGGAATTTCTGAGTTTTGCCCCAAAATAAAGAGAATTTCTGTCTTTTTGCCCCAACATATAGGGAATTTCTGCCTTTTTGCCCCACAATTAGGGGAATTTCTGCAATTTTGCTCCAAAATACGGGGAATTTCTGTTTTTTTGCCCGAAAATAAGGGGAATGTTTACCTTTTGCCACAAAAAAGGAAAATTTCTTTATTTTTGCCCCAAAATAAGAGGAATTTCTGCCTTTTTACGTCAAAATAAGTGAAATTTCTGCCTTTTTACTCAAAAATATACAGAATTTCTGTATTTTTGCCCCAAAATAAATGCAATTTTTGAATTTTGCCCTGAAATTAGTGAAATTTCTCCAATTATGCCTCAAAATAAGGGAAATTTCTGCTTTTGTGCCACAAAATAAGGGGAATTTTTGACTTTTTGCCCCAAAATAGGGGAAATTTCTGCCTTTTTGCCTCCAAATAAGGAGAATTTCAGCCTTTTTACCTCAAAATAAGGTGAATTTCTGCATTTTCGCCACAAAATATTAGGAATTTCTGCTATTTTGCTCCAAACTAAAAAAATTTCTGCCTTTTTTCCCTGAAATAAGTGAAATATCTGTTATTTTGCCCCTAAATAAGGGGAATTTCTGTCTTTTTGCCTAATAATAAGGGGAATCTCTGCATTTTTGCCCTAAAATATGGGGAATTTCTGTATTTTTGCCCCAAAATAAAGAAATTTTCTGCAATTTTGTACCAAAATAAAAGTAATTTCTGCCTTTTTGCCCCAAAATAAGAGAAATTTCTGCGTTTTTTCCCTGAAATAAGTGAAATTTCTGTAATTTTGCCCCAAAATAAGGGAGATTTCTGCAATTTTGCCCCAAAATAATGGACATTTCTGGAATTTTGCCCCAAAATAAGAAGAATTTCTGACTTTTTGCCCTGAAATAAGGAGAATTTCTGTCTTTTTGCCCCAAAATAATGTGAATTTCTGCATTTTCCCTCAAAATTAGGGGAATATGTGCAATTTTGCTTCAAAATACGGGGAATTTTTTTTTATTGCACCAAAATAAAAGGAATTTCTGCATTTTTGCACCAATATAAGGGGAATTTCTGAAATTTTGCTCCAAAATACGGGGAATTTTTGCCTTATTGCCGGAAATAAAGTGGAATTTCTGCCTTTTTGCCCTGAAATATTTTAAATTTCCGCAATTTTACCCCAAAATAAGGGGAATCTCTGTTTTGGGCCCCAAAATTAGGAGAATTTCTGCTTTTTGCCCCAAATTAAGGCAAATTTCTGACTTTTTGCCCTGAAATAAGTGAAATTTCTGCAATTTTGCCCCAAAATAGGGGGAATTTCATCATTTTCCCTTCAAATAAGGGGAATTTCTGCCTTTTTGCCACAAAATATGGGGAATTTCTGCCTTATTGCCCCCAAATAAGGAAAATTTTTGCTTTTCTGCCCCAATAATTGGAATTTCTGCCTTTTTGCCACAAAATAAAGGGAATTTCTGCCTTTTTGCCTCAAATTAACGGGAATTTCAGCCTTTTTACCCCAAAATAAGGGGAATTTCTGCCTTTTGCCCAAAATATGGGGAATTTCTGACTTTTTGTTCCAAAATAAGGAAAATTTCTTCAATTTTGTACCAAAATAAAAGAAATTTCTGCTTTTTGCCCCAAAATAACAGTAATTTCTGACTATTTGCCCTGAAATAAATGAAATTTCTGCAATTTTGCCCGAAAAAAATGGAAATTTGTGCCTTTTTGCCCCACAATGAGGGGAATTTCTGCCTTTTAACCCCAAAATATGGGGAATTTCAGCATTTTACCTCAAAATAAGGGGAATTTCAGCCTTTTTGCACAAATATATGAAGAATTTCTGCCTTTTTGACACAAAATAAGAAAAATTTCTGCAATTCTGTACCAAAATAAAAGAAATTTCTAAAATTTTGCCCCAAAATAAGGGAAATTTCTGATTTTTGCCCCGAAATAAGGAGAATTTCTGTTTTTTTGCCCGCCAAAAAAGGGAATTTCTGCCTTTTTGCCCCAAAATTAGGGAAGTTTCTGCAATTTTGCTGCAAAATACAGGGAATTTCTGCCTCTTTTCCCGAAAATAAGGGGAACTTCTGCCGATTTGCCCCAAATAAAGGGAATTTCTGCATTTTTGCCCCAATATTTAGGGAATTTCTGCAATTTTGCTTTAAAATACGGGGAATTTCTGCCTTTTTGCCCAAAATTAAGGGGATTTTCTTCTTTTTTGCCCCCAATCAAGGGAAATTTCTTCAATTTTATCCCAAAATAAAAGGAATTTCTGCCTTTATGCCCTCAAATAACGGGAATTTCTGCCTTTTTGCCCTGAAATATGTGAAACGTCTGCAATTTTACCCCAAAATGAGGTGAATTTCTACCTTTTTGCCCAAAAATAATGGGAATTTCTGCCTTTTTGCCCCAAAATATGAAAAATTTTTGCTTTTTTTCTCTGAAATATGTGAAATTTCTGAAATTTTGCCTTATAATAAAAGAAATTGCTGCAATTTTTCCCCATAATAAAGGATTTTTTTGCAATTTTGCCCCAAAATAAAGGGAATTTCTGTTTTTTGTCCCCAAATAAGGGAAATTTCTGCAAATTTGCCCTAAATTAAGGGGAATTTTTGCCTTTTGCCCCAAAATAAGGAGAATTTCTGCCTTTTTTGCCCCAAAACAAAGAAGATTACTGCATGTTTTACGCCAAAACTAGGTGAATTTCTGCAATTTTGCTCCAAAATACGGGGATTTTCTGCTTTTTTCACAGAAAATAAGGGGATTTTCTGCCATTTTGCCGCGAAATAAGTGAAATTTCTGCAGTTTTACCCCAAAATAAGGGGAATTTCTGCCTTTTTGCCCCAAAATTAGGGGAATTTTTGCAATTTTGCTCTAAAATACGGGGAATTTCTGCCTTTTTGCCCGAAAATAAAGGGAATGTATACCTTTTTGCCATAAAAAGGGAAATTTCTTCATTTTTACCCCAAAATAAAAGGATTTTCCGCCTTTTTGACTCAAAATAAGTGCAATTTCTGACTTTTTTCCAAAAATAAATGGAATTTCTGTCTTTTTGCCCCAAAATAAGGGGAATTTCTGACTTTTAGCCCTGAAATAAGTTAAATTTCAAAAAATTCTCCCCAAAATAATTGAAATTTCTGCAGTTTTGCCCCAAAATAAGGGGAATTTCTGTATTTTTGCCCCAAAATAAGGGAAATTTCTGCCTTTTAACCTCAAAATAAGGGGAATTTCTGCATTTTTTGCCACAAAATATAAGGAATTTCTGCCTTTTTGCCCCACAATAAGAAAAATTTCTGCCTTTTTTCCCTAAAATAAGTGAAATTTCTGCAATTTTGGCCCAAAAAATTGAAATTTCTGCAATTTTGTCCCAAAATAAGAGAAATTTCTTAAATTTTGCCCCAAAATAAGTGGAATTTCTGAGTTTTGCCCCAAAATAAAGAGAATTTCTGTCTTTTTGCCTCAATATATAGGGAATTTCTGCCTTTTTGCCCCACAATTAGGGGAATTTCTGCAATTTTGCTCCAAAATACGGGGAATTTCTGTTTTTTTTGCCCGAAAATAAGGGGAATGTTTACCTTTTGCCACAAAAAAGGAAAATTTCTTCATTTTTGCCCCAAAATAAGAGGAATTTCTGCCTTTTTACGTCAAAATAAGTGAAATTTCTGCCTTTTTACTCAAAAATATACGGAATTTCTGTATTTTTGCCCCAAAATAAATGAAATTTTTGAATTTTGCCCTGAAATAAGTGAAATTTCTTCAATTATGCCTCAAAATAAGGGAAATTTCTGCCTTTGTGCCACAAAATAAGGGGAATTTCTGACTTTTTGCCCCAAAATAGGGGAAATTTCTGCCTTTTTGCCTCCAAATAAGGAGAATTTCAGCCTTTTTACCTCAAAATAAGGTGAATTTCTGCATTTTCGCCACAAAATATTAGGAATTTCTGCTATTTTGCTCCAAACTAAAAAAATTTCTGCCTTTTTTCCCTGAAATAAGTGAAATATCTGTTATTTTGCCCCTAAATAATGGGAATTTCTGTCTTTTTGCCTAATAATAAGGGAAATCTCTGCATTTTTGCCCTAAAATATGGGGAATTTCTGTATTTTTGCCCCAAAATAAAGAAATTTTCTGCAATTTTGTACCAAAATAAAAGTAATTTCTGCCTTTTTGCCCCAAAATAAGAGAAATTTCTGCGTTTTTTCCCTGAAATAAGTGAAATTTCTGTAATTTTGCCCCAAAATAAGGGAGATTTCTGCAATTTTGCCCCATAATAATGGACATTTCTGGAATTTTGCCCCAAAATAAGAAGAATTTCTGACTTTTTGCCCTGAAATAAGGAGAATTTCTGTCTTTTTGCCCCAAAATAATGTGAATTTCTGCATTTTCCCTCAAAATTAGGGGAATATGTGCAATTTTGCTTCAAAATACGGGGAATTTCTGCCTTATTGCACCAAAATAACGGGAATTACTGCATTTTTGCACCAATATAAGGGGAATTTCTGAAATTTTGCTCCAAAATAGGGGAATTTTCTGCCTTATTGCCAGAAATAATGTGGAATTTCTGCCTTTTTGCCCTGAAATATTTTAAATTTCCACAATTTTACCCCAAAATAAGGGGAATTTCTGTTTATGGCCCCAAAATTAGGATAATTTTTGCTTTTTGCCCCAAAATAAGACAAATTTCTTACTTTTTGCCCTGAAATAAGTGAAATTTCTGCAATTTTGCCCCTAAATAATGGGAATTTCTGCCTTTTTGCCAAAATAAGGGGTATTTCAGCATTTTACCTCCAAATATGGAGAATTTCTGCCTTTTTGCCACAAAATATGGGGAATTTCTGCCTTATTGCCCCCAAATAAGGAAAATTTTTGCATTTCTGCCCCAATTAATGGGACTTTCTGCCTTTTGCCCAAAATATGAAGAATTTCTGCCTTTTTGACACAAAATAAGAAAAATTTCTGCAATTCTGTACCAAAATAAAAGAAATTTCTAAAATTTTGCCCCAAAATAAGGGAAATTTCTGATTTTTGACCCGAAATAAGGAGAATTTCTGTTTTTTTGCCCCCCAAAAAAAGGGAATTTCTGCCTTTTTGCCCCAAAATTAGGGGAGTTTCTGCAATTTTGCTTCAAAATACAGGGAATTTCTGCCTCTTTTCCCGAAAATAAGGGGAACTTCTGCCGATTTGCCCCAAATAAAGGGAATTTCTGCATTTTTGCCCCAATATTTAGGGAATTTCTGCAATTTTGCTTTAAAATACGGGGAATTTCTGCCTTTTTGCCCAAAATTAAGGGGATTTTCTTCTTTTTTGCCCCCAATCAAGGGAAATTTCTGCAATTTTATCCCAAAATAAAAGGAATTTCTGCCTTTATGCCCTCAAATAACGGGAATTTCTGCCTTTTTGCCCTGAAATATGTGAAACGTCTGCAATTTTACCCCAAAATGAGGTGAATTTCTACCTTTTTGCCCAAAAATAATGGGAATTTCTGCCTTTTTGCCCCAAAATATGAAAAATTTTTGCTTTTTTTCTCTGAAATATGTGAAATTTATGAAATTTTGCCTTATAATAAAAGAAATTGCTGCAATTTTTCCCCATAATAAAGGATTTTTTTGCAATTTTGCCCCAAAATAAACGGAATTTCTGTTATTTGTCCCCAAATAAGGGAAATTTCTGCAAATTTGCCCTAAATTAAGGGGAATTTTTGCCTTTTGCCCCAAAATAAGGAGAATTTCTGCCTTTTTTGCCCCAAAACAAAGGAGATTACTGCATGTTTTACGCCAAAACTAGGTGAATTTCTGCAATTTTGCTCCAAAATACGGGGATTTTCTGCATTTTTCACAGAAAATAAGGGGATTTTCTGCCATTTTGCCGCGAAATAAGTGAAATTTCTGCAGTTTTACCCCAAAATAAGGGGAATTTCTGCCTTTTTGCCCCAAAATTAGAGGAATTTTTGCAATTTTGCTCTAAAATACAGGGAATTTCTGCCTTTTAGCCCGAAAATATAGGGAATGTATACCTTTTTGCCATAAAAAGGGAAATTTCTTCATTTTTACCCCAAAATAAAAGGATTTTCCACCTTTTTGACTCAAAATAAGTGCAATTTCTGACTTTTTTCCAAAAATAAATGGAATTTCTGTCTTTTTGCCCCAAAATAAGGGGAATTTCTGACTTTTTGCCCTGAAATAAGTTAAATTTCAAAAAATTCTCCCCAAAATAATTGAAATTTCTGCAGTTTAGCCCCAAAATAAGGGGAATTTCTATATTTTTGCCCCAAAATAAGGGAAATTTCTGCCTTTTAACCTCAAAATAAGGGGAATTTCTGCATTTTTTGCCACAAAATATAAGGAATTTCTGCCTTTTTGCCCCACAATAAGAAAAATTTCTGCCTTTTTTCCCTAAAATAAGTGAAATTTCTGCAATTTTGGTTCAAAAAATTGAAATTTCTGCAATTTTGTCCCAAAATAAGAGAAATTTCTTAAATTTTGCCCCAAAATAAGTGGAATTTCTGAGTTTTGCCCCAAAATAAAGAGATTTTCTGTCTTTTTGCCCCAACATATAGGGAATTTCTGCCTTTTTGCCCCACAATTAGGGGAATTTCTGCAATTTTGCTCTAAAATACGGGGAATTTCTGTTTTTTTGCCCGAAAATAAGTGGAATGTTTACCTTTTGCCACAAAAAAGGAACATTTCTTTATTTTTGCCCCAAAATAAGAGGAATTTCTGCCTTTTTACGTCAAAATAAGTGAAATTTCTGCCTTTTTACTCAAAAATATACGGAATTTCTGTATTTTTGCCCCAAAATAAATGCAATTTTTGAATTTTGCCCTGAAATAAGTGAAATTTCTCCAATTATGCCTCAAAATAAGGGAAATTTCTGCCTTTGTGCCACAAAATAAGGGGAATTTCTGACTTTTTGCCCCAAAATAGGGGAAATTTCTGCCTTTTTGCCTCCAAATAAGAAGAATTTCAGCCTTTTTACCTCAAAATAAGGTGAATTTCTGCATTTTCGCCACAAAATATTAGGAATTTCTGCTGTGTTGCTCCAAACTAAAAAAATTTCTGCCTTTTTTCCCTGAAATAAGTGAAATATCTGTTATTTTGCCCCTAAATAAGGGGAATTTCTGTCTTTTTGCCTAATAATAAGGGGAATCTCTGCATTTTTGCCCTAAAATATGGGGAATTTCTGTATTTTTGCCCCAAAATAAAGAAATTTTCTGCAATTTTGTACCAAAATAAAAGTAATTTCTGCCTTTTTGCCCCAAAATAAGAGAAATTTCTGCGTTTTTTCCCTGAAATAAGTGAAATTTCTGTAATTTTGCCCCAAAATAAGGGAGATTTCTGCAATTTTGCCCCAAAATAATGGACATTTCTGGAATTTTGCCCCAAAATAAGAAGAATTTCTGACTTTTTGCCCTGAAATAAGGAGAATTTCTGTCTTTTTGCCCCAAAATAATGTGAATTTCTGCATTTTCCCTCAAAATTAGGGGAATATGTGCAATTTTGCTTCAAAATACGAGGAATTTTTTTTTTATTGCACCAAAATAAAAGGAATTTCTGCATTTTTGCACCAATATAAGGGGAATTTCTGAAATTTTGCTCCAAAATACGGGGAATTTTTGCCTTATTGCCGGAAATAAAGTGGAATTTCTGCCTTTTTGCCCTGAAATATTTTAAATTTCCGCAATTTTACCCCAAAATAAGGGGAATCTCTGTTTTGGGCCCCAAAATTAGGAGAATTTCTGCTTTTTGCCCCAAATTAAGGCAAATTTCTGACTTTTTGCCCTGAAATAAGTGAAATTTCTGCAATTTTGCCCCAAAATAAGGGGAATTTCATCATTTTCCCTTCAAATAAGGGGAATTTCTGCCTTTTTGCCACAAAATTTGGGGAATTTCTGCCTTATTGCCCCCAAATAAGGAAAATTTTTGCTTTTCTGCCCCAATAATTGGAATTTCTGCCTTTTTGCCACAAAGTAAAGGGGATTTCTGCCTTTTTGCCCCAAATTAACGGGAATTTCAGCCTTTTTACCCCAAAATAAGGGGAATTTCTGCCTTTTGCCCAAAATATGGGGAATTTCTGACTTTTTGTTCCAAAATAAGGAAAATTTCTTCAATTTTGTACCAAAATAAAAGAAATTTCTGCTTTTTGCCCCAAAATAACAATAATTTCTGACTATTTGCCCTGAAATAAATGAAATTTCTGCAATTTTGCCCGAAAAAAATGGAAATTTGTGCCTTTTTGCCCCACAATGAGGGGAATTTCTGCCTTTTAACCCCAAAATATGGGGAATTTCAGCATTTTACCTCAAAATAAGGGGAATTTCATCCTTTTTGCACCAAAATATGAAGAATTTCTGCCTTTTTGACACAAAATAAGAAAAATTTCTGCAATTCTGTACCAAAATAAAAGAAATTTCTAAAATTTTGCCCCAAAATAAGGGAAATTTCTGATTTTTGCCCCGAAATAAGGAGAATTTCTGTTTTTTTGCCCCCCAAAAAAGGGAATTTCTGCCTTTTTGCCCCAAAATTAGGGGAGTTTCTGCAATTTTGCTGCAAAATACAGGGAATTTCTGCCTCTTTTCCCGAAAATAAGGGGAACTTCTGCCGATTTGCCCCAAATAAAGGGAATTTCTGCATTTTTGCCCCAATATTTAGGGAATTTCTGCAATTTTGCTTTAAAATACGGGGAATTTCTGCCTTTTTGCCCAAAATTAAGGGGATTTTCTTCTTCTTTGCCCCCAAACAAGGGAAATTTCTGCAATTTTATCACAAAATAAAAGAAATTTCTGCCTTTATGCTCTCAAATAACGGGAATTTCTGCCTTTTTGCCCTGAAATATGTGAAACGTCTGCAATTTTACCCCAATATGAGGTGAATTTCTACCTTTTTGCCCAAAAATAATGGGAATTTCTGCCTTTTTGCCCCAAAATATGAAAAATTTTTGCTTTTTTTCTCTGAAATATGTGAAATTTATGAAATTTTGCCTTATAATAAAGGAAATTGCTGCAATTTTTCCCCATAATTAAGGATTTTTTTGCAATTTTGCCCCAAAATAAACGGAATTTCTGTTATTTGTCTCCAAATAAGGGAAATTTCTGCAAATTTGCCCTAAATTAAGGGGAATTTCCGACTTTTGCCCCAAAATAAGGAGAATTTCTGCCTTTTTTGCCCCAAAACAAAGGAGATTACTGCATGTTTTACGCCAAAACTAGGTGAATTTCTGCAATTTTGCTCCAAAATACGGGGATTTTCTGCATTTTTCACAGAAAATAAGGGGATTTTCTGCCATTTTGCCGCGAAATAAGTGAAATTTCTGCAGTTTTACCCCAAAATAAGGAGAATTTCTGCCTTTTTGCCCCAAAATTAGGGGAATTTTTGCAATTTTGCTCTAAAATACGGGGAATTTCTGCCTTTTTGCCCGAAAATAAAGGGAATGTATACCTTTTTGCCATAAAAAGAAAAATTTCTTCATTTTTACCCCAAAATAAAAGAATTTTCCACCTTTTTGACTCAAAATACGTGCAATTTCTGACTTTTTTCCAAAAATAAATGGAATTTCTGTCTTTTTGCCCCAAAATAAGGGGAATTTCTGACTTTTTGCCCTGAAATAAGTTAAATTTCAAAAAATTCTCCCCAAAATAATTGAAATTTCTGCAGTTTAGCCCCAAAATAAGGGGAATTTCTGTATTTTTGCCCCAAAATAAGGCAAATTTCTGCCTTTTAACCTCAAAATAAGGGGAATTTCTGCATTTTTTGCCACAAAATATAAGGAATTTCTGCCTTTTTGCCCCACAATAAGAAAAATTTCTGCCTTTTTTCCCTAAAATAAGTGAAATTTCTGCAATTTTGGCCCAAAAAATTGAAATTTCTGCAATTTTGTCCCAAAATAAAAGAAATTTCTTAAATTTTGCCCCAAAATAAGTGGAATTTCTGAGTTTTGCCCCAAAATAAAGAGAATTTCTGTCTTTTTGCCCCAACATATAGGGAATTTCTGCCTTTTTGCCCCACAATTAGGGGAATTTCTGCAATTTTGCTCCAAAATACGGGGAATTTCTGTTTTTTTGCCCGAAAATTTGGGGAATGTTTACCTTTTGCCACAAAAAAGGAAAATTTCTTCATTTTTGCCCCAAAATAAGAGGAATTTCTGCCTTTTTACGTCAAAATAAGTGAAATTTCTGCCTTTTTACTCAAAAATATACGGAATTTCTGTATTTTTGCCCCAAAATAAATGCAATTTTTGAATTTTGCCCTGAAATAAGTGAAATTTCTCCAATTATGCCTCAAAATAAGGGAAATTTCTGCCTTTGTGCCACAAAATAAGGGGAATTTCTGACTTTTTGCCCCAAAATAGGGGAAATTTCTGCCTTTTTGCCACCAAATAAGGAGAATTTCAGCCTTTTTACCTCAAAATAAGGTGAATTTCTGCATTTTCGCCACAAAATATTAGGAATTTCTGCTATTTTGCTCCAAACTAAAAAAAATTTCTGCCTTTTTTCCCTGAAATAAGTGAAATATCTGTTATTTTGCCCCTAAATAAGGGGAATTTCTGTCTTTTTGCCTAATAATAAGGGGAATCTGCATTTTTGCCCTAAAATATGGGGAATTTCTGTATTTTTGCCCCAAAATAAAAAAATTTTCTGCAATTTTGTACCAAAATAAAAGTAATTTCTGCCTTTTTGCCCCAAAATAAGAGAAATTTCTGCGTTTTTTCCCTGAAATAAGTGAAATTTCTGTAATTTTGCCCCAAAATAAGGGAGATTTCTGCAATTTTGCCCCAAAATAATGGACATTTCTGGAATTTTGCCCCAAAATAAGAAGAATTTCTGACTTTTTACCCTGAAATAAGGAGAATTTCTGTCTTTTTGCCCCAAAATAATGTGAATTTCTGCATTTTCCCTCAAAATTAAGGGAATATGTGCAATTTTGCTTCAAAATACGGGGAATTTTTTTTTTATTGCACCAAAATAAAAGGAATTTTTGCATCTTTGCACCAATATAAGGGGAATTTCTGAAATTTTGCTCCAAAATACGGGGAATTTTTGCCTTATTGCCGGAAATAAAGTGGAATTTCTGAATTTTTGCCCTGAAATATTTTAAATTTCCGCAATTTTACCCCAAAATAAGGGGAATCTCTGTTTTGGGCCCCAAAATTAGGAGAATTTCTGCTTTTTGCCCCAAATTAAGGCAAATTTCTGACTTTTTGCCCTGAAATAAGTGAAATTTCTGCAATTTTGCCCCAAAATAAGGGGAATTTCATCATTTTCCCTTCAAATAAGGGGAATTTCTGCCTTTTTGCCACAAAATTTGGGGAATTTCTGCCTTATTGCCCCCAAATAAGGAAAATTTTTGCTTTTCTGCCCCAATAATTGGAATTTCTGCCTTTTTGCCACAAAGTAAAGGGGATTTCTGCCTTTTTGCCCCAAATTAACGGGAATTTCAGCCTTTTTACCCCAAAATAAGGGGAATTTCTGCCTTTTGCCCAAAATATGGGGAATTTCTGACTTTTTGTTCCAAAATAAGGAAAATTTCTTCAATTTTGTACCAAAATAAAAGAAATTTCTGCTTTTTGCCCCAAAATAACAATAATTTCTGACTATTTGCCCTGAAATAAATGAAATTTCTGCAATTTTGCCCGAAAAAAATGGAAATTTGTGCCTTTTTGCCCCACAATGAGGGGAATTTCTGCCTTTTAACCCCAAAATATGGGGAATTTCAGCATTTTACCTCAAAATAAGGGGAATTTCATCCTTTTTGCACCAAAATATGAAGAATTTCTGCCTTTTTGACACAAAATAAGAAAAATTTCTGCAATTCTGTACCAAAATAAAAGAAATTTCTAAAATTTTGCCCCAAAATAAGGGAAATTTCTGATTTTTGCCCCGAAATAAGGAGAATTTCTGTTTTTTTGCCCCCCCAAAAAGGGAATTTCTGCCTTTTTGCCCCAAAATTAGGGGAGTTTCTGCAATTTTGCTGCAAAATACAGGGAATTTCTGCCTCTTTTCCCGAAAATAAGGGGAACTTCTGCCGATTTGCCCCAAATAAATGGAATTTCTGCATTTTTGCCCCAATATTTAGGGAATTTCTGCAATATTGTCCCAAAATAAGTGAAATTTCTTAAATTTTGCCCCAAAATAAGTGGAATTTCTGAGTTTTGCCCCAAAATAAAGAGAATTTCTGTCTTTTTGCCCCAACATATAGGGAATTTCTTTTTTTTGCCCCACAATTAGGGGAATTTCTTCAATTTTGCTCCAAAATACGGGGAATTTCTGTTTTTTTGCCCGAAAATAAGGGGAATGTTTACCTTTTGCCACAAAAAAGGAAAATTTCTTCATTTTTGCCCCAAAATAAGAGGAATTTCTGCCTTTTTACGTCAAAATAAGTGAAATTTCTGCCTTTTTACTCAAAAATATACGGAATTTCTGTATTTTTGCCCCAAAATAAATGCAATTTTTGAATTTTGCCCTGAAATAAGTGAAATTTCTCCAATTATGCCTCAAAATAAGGAAAATTTCTGCCTTTGTGCCACAAAATAAGGGGAATTTCTGACTTTTTGCCCCAAAATAGGGGAAATTTCTGCCTTTTTGCCTCCAAATAAGGAGAATTTCAGCCTTTTTACCTCAAAATAAGGTGAATTTCTGCATTTTCGCCACAAAATATTAGGAATTTCTGCTATTTTGCTCCAAACTAAAAAAATTTCTGCCTTTTTTCCCTGAAATAAGTGAAATATCTGTTATTTTGCCCCTAAATAAGGGGAATTTCTGTCTTTTTGCCTAATAATAAGGGGAATCTCTGCATTTTTGCCCTAAAATATGGGGAATTTCTGTATTTTTGCCCCAAAATAAAGAAATTTTCTGCAATTTTGTACCAAAATAAAAGTAATTTCTGCCTTTTTGCCCCAAAATAAGAGAAATTTTTGCGTTTTTTCCCTGAAATAAGTGAAATTTCTGTAATTTTGCCCCAAAATAAGGGAGATTTCTGCAATTTTGCCCCAAAATAATGGACATTTCTGGAATTTTGCCCGAAAATAAGAAGAATTTCTGACTTTTTGCCCTGAAATAAGGAGAATTTCTGTCTTTTTGCCCCAAAATAATGTGAATTTCTGCATTTTCCCTCAAAATTAGGGGAATATGAGCAATTTTGCTTCAAAATACGGGGAATTTTTTTTTATTGCACCAAAATAAAAGGAATTTCTGCATTTTTGCACCAATATAAGGGGAATTTCTGAAATTTTGCTCCAAAATACGGGGAATTTTTGCCTTATTGCCGGAAATAAAGTGGAATTTCTGCCTTTTTGCCCTGAAATATTTTAAATTTCCACAATTTTACCCCAAAATAAGGGGAATCTCTGTTTTGGGCCCCAAAATTAGGAGAATTTCTACTTTTTGCCCCAAATTAAGGCAAATTTCTGACTTTTTGCCCTGAAATAAGTGAAATTTCTGCAATTTTGCCCCAAAATAAGGGGAATTTCATCATTTTCCCTTCAAATAAGGGGAATTTCTGCCTTTTTGCCACAAAATATGGGGAATTTCTGCCTTATTGCCCCCAAATAAGGAAAATTTTTGCTTTTCTGCCCCAATAATTGGAATTTCTGCCTTTTTGCCACAAAGTAAAGGGAATTTCTGCCTTTTTGCCCCAAATTAACGGGAATTTCAGCCTTTTTACCCCAAAATAAGGGGAATTTCTGCCTTTTGCCCAAAATATGAAGAATTTCTGCCTTTTTGACACAAAATAAGAAAAATTTCTGCAATTCTGTACCAAAATAAAAGAAATTTCTAAAATTTTGCCCCAAAATAAGGGAAATTTCTGATTTTTGCCCCGAAATAAGGAGAATTTCTGTTTTTTTGCCCCCCCAAAAAGGGAATTTCTGCCTTTTTGCCCCAAAATTAGGGGAGTTTCTGCAAATTTGCTTCAAAATACAGGGAATTTCTGCCTCTTTTCCCGAAAATAAGGGGAACTTCTGCCGATTTGCCCCAAATAAAGGGAATTTCTGCATTTTTGCCCCAATATTTAGGGAATTTCTGCAATTTTGCTTTAAAATACGGGGAATTTCTTCCTTTTTGCCCAAAGTTAAGGGGATTTTCTTCTTTTTTGCCCCCAAACAAGGGAAATTTCTGCAATTTTATCCCAAAATAAAAGGAATTTCTGCCTTTATGCCCTCAAATAACGGGAATTTCTGCCTTTTTGCCCTGAAATATGTGAAACGTCTGCAATTTTACCCCAATATGAGGTGAATTTCTACCTTTTTGCCCAAAAATAATGGGAATTTCTGCCTTTTTGCCCCAAAATATGAAAAATTTTTGCTCTTTTTCTCTGAAATATGTGAAATTTATGAAATTTTGCCTTATAATAAAAGAAATTGCTGCAATTTTTCCACATAATAAAGGATTTTTTTGCAATTTTGCCCCAAAATAAACGGAATTTCTGTTATTTGTCCCCAAATAAGGGAAATTTCTGCAAATTTGCCCTAAATTAAGGGGAATTTCCGACTTTTGCCCCAAAATAAGGAGAATTTCTGCCTTTTTTGCCCCAAAACAAAGGAGATTACTGCATGTTTTACGCCAAAACTAGGTGAATTTCTGCAATTTTGCTCCAAAATACGGGGATTTTCTGCATTTTTCACAGAAAATAAGGGGATTTTCTGCCATTTTGCCGCGAAATAAGTGAAATTTCTGCAGTTTTACCCCAAAATAAGGGGAATTTCTGCCTTTTTGCCCCAAAATTAGGGTAATTTTTGCAATTTTGCTCTAAAATACGGGGAATTTCTGCCTTTTTGCCCGAAAATAAAGGGAATGTATACCTTTTTGCCATAAAAAGGGAAATTTCTTCATTTTTACCCCAAAATAAAAGGATTTTCCGCCTTTTTGACTCAAAATACGTGCAATTTCTGACTTTTTTCCAAAAATAAATGGAATTTCTGTCTTTTTGCCCCAAAATAAGGTGAATTTCTGACTTTTTGCCCTGAAATAAGTTAAATTTCAAAAAATTCTCCCCAAAATAATTGAAATTTCTGCAGTTTAGCCCCAAAATAAGGGGAATTTCTGTATTTTTGCCCCAAAATAAGGGAAATTTCTGCCTTTTAACCTCAAAATAAGGGGAATTTCTGCATTTTTTGCCACAAAATATAAGGAATTTCTGCCTTTTTGCCCGACAATAAGAAAAAATTCTGCCTTTTTTCCCTAAAATAAGTGAAATTTCTGCAATTTTGGCCCAAAAATTGAAATTTCTGCAATTTTGTCCCAAAATAAGAGAAATTTCTTAAATTTTGCCCCAAAATAAGTGGAATTTCTGAGTTTTGCCCCAAAATAAAGAGATTTTCTGTCTTTTTGCCCCAACATATAGGGAATTTCTGCCTTTTTGCCCCACAATTAGGGGAATTTCTGCAATTTTGCTCCAAAATACGGGGAATTTCTGTTTTTTTGCCCGAAAATTTGGGGAATGTTTACCTTTTGCCACAAAAAAGGAAAATTTCTTCATTTTTGCCCCAAAATAAGAGAAATTTCTGCGTTTTTTCCCTGAAATAAGTGAAATTTCTGTAATTTTGCCCCAAAATAAGGGAGATTTCTGCAATTTTGCCCCAAAATAATGGACATTTCTGGAATTTTGCCCCAAAATAAGAAGAATTTCTGACTTTTTGCCCTGAAATAAGGAGAATTTCTGTCTTTTTGCCCCAAAATAATGTGAATTTCTGCATTTTCCCTCAAAATTAAGGGAATATGTGCAATTTTGCTTCAAAATACGGGGAATTTTTTTTTATTGCACCAAAATAAAAGGAATTTTTGCATTCTTGCACCAATATAAGGGGAATTTCTGAAATTTTGCTCCAAAATACGGGGAATTTTTGCCTTATTGCCAGAAATAAAGTGGAATTTCTGCCTTTTTGCCCTGAAATATTTTAAATTTCCGCAATTTTACCCCAAAATAAGGGGAATCTCTGTTTTGGGCCCCAAAATTAGGAGAATTTCTGCTTTTTGCCCCAAATTAAGGCAAATTTCTGACTTTTTGCCCTGAAATAAGTGAAATTTCTGCAATTTTGCCCCAAAATAAGGGGAATTTCATCATTTTCCCTTCAAATAAGGGGAATTTCTGCCTTTTTGCCACAAAATTTGTGGAATTTCTGCCTTATTGCCCCCAAATAAGGAAAATTTTTGCTTTTCTGCCCCAATAATTGGAATTTCTGCCTTTTTGCCACAAAGTAAAGGGAATTTCTGCCTTTTTGCCCCAAATTAACGGGAATTTCAGCCTTTTTACCCCAAAATAAGGGGAATTTCTGCCTTTTGCCCAAAATATGGGGAATTTCTGACTTTTTGTTCCAAAATAAGGAAAATTTCTTCAATTTTGTACCAAAATAAAAGAAATTTCTGCTTTTTGCCCCAAAATAACAATAATTTCTGACTATTTGCCCTGAAATAAATGAAATTTCTGCAATTTTGCCCGAAAAAAATGGAAATTTGTGCCTTTTTGCCCCACAATGAGGGGAATTTCTGCCTTTTAACCCCAAAATATGGGGAATTTCAGCATTTTACCTCAAAATAAGGGGAATTTCATCCTTTTTGCACCAAAATATGAAGAATTTCTGCCTTTTTGATACAAAATAAGAAAAATTTCTGCAATTCTGTACCAAAATAAAAGAAATTTCTAAAATTTTGCCCCAAAATAAGGGAAATTTCTGATTTTTGCCCCGAAATAAGGAGAATTTCTGTGTTTTTGCCCCCCAAAAAAGGGAATTTCTGCCTTTTTGCCCCAAAATTAGGGGAGTTTCTGCAATTTTGCTGCAAAATACAGGGAATTTCTGCCTCTTTTCCCGAAAATAAGGGGAACTTCTGCCGATTTGCCCCAAATAAAGGGAATTTCTGCATTTTTGCCCCAATATTTAGGGAATTTCTGCAATATTGTCCCAAAATAAGAGAAATTTCTTAAATTTTGCCCCAAAATAAGTGGAATTTCTGAGTTTTGCCCCAAAATAAAGAGAATTTCTGTCTTTTTGCCCCAACATATAGGGAATTTCTGCCTTTTTGCCCCACAATTAGGGGAATTTCTGCAATTTTGCTCCAAAATACGGGGAATTTCTGTTTTTTTGCCCGAAAATTTGGGGAATGTTTACCTTTTGCCACAAAAAAGGAAAATTTCTTCATTTTTGCCCCAAAATAAGAGGAATTTCTGCCTTTTTACGTCAAAATATGTGAAATTTCTGCCTTTTTACTCAAAAATATACGGAATTTCTGTATTTTTGCCCCAAAATAAATGCAATTTTTGAATTTTGCCCTGAAATAAGTGAAATTTCTCCAATTATGCCTCAAAATAAGGGAAATTTCTGCCTTTGTGCCACAAAATAAGGGGAATTTCTGACTTTTTGCCCCAAAATAGGGGAAATTTCTGCCTTTTTGCCACCAAATAAGGAGAATTTCAGCCTTTTTACCTCAAAATAAGGTGAATTTCTGCATTTTCGCCACAAAATATTAGGAATTTCTGCTATTTTGCTCCAAACTAAAAAAATTTCTGCCTTTTTTCCCTGAAATAAGTGAAATATCTGTTATTTTGCCCCTAAATAAGGGGAATTTCTGTCTTTTTGCCTAATAATAAGGGAAATCTCTGCATTTTTGCCCTAAAATATGGGGAATTTCTGTATTTTTGCCCCAAAATAAAGAAATTTTCTGCAATTTTGTACCAAAATAAAAGTAATTTCTGCCTTTTTGCCCCAAAATAAGAGAAATTTCTGCGTTTTTTCCCTGAAATAAGTGAAATTTCTGTAATTTTGCCCCAAAATAAGGGAGATTTCTGCAATTTTGCCCCAAAATAATGGACATTTCTGGAATTTTGCCCCAAAATAAGAAGAATTTCTGACTTTTTGCCCTGAAATAAGGAGAATTTCTGTCTTTTTGCCCCAAAATAATGTGAATTTCTGCATTTTCCCTCAAAATTAAGGGAATATGTGCAATTTTGCTTCAAAATACGGGGAATTTTTTTTTATTGCACCAAAATAAAAGGAATTTTTGCATTTTTGCACCAATATAAGGGGAATTTCTGAAATTTTGCTCCAAAATACGGGGAATTTTTGCCTTATTGCCGGAAATAAAGTGGAATTTCTGAATTTTTGCCCTGAAATATTTTAAATTTCCGCAATTTTACCCCAAAATAAGGGGAATCTCTGTTTTGGGCCCCAAAATTAGGAGAATTTCTGCTTTTTGCCCCAAATTAAGGCAAATTTCTGACTTTTTGCCCTGAAATAAGTGAAATTTCTGCAATTTTGCCCCAAAATAAGGGGAATTTCATCATTTTCCCTTCAAATAAGGGGAATTTCTGCCTTTTTGCCACAAAATTTGGGGAATTTCTGCCTTATTGCCCCCAAATAAGGAAAATTTTTGCTTTTCTGCCCCAATAATTGGAATTTCTGCCTTTTTGCCACAAAGTAAAGGGGATTTCTGCCTTTTTGCCCCAAATTAACGGGAATTTTAGCCTTTTTACCCCAAAATAAGGGGAATTTCTGCCTTTTGCCCAAAATATGGGGAATTTCTGACTTTTTGTTCCAAAATAAGGAAAATTTCTTCAATTTTGTACCAAAATAAAAGAAATTTCTGCTTTTTGCCCCAAAATAACAATAATTTCTCACTATTTGCCCTGAAATAAATGAAATTTCTGCAATTTTGCCCGAAAAAAATGGAAATTTGTGCCTTTTTGCCCCACAATGAGGGGAATTTCTGCCTTTTAACCCCAAAATATGGGGAATTTCAGCATTTTACCTCAAAATAAGGGGAATTTCATCCTTTTTGCACCAAAATATGAAGAATTTCTGCCTTTTTGACACAAAATAAGAAAAATTTCTGCAATTCTGTACCAAAATAAAAGAAATTTCTAAAATTTTGCCCCAAAATAAGGGAAATTTCTGATTTTTGCCCCGAAATAAGGAGAATTTCTGTGTTTTTGCCCCCCAAAAAAGGGAATTTCTGCCTTTTTGCCCCAAAATTAGGGGAGTTTCTGCAATTTTGCTGCAAAATACAGGGAATTTCTGCCTCTTTTCCCGAAAATAAGGGGAACTTCTGCCGATTTGCCCCAAATAAAGGGAATTTCTGCATTTTTGCCCCAATATTTAGGGAATTTCTGCAATTTTGCTTTAAAATACAGGGAATTTCTGCCTTTTTGCCCAAAATTAAGGGGATTTTCTTCCTTTTTGCCCCCAAACAAGGGAAATTTCTGCAATTTTATCCCAAAATAAAAGGAATTTCTGCCTTTATGCCCTCAAATAACGGGAATTTCTGCCTTTTTGCCCTGAAATATGTGAAACGTCTGCAATTTTACCCCAAAATGAGGTGAATTTCTACCTTTTTGCCCAAAAATAATGGGAATTTCTGCCTTTTTGCCCCAAAATATGAAAAATTTTTGCTTTTTTTCTCTGAAATATGTGAAATTTCTGAAATTTTGCCTTATAATAAAAGAAATTGCTGCAATTTTTCCCCATAATAAAGGATTTTTTTGCAATTTTGCCCCAAAATAAAGGGAATTTCTGTTTTTTGTCCCCAAATAAGGGAAATTTCTGCAAATTTGCCCTAAATTAAGGGGAATTTTTGCCTTTTGCCCCAAAATAAGGAGAATTTCTGCCTTTTTTGCCCCAAAACAAAGAAGATTACTGCATGTTTTACGCCAAAACTAGGTGAATTTCTGCAATTTTGCTCCAAAATACGGGGATTTTCTGCTTTTTTCACAGAAAATAAGGGGATTTTCTGCCATTTTGCCGCGAAATAAGTGAAATTTCTGCAGTTTTACCCCAAAATAAGGGGAATTTCTGCCTTTTTGCCCCAAAATTAGGGGAATTTTTGCAATTTTGCTCTAAAATACGGGGAATTTCTGCCTTTTTGCCCGAAAATAAAGGGAATGTATACCTTTTTGCCATAAAAAGGGAAATTTCTTCATTTTTACCCCCAAATAAAAGGATTTTCCGCCTTTTTGACTCAAAATAAGTGCAATTTCTGACTTTTTTCCAAAAATAAATGGAATTTCTGTCTTTTTGCCCCAAAATAAGGGGAATTTCTGACTTTTAGCCCTGAAATAAGTTAAATTTCAAAAAATTCTCCCCAAAATAATGGAAATTTCTGCAGTTTTGCCCCAAAATAAGGGGAATTTCTGTATTTTTGCCCCAAAATAAGGGAAATTTCTGCCTTTTAACCTCAAAATAAGGGGAATTTCTGCATTTTTTGCCACAAAATATAAGGAATTTCTGCCTTTTTGCCCCACAATAAGAAAAATTTCTGCCTTTTTTCCCTAAAATAAGTGAAATTTCTGCAATTTTGGCCCAAAAAATTGAAATTTCTGCAATTTTGTCCCAAAATAAGAGAAATTTCTTAAATTTTGCCCCAAAATAAGTGGAATTTCTGAGTTTTGCCCCAAAATAAAGAGAATTTCTGTCTTTTTGCCCCAATATATAGGGAATTTCTGCCTTTTTGCCCCACAATTAGGGGAATTTCTGCAATTTTGCTCCAAAATACGGGGAATTTCTGTTTTTTTGCCCGAAAATAAGGGGAATGTTTACCTTTTGCCACAAAAAAGGAAAATTTCTTCATTTTTGCCCCAAAATAAGAGGAATTTCTGCCTTTTACGTCAAAATAAGTGAAATTTCTGCCTTTTTACTCAAAAATATACGGAATTTCTGTATTTTTTGCCCCAAAATAAATGCAATTTTTGAATTTTGCCCTGAAATAAGTGAAATGTCTTCAATTATGCCTGAAAATAAGGGAAATTTCTGCCTTTGTGCCACAAAATAAGGGGAATTTCTGACTTTTTGCCCCAAAATAGGGGAAATTTCTGCCTTTTTGCCTCCAAATAAGGAGAATTTCAGCCTTTTTACCTCAAAATAAGGTGAATTTCTGCATTTTCGCCACAAAATATTAGAAATTTCTGCTATTTTGCTCCAAACTAAAAAAATTTCTGCCTTTTTTCCCTGAAATAAGTGAAATATCTGTTATTTTGCCCCTAAATAATGGGAATTTCTGTCTTTTTGCCTAATAATAAGGGAAATCTCTGCATTTTTGCCCTAAAATATGGGGAATTTCTGTATTTTTGCCCCAAAATAAAGAAATTTTCTGCAATTTTGTACCAAAATAAAAGTAATTTCTGCCTTTTTGCCCCAAAATAAGAGAAATTTCTGCGTTTTTTCCCTGAAATAAGTGAAATTTCTGTAATTTTGCCCCAAAATAAGGGAGATTTCTGCAATTTTGCCCCATAATAATGGACATTTCTGGAATTTTGCCCCAAAATAAGAAGAATTTCTGACTTTTTGCCCTGAAATAAGGAGAATTTCTGTCTTTTTGCCCCAAAATAATGTGAATTTCTGCATTTTCCCTCAAAATTAGGGGAATAAGTGCAATTTTGCTTCAAAATACGGGGAATTTTTTTTTTATTGCACCAAAATAAAAGGAATTTCTGCATTTTTGCACCAATATAAGGGGAATTTCTGAAATTTTGCTCCAAAATACGGGGAATTTTTGCCTTATTGCCGGAAATAAAGTGGAATTTCTGCCTTTTTGCCCTGAAATATTTTAAATTTCCGCAATTTTACCCCAAAATAAAGGGAATCTCTGTTTTGGGCCCCAAAATTAGGAGAATTTCTGCTTTTTGCCCCAAATTAAGGCAAATTTCTGACTTTTTGCCCTGAAATAAGTGAAATTTCTGCAATTTTGCCCCAAAATAAGGGGAATTTCATCATTTTCCCTTCAAATAAGGGGAATTTCTGCCTTTTTGCCACAAAATATGGGGAATTTCTGCCTTATTGCCCCCAAATAAGGAAAATTTTTGCTTTTCTGCCCCAATAATTGGAATTTCTGCCTTTTTGCCACAAAGTAAAGGGAATTTCTGCCTTTTTGCCCCAAATTAACGGGAAGTTGAGCCTTTTTACCCCAAAATAAGGGGAATTTCTGCCTTTTGCCCAAAATATGGGGAATTTCTGACTTTTTGTTCCAAAATAAGGAAAATTTCTTCAATTTTGTACCAAAATAAAAGAAATTTCTGCTTTTTGCCTCAAAATAACAATAATTTCTGACTATTTGCCCTGAAATAAATGAAATTTCTGCAATTTTGCCCGAAAATAATGGAAATTTGTGCCTTTTTGCCCCAAAATGAGGGGAATTTCTGCCTTTTAACCCCAAAATATGGGGAATTTCAGCATTTTACCTCAAAATAAGGGGAATTTCAGCCTTTTTGCACCAAAATATGAAGAATTTCTGCCTTTTTGACACAAAATAAGAAAAATTTCTGCAATTTTGTACCAAAATAAAAGAAATTTCTAAAATTTTGCCCCAAAATAAGGGAAATTTCTGATTTTTGCCCTGAAATAAGGAGAATTTCTGTATTTTTGCCCCCCAAAAAAGGGAATTTCTGCCTTTTTGCCCCAAAATTAGGGGAGTTTCTGCAATTTTGCTTCAAAATACAGGGAATTTCTGCCTCTTTTCCCGAAAATAAGTGGAACTTCTGCCGATTTGCCCCAAATAAAGGGAATTTCTGCATTTTTGCCCCAATATTTAGGGAATTTCTGCAATTTTGCTTTAAAATACGGGGAATTTCTGCCTTTTTGCCCAAAATTAAGGGGATTTTCTTCCTTTTTGCCCCCAAACAAGGGAAATTTCTGCAATTTTATCCCAAAATAAAAGGAATTTCTGCCTTTATGCCCTCAAATAACGGGAATTTCTGCCTTTTTGCCCTGAAATATGTGAAACGTCTGCAATTTTACCCCAAAATGAGGTGAATTTCTATTTTTTTGCCCAAAAATAATGGGAATTTCTGCCTTTTTGCCCCAAAATATGAAAAATTTTTGCTTTTTTTCTCTGAAATATGTGAAATTTCTGAAATTTTGCCTTATAATAAAAGAAATTGCTGCAATTTTTCCCCATAATATAGGATTTTTTTGCAATTTTGCACCAAAATAAAGGGAATTTCTGTTTTTTGTCCCCAAATAAGGAAAATTTCTGCAAATTTGCCCTAAATTAAGGGGAATTTCTGCCTTTTGCTCCAAAATAAGGAGAATTTCTGCCTTTTTTGCCCCAAAACAAAAAAGATTACTGCATGTTTTACGCCAAAACTAGGTGAATTTCTTCAATTTTGCTCCAAAATACGGGGATTTTCTGCCTTTTTCACAGAAAATAAGAGGATTTTCTGCCATTTTGCCGCGAAATAAGTGAAATTTCTGCAGTTTTACCCCAAAATAAGGGGAATTTCTGCGTTTTTGCCCCAAAATAAGGGGAATTTTTGGAATTTTGCTCTAAAATACGGGGAATTTCTGCCTTTTTGCCCGAAAATAAAGGGAATGTATACCTTTTTGCCATAAAAAGGGAAATTTCTTCATTTTTACCCCAAAATAAAAGGATTTTCCGCCTTTTTGACTCAAAATACGTGCAATTTCTGACTTTTTTCCAAAAATAAATGGAATTTCTGTCTTTTTGCCCCAAAATAAGGTGAATTTCTGACTTTTTGCCCTGAAATAAGTTAAATTTCAAAAAATTCTCCCCAAAATAATTGAAATTTCTGCAGTTTAGCCCCAAAATAAGGGGAATTTCTGTATTTTTGCCCCAAAATAAGGGAAATTTCTGCCTTTTAACCTCAAAATAAGGGGAATTTCTGCATTTTTTGCCACAAAATATAAGGAATTTCTGCCTTTTTGCCCGACAATAAGAAAAATTTCTGCCTTTTTTCCCTAAAATAAGTGAAATTTCTGCAATTTTGGCCCAAAAATTGAAATTTCTGCAATTTTGTCCCAAAATAAGAGAAATTTCTTAAATTTTGCCCCAAAATAAGTGGAATTTCTGAGTTTTGCCCCAAAATAAAGAGATTTTCTGTCTTTTTGCCCCAACATATAGGGAATTTCTGCCTTTTTGCCCCACAATTAGGGGAATTTCTGCAATTTTGCTCCAAAATACGGGGAATTTCTGTTTTTTTGCCCGAAAATTTGGGGAATGTTTACGTTTTGCCACAAAAAAGGAAAATTTCTTCATTTTTGCCCCAAAATAAGAGAAATTTCTGCGTTTTTTCCCTGAAATAAGTGAAATTTCTGTAATTTTGCCCCAAAATAAGGGAGATTTCTGCAATTTTGCCCCAAAATAATGGACATTTCTGGAATTTTGCCCCAAAATAAGAAGAATTTCTGACTTTTTGCCCTGAAATAAGGAGAATTTCTGTCTTTTTGCCCCAAAATAATGTGAATTTCTGCATTTTCCCTCAAAATTAAGGGAATATGTGCAATTTTGCTTCAAAATACGGGAAATTTTTTTTTATTGCACCAAAATAAAAGGAATTTTTGCATTCTTGCACCAATATAAGGGGAATTTCTGAAATTTTGCTCCAAAATACGGGGAATTTTTGCCTTATTGCCAGAAATAAAGTGGAATTTCTGCCTTTTTGCCCTGAAATATTTTAAATTTCCGCAATTTTACCCCAAAATAAGGGGAATCTCTGTTTTGGGCCCCAAAATTAGGAGAATTTCTGCTTTTTGCCCCAAATTAAGGCAAATTTCTGACTTTTTGCCCTGAAATAAGTGAAATTTCTGCAATTTTGCCCCAAAATAAGGGGAATTTCATCATTTTCCCTTCAAATAAGGGGAATTTCTGCCTTTTTGCCACAAAATTTGTGGAATTTCTGCCTTATTGCCCCCAAATAAGGAAAATTTTTGCTTTTCTGCCCCAATAATTGGAATTTCTGCCTTTTTGCCACAAAGTAAAGGGAATTTCTGCCTTTTTGCCCCAAATTAACGGGAATTTCAGCCTTTTTACCCCAAAATAAGGGGAATTTCTGCCTTTTGCCCAAAATATGGGGAATTTCTGACTTTTTGTTCCAAAATAAGGAAAATTTCTTCAATTTTGTACCAAAATAAAAGAAATTTCTGCTTTTTGCCCCAAAATAACAATAATTTCTGACTATTTGCCCTGAAATAAATGAAATTTCTGCAATTTTGCCCGAAAAAAATGGAAATTTGTGCCTTTTTGCCCCACAATGAGGGGAATTTCTGCCTTTTAACCCCAAAATATGGGGAATTTCAGCATTTTACCTCAAAATAAGGGGAATTTCATCCTTTTTGCACCAAAATATGAAGAATTTATGCCTTTTTGATACAAAATAAGAAAAATTTCTGCAATTCTGTACCAAAATAAAAGAAATTTCTAAAATTTTGCCCCAAAATAAGGGAAATTTCTGATTTTTGCCCCGAAATAAGGAGAATTTCTGTGTTTTTGCCCCCCAAAAAAGGGAATTTCTGCCTTTTTGCCCCAAAATTAGGGGAGTTTCTGCAATTTTGCTGCAAAATACAGGGAATTTCTGCCTCTTTTCCCGAAAATAAGGGGAACTTCTGCCGATTTGCCCCAAATAAAGGGAATTTCTGCATTTTTGCCCCAATATTTAGGGAATTTCTGCAATATTGTCCCAAAATAAGAGAAATTTCTTAAATTTTGCCCCAAAATAAGTGGAATTTCTGAGTTTTGCCCCAAAATAAAGAGAATTTCTGTCTTTTTGCCCCAACATATAGGGAATTTCTGCCTTTTTGCCCCACAATTAGGGGAATTTCTGCAATTTTGCTCCAAAATACGGGGAATTTCTGTTTTTTTGCCCGAAAATTTGGGGAATGTTTACCTTTTGCCACAAAAAAGGAAAATTTCTTCATTTTTGCCCCAAAATAAGAGGAATTTCTGCCTTTTTACGTCAAAATAAGTGAAATTTCTGCCTTTTTACTCAAAAATATACGGAATTTCTGTATTTTTGCCCCAAAATAAATGCAATTTTTGAATTTTGCCCTGAAATAAGTGAAATTTCTCCAATTATGCCTCAAAATAAGGGAAATTTCTGCCTTTGTGCCACAAAATAAGGGGAATTTCTGACTTTTTGCCCCAAAATAGGGGAAATTTCTGCCTTTTTGCCACCAAATAAGGAGAATTTCAGCCTTTTTACCTCAAAATAAGGTGAATTTCTGCATTTTCGCCACAAAATATTAGGAATTTCTGCTATTTTGCTCCAAACTAAAAAAATTTCTGCCTTTTTTCCCTGAAATAAGTGAAATATCTGTTATTTTGCCCCTAAATAAGGGGAATTTCTGTCTTTTTGCCTAATAATAAGGGAAATCTCTGCATTTTTGCCCTAAAATATGGGGAATTTCTGTATTTTTGCCCCAAAATAAAAAAATTTTCTGCAATTTTGTACCAAAATAAAAGTAATTTCTGCCTTTTTGCCCCAAAATAAGAGAAATTTCTGCGTTTTTTCCCTGAAATAAGTGAAATTTCTGTAATTTTGCCCCAAAATAAGGGAGATTTCTGCAATTTTGCCCCAAAATAATGGACATTTCTGGAATTTTGCCCCAAAATAAGAAGAATTTCTGACTTTTTGCCCTGAAATAAGGAGAATTTCTGTCTTTTTGCCCCAAAATAATGTGAATTTCTGCATTTTCCCTCAAAATTAAGGGAATATGTGCAATTTTGCTTCAAAATACGGGGAATTTTTTTTTATTGCACCAAAATAAAAGGAATTTTTGCATTTTTGCACCAATATAAGGGGAATTTCTGAAATTTTGCTCCAAAATACGGGGAATTTTTGCCTTATTGCCGGAAATAAAGTGGAATTTCTGAATTTTTGCCCTGAAATATTTTAAATTTCCGCAATTTTACCCCAAAATAAGGGGAATCTCTGTTTTGGGCCCCAAAATTAGGAGAATTTCTGCTTTTTGCCCCAAATTAAGGCAAATTTCTGACTTTTTGCCCTGAAATAATTGAAATTTCTGCAATTTTGCCCCAAAATAAGGGGAATTTCATCATTTTCCCTTCAAATAAGGGGAATTTCTGCCTTTTTGCCACAAAATTTGTGGAATTTCTGCCTTATTGCCCCCAAATAAGGAAAATTTTTGCTTTTCTGCCCCAATAATTGGAATTTCTGCCTTTTTGCCACAAAGTAAAGGGGATTTCTGCCTTTTTGCCCCAAATTAACGGGAATTTCAGCCTTTTTACCCCAAAATAAGGGGAATTTCTGCCTTTTGCCCAAAATATGGGGAATTTCTGACTTTTTGTTCCAAAATAAGGAAAATTTCTTCAATTTTGTACCAAAATAAAAGAAATTTCTGCTTTTTGCCCCAAAATAACAATAATTTCTCACTATTTGCCCTGAAATAAATGAAATTTCTGCAATTTTGCCCGAAAAAAATGGAAATTTGTGCCTTTTTGCCCCACAATGAGGGGAATTTCTGCCTTTTAACCCCAAAATATGGGGAATTTCAGCATTTTACCTCAAAATAAGGGGAATTTCATCCTTTTTGCACCAAAATATGAAGAATTTCTGCCTTTTTGACACAAAATAAGAAAAATTTCTGCAATTCTGTACCAAAATAAAAGAAATTTCTAAAATTTTGCCCCAAAATAAGGGAAATTTCTGATTTTTGCCCCGAAATAAGGAGAATTTCTGTGTTTTTGCCCCCCAAAAAAGGGAATTTCTGCCTTTTTGCCCCAAAATTAGGGGAGTTTCTGCAATTTTGCTGCAAAATACAGGGAATTTCTGCCTCTTTTCCCGAAAATAAGGGGAACTTCTGCCGATTTGCCCCAAATAAAGGGAATTTCTGCATTTTTGCCCCAATATTTAGGGAATTTCTGCAATTTTGCTTTAAAATACAGGGAATTTCTGCCTTTTTGCCCAAAATTAAGGGGATTTTCTTCCTTTTTGCCCCCAAACAAGGGAAATTTCTGCAATTTTATCCCAAAATAAAAGGAATTTCTGCCTTTATGCCCTCAAATAACGGGAATTTCTGCCTTTTTGCCCTGAAATATGTGAAACGTCTGCAATTTTACCCCAAAATGAGGTGAATTTCTACCTTTTTGCCCAAAAATAATGGGAATTTCTGCCTTTTTGCCCCAAAATATGAAAAATTTTTGCTTTTTTTCTCTGAAATATGTGAAATTTCTGAAATTTTGCCTTATAATAAAAGAAATTGCTGCAATTTTTCCCCATAATAAAGGATTTTTTTGCAATTTTGCCCCAAAATAAAGGGAATTTCTGTTTTTTGTCCCCAAATAAGGGAAATTTCTGCAAATTTGCCCTAAATTAAGGGGAATTTTTGCCTTTTGCCCCAAAATAAGGAGAATTTCTGCCTTTTTTGCCCCAAAACAAAGAAGATTACTGCATGTTTTACGCCAAAACTAGGTGAATTTCTGCAATTTTGCTCCAAAATACGGGGATTTTCTGCTTTTTTCACAGAAAATAAGGGGATTTTCTGCCATTTTGCCGCGAAATAAGTGAAATTTCTGCAGTTTTACCCCAAAATAAGGGGAATTTCTGCCTTTTTGCCCCAAAATTAGGGGAATTTTTGCAATTTTGCTCTAAAATACGGGGAATTTCTGCCTTTTTGCCCGAAAATAAAGGGAATGTATACCTTTTTGCCATAAAAAGGGAAATTTCTTCATTTTTACCCCCAAATAAAAGGATTTTCCGCCTTTTTGACTCAAAATAAGTGCAATTTCTGACTTTTTTCCAAAAATAAATGGAATTTCTGTCTTTTTGCCCCAAAATAAGGGGAATTTCTGACTTTTAGCCCTGAAATAAGTTAAATTTCAAAAAATTCTCCCCAAAATAATGGAAATTTCTGCAGTTTTGCCCCAAAATAAGGGGAATTTCTGTATTTTTGCCCCAAAATAAGGGAAATTTCTGCCTTTTAACCTCAAAATAAGGGGAATTTCTGCATTTTTTGCCACAAAATATAAGGAATTTCTGCCTTTTTGCCCCACAATAAGAAAAATTTCTGCCTTTTTTCCCTAAAATAAGTGAAATTTCTGCAATTTTGGCCCAAAAAATTGAAATTTCTGCAATTTTGTCCCAAAATAAGAGAAATTTCTTAAATTTTGCCCCAAAATAAGTGGAATTTCTGAGTTTTGCCCCAAAATAAAGAGAATTTCTGTATTTTTGCCCCAATATATAGGGAATTTCTGCCTTTTTGCCCCACAATTAGGGGAATTTCTGCAATTTTGCTCCAAAATACGGGGAATTTCTGTTTTTTTGCCCGAAAATAAGGGGAATGTTTACCTTTTGCCACAAAAAAGGAAAATTTCTTCATTTTTGCCCCAAAATAAGAGGAATTTCTGCCTTTTTACGTCAAAATAAGTGAAATTTCTGCCTTTTTACTCAAAAATATACGGAATTTCTGTATTTTTTGCCCCAAAATAAATGCAATTTTTGAATTTTGCCCTGAAATAAGTGAAATTTCTTCAATTATGCCTGAAAATAAGGGAAATTTCTGCCTTTGTGCCACAAAATAAGGGGAATTTCTGACTTTTTGCCCCAAAATAGGGGAAATTTCTGCCTTTTTGCCTCCAAATAAGGAGAATTTCAGCCTTTTTACCTCAAAATAAGGTGAATTTCTGCATTTTCGCCACAAAATATTAGAAATTTCTGCTATTTTGCTCCAAACTAAAAAAATTTCTGCCTTTTTTCCCTGAAATAAGTGAAATATCTGTTATTTTGCCCCTAAATAATGGGAATTTCTGTCTTTTTGCCTAATAATAAGGGAAATCTCTGCATTTTTGCCCTAAAATATGGGGAATTTCTGTATTTTTGCCCCAAAATAAAGAAATTTTCTGCAATTTTGTACCAAAATAAAAGTAATTTCTGCCTTTTTGCCCCAAAATAAGAGAAATTTCTGCGTTTTTTCCCTGAAATAAGTGAAATTTCTGTAATTTTGCCCCAAAATAAGGGAGATTTCTGCAATTTTGCCCCATAATAATGGACATTTCTGGAATTTTGCCCCAAAATAAGAAGAATTTCTGAATTTTTGCCCTGAAATAAGGAGAATTTCTGTCTTTTTGCCCCAAAATAATGTGAATTTCTGCATTTTCCCTCAAAATTAGGGGAATAAGTGCAATTTTGCTTCAAAATACGGGGAATTTTTTTTTTATTGCACCAAAATAAAAGGAATTTCTGCATTTTTGCACCAATATAAGGGGAATTTCTGAAATTTTGCTCCAAAATACGGGGAATTTTTGCCTTATTGCCGGAAATAAAGTGGAATTTCTGCCTTTTTGCCCTGAAATATTTTAAATTTCCGCAATTTTACCCCAAAATAAAGGGAATCTCTGTTTTGGGCCCCAAAATTAGGAGAATTTCTGCTTTTTGCCCCAAATTAAGGCAAATTTCTGACTTTTTGCCCTGAAATAAGTGAAATTTCTGCAATTTTGCCCCAAAATAAGGGGAATTTCATCATTTTCCCTTCAAATAAGGGGAATTTCTGCCTTTTTGCCACAAAATATGGGGAATTTCTGCCTTATTGCCCCCAAATAAGGAAAATTTTTGCTTTTCTGCCCCAATAATTGGAATTTCTGCCTTTTTGCCACAAAGTAAAGGGAATTTCTGCCTTTTTGCCCCAAATTAACGGGAAGTTGAGCCTTTTTACCCCAAAATAAGGGGAATTTCTGCCTTTTGCCCAAAATATGGGGAATTTCTGACTTTTTGTTCCAAAATAAGGAAAATTTCTTCAATTTTGTACCAAAATAAAAGAAATTTCTGCTTTTTGCCTCAAAATAACAATAATTTCTGACTATTTGCCCTGAAATAAATGAAATTTCTGCAATTTTGCCCGAAAATAATGGAAATTTGTGCCTTTTTGCCCCAAAATGAGGGGAATTTCTGCCTTTTAACCCCAAAATATGGGGAATTTCAGCATTTTACCTCAAAATAAGGGGAATTTCAGCCTTTTTGCACCAAAATATGAAGAATTTCTGCCTTTTTGACACAAAATAAGAAAAATTTCTGCAATTTTGTACCAAAATAAAAGAAATTTCTAAAATTTTGCCCCAAAATAAGGGAAATTTCTGATTTTTGCCCTGAAATAAGGAGAATTTCTGTATTTTTGCCCCCCAAAAAAGGGAATTTCTGACTTTTTGCCCCAAAATTAGGAGAGTTTCTGCAATTTTGCTTCAAAATACAGGGAATTTCTGCCTCTTTTCCCGAAAATAAGTGGAACTTCTGCCGATTTGCCCCAAATAAAGGGAATTTCTGCATTTTTGCCCCAATATTTAGGGAATTTCTGCAATTTTGCTTTAAAATACGGGGAATTTCTGCCTTTTTGCCCAAAATTAAGGGGATTTTCTTCCTTTTTGCCCCCAAACAAGGGAAATTTCTGCAATTTTATCCCAAAATAAAAGGAATTTCTGCCTTTATGCCCTCAAATAACGGGAATTTCTGCCTTTTTGCCCTGAAATATGTGAAACGTCTGCAATTTTACCCCAAAATGAGGTGAATTTCTATTTTTTTGCCCAAAAATAATGGGAATTTCTGCCTTTTTGCCCCAAAATATGAAAAATTTTTGCTTTTTTTCTCTGAAATATGTGAAATTTCTGAAATTTTGCCTTATAATAAAAGAAATTGCTGCAATTTTTCCCCATAATAAAGGATTTTTTTGCAATTTTGCACCAAAATAAAGGGAATTTCTGTTTTTTGTCCCCAAATAAGGAAAATTTCTGCAAATTTGCCCTAAATTAAGGGGAATTTCTGCCTTTTGCTCCAAAATAAGGAGAATTTCTGCCTTTTTTGCCCCAAAACAAAAAAGATTACTGCATGTTTTACGCCAAAACTAGGTGAATTTCTTCAATTTTGCTCCAAAATACGGGGATTTTCTGCCTTTTTCACAGAAAATAAGAGGATTTTCTGCCATTTTGCCGCGAAATAAGTGAAATTTCTGCAGTTTTACCCCAAAATAAGGGGAATTTCTGCGTTTTGGCCCCAAAATAAGGGGAATTTTTGGAATTTTGCTCTAAAATACGGGGAATTTCTGCCTTTTTGCCCGAAAATAAAGGGAATGTATACCTTTTTGCCATAAAAAGGGAAATTTCTTCATTTTTACCCCAAAATAAAAGGATTTTCCGCCTTTTTGACTCAAAATACGTGCAATTTCTGACTTTTTTCCAAAAATAAATGGAATTTCTGTCTTTTTGCCCCAAAATAAGGTGAATTTCTGACTTTTTGCCCTGAAATAAGTTAAATTTCAAAAAATTCTCCCCAAAATAATTGAAATTTCTGCAGTTTAGCCCCAAAATAAGGGGAATTTCTGTATTTTTGCCCCAAAATAAGGGAAATTTCTGCCTTTTAACCTCAAAATAAGGGGAATTTCTGCATTTTTTGCCACAAAATATAAGGAATTTCTGCCTTTTTGCCCGACAATAAGAAAAATTTCTGCCTTTTTTCCCTAAAATAAGTGAAATTTCTGCAATTTTGGCCCAAAAATTGAAATTTCTGCAATTTTGTCCCAAAATAAGAGAAATTTCTTAAATTTTGCCCCAAAATAAGTGGAATTTCTGAGTTTTGCCCCAAAATAAAGAGATTTTCTGTCTTTTTGCCCCAACATATAGGGAATTTCTGCCTTTTTGCCCCACAATTAGGGGAATTTCTGCAATTTTGCTCCAAAATACGGGGAATTTCTGTTTTTTTGCCCGAAAATTTGGGGAATGTTTACCTTTTGCCACAAAAAAGGAAAATTTCTTCATTTTTGCCCCAAAATAAGAGAAATTTCTGCGTTTTTTCCCTGAAATAAGTGAAATTTCTGTAATTTTGCCCCAAAATAAGGGAGATTTCTGCAATTTTGCCCCAAAATAATGGACATTTCTGGAATTTTGCCCCAAAATAAGAAGAATTTCTGACTTTTTGCCCTGAAATAAGGAGAATTTCTGTCTTTTTGCCCCAAAATAATGTGAATTTCTGCATTTTCCCTCAAAATTAGGGGAATATGTGCAATTTTGCTTCAAAATACGTGGAATTTCTGCCTTATTGCACCAAAATAACGAAAATTTCTGCATTTTTGCACCAATATACGTGGAATTTCTAAAATTTTGCTCCAAAATTAGGGAATTTCTGCCTTATTGCCAGAAATAATGTGGAATTTCTGACTTTTTGCTCTGAAATATTTGAAATTTCTGCAATTTTACCCCAAAATAAGGGGAATTTCTGTTTTTGGCCCCAAAATTAGGAGAATTTCTGCTTTTTGCCCCAAAATAAGGCAAATTTCTTACTTTTTGCCCTGAAATAAGTGAAATTTCTGCAATTTTGACCCTAAATAAGGAGAATTTCTGCCTATTTGCCAAAATAAGGGGAATTTCAGCATTTTACCTCCAAATATGGGGAATTTTTGCCTTTTTGCCACAAAATATGGGGAATTTCTGCCTTATTGCCCCCAAATAAGGAAAATTTTTGCTTTTCTGCCCCAATTAACGGGAATTTCTGCCTTTTTTGCCACAAAGTAAAGGGAATTTCTGCCTTTTTGCCCCAAAAAAACGGGAATTTCAGCCTTTTTAAAACAAAATAAGGGGAATTTCTGGCTTTTTGCCCCCAAATAACAGGAATTTCTGCCTTTTTGCCCTGAAATATGTGAAATGTCTGCAATTTTACCCCAAAATAAGGTGAATTTATGCCTTTTTGCCCCAAAATAATGGGAATTTCTGCATTTTTGCCCCAAAATAAGAAAAAATTTTACTTTTTTTCTCTGAAATAAGTGAAATTTCTGCAATTTTGCCTAAAAATAAAAGAAATTTTTGCAATTTTTCCCCAAAATAATTGAAATTTCTTCAATTTTGCCCCAAAATAAGGGGAATTTCTGTATTTTTGCCAAAAATAAGAGAAATTTCTGCCTTTTTGCCCCTAAATAAGAGGAATTTCAGCCTTTTTACAACAAAATAAGTGAAATTTCTTCAATTTTGCCCCAAAATAAGTGAAATTTCTGGAATTTTGCCCCAAAATAAGAAAAATTTCTGGAATTTTGCCCCAAAAGAAGTGGAATTTCTTAGTTTTGCCCCAAAATAAGGAGAATTTCTGTCTTTTTGCCCAAACAAATAGGGAATTTCTGCCTTTTTGCCTTACAACTAGGGGAATTTCTGCAATTTTGCTCCAAAATATGGGGAATTTCTGCTTTTTTTCCCGAAAATATGGGAAATGTATACCTTTTGCCACAAAAAAGGGAAACTTCTTAATTTTTGCTCCAAAATAAGAGGAATTTCTGCATTTTTACCTCAAAATAAGTGAAATTTCTGCCTTTTTACCCAAAAATAAATGGAATTTCTGTCTTTTTGCTCCAAAATAAAAGGAATTTTTGAATTATGCCCTGAAATAAGAGAAATTTCTACAATTTTGCCCCAAAATAAGGGAAATTTCTGCCTTTTTGCCACAAAATAAGGGAAATTTCTGCATTTTTGCCACAAAATATTAGGAATTTCTGCCTTTTTGCCCCAAAATAAGGAAAATTTCTGCTTTTTTTTCATGAAATAAGTGAAATTTCTGCAATTTTGCTCCAAAATAATTGAAATTTCTGCAATTTTGTCCCAAAATAAGGGAAATTTCTGGAATTGTGCCCCAAAATATGTGGAATTTCTGAGTTTAGCCCCAAAATAAGGTTAATTTCTGTCTTTTTTCAACAACATATAGGGAATTTCTGCCTTTTTGCCCCATAATTAGGGTAATTTCTGCAATTTTGCTCCAAAATACGGGGAATTTCTGCCTTTTTGCACGAAAATAAGGGGAATGTTTACCTTTTGCCAAAAAAAGGGAAATTTCTTCATTTTTGCCCCAAAATAAGAGGAATTTCTGCCTTTTTACCTCAAAATAATTGAAATTTCTGCCTTTTTACCTAAAAATATATGGAATTTCTGTATTTTTGCCCCAAAATAAAAGGAATTTTTGAATTATGCCCTGAAATAAGTGAAATTTCTGCAATTTTGCTCCAAAATAAGGGAAATTTCTGCCTTTTTGCCACAAAATAAGGGGAATTTCTGTCTTTTTGCCCCAAAATTAGGGGAATTTCAGCCTTTTTACCTAATAATAAGAGGAATCTCTGCCTTTTTGCCCTAAAATATGGAGAATTTCTGTATTTTTGCCCCAAAATAAAGAAATTTTCTGCAATTTTGTACCAAAATAATAGTAATTTCTGCCTTTTTGCCCCAAAATAGAGAAATTTCTGACTTTTTGCCCCAAAATAAATAAAATTTCTGCAATTTTGCGCGAAAATAAGGGAAATTTGTGCCTTTTTGCTCCAAAATAATGAACATTTCTTAAATTTTGCCACAAAATAAGGGGAATTTCTGAATTTTTGCCCTGAAATAAGGAGAATTTCTGTCTTTTTGCCCCAAAATAATGTGAATTTCTGATTTTTCCCTCAAAATTAGGGGAATATGTGCAATTTTGCTGCAAAATAGGGGGAATTTCTGCCTTATTGCACCAAAATAAAGGGAATTTCTGCCTTTTTGCACCAATATAAGGGGAATTTCTGAAATTTTGCTTTAAAATACAAAGAATTTCTGCCTTTTTGCCCAAAATTAAGAGGATTTTCTGCCTTTTTGCCCCCAAAAAAGGGAAATTTCTGCAATTTTATCCCAAAATAAGGGGAATTTCTGCCTTTTTGCCCCCAAATGACAGGAATTTCTGCCTTTTTGCCCCGAAATATGTGAAATGACTGCAATTTTACCCCAAAATAAGGTGAATTTCTGCCTTTTTGCCACAAAATTATGGGAATTTCTGCATTTTTGCCCCAAAATAAGAAAAATTTTTGCTTTTTTTCTCTGAAATAAGTGAAATTTCTGCAATTTTGCCTTAAAATAAAAGAAATTTCTGCAATTTTTCTTCATAATAAAGGAATTTTCTGCAATTTTGCCCCAAAAAAAGGGAATTTCTGTTTTTTTGTCCCCAAATAAGGGAAATTTCTGCAATTTTGCCTTAAAATAAGGGGAATTTCTGCCTTTTGCCCCAAAATAAGGGGAATTTCTGCCTTTTTGCCTCAAAACAAAGAAAATTACTGCCTGTTTTACGCCAAAATTAGGTGAATTTCTGCAATTTTGCTCCAAAATACAGGGATTTTCTGCCTTTTTCACCGAAAATAATAGGAATTTCTGACTTTTCCCTCAAAATTAGGGGAATATGTGCAATTTTGCTTCAAAATATGGAGAATTTCTGCCTTATTGCACCAAAATAAAGGAAATTTCTGCCTTTTTGACCAATATAAGGAAAATTTCTGAAATTTTGCTCCAAAATACGGGGAATTTCTGCCTTATTGCCCGAAATAAATTGTAATTTCTGCCTTTTTGCCCTGAAATATTTGAAATTTCCGCAATTTTACCCCAAAATAAGGGGAATTTCTGTTTTTGGCCCCAAAATTAGGAAAATTTCAGCTTTTTACCCCAAATTAAGGCAAATTTCTGACTTTTTACCCTGAAATAAGTGAAATTTCTACAATTTTGCCCGAAAATAAGGGGAATTTATGCCTTTTTGACAAAATAAGGGGAATTTCAGCATTTTACCTCCAAATAAAGGGAATTTCTGCCTTTTTGCCACAAAATATGGGTCATTTCTGCCTTATTGCCCACAAATAAGAAAAATTTTTGCTTTTCTGCCCCAATTAATGGGAATTTCTGCCTTTTTGCTACAAAGTAAAGGGAATTTCTGCCTTTTTGCCCCAAAATAACGGGAATTTCAGCGTTTTTACCTCAAAATAAGGGGAATTTCTTCCTTTTGCCCAAAATATGGGGAATTTCTGACTTTTTGTTCCAAAATAAGGAAAATTTCTTCAATTTTGTACCAAAATAAAAGAAATTTCTGCTTTTTGCCCCCAAATAAAAGTAATTTCTGACTTTTTGCCCTGAAATAAATGAAATTTCTGCAATTTTGCCCGAAAATAAGGGAAATTTGTGCCTTTTTGCCCCAAAATGAGGGGAATTTCTGCCTTTTAACCACAAAATATGGGGAATTTCAGCATTTTACCACAAAATAAGGGAAATTTCAGCCTTTTTGCACCAAAATGTGGGGCATTTCTGCCTTTTTGCCACAAAATAAGAAAAATTTCAGCAATTCTGTTCCAAAATAAAAAAAATTTCTAAAATTTTGCCCCAAAATAAGGGAAATATCTGATTTTTCCCCGAAATAAGGAGAATTTTTGTATTTTTGCCCCAAAAAAGGGAAATTTCTGCCTTTTTGCCCCAAAATTAGGGGAGTTTCTGCAATTTTGCTTCAAAATACAGAGAATTTCTGCTTCTTTTCTCGAAAATTGGGGAACTTCTGCCGATTTGCCCCAAATAAAGGGAATTTCTGCATTTTTGCCCCAATATTTGGGGAATTTCTGCAACTTTGCTTTAAAATAAAAAGAATTTCTGCCTTTTTGCCCGAAATTAAGGGGTTTTTCTGCCTTTTTGCCTCCAAAAAAGGGAAATTTCTGCAATTTTATCCTAAAATAATAGGAATTTCTGCCTTGTTGCCTCCAAATAACAGGAATTTCTGCCTTTTTGCCCCGAAATATGTGAAATGTCTGCAATTTTACCCCAAAATAAGGTGAATTTCTTTCTTTTTTGCCCCAAAATTATTGGAATTTCTGCATTTTTGCCCAAAAATAAGAAAAATTTTTGCTTTTTTTCTCTGAAATAAGTGAAATTTCTGCAATTTTGCCTTAAAATAAAAGAAATTTCTGCAATTTTTCTTCATAATAAAGGAATTTTCTGCAATTTTGCCCCAAAATAAAGGGAATTTCTGTTTTTTGTCCTTAAATAAGGGAAATTTCTGCAATTTTGCCTTAAAATAAGGGGAATTTCTGCCTTTTGCCCCAAAATAAGGGAAATTTCTGCCTTTTTGCCCCAAAACAAAGAAAATTACTGCCTGTTTTATGCCAAAATTAGGTGAATTTCGGCAATTTTGCTCCAAAATACAGGGATTTTCTGCCTTTTTCGCCGAAAATAATAGGAATTTCTGACTTTTCCCTCAAAATTAGAGAAATATGTGCAATTTTGCTTCAAAATACGGGGAATTTCTGCCTTATTGCACCAAAATAAAGGGAATTTCTGCCTTTTTGCACAAATATAAAAGGAATTTCTGAAATTTTGCTCCAAAATACAAGGAATTTCTGCCTTTTTGCCCGAAAATAAAGGGAATGTATACCTTTTTGCCATAAAAAGGGAAATTTCTTCATTTTTACCCCAAAATAAGGGGATTTTCTGCCTTTTTGACTCAAAATAAGTTCAATTTCTGACTTTTTTCCAAAAATAAACAGAATTTCTGTCTTTTTGCCCCCAAATAAGGGGATTTTCTGAATTTTTGCCCTGAAATGAGTTAAATTTCTTAAATTTTTCCTCAAAATAATTAAAATTTCTGCAATTTTGCCCCAAAATAAGGGGAATTTCTGTATTTTTGCCCCAAAATAAGGGAAATTTCTGCCTTTTTACCCCTAAATAATGGGATTTTCAGCCTCTTTACCTCAAAATAATGGAAATTTCTGCATTTTTGCCACTAAATATTAGGAATTTCTGCATTTTTGCTCCAAAATAAGGAAAATTTCTGCCTTTCTTTTCTGAAATAAGTGAAATTTCTGCAATTTTGCCCCAAAATAAGTGAAATTTCTGCAATTGTGCCCCAAAATCCGGGAAATTTCTGGAATTTTGACCCAAAATAAGTGGAATTTCTGAGTTTTGCCCCAAAATAAGGAGAATTTCTGTCTTTTTGCCCCACCAGATAAGGAATTACTGCCTTTTTGCCCCACAACTAGGAAATTTTCTAGAATTTTGCTCCAAAATACGGGCAATTTCTGCATTATTTCCTGAAAATAAGGGGAATGCATACCTTTTGCCACAAAAAGCGAAATTTCTTCATTTTTGCCCCAAAATACGAGGAATTTCTGCTTTTTTGCCCGAAAATAAGGGGAACGTTTACCTTTTGCCAGAAAAAAAAGAAATTTTTTTATTTTTGTCCCAAAATAAGAGGAATTTCTGCCTTTTTACCTCAAAATAAGTGAAATTTCTGCCTTTTTACCCAAAAATATACGGAATTTCTGTATTTTTGCCCCAAAATAAAAGGAATTTTTGAATTTTGCCCTGAAATAAGTGCAATTTTGCAATTTTGCCCCAAAATAAGGGAAATTTCTGCCTTTTTGCAACAAAATAAGGGGAATTTCTGTCTTTTTTTTCCAAAAGAAGGGGAATTTCAAACTTTTTACCTAATAATAAAGGGAATCTCTGCCTTTTTGCCCTAAAATATGGGGAATTTCTGTATTTTTGCCCCAAAATAAAGAAATTATCTGCAATTTTTTAGCAAAATAAAAGTAATTTCTGCCTTTTTGCCCTAAAATAAGAGAAATTTCTGCGTTTTTTTCCCTGAAATAACAGAAATTTCTGTAATTTTGCCCCAAAATAAGGGAGATTTCTGCAATTTTGCCCCAAAATAATGGACATTTCTGGAATTTTGCACCAAAATATGGGGAATTTCTGAATTTTGCCTTGAAATAAGGAGAATTTCTGTCTTTTTGCCCCCAAATAATGTGAATTTCTGCATTTTCCCTCAAAATTAGGGGAATATGTGCAATTTTGCTTCAAAATACGGGGAATTTCTGTCTTATTGCACCAAATAAAGGGAATTTCTGCCTTTTTGCACCAATAAAAGGGGAATTTCTGAAATTTTGCTCCAAAATACGGGGAATTTCTGCCTTATTGCCCGAAATAAAGTGGAATTTCTGCCTTTTTGCCCTGAAATATATGAAATTTCCGCAATTTTACCTCACAATAAGGGCAATTTCTATTTGGCCCCAAAATTAGGAGAATTTCTGCTTTTTGCCCTAAAATAAGGCAAATTTCTGACTTTTTTCCCTGAAATAAGTGAAATTTCTTCAATTTTGCCCCAAAATAAGGGGAATTACTGCCTTTTTGCCAAAATAAGGGGAATTTCAGCATTTTACCTCCAAATGGGAATTTCTGCCTTTTTGCCACAAAATATGGGGAATTTCTGCCTTATTGCCCCCAAAAAGGAAAATTTTGCTTTTCTGCCCCAATTAACGGAAATTTCTGCCTTTTTGCCACAAAGTAAAGGGATTTCTGTCTGTTTGCCCCTAAATAACGGGAATTTCAGCCTTTTTACCTCAAAATAAAGGGAATTTCTGCCTTTTGCCAAAATATGGGGAATTTCTGACTTTTTGTTCCAAAATAAGTAAAATTTCTTCAATTTTGTACCAAAATAAAAGAAATTTCTGCTTTTTGCCCCAACGTAAAAGTAATTTCTGACTTTTTGCCCTGAAATAAATGAAATTTCTGCAATTTTGCCCGAAAATAAGAGAAATTTGTGCTTTTTTGCCCCAAAATGAGGGGAATTTCTGCCTTTTAACTCCAAAATATGGGGTATTTCAGCATTTTACCTCAAAATAAGGAGAATTTCAGTCTTTTTGCACCAAAATATGGGGAATTTCTGACTTTTTGCCACAAAATAAGAAAAATTTCTGCAATTCTGTAACAAAATAAAAGAAATTTCTAAAATTTTGCCCCAAAATAAAGGAAATTTCTGATTTTTGCCCCGAAATAAGGAGAATTTCTGTATTTTTGCCCCAAAATATAGGGAATTTCTGCATTTTTGCCCCAAAATTAGGGGAGTTTCTGCAATTTTGCTTCAAAATACAGGGAATTTCTGCCTCTTTTCCCGAAAATAAGGGGAACTTCTGCCGATTTGCTTCAAATAAAGGGAATTTCTGCATTTTTGCCCCAATATTAGGGGAATTTCTGCAATTTTGCTCCAAAATACAGGGAATTTCTGCCTTTTTGCCCGAAATTAAGGAGATTTTCTGCCTTTTTGCCTCCAATCAAGGGAAATTTCTTCAATTTTATCACAAAATAAGGGGAATTTCTGCCTGTTTGCCCCTAAATAACGGGAATTTCTGCCTTTTTGCCCTGAAATATGTGAAATGTCTGCAATTTTACCCCAAAATAAGGTGAATTTCTGCCTTTTTGCCCCAAAATAATGGGAATTTCTGCCTTTTTGTCCCAAAATAAGAAAAATTTTTGCATTTATTCTCTGAAAGAAGTGAAATTTCTGCAATTTTGCCTTAAAATAAAAGAAATTTCTGCAATTTTCCCCATAATAAAGGAATTTTCTGCAATTTTGCTTCAAAATAAAGGAAATTTCTGTTTTTTGTCCCCAAATAAAGGAAATTTCTGCAATTTTGCCTTAAAATAAGGGGAATTTCTGACTTTTGCCCCAAAATAAGGGGAATTTCTGCCTTTTCGCCTTAAAACAAAGAAAATTACTGCATGTTTTACCCGAAAATTAGGTGAATTTCTGCAATTTTGCTTCAAATTACGGGGATTTTCTTCCTTTTTCGCCGAAAATAGGGGGAATTTCTGCCATATTGCCGCGAAATAAGTGAAATTTCTGCAGTTTTACTTCGAAATAAGGGGAATTTCTTCTTTTTTTCCCCAAAATTAGGGGAATTTCTGCAATTTTGCTTCAAAATACGGGGAATTTCTGCCTTTTTGCCCGAAAATAAAAAGAATGTATACCTTTTTGCCATAAAAAGGGAAATTTCTTCATTTTTACCCCAAAATAAAAGGATTTTCAGCCTTTTTGCCTCAAAATAAGTGCAATTTCTGACTTTTCCCCAAAAATAAGGGGAATTTCTGACTTTTTGCCCTGAAATAAGTTAAATTTCTAAAATTTTTCCCCAAAATAAAGGAAACGTCTGCTTTTTGCCTCAAAATAAGGGAAATTTCTGCATTCTTGCCCCAAAATAAGGGGAATTCCAGCCTTTTTTCCTCAAAATAAGTGGAATTTCTGCCTTTTGCCCCAAAATAAGGGGAATTTCTGCCTTTTTGCCCCAAAATAAGAAAAATTTCTGCAATTTTGTACAAAAATAAAAGAAATTTCTGCGTTTTTGCCCCAAAATATGAAAAAATTCTGCCTTTTTTCCCTGAAATAATTGAAATTTCTTCAATTTTGCCCCATAATAAGGGAAATTTCTGCAATTTTGCCCCAAAGTAAGGGAAATTTCTGCAATTTTGCCTCAAACAAGGGGAATTTCTGACTTTTTGCCCTTGAAAAACGGAGATATTCTTTCTTTTTGCACCAAAATAAGGAGAATTTCAGCCTTTTTCCCCTAAAATTATGAGAATTTCTGCAATTTTGTTTCAAAATACGGCGAATTTCTGCCTTTTAGCCCCAAAATAAAGGGAATTTCTGCATTTTTCCTCAAAATTAGGGGAATTTCTGCATTTTACCTCTAAATATGGGGATATCCTGCATTTTGCCCCAAAATATGGGGAATTTTTGCCTTTTTGTTCCAAAAAAAGGAAAATTTCTTAAATTTTGTACCATGATAAAAGAAATTTCTGCTTTTTGCCCCAAAATAAGGGGAATTTCTGACTTTTTACCCTGAAATAAATGAAATTTCCGCAATTTTGCCTGAAAATAAGGGAAATTTGTGCCTTTTTGCCCCAAAATGAGGGGAATTTCTGCCTTTTGACCCAAAATATGAGGAATTTCAGCATTTTACCTCAAAATGAGGAGAATTTCAGCCTTTTTGCACCAAAATATGGGGAATATCTGCCTTTTTCCTCCAAAATAAAGGAAATTTCTCCATTATTGCACCAATATTATAGGAATTTCTGCAATTTTGCTCCAAAATACGGGTCATTTCTGCCTTTTTGCCTGAAATTAAGTGGAATTTCTGCCTTTTTGTCCAAAAATGAGTGAAATATCGGCAATTTTAGCCAAAAATAAGGGATTTAATCTTTTTTCCCCAAAATAAGAGGAATTTCTGCCATTTTGCCCTGAAATATTTGAAATTTTTTCAATTTTACCCCAAAATAAAAAGAATTTTTGCCTTTTTGCCCCAAAATAAGGGGAATTTCAGCCTTATTACCTCAAAATAAGGGGAATTTCTGCCTTTTGCCACAAAATATGGGGAATTTCTGCATTTTTGTTCCAAAATAAGGAAAATTTCTTCGATTTTGTACCAAAATAGAAGAAATTTCTGCTTTTTGCCCCAAAATAAAAGGAATTTCTGACTTTTTATCCTGAAATAAATGAAATTTTTGCAATTTTGCCCAAAAATAAGAAAAATTTGTGCCTTTTTGCCACAAAATATAAAAAATTTCTACCTTCTTGCCACAAAATAAGAAAAATTTCTGCAATTCTGTACCAAAATAAAAGTAATTTCTCTAATTTTGCCCCAAAATAAGGGAAATTTCTGCAATTTTACCCCAAAATAAGGGAAATTTCTTCAATTTTGCCCCAAAATTCGGAGAATTTCTGATTTTTGCCCCGAAATAAGGAGAATTTCTGTATTTTTGCCCCAAAATAAAGGGATTTTCTGCCTTTTTGCCCCAAAATTAGCGGAGTTTCTGAAATTTTGCTTCAAAATACAGGGAATTTCTGCCTTTTTCCCCGAAAATAAGAGGAACTTTTGCCTTTTTGGCCCAAATAAAAAAAATTTCTGCATTTTTGCCCCAATATTAGGGGAATTTCTGCAATTTTGCTCCAAAATACGGAGAATTTTTGCCTTTTTGCCCGAAATTAAGGGGATTTTCTGCCTTTTTGCCCCCAAATAAGGGAAATTTCGGCAATTTTATCCCAAAATAAGGGGAATTTCTGCTTTTTTGCCCAAAAATAAAGGAAATTTCTGCATTTTTGCCCCAAAATAAGAAAAATTTTTGCTTTTTTTCTCTGAAATATGTGAAATTTCTGCAATTTTGCCCTAAAATAAGAGAAATTTCTGCAATTTTTCCCATAATAAAGGAAATTTCTGCAATTTTACCCAAACTAAGGGAATTTCTGTCTTTTACCCCCAAATAAAAGAAATTTCTGCAATTTTGCCCTAAAATAAGGGGAATTTGTTACTTTTTCCCCAAAATAAGGGGAATTTCTGCCTTTTAGCCCCAAAATAAAGGGAATTTCTTCATTTTCCCCCAATATTAGGGGAATTTCTGTGTTTTACCTCTAAATAAGGGGAATTTCTGGATTTTACCCCAAAAAATGGAAAATTTCTGCCTTTTTGTTCCAAAAAAAGGAAAATTTCTTAAATTTTGTACCATAATAAAAGAAATTTCTGCTTTTTGCCCCAAAATAAGGGGAATTTCTGACTTTTTACCCTTAAATAAATGAAATTTCTGCAATTTTGCCTGAAAATAAGGGAAATTTGTGCATTTTTGCCCCAAAATGAGGGGAATTTCTGCCTTTTGCCCCAAAATATGAGGAATTTCAGAATTTTACCTCAAAATGAGGAGAATTTCAGCCTTTTTGCACCAAAATTTGGGGAATATCTGCCTTTTTCTCCAAAATAAAGGAAATTTCTCCATTATTGCACCAATATTATAGGAATTTCTGCAATTTTGCTCCAAAATATGGGTCATTTCTGCCTTTTTGCCTGAAATTAAGTGGAATTTCTGCCTTTTTGTCCCAAAAAAAGTGAATTATCGGCAATTTTAGCCAAAAATAAGGGATTTAATCTTTTTGCCCCAAAATAAGGGGAATTTCTGCCATTTTGCCCTGAAATATTTGAAATTTTTCAATTTTACCCCAAAATAAAAAGAATTTCTGCCTTTTTGCCCAAAAATAATGGGAATTTCAGCCTTATTACCTCAAAATAAGGGGAATTTCTGACTTTTGCCACAAAATATGGGGAATTTCTGCCTTTTTGTTCCAAAATAAGGAAAATTTCTTCGATTTTGTACCAAAATAAGAAATTTCTGCTTTCTGCCCCAAAATAAAAGGAATTTCTGACTTTTTGTTCTGAAATAAATGAAATTTCTGCAATTTTGCCCAAAAATAAGAAAAATTTGTGCCTTTTTGCCACAAAATATAAAAAATTTCTGCCTTCTTGCCACAAAATAAGAAAAATTTCTGCAATTCTGTACCAAAATAAAAGTAATTTCTCCAATTTTGCCCCAAAATAAAGGAAATTTCTGCAATTTTGCCACAAAATAAGGGAAATTTCTTCAATTTTGCCCCAAAATGAGGGGAATTTCTGATTTTTGCCCCGAAATAAGGAGAATTTCTGTATTTTTGCCCCAAAATAAAGGGAATTTCTGCCTTTTGCCCCAAAATTAGGGGAGTTTCTGAAATTTTGCTTCAAAATACAGGGAATTTCTGCCTCTTTCCCCGAAAATAAGAGGAACTTCTGCCTTCTTGCCCCAAATAAAAGGAATTTCTGCATTTTTGCCCCAATATTAGGGGAATTTCTGCAATTTTGCTCCAAAATACGGGGAATTTTTGCCTTTTTGCCCGAAATTAAGGGGATTTTCTGCCTTTTTGCCCCCAAATAAGGGAAATTTCGGCAATTTTATCCCAAAATAAGGGGAATATCTGCTTTTTTGCCCAAAAATAAAGGAAATTTCTGCATTTTTGCCCCAAAATAAGAAAAATTTTTGCTTTTTTTCTCTGAAATAAGTGAAATTTCTTCAATTTTGCCCTAAAATAAGAGAGATTTCTGCAATTTTTCAACATAATAAAGGAAATTTCTGCAATTTTCTCCAAATTAAGGGAATTTCTGTTTTTTACCACCAAATAAAAGAAATTTCTGCAATTTTGCCCTAAAATAAGGGGAATTTGTGACTTTTTCCCCAAAATAAGGAGAATTTCTGCCTTTTAGCCCAAAAATATAGGGGATTTCTTCATTTTCCGCCAATATTAGGGAAATTTCTGCGTTTTACCTCTAAATAAGGGGAATTTCTGTATTTTACCCAAAAAATGAGGAATTTCTGCCTTTTTGTTCCAAAAAAAAAATTTCTTAAATTTTGTACCATGATAAAAGAAATTTCTGCTTTTTGCCCCAAAATAAGGGGAATTTCTGACTTTTTACCCTGAAATAAATGAAATTTCCACAATTTTGCCTGAAAATAAGGGAAATTTGTGCCTTTTTGCCCCAAAATGAGGGGAATTTCTGCCTTTTGACCCAAAATATGAGGAATTTCAGCATTTTACCTCAAAATGAGGAGAATTTCAGCATTTTTGCACCAAAATATGGGGAATATCTGCCTTTTTCCTCCAAAATAAAGGAAATTTCTCCATTATTGCACCAATATTATAGGAATTTCTGCAATTTTGCTCCAAAATACGGGTCATTTCTGCCTTTTTGCCTGAAGTTAAGTGGAATTTCTGCCTTTTTGTCTCAAAATAAGTGAAATATCGGCAATTTTAGCCAAAAATAAGGGATTTAATTTTTTTGCCCCAAAATAAGGGGAATTTCTGCCATTTTGACCTGAAATATTTGAAATTTTTTCAATTTTACCCCAAAATAAAAAGAATTTCTGCCTTTTTGCCCCAAAATAAGGGGAATTTCAGCCTTATTACCTCAAAATAAGGGGAATTTCTGCCTTTTGCCATAAAATATGGGGAATTTCTGCTTTTTGTTCCAAAATAAGGAAAACTTCTTCAATTTTGTACCAAAATAGAAGAAATTTCTGCTTTTTGCCCCAAAATAAAAGGAATTTCTGACTTTTTGTCCTGAAATAAATGAAATTTCTGCAATTTTGCCCATAAATAAGAAAAATTTGTGCCTTTTTGCCACAAAATATAAAAAATTTCTGCCTTCTTGCCACAAAATAAGAAAAATTTCTGCAATTCTGTACCAAAATAAAAGTAATTTCTGCAATTTTGCCCCAAAATAAGGGAAATTTCTTCAATTTTGCCCCAAAATAAGGGAATTTCTGTATTTTTGCCCCAAAATAAATGGAATTTCTGATTTTTTGCCCCAAAATTAGGGGAGTTTCTGCAATTTTGCTTCAAAATACAGGGAATTTTTGCCTCTTTCCCCGAAAATAAGGGGAACTTCTGCCTTTTTGCCCCAAATAAAAGGAATTTCTGCATTTCTGTCTAAATATAAGGGGAATTTTTGCAATTTTGCTCAAAAATACGGGGAATTTTTGGCTTTTTGCCCGAAATTAAGGGGATTTTCTGCATTTTTTCTCCCAAATAAGGGAAATTTCTGCAATTTTATCCCAAAATTAGGGGAATTTCTGCTTTTTTGCCCCAAAATAAAGGAAATTTCTGCATTTTTGCCCCAAAATAAGAAAAATTTTTGCTTTTTTTCTATGAAATAAGTGAAATTTCTGCAATTTTGCCTTAAAATAAGGGAAATTTCTGCAATTTTTCTTCATAATAAAGGAAATTTCTTCAATTTTCCCCAAAATAAAGGGAATTTCTGTTTTTTGCTCCCAAATAAAAAAAATTTCTGCAATTTTGTCTTAAAATAAGGGGAATTTCTGACTTTTTCCCCAAAATAAGGGGAATTTCTGCCTTTTAGCCCCAAAATAAATGGAATTTCTTCATTTTCCCCCAATATTAGGGGAATTTCTGCGTTTTACCTCTAAATAAAAGGAATTTTGGCATTTTACCCCAAAAAATGGGGAATTTCTGCCTTTTTGTTCCAAAAAAAGGAAAATTTCTTAAATTGTGTACCATAATAAAAAAAAAATTCTGCTTTTTGCCCCAAAATAAGGGGATTTTCTGACTTCTTACCCTGAAATACATGAAATTTCTGCAATTTTGCCTGAAAATAAGGGAAATTTGTGCCTTTTTGCCCCAAAATGAAGGGAATTTCTGCCTTTTGCCCCAAAATATGAGGAATTTCAGCATTTTACCTCAAAATGAGAAGAATTTCAGCCTTTTTGCACCAAAATATAGGGAATATCTGCCTTTTTGCTCCAAAATAAAGGGAATTTCTGCATTATTGCACAAAAATTAGAAAAATTTCTGCAATTTTGCTCCAAAATACGGGTCATTTCTGCCTTTTTGCTCGACATTAAGTGGAATTTCCGCCTTTTTGTCCCGAAATAAGTGAAATATCTGCAATTTTAGCCAAAAATAAGGGATTTAATCTTTTTGCCCCAAAATAAGGGGAATTTCTGCCATTTTGCCCAGAAATATTTGAAATTTCTGCAATTTTACCCCAAAATAAAAAGAATTTCTGCCTTTTTGTCCCAAAATAAGGGGAATTTCAGCCTTATTACCTCAAAATAAGAAGAATTTCTGCCTTTTTGCCCCAAAATATAAGAAATTTCTGCCTTTTTGCTCCAAAATAAGGAAAATTTCTGCAATTTTGCCCCAAAATAAGGGGAATTTCTCCATTTTGGCCCCTAAATAAAGGAAATTTCAACCTTTTTTACCTGAAAATCAGTGAAATTTCTGCAATTTTGCCCCAAATAAAGGAAATTTCTGCAATTTTGCCCAAAAATAAAGGAAATTTCTGGAATTTTGCCCCAAAATAAGGGGAATTTCTGATTTTTGCCCCAAAATAAAGAGAATCTCTGCCTTTTGCCCCAAAATTAGGGGAATTTCTGCAATTTTGCTCCAAAACACGGGGAATTTCTGCCTTTTTGCCCGAAAATAAGGGGAATGCAAACCTTTTTGCCATAAAAAAGGGAAATTTCTTCATTTTTGCCCCAAAATGAGGAGAATTTCTGCCGTTTTGCCTCTAAATAAGTGGAATTTCTGTCTTTTTCCCCCAAAACAAAAATAATTTCTGTCTTTTTTGCCCCAAAATAAGGGGAATTTTTGACTCATTACCCTGAAATAAGTGAAATTTCTTCAATTTTGCCCCAAAATAAGGGGAATTTCTGAATTTTTACCCCCAAATAAGGGGAATTTCAGCCTTTTTACCTCAAAATAAGGAAAATTTCTGCATTTTTGCAACAAAATATTAGGAATTTCTGCCCTTTTGCCTTAAAATAAGGAATATTTCTGCCTTTTTTTCCTGAAATAAGGGAAATGTCTGCAATTTTGCCCCAAAAGAAGGGAAATTTCTGCATTTTGCCTTAAAATAAGGGAAATTTCTGGAATTTTGCCCCAAAATAAGTGGAATTTCTGAATTTTGCCCCAAAATAAGAATTTCTGTCTTTTTTCCCCAACATATAGGGAATTTCTGCATTTTTACCCCAAAATAAACGGTATTTCTGTATTTTTGCCACAAAATAAGCGGAATTTTTGAATTTTGCCCTGAAATAAGTTAAATTTCCGCAATTTTGCCACAAAATAAGAGAAATTTCTGCCTTTTTGCCACAAAATAAGGGGCATTTCTGTCTTTTTGCCTCAAAATAAAGGGAATTTCAGCCTTTTTACCTCATAATAAGGGGAATCTCTGCTTTTTTGCCCCAAAATATGGGGAGTTTCTGCATTTTTGCCCCAAAATAAAGAAAATTTCTGCAATTTTCTACAAAAATAAAAGAAATTTCTGCACTTTGCCCCAAAACTAGAGAAATTCCTGTCTTCTTTACCTGAAATAAGTGAAATTTCTGCAATTTTGCGCAAAATAAGAAAAATTTCTTCAATTTTGCCCCAAAATAAGGGGAATTTCTGACTTTTTGCCCTGAAATAAGTAAAATTTCTGTCTTTTTGCCCCAAAATAATGTGTATTTCTGCATTTTCCCTCAAAATTAGGGAAATTTGTGCAATTTTGCTTCAAAATACGAAGGATTTCAGCCTTAGTTCACCAAAATAAAGGGAATTTCTGCATTTTTGCACCAATATAAGGGGAATTTCTGAAATTTTGCTCCAAAATACGGGAAATTTCTGCCTTATAGCCCGAAATTAAGTGGAATTTCTGCCTTTTTGCCCTGAAATATTTGAAATTTCTGCAATTTTACCCCAAAATAAGGGGAATTTCTTTTTTTGGCCCCAAAATTAGGGGAATTTCTGCTTTTTGCCCCAAAATAAGGCAAATTTCTGACTTTTTGCCCTGAAATAAGTAAAATTTCTGTCTTTTTGCCTCAAAATAATGTGTATTTCTGAATTTTCCCTCAAAATAAGGGGAATTTGTGCAATTTTGCTTCAAAATACGAAGGATTTCAGCCTTATTTCACCAAAATAAAGGGAATTTCTGCATTTTTGCACTAATATAAGGGGAATTTCTTAAATTTTGCTCCAAAATACGGGAAATTTCTGCCTTGTAGCCCGAAATAAAGTGGAATTTCTGCCTTTTTGCCCTGAAATATTTGAAATTTCCGCAATTTTACCCCAAAATAAGGGGAATTTCTGTTTTTGGACCCAATATTAGGGGAATTTATGATTTTTGCCCCAAAATAAGGCAAATTTCTGAGTTTCTGCCCTGAAATAAGTGAAATTTCTGCAATTTTGCCCCAAAATAAGGGGAATTTCTGCCTTTTTGCCCAAAATAAAGTGAATTTCAACATTTTACCTCCAAATAAAGGGAATTTCTGCCTTTTTGCCACAAAATATGGGGAATTTCTGCCTTATTGCCTCCAAATAAGGAAAATTTCTGCTTTTCTGCCCCAATTAACAGGAATTTAGGCCTTTTTGCCACAAAGAAAGGGAATTTCTGCCTTTTTGCCCAAAAATAAGGGGAATTTCAGCCTATTTACCTCAAAAAAGGGAATTTCTGCCTTTTACCCCAAAATATGGGGAATTTCTTCATTTTTGTTCCAAAATAAAAAAAAAATTTCTTCAATTTTGTACTAAAATAAAAGAAATTTCTGCTTTTTGCCCCAAAATAAAAGTAATTTCTGACTTTTTGTCCTGAAATAAATGAAATTTCTGCAATTTTGCCTGAAAATAAGAAAAATTTGTGCCTTTCTGCCACAAAATATAAAAAATTTCTGCCTTCTTGCCACAAAATAAGAAAAATTTCTGCAATTCTGTACCAAAATAAAAGAAATTTCTCCAATTTTGTCCCAAAATAATGGAAATTTCTGCAATTTTGCCCCAAAATAAGGGAAATTTCTTCAATTTTGCCCCAAAATAAGGGGAATTTCTGACTTTTTGCCCCGAAATAAGGAGAATTTCTGTATTTTTGCCCCAAAATAAAGGGAATTTCTTCCGTTTTGCCCAAAAATTAGGGGAGTTTCTGCAATTTTGCTTCAAAATACAGGGAATTTCTGCCTCTTAACACGAAAACAAGGGGAACTTCTACCATTTTGCCCCAAATAAAAGAAATTTCTGCATTTTTGCCCCAATATTAGGGGAATTTCTGCAATTTTGCTCCAAAATACGGGGAATTTCTTCCTTTTTGCTCGAAATTAAGGGGATTTTCTGCCTTTTTGCCCCCAAAGAAAGGAAATTTCTGCAATTTTATTCCAAAATACGGGGAATTTCTGCCTTTTTGCTCCAAAATAAGGGGAATTTCTGCCTTTTTGCCCCAAAATAAGGGAAATTTCTGCAATTTTGCCCAAAAATAAGAAAAATTTTTGATTTTTTTCTCTGAAATAAGTGAAATTTCTGCAATTTTGCCCTAAAATAAGGGAAATATCTGCAATTTTTCCTCAAATAAAGCAAATTTCTGCAATTTTTTTCCAAAATACGGGGAATTTCTGTTTTTTGCCCCAAAATAACTGAAATTTCTGCTATTTTGCCCTAAAATGAGGGGAATTTCTGCCATTTGCCTCAAAATAAGGGAAATTTCTGCCTTTTTGCCCCAAAATAAAGAAAATTATTGCATGTTTTACCCCTAAATTAGGTGAATTTCTGCAATTTTGCTCCAAAATATGGGGATTTTCTGCCTTTTTCGACGAAAATAAGGGGAATTTCTGCCATTTTGCAGCGAAATAAGTAAAATTTCTGCAGTTTTACCCCAAAATAAGGGGAATTTCTGCCTTTTTGCCCCAAAATTAGGGAAATTTCTGCTATTTTGCTCTAAAATCCGGGGAATTTCTGCCTTTTTGCCAGAAAATAAAGGGAATGTATATCTTATTGCCATAAAAAAGGGAAATTTCTTCACTTTTGCCCCAAAATAAGAGGATTTTACGCTTTTTTGACTCAAAATAAGTGCAATATCTTCATTTTCCCCAAAAATAAACGAAATTTCTGTCTTTTTGCCCCCAAAAAAGGGGAATTTCTGACTTTTTGCCCTGAAATAAATTAAATTTCTAAAATTTTTCCCCAAAATAAGGGAAATGTCTGCTTTTTGCCCCAAAATAAGGAGAATTTCTGCCTTTTTGCCCCAAAATAAGGGGAATTTCAGCCTTTTTTCCTCAAAATAAGGGGAATTTCTGTGTTTTGCCCCCAAAATATGGGGAATTTCTGCCTTTTTGCCCCAAAATAAGAAAAATTTCTGCAATTTTGTACCAAAATAAAAGAAATTTCTGCCTTTTTGCCCCATAATAAGAGAAATTTCTGCATTTTTTCCCTGAAATAAGTGAAATTTCTGCAATTTTGCCCAAAAATAAGAGAAATTTCTGCAATTTTGCCACAAAGTAAAGGAAATTTCTGCAATTTTGCCCCAAATAAAAGGAATTTCTGACTTTTTGCACCCAAAAAAAGGAGATTTTCTGTCTTTTTGCCCCAAAATAAAGAGAATTTCAGCCTTTTTACCCGAAAATTATGAGAATTTCTTCAATTTTTCTTCAAAATACGGAAAATTTCTGCCTTTTAGCGCCAAAATAAAGGGAATTTCTGCATTTTCCCCTATATTAGAGGAATTTCTGCATTTTACCTCTAAATAAGGGGAATTTCTGCATTTTACCTCAAAATAATAAGAATTTCTGCCTTTTACCCCAAAACATGGGAAATTTCTACTTTTTTGTTCCAAAGTAAAGAAAATTTCTTCAATTTTGTACCATAATATAAGAAATTTCTCCTTTTAGCTCCAAAATAAAGGGAATTTCTGACTTTTTACCCTGAAATAAATGAAATTTCTGCAATTTTGCCCGAAAATAAGGGAAATTTGTGCCTTTTTGCCCCAAAATAAGGGAAATTTCTGTTTTTTGCCGCAAAATATGGGGAATTTCAGCATTTTACTTCAAAATAGATGGAATTTCTGCATTTTTACCCTGATATATGTGAAATTTCTGCAATTTTACCCACAAGTAAGGTGAATTTCTGCCTTTTTGCCCCAAAATAATGGGAATTTCTGCCTCTTTGCCACAAAATTAGAAAAATTTTTGCTTTTTTTCTCTGAAATAAGTGAAATTTCTGCAATTTTGCCCTAAAATAAGAAAAATTTCTGCAATTTTTCCCCATAATAAATCAAATTTCTGCAATTTTGCTGCAAAATAAGGGGATTTTCTGCTTTTTGCCCACAAATAAGGGATATTTCTGCAATTTTGCCCTAAAATAAGGGGAATTTCTGCAATTTGCCTTAAAATAAGGGGAATTTCTGCCTTTTTGCCACAAAATAAAGAAAATTACTTCATGTTTTTCCCCAAAATTAGGTGAATTTCTGCAATTTTGCTCCAAAATATGAGGATTTTCTGCCTTTTTCGCCGAAAATAAGGGGAATTTCTGCCATTTTGCCCCGAAATAAGTAAAATTTCTGCAGTTTTACCCCAAAATAAAAGGAATTTCTGCATTTTGCCTCAAAATTAGGGGAATTTCTGCAATTTTGCTCCAAATTCCGGAGAATTTCTGCCTTTTTGCCCGAAAATAAATGGAATGTATACCTTTTTGCCATAAAAAAAGGAAATTTCTTCACTTTTGCCCCAAAATAATGGGATTTTCCTCCTTTTTGACTCAAAATAAGTGCAATTTTTACCTTTTCCCCAAAAATAAACGGAATTTCTGTCTTTTTGCCCCAAAATAAAGGGAATTTCTGACTTTTTGCCCTGAAATAAGTGAAATTTCTAAAATTTTTTCCCAAAATAATGGAAATGTCTGCTTTTTGCCCCAAAATAATGGGAATTTCAGCCCTTTTACCTCAAAATAATGGGAATTTCTGCCTTTTTGCCTTAAAATATGGGGAATTTCTGCCTTTTTGCCACAAAATAAGAAAAAATTTTTGCAATTTTTTACCAAAATAAAAGAAATTTCTGCCTTTTTGAACCAAAATAAGGAAAATTTCTGCAATTTTGCTCCAATGTAAAGGAATTTTTTTTGCCCCCATATAAGGGGATTTTCTGAATTTTAGCTCCCGAAAAAAGGGGATTTTCTGATTTTTTGCCGAAAAATAAGGAGAATTTCTGCCTTTTTGCCCGAAAATTATGAGAATTTCTGCAATTTTGCTTCAAAATACGGGAAATTTCTGCCTTTTAGCCTCAAAATAAAGGGAATTTCTGCATTTTACCTCAAAATAAGAATAATTTCTGCATTTTGCCCCAAAATATGGGGAATTTCTGCCTTTTTGTTCCAAAATATAAAAAAAATTTCTTCAATTTTGTACCATAATAAAGGAAATTTCTGCATTTTCCCCAAAATAAGGGGAATTTCTGACTTTTTGCCCTGAAATAAATGAAATTTCTGCAATTTTGCACGAAAATAAAGGAAATTTGTGCCTTTTTGCCCCAAAATAAGAATTTCTGCCTTTTGCCCCAAAATATGGGGAATTTCAGCATTTTACCTCAAAATAAGAAAAATTTCAGCCTTTTTGCACCAAAATATGGGAAATTTCTTCTTTTTGGCCTCCAAAATAAAGGGAATTTCTGCATTTTTGCACCAATATTAGTGGAATTTCTGCAATTTTGCTCCAAAATACAGGTCATTTCTGCAATTTTGCCCGAAATTAAGAAGATTTTCTGAATTTTTGCCCTCAAATAAAGGAAATTTCTGCAATTTTATTCAAAAATAAGGGGAATTTCTGCCTTTTTGCCCCAAAATAAGAAAAATTTTTGCTTTTTTCCCTGAAATAAGTGAAATTTCTGCAATTTTGCCCTAAAATAAGGGAAATTTCTGCAATTTTTCCACATAATAAAGCAAATTTCTGCAATTTTTCCCCAAAATAAGGGAAATTTCTGTTTTTTGCCCTCAAATAATGGAAATTTCTGCAATTTTGCCTTAAAATAGGGGAATTTCTGCCTTTTGCCCCAAAATAAGGGGAATTTCTGCCTTTTTGCCACAAAATAAAGAAAATTACTGCATGTTTTACTTCATAATTAGGTGAATTTCTGCAATATTGCTCCAAAATACGAAGATTTTCTGCCTTTTTCGCCGAAAATAAGGGGAATTTCTGCCATTTTGCCGCGAAATAAGTGAAATTTCTGCAGTTTTTCCCCAAAATAAGAGGAATTTCGGACTTTTTGCCCAACAATTAGAAGAATTTCTGCAATTTTGCTTCAAAATACGAGGAATTTCTGCATTTTTGCCCGAAAATAAAGGGAATGTATTCCTTTTTGCCATAAAAAAGGGAAATTTCTTCACTTTTGCCCCAAAATAAGGAAATTTTCCGACTTTTTGACTCAAAATAAGTGCAATTTCTGCCTTTTCCCCAAAAATAAACGGAATTTCTCTCTTTTTGCCCCAAAATAAGGGGCATTTCTGAATTTTTGCCCTAAAATAAGTGAAATTTCTAAAATTTTTCCCCAAGATAACGGAAATGTCTGCTTTTTGCCCCAAAATAAGGGGAATTTCTGCCTTTTTGCCCCCAAATAAGAAGAATTTCAGCCTTTTTACCTCAAAATAAGGGGAATTTCTGCCTTTTTGCCCCAAAATATGGGGAATTTCTGCCTTTTTGCCCCAAAAAAAGAAAAATTTTAGCAATTTTTTACTAAAATAAAAGAAATTTCTTCTTTTTTGCCCCAAAATAAGAGAAATTTTTGCCTTTTTACCTGAAATAAGCGAATTTTCTGCCATTTTGCCCCAATGTAAAGGAAATTTCTGCAATTTTGCCCCAAAATAAGGGGATTTCCTGACTTTTTGCTCTTGAAAAAAGGGGATTTTCTGTCTTTTTACCCCAAAATACAGAGAATTTCTGCATTTTTGCCCGAAAATTTTGAGAATTTCTGCAATTTTTCTTCAAAATACAGAAAATTTCTGACTTTTAGCCCCAAAATAAAGGGAATTTCTGCATTTTTCCTTAATATTATGGGAATTTCTGCATTTTACCTCTAAATCAGGGGAATTTCTGCATTTTACCTAAAAAAAAGAAGAATTTCTGCCTTTTACCCCAAAATATGGGGAATTTCTGCCTTTTTTTTCTAAAATAAAGAAAATTTCTTCAATTTTGTACGATAATAAAAGAAATTTCTCATTTTTGCCCAAAAATAAGGGAAATTTCTGACGTTTTACCCTGAAATAAATGAAATTTCTGCAATTTTGCGCGAAAATAAGGGAAATTTGTGCCTTTTTGCCCCAAAATAAGGGGAATTTCTGCCTTTTGCCCCAAAATATGGGGAATTTCAGCATTTTACCTCAAAATAAGGGGAATTTCTGCCTTTTTGCCCTGAAATATGTGAAATTTCTGCAATTTTACCACAAAATAAAGTGAATTTCTGCCTTTTGCCCCAAAATAATGGGAATTTCTTCCTTTTTGCCCCAAAATAAGAAAAATTTTTGCTTTTTTTCTGAAATAAGTGAAATTTCTGCAATTTTGCCCTATAATAAGGGAAATTTCTGCAATTTTTCTCCATAATAAAGCAAATTTCTGCAATTTTGCCCCAAAATAAGGAAAATTTCTGTTATTTGTCCCAAAATAAGGGGAATTTCTGCCTTTTTGCCCCAAAATAAGAAAAATATTTGATTTTTTTTATGAAATAAGTGAAATTTCTGCAATTTTGCCCTAAAATAAGGGAAATTTCTGCACTTTTTCCCCATAATAAACCAAATTTCTGCAATTTTGCCCCAAAATAAGGGGAATTTCTGTTTTTTGCCCCCAAATAAAGCAAATTTCTGCAATTTTGCCCCAAAATAAGGGGAATTTCTGTTTTTTGTCCCCGAATAAGGGAAAGTTTTGCAAATTTTGCCCTAAAATAAAAGGAATTTCGGCAATTTGCCCCAAAATAAGGGAAATTCTGCCTTTTTGCCACAAAATAAAGAAAATTACTGCATGTTTTACCCGAAAATTAGGTGAATATCTGCAATTTTGCTCCAAAAAACGAGGATTTTCTGCTTTTTTCGCCGAAAATAAGAGGAATTTCTGCCATTTTGCCGCGAAATAAGTGAAATTTCTGCAGTTTTACCGTAAATTAAAGCAAATTTCTGCCTTTATGCCCCAAAATTAGGAAAATTTCTGCAATTTTGCTTCAAAATATGGGGAATTTCTGCCTTTTTGCCCGAAAATAATGGGAATGTACACCTTTTTGCCATAAAAAAGGGAAATTTCTTCACTTTTGCCCCAAAATAAGGGGATTATCCGCCTTTTTGACCCAAAATAAGTGCAATTTCTGCCTTTTCCCCAAAAATAAACGGAATTTCTGTATTTTTGCCCAAAAATAAGGGGAATTTTTGACTTTTTGCCCGGAAATAAGCGAAATTTCTAAAATTTTTCCCCAAAATAAGGGAAATGTCTGCTTTTTGCCCCAAAATAAGGGGAATTTCTGCCTTTTAGCCCCAAAATAAAGGGAATTTCTGCATTTTACCTCAAAATAAGAATAATTTCTGCATTTTGCTCCAAAATATGGGGAATTTCTGCCTTTTTGTTCCAAAATAAGGAAAATTTCTTTAATTTTGTACCATAATAAAAGAAATTTCTGCTTTTTGCCCCAAAATAAGGGGAATTTCTGACTTTTTGCCCTGAAAAAAGTGAAATTTCTAAAATTTTTCCCCAAAATAAGGGAAATGTCTGCTTTTTGCCCCAAAATAATAGGAATTTCTGCCTTTTTGCCGCCAAACAAGGGGAATTTCAGCTTTTTTACCTCAAAATAAGGGAAATTTCTGCCTTTTTGCCCCAAAATAAGAAAAATTTCTGCAAATTTGTACCAAAATAAAAGAAATTTCTGCCTTATTGCCCCAAAATAAGAGAAATTTCTGCCTTTTTTCCCTGAAATAAGTGAAATTTCTGCAATTTTGCCCCAAAATAAGTAAAATTTCTGCAATTTTGCCACAAAGTAAAGGAAATTTCTGGAATTTTGCCCCAAATAAAGGGAATTTCTGACTTTATGCACCCGAAAAATGGAGATTTTCTTTCTTTTTGCCCCAAAATAAGGAGAATTTCAGCCTTTTTACCTGAAAATCATGAGAATTTCTGCAATTTTTTTCAGAATACGGAAAATTTCTGCCTTTTAGCTCTAAAATAAATGGAATTTCTGCATTTCTCCCTAATATTAAGGGAATTTCTATATTTTACCTCTAAATAAGGGGAATTTCTTCATTTTACCTCAAAATAAGAACCATTTCTTCCTTTTACCTCAAAATATGGGGAATTTCTGACTTTTTCTTCCAAAATAAAAAAAATTTTTTCATTTATGTACCATAATAAAAGAAATTTCTCCTTTTTGATTCAAAATAAGGGAAATTTCTGACTTTTTACCCTGAAATAAATGAAATTTCTGAAATTTTGCCCAAAAATAAGGAAAATTTGTGGCTTTTTGCCCCAAAATAAGGGGAATTTCTGCCTTTTGCCCCAAAATATGGGGAATTTCAGCATTTTACCTCAAAATAAGGGGAATTACTTCCTTTTTGCCCTGAAATATGTGAAATTTCTGCAATTTTACCCCAAAATAAGGTGAATGTCTGCCTTTTGCCCCAAAATAATAGGAATTTCTGCCTTTTTGCCCCAAAATAAGAAAAATTTTTGCTTTTTTTTCTGAAATAAGTGAAATTTCTTCAATTTTGGCCTAAAATAAGGGAAATTTCTGCAATTTTTCCCCATAATAAAGCAAATTTCTGCAATTTTGCCCCAAAATAAGGGGAATTTCTGGTCTTTTCCCACAAATAAGGGAAATTTCTGCAATTTTGCCCTAAAATAAGGGGACTTTCTGCCATTTGACCCAAAATAAGGGGAATTTCTGCCTTTTTACCACAGAATATAGAAAATTACTGCATGTTTTACCCCAAAATTAGGTGAATTTTCAATTTTGCTTCAAAATATGAGGATTTTCTGCATTTCTCGCTGAAAAAAAGGGGAATTTCTGCCATCTTGCCGCGAAATAAGTGAAATTTCTGCAGTTTTACCCCAAAATAAGAAGAATTTCTGCCTTTTTGCCACAAAATTAGGGGAATTTCTGCAATTTTGCTCCAAAATACAGGGAATTTCTGCCTATTTGCCCGAAAATAATGGGAATGCATACCTTTTTGCCATAAAAAAGGGAATTTTTTTCACTTTTGCCCTAAAATAAGGGGATTTTCTGCCTTTTTTCTAAAAATAAGTGCAATTTCTGCCTTTTCCCCAAAAATAAAAGGAATTTCTGTTATTTTGCACAAAAATAAGGGGAATTTCTGCCTTTTTGCCCCAAAATAAGGGGAATTTCAGCCTTTTTTCTCAAATTAAGGGGAATTTCTGCCTTTTGCCCCAAAATATGGGGAATTTCTGCATTTTTGCCCCAAAATAAGAAAAATTTCTGCAATTTTGGACCAAAATAAAAAAAAATTTCTGCCTTTTTGCCCCAAAATAAGAGAAATTTCTGCCTTTTTTACCTGAAATAAGTGAAATTTCTGCAATTTTACCCCAAAATAAGAGAATTTCTGCAATTTTGCCCTAAAGTATAGGAAATTTCTGCAATTTTGCCCAAAATAAAAGGAATTTCTGAATTTTTGCACCCAAAAATGAGATTTTCTGACTTTTTGCCCCAAAATAAGGAGAATTTCAGCCTTTTTGCCGGAAAATAATGAGAATTTCTGCAATTTTTCTTCAAAATACGAAAAATTTCTGCCTTTTAGCTCCAAAATAAAGTGAATTTCTGCATTTTTTCCCAATATTAGGGGAATTTCTGCATTTTACCTCTAAATAAGGGGAATTTCTGCATTTTACCTCAAAATAAGAAGAATTTCTGCCTTTTACCCCAAAATAAGGTGAATTTCTGCATTTTTGCCACAAAATAATGGGAATTTCTGCCTTTTTGCCCCAAAATAAGAAAAAATTTTGCTTTTTTTTCTGAAATAACTGAAATTTCTGCAATTTTGCCCTAAAATGAGGGAAATTTCTGCACTTTTTCCCCATAATAAAGCAAATTTCTGCAATTTTGCCCCAAAATAAGGGGAATTTCTGTTTTTGCCCCCAAATAAAGCAAATTTCTGCAATTTTGCCCCAAAATAAGGGGAATTTCTGTTTTTTGCCCCCGAATAAGGGAAAGTTTTGCAAATTTTGCCCTAAAATAAGGGGAATTTCGGCAATTTGCCCCAAAATTAAAAGAAATTCTGCCTTTTTGCCACAAAATAAAGAAAATTACTGCATGTTTTACCCCAAAATTAGGTGAATATCTGCAATTTTGCTCCAAAATACAAGGATTTTCTGCCTTTTTCGCCAAAAATAAGGGGAATTTCTGCCATTTTGCCGCGAAATAAGTGAAATTTCTGCAGTTTTACCCTAAATTAAAGCAAATTTCTTCCTTTATGCCCCAAAATTAGTAAAATTTCTGCAATTTTTCTTCAAAATACGAGGAATTTCTGCCTTTTTGCCCGAAAATAAAGGGAATGTACACCTTTTTGCCATAAAAAAGGGAAATTTCTTCACTTTTGCCCCAAAATAAGGGGATTTTCCACCTTTTTGACTCAAAATAAGTGCAATTTCTGCCTTTTCCCCAAAAATAAACGGAATTTCTGTCTTTTTGCCCCAAAATAAGGGGAATTTCTGACTTTTTGCCCTGAAATAAGTGAAATTTCTAAAATTTTTCCCCAAAATAAGGGAAATGTCTGCTTTTTGCCCCAAAATAAGAGGAATGTCTGCCTTTTAGCCCCAAAATAAAAGGAATTTCTGCATTTTGCCTCAAAATAAGAATAATTTCTGCATTTTGCTCCAAAATATGGGGAATTTCTGCCTTTTTGTTCCAAAATAAGGAAAATTTCTTCAATTTTTACCATAATAAAAGAAATTTCTGCTTTTTGCTCCAAAATAAAGGGAATTTCTGCCTTTTTGCCCCAAAATAAGAAAAATTTCTGCAATTTTGTACAAAAATAAAAGAAATTTCTGCGTTTTTGCCCCAAAATATGAAAAAATTCTGACTTTTTTCCCTGAAATAATTGAAATTTCTTCAATTTTGCCCCATAATAAGGGAAATTTCTGCAATTTTGCCCCAAAGTAAGGGAAATTTCTGCAATTTTGCCTCAAATAAGGGGAATTTCTGACTTTTTGCCCTTGAAAAACAGAGATATTCTTTCTTTTTGCACCAAAATAAGGAGAATTTCAGCCTTTTTCCCCTAAAATTATGAGAATTTCTGCAATTTTGCTTCAAAATACGGGGAATTTCTGCCTTTTAGCCCCAAAATAAAGGGAATTTCTGCATTTTACCTCAAAATAAGAATAATTTCTGTATTTTGCTCCAAAATATGGGGAATTTCTGCCTTTTTGTTCCAAAATAAGAAAAATTTCTGCAATTTTGTACCAAAATAAAAGAAATTTCTGCAATTTTGCCCCAAAGTAAAGGAAATTTCTGCAATTTTGCCCCAAATAAGGGGAATTTCTGAATTTTTGCAACCGAAAAAAGGAGATTTTCTGACTTTTTGCCCCAAAATAAGGAGAATTTCAGCCTTTTTGCCGGAAAATAATGAGAATTTCTGCAATTTTTCTTCAAAATACGAAAAATTTTTGCCTTTTATCTCCAAAATAAAGTGAATTTCTGCATTTTTTTCCAATATTAGGGGAATTTTTGCATTTTACCTCTAAATACGGGGAATTTCTGCATTTTAACTCAAACTAAGAAGAATTTCTGCCTTTTACCCCAAAATAAGGTGAATTTCTGCCTTTTTGCCACAAAATAATGGGAATTTCTGCCTTTTTGCCCCAAAATAAGAAAAAATTTTGCTTTTTTTTCTGAAATAAGTGAAATTTCTGCAATTTTGCCCTAAAATAAGGGAAATTTTTGCAATTTTTCCACAAAATAAGGGGAATTTCTGTTTTTTGCACCCAAATAAAGCAAATTTCTGCAATTTTGCCCCAAAATAAGGGGAATTTCTGTTTTTTGCCCACGAATAAGGGAAATTTTTGCAAATTTTGCCCTAAAATAAGGGGAATTTCTGCCTTTTGCCTCAAAATAAGGGGAAATTCTGCCTTTTTGCCACAAAATAAAGAAAATTACTGCATGTTTTACCCTAAATTTAGGTGAATATCTGCAATTTTGCTCCAAAATACGAAGATTTTCTGCCTTTTTCGCCAAAAATAAGAGGAATTTCTGCCATTTTGCCGCGAAATAAGTGAAATTTCTGCAGTTTTACCCTAAATTAAGGGGAATTTCTGCCTTTTTGCCCCAAAATTAGGAAAATTTCTTTAATTTTGCTTCAAAATACGGGGAATTTCTGCCTTTTTGCCCGAAAATAAAGGGAATGTACACCTTTTTGCAATAAAAAAGGGAAATTTCTTCACTTTTGCCCCAAAATAAGGGGATTTTCTGCCTTTTTGACTCAAAATAAGTGCAATTTCTGACTTTTCCCCAAAAATAAACGGAATTTCTGTCTTTTTGCCCTAATATAAGGGGAATTTCTGACTTTTTGCCCTGAAATAAGTGAAATTTCTAAAATTTTTCCCCAAAATAAGAAAAATGTCTGCTTTTTGCCCCAAAATAATAGGAATTTCTGCCTTTTGTCCCCAAATAAGGGGAATTTCAGCCTTTTTACCTCAAAATAAGGGGAATTTCTGCCTTTTTGCCCCAAAATAGGAAAAATTTCTGCAAATTTGTACCAAAATAAAAGAAATTTCTGCCTTTTTGCCCCAAAATAAGAGAAATTTCTGCCTTTTTTCCCTGAAATAAGTGAAATTTCTGCAATTTTGCCCCAAAATAAGTAAAATTTCTGCAATTTTGCCACAAAGTAAAGGAAATTTCTGGAATTTTGCCCCAAATAAAGGGAATTTCTGACTTTATGCACCCGAAAAATGGAGATTTTCTTACTTTTTGCCACAAAATAAGGAGAATTTCAGCCTTTTTGCCGGAAAATCATGAGAATTTCTGCAATTTTTTTTCAGATTACGGAAAATTTCTGCCTTTTAGCTCTAAAATAAAGGGAATTTCTGCATTTTTCCCTAATATTAAGGGAATTTCTATATTTTACCTCTAAATAAGGAGAATTTCTGCATTTTACCTCAAAATAAGAACCATTTCTGCCTTTTACACCAAAATATGGGGAATTTCTGAGTTTTTCTTCCAAAATAAAAAAAAATTTTTCATTTTTGTACCATAATAAAAGAAATTTCTCCTTTTTGACCCAAAATAAGGGGAATTTCGACTTTTTACCCTGAAATAATTGAAATTTCTGAAATTTTGCCCGAAAATAAGGGAAATTTGTGGCTTTTTGCCTCAAAATAAGGGGAATTTCTGCCTTTTGCCCTAAAATATGGGGAATTTCTGCAATTTTACCCCAAAATAAGGTGAATTTCTGCCTTTTGCCCCAAAATAATAGAAATTTCTGCCTTTTTGCCCCAAAATAAGAAAAATTTTTGCCTTGTTCCCTGAAATAAGTGAAATTTCTGCAATTTTACCCCAGAATAAGGAAAATTTCTGCAATTTTGCCCCAAAGTAAAGGAAATTTCTGCAATTTTGCCCCAAATAAGGGGAATTTCTGAATTTTGCAACCGAAAAAAGGAGATTTTCTGACTTTTTGCCCCAAAATAAGGAGAATTTCAGCCTTTTTGCCCGAAAATAATGAGAATTTCTGCAATTTTTCTTCAAAATACGAAAAATTTCTGCCTTTTAGCTCCAAAATAAAGTGAATTTCTGAATTTTTTTCCAATATTAAGGGAATTTCTGCATTTTACCTCTAAATAAAGGGAATTTCTGCATTTTACCTCAAAATAAGAAGAATTTGTGCCTTTTACCCCAAAATAAAGTGAATTTCTGCCTTTTTGCCACAAAATAATGGGAATTTCTGCCTTTTTGCGCCAAAATCAGAAAAAAATTTGCTTTTTTTTCTGAAATAAGTGAAATTTCTGCAATTTTGCCCTAAAAAAGTGAAATTTTTGCAATTTTTCACCAAAATAAGGGGAATTTTGTTTTTTGCCCCCAAATAAAGCAAATTTCTGCAATTTTGCCCCAAAATAAGGGGAATTTCTGTTTTTTGCCCACGAATAAGGGAAATTTTTGCAAATTTTGCCCTAAAATAAGGGGAATTTCTGCCTTTTGCCTCAAAATAAGGGGAAATTCTGCGTTTTTGCCACAAAATAAAGAAAATTACTGCATGTTTTACCCCAAATTTAGGTGAATATCTGCAATTTTGCTCCAAAATACGAGGATTTTCTGCCTTTTTCGCCGAAAATAAGGGGAATTTCTGCCATTTTGCCGCGAAATAAGTGAAATTTCTGCAGTTTTACCCTAAATAAGCGAATTTCTGCCTTTTTGCCCCAAAATTAGGAAAATTTCTGCAATTTTGCTTCAAAATACGGGGAATTTCTGCCTTTTTGCCCGAAAATAAAGGGAATGTACACCTTTTTGCCTTAAAAAAGAGAAATTTCTTCAATTTGCCCCAAAATAAGGGGATTTTCCGCCTTTTTGACTCAAAATAAGTGCAATTTCTGCCTTTTCCCCAAAAATAAAAGGAATTTCTGTCTTTTTGCCCAAATATAAGGGGAATTTCTGCCTTTTTGCCCCAAAATAAGGGAAATTTCAGCCTTTTTTCTAAAAATAAGAAGAATTTCTGCCTTTTTGCCCCAAAATAAGAAAAATTTCTGCAATTTTGTACCAAAATAAAAGAAATTTCTGCCTTTTTGCCTCAAAATAAATGAAATTTCTGCCTTTTTTCCCTGAAATAAGTGAAATTTCTGCAATATTACCCCAAAATAAGAGAAATTTCTGCAATTTTGCCTCAAAGTAAAGGAAATTTCTGCAATTTTGCCCCAAATAAGGGGAATTTCTGAATTTTTGCAACCGAAAAAAGGAGATTTTCTGACTTTTTGCCCCAAAATAAGGAGAATTTCAGCCTTTTTGCCCGAAAATAATGAGAATTTCTGCAATTTTTCTTCAAAATACGAAAAATTTCTTCCTTTTAGCTCCAAAATAAAGTGAATTTCTGCATTTTTTTCCAATATTAGGGGAATTTTTGCATTTTACCTCTAAATAAGGGGAATTTCTGCATTTTACCTCAAAATAAGAAGAATTTGTGCCTTTTACCCCAAAATAAAGTGAATTTCTGCCTTTTTGCCACAAAATATTGGGAATTTCTGCCTTTTTACCCCAAAATAAGAAAAATTTTGCTTTTTTTTCTGAAATAAGTGAAATTTCTGCAATTTTGCCCTAAAATAAGGGAAATTTCTGCAATTTGTCCCCATAATAAAGCAAATTTCTGCAATTTTGCCCAAAATAAGGGGAATTTCTGTTTTTTGCACCCAAATAAAGCAAATTTCTGCCATTTTGCCCCAAAATAAGGGGAATTTCTGTTTTTTGCCCCCGAATAAGGAAATTTTTTGCAAATTTTGCCCTAAAATAAGGGGAATTTCTGCTATTTGCCCCAAAATAAGGGGAAATTCTGCCTTTTTGCCACAAAATAAAGAAAATTACTGCATGTTTTACCCCAAAATTAGGTGAATATCTGCAATTTTGCTCAAAAATACGAGGTTTTTCTGCATTTTTCGCCAAAAGTAAGGGGAGTTTCTGCCATTTTGTCGCGAAATAAGTGAAATTTCTGCAGTTTTACCCTAAATTAAGGGAAATTTCTGCCTTTTTGCCCCAAAATTAGGAAAATTTCTGCAATTTTGCTTCAAAATACAAGGAATTTCTGCCTTTTTGCCCGAAAATAAAGGGAATGTACACCTTTTTGCTATAAAAAAGGGAAATTTCTTCACTTTTGCCCCAAAATAAGGGGATTTTCCACCTTTTTGACTCAAAATAAGTGCAATTTCTGCCTTTTCCCCAAAAATAAACGGAATTTCTGTCTTTTTGCCCCAAAATAAGGGGAATTTTTGACTTTTTGCCCTGAAATAAGTGAAATTTCTAAAATTTTTCCCCAAAATAAGGGAAATGTCTGCTTTTTGCCCCAAAATAAGGGGAATTTCTGCCTTTTAGCCCCAAAATAAAGGGAATTTCTGCATTTTACCTCAAAATAAGAATAATTTCTGCATTTTGCTCCAAAATATTGGGAATTTCTGCCTTTTTGTTCCAAAATAAGAAAAATTTCTTCAATTTTGTACCCTAAGAAAAGAAATTTCTGATTTTTGCCCCAAAATAAGGGGAATTTCTGACTTTTTGCCCTGAAATAAGTGAAATTTCTAAAATTTTTCCCCAAAATAAGGGAAATGTCTGCTTTTTGCCCTAAAATAATAGGAATTTCTGCCTTTTTGCCCCCAAACAAGGGGAATTTCAGCCTTTATACCTCAAAATAAGGGGAATTTCTGCCTTTTTGCCCCAAAATAGGAAAAATTTCTGCAAATTTGTAACAAAATAAAAGAAATTTCTGCCTTTTTGCCCCAAAATAAGAGAAATTTCTGCCTTTTTTCCCTGAAATAAGTGAAATTTCTGCAATTTTGCCCCAAAATAAGTGAAATTTCTGCAATTTTGCCACAAAGTAAAGGAAATTTCTGGAATTTTGCCCCAAAAAAAGGGAATTTCTGACTTTTTGCACCAGAAAAATGGAGATTTTCTTTCTTTTTGCCCCAAAATAAGTTGAATTTCAGCCTTTTTGCCAGAAAATAATGAGAATTTCTGCAATTTTTTTTTCAAAATACGGAAAATTTCTGCCTTTTAGCTCTAAAATACTGGGAATTTCTGCATTTTTCCCCAATATTAAGGGAATTTCTATATTTTACCTCTAAATAAGGGGAATTTCGGCATTTTAACTCAAAATAAGAACCATTTCTGCCTTTTACCCCAAAATATGGGGAATTTCTGCCTTTTTCTTCCAAAATAAAAAAATATTTCTTCAATTTTGTACCATAATAAAAGAAATTTCTCATTTTTGCCCCAAAATAAGGAGAATTTCTGACTTTTTACCCTGAAATAAATGAAATTTCTGAAATTTTGCCCGAAAATAAAAGAAATTTGTGGCTTTTTGCCCCAAAATAAGGGGAATTTCTGCCTTTTGCCCCAAAATATGGGGAATTTCAGCATTTTACCTCAAAATAAGGGGAATTTCTGCCTTTTTGCCCTGAAATATGTGAAATTTCTTAAATTTTACCCCAAGATAAGGTGAATTTCTGCCTTTTGCCCCAAAATAATAGGAATTTCTGCTTTTTGTCCCAAAATATAAAAATTTTTTGCTTTTTTTTCTGAAATAAGTGAAATTTCTGCAATTTTGGCCTAAAATAAGGGAAATTTCTGCAATTTTTCCCCATAATAAAGCTAATTTCCGCAATTTTGCCCCAAAATAAGGGGAATTTCTGGTCTTTGCCCACAAATAAGGGAAATTTCTGAAATTTTGCCCTAAAATAATGGGAATTTCTTCCATTTGACCCAAAATACGTGAAATTTCTGCCTTTTTGCCACAAAATATAGAAAAGTACTGCATGTGTTACCCCAAAATTAGGTGAATTTCTGCAATTTTGCTGCAAAATACGAGGATTTTCTGCGTTTTTTGCTGAAAATAAGGGGAATTTCTGCCATCTTGCCGTGAAATAAGTGAAATTTCTGCAGTTTTACCCCAAAATAAAAAAAATTTCTGCCTTTTTGCCCCAAAATTAGGGGAATTTCTGCAATTTTGCTCCAAAATATGAGGAATTTCAGCCTTTTTGCCCGAAAATAAAGGGAATGTATACCTTTTTGCCATAAAAAGGGAATTTTCTTCACTTTTGCCCCAAAATAAGGGGATTTTCCGCCTTTTATCTAAAAATAAGTGCAATTTCTGCCTTTTCCTCAAAAATAAAAGGAATTTCTGTCTTTTTGCACAAAAATAAGGGGAATTTCTTCCTTTTTGCCCCAAAATAAGGGGAATTTCAGTCTTTTTTCTCAAAATAAGGCGAATTTCTGCCTTTTGCCCCAAAATACGGGGAATTTCTGCCTTTTTGCCCCAAAATAAGAAAAATTTCTGCAATTTTGTACCAAAATAAAAGAAATTTCTGCCTTTTTGCCACAAAATAAGAGAAATTTCTGCCTTTTTTCCCTGAAATAAATGAAATTTCTGCAATTTTGCCCCAAAATAAGTGAAATTTCTGCAATTTTGCCACAAAGTATAGGAAATTTCTGCAATTTTGCCCCAAATAAAGGGAATTTCTGACTTTTTGCACCCGAAATATGGAGATTTTCTTTCTTTTTGCCCCAAAATAAGGATAATTTCAGCCTTTTGCCGGAAAATCATGAGAATTTCTGATATTTTTTTTCAAAATAAGGAAAATTTCTGCCTTTTAGCTCTAAAATAAAGGGAATTTCTGCATTTTTCCCCAATATTAAGGGAATTTCTACATTTTACCTCTAAATAAGGGGAATTTCTGCATTTTACCTCAAAATACGAACCATTTCTGCCTTTTACCCAAAAATATGGGGAATTTCTGCCTTTTTCTTCCAAAATAAAAAAAAAATTCTTCAATTTTGTACCATAATAAAAAAAATTTCTCCTTTTTGCCCCAAAATAAGGGGAATTTCTGACTTTTTACCCTGAAATAAATGAAATTTCTGAAATTTTGCCCGAAAATAAGGAAAATTTGTGCCTTTTTGCCCCAAAATAAGGGGAATTTCTGCCTTTTGCCCCAAAATATGGGGAATTTCAGCATTTTACCTCAAAATAAGGGGAATTTCTGCCTTTTTGCCCTGAAATATGTGACATTTCTGCAATTTTACCCCAAAATAAGGTGAATTTCTGCCTTTTGCCCCAAAATAATAGGAATTTCTGCCTTTTTGCTCCAAAATAAGAAAAATGTTTGCTTTTTTTTTTCTGAAACAAGTGAAATTTCTGCAATTTTGGCCTAAAATAATGAAAATTTCTGCAATTTTTCCCAATAATAAAGCAAATTTCTGCAATTTTGCCCCAAAATAAGGGGAATTTCTGGTCTTTGCCCACAAATAAGAGAAATTTCTGCAATTTTGCCCTAAAATAAGGGGAATTCCTGCCATTTGACCCAAAATAAGGGGAATTTCTGCCTTTTTGCAACAAAATATAGAAAATTACTGCATGTCTTACCCCAAAATTAGGTGAATTTCTGCAATTTTGCTCCAAAATACGAGGATTTTCTGAGTTTCTCACCGAAAATAAGGGGAATTTCTGCCATCTTGCCACAAAATAAGTGAAATTTCTGCAGTTTTACCCCAAAATAAGGGGAATTTCTGCCTTTTTGCCCCAAAATTAGGGAAATTTCTGCAATTTTGCTCAAAATACGGGGAATTTCTGCCTTTTTGCCCAAAAATAAAGGGAATGTATACTTTTTGCCATAAAAAAGGGAAATTTCTTCACTTTTGCCACAAAATAAGGTGATTTTCCGCCTTTTTGACTCAAAATAAGTGCAATTTCTGCCTTTTCCCCAAAAATAAACGGAATTTCTCTCTTTTTGCCGCAAATTAAGGAAAATTTCTGACTTTATGCCCTGAAATAAGTGAAATTTCTAAAATTTTTCCCCAAAATAAGAGAAATGTCTGCTTTTTGCCCCTAAATATGGGAAATTTCTGCCTTTTAGCCCAAAAATAAAGGGAATTTCTGCATTTTACCTCAAAATAAGAATAATTTCTGCATTTTGCTCCAAAATATGGAGAGTTTCTGCCTTTTTGTTCCAAAATAAGGAAAATTTTCTCAATTTTGTACCATAATAAAAGAAATTTCTGCTTTTTGCCCCAAAATAAGGGGAATTTCTGACTTTTTGCCCTAAAATAAGTGAAATTTCTAAAATTTTTCCCCAAAATAGGAGAAATGTTTTCTTTTTGCCTCAAAATTAGGAGAATTTCTGCCTTTTTGCCCCCAAATAAGGGGAATTTCAGCCTTTTTACCTCAAAATAAGGGGAATTTCTGCTTTTTTGCCCCAAAATAGGAAAAATTTCTTCAATTTTGTACCAAAATAAAAGAAATTTTTGCTTTTGCCCCAAAATAAGAGAAATTTCTGCCTTTTTTCCCTGAAATAAGTGAAATTTCTGCATTTTTGCCCCAAAATAATAGAAATTTCTGCAATTTTGACCCAAAGTAAAGGAAATTTCTGCAATTTTTCCTCAAAAAAAGAAGAATTTCTGAATTTTTGCACTCGAAAAAAGAGGATTTTCTGTGTTTTTGCCCCAAATAAAGAGAATTTCAGCTTTTTAGCGCGAAAATTATGAGAATTTCTGCAATTTTTCTTCAAAATACGGAAAATTTCTGCCTTTTAGCCCCAAAATAAAGGGAATTTCTGCATTTTTCCCCAATATTAGAGGAATTTATACATTTTACCTCCAAATAAGGGGAATTTCTGCATTTTACCTCAAAATAAGAAGAATTTCTGCCTTTTACACCAAAATATGAGAAATTTCTGCCTTTTTGTTCCAAAATAAAGAAAATTTCTTCAATTCTGTACCATAATAAAAAAATTTATTCTTTTTGCCCCAAAATAAGGGGAATTTCTGACTTTTTACCCTGAAATAAATGAAATTTTTGCAATTTTGCCCAAAAATAAGGGAAATTTGTGGCTTTTTGCCCCAAAATAAGGGGAATTTCTGCCTTTTGCCATAAATATGGGGAATTTCAGCATTTTCCCTCAAAATAAGGGGAATTTCTGCATTTTGCGCTGAAATATGTGAAATTTCTGCAATTTTATTCCAAAATAAGGTGAATTTCTGCCTTTTTGCCCCAAAATAATAGGAATTTTTGCCTTTTTGCCAAAAAATAAGAAAAATTTTTGCTTTTTTTTTCTGAAATAAGTGAAATTTCTGTAATTTTGCCCTAAAAAAAGGGAAATTTCTGCAATTTTTCTCCATAATAAAGCAAATTTCTGCAATTATGCCCCAAAATAAGGGGAATTTCTGGTTTTTGCCCACAAATAAGGGAAATTTCTGCAATTTTGCCCTAAAATAAGGAGAATTTCTGCCATTTGCCCAAAATAAGGAGAATTTCTGCTGTTTTGCCACAAAATATAGAAAATTACTGCATGTTTTACCACAAAATTAGGTGAATTTCTGCAATTTTGCTCCAAAATATGAGGATTTTCTGCGTTTTTCGCCGAAAATAAGGGGAATCTGCCATCTTGCCGCGAAATAAGTGAAATTTTTGCAGTTTTACCCCAAAATAAGTGGAATTTCTTGTTTTTTGCCCCAAAATTAGGGGAATTTCTGCAATTTTGCTCCAAAATACGGGGAATTTCTGCATTTTTGACCGAAAATAAAGGGAATGTATACCTTTTTGCCATAAAAAAGGGAAATTTCTTCACTTTTGCCCCAAAATAAGGTGATTTTCCGCCTTTTTGACTCAAAATAAGTGCAATTTCTGACTTTTCCCCCAAAATAAACGGAATTTCTATCTTTTTGTTGCAAAATAAGGGGAATTTCTGCCTTTATGCCCTGAAATAAGTGAAATTTCTAGAATTTTTCCCCAAAATAAGAGAAATGTTTGCTTTTGCCCCAAAATATGGGGAATTTATGGCTTTTTGCCCCAAAATTAGGGGAATTTCTGCATTTTGCCCCAAAATAAGAGAAATTTCTGCCTTTTTTCCCTGAAATAAGTGAAATTTCTGCAATTTTGCCCCAAAATAAGTGAAATTTCTGCAATTTGGCCACAAAGTAAAGGAAATTTCTGCAATTTTGCCCCAAATAATGGTAATTTCTGACTTTTTGCACCCGAAAAGAGGAGATTTTCTTTTTTTTGCCCCAAAATAAGGAGAATTTCAGCATTTTTGACCGAAAATCATGAGAATTTCTGCAATTTTTTTTTCAAAATACCAAAAATTTCTGCCTTTTAGCTTTAAAATAAAGGGAATTTCTGCATTTTTCCCCAATATTAAGGGAATTTCTACATTTTACCTCTACATAAGGGGAATTTCTGCATTTTACCTCAAAATAAGAACCATTTCTGCCTTTTACCCCAAAATATGGGGAATTTCTGCCTTTTTATTCCAAAATAAAAAAAAATTTCTTCAATTTTGTACCATAATAAAAGAAATTTCTCCTTTTTGCCCCAAAATAAGGGGAATTTCTGACTTTTTACCCTGAAATAAATGAAATTTCTGAAATTATGCCCGAAAATAGAAGGAATTTGTGGCTTTTTGCGACAAAATAAGGGGAATTTCTGCCTTTTGCCCCAAAATATGGGGAATTTCAGCATTTTACCTCAAAATAAGGGGAATTTCTGCATTTTTGCCCTGAAATATGTGAAATTTCTGCAATTTTACCCCAAAATAAGGTGAATTTCTGCCTTTTGCCCCAAAATAATAGGAATTTCTGCCTTTTTGCCCCAAAATAAGAAAAAATTTTGCTTTTTTTAAAAAATAAGTGAAATTTCTGCAATTTTGGCCTAAAATAAGGGAAATTTCTGCAATTATTCCCCATAATAAAGCAAATTTCTGCAATTTTGCACCAAAATAAGGGGAATTTCTGTTTTTTGCCAACAAATATGAGAAATTTCTGCAATTTTGCCCTAAAATAAGGGGAATTCCTGCCATTTCACCCAAAATAAGTGGAATTTCTACCTTTTTGCCACAAAATATAGAAAATTACTGCATGATTTACCCCAAAATTAGGTGAATTTCTTCAATTTTGCTTCAAAATACGAGGATTTTCTGCGTTTTTCGCTGAAAATAAGGGGAATTTCTGCCATCTTGCCGCGAAATAAGTGAAATTTCTGAAGTTTTACCCCAAAATAAGGGGAATTTCTGCCTTTTTGCCCCAAAATTAGGGGAATTTCTGCAATTTTGCTCCATAATACGGGGAATTTCTGCCTTTTTGCCCGAAAATAAAGGCAATGTACACTTTTTGCCATAAAAAAGGGAAATTTCTTCACTTTTGCCCCAAAATAAGGTGATTTTCCGCCTTTTTGACTCAAAATAAGTGCAATTTCTGCCTTTTCCCCAAATATAAACGGAATTTCTGTCTTTTTGCCACAAAATAAGGAAAATTTCTGACTTTATGCCCTGAAATAAGTGAAATTTCTAAAATTTTTCCCCAAAATAAGAGAAATGTCTGCTTTTTGCCCCTAAATACGGGGAATTTCTGCCTTTTAGCCCCAAAATAAAGGGAATTTCATCATTTTACCTCAAAATAAGAATAATTTCTGCATTTTGCTCCAAAATATGGAGAATTTCTGCCTTTTTGTTCCAAAATAAGAAAAATTTCGTCAATTTTGTACCATAATAAAAGAAATTTCTGCTTTTTGCCCCAAAATAAGGGGAATTTCTGACTTTTTGCGCTGAAATAAGTGAAATTTCTAAAATTTTTCCCCAAAATAAAGGAAATGTTTTCTTTTTGCCTCAAAATAAGGAGAATTTCTGCCTTTTTGCCCCCGAACAAGGGGAATTTGAGCCTTTTTACCTCAAAATAAGGGGAATTTCTGCCTTTTTGCCCCAAAATAGGAAAAATTTCTGCAATTTTGTACCAAAATAAAAGAAATTTTTGCCTTTTGGCCCAAAATAAAAGAAATTTCTGCCTTTTTTCCCTTAAATAAGTGAAATTTCTGCAATTTTGCCCCAAAATAAGGGAAATTTCTGCAATTTTGACCCAAAGTAAAGGAAATTTCTGCAATTTTGCCTCAAAAAAAGGGGAATTTCTGAATTTTTGCACTAGAAAAAAGGAGATTTTCTGTCTTTTTGCCTCAAAATAAGGAGAATTTCAGCCTTTTAGCCCGAAAATTATGAGAATTTCTGCAATTTTCTTCAAAATATGGAAAATTTCTGCCTTTTAGCCTCAAAATAAAGGGAATTTCTGCATTTTTCCCCAATATTAGGGGAATTTCTACATTTTACCTCTAAATAAGGGGAATTTCTGCATTTTACCTCAAAATAAGAAGAATTTCTGCCTTTTACCACAAAATATGGGGAATTTCTGCCTTTTTGTTTCAAAATAAAGAAAATTTCTTCAATTTTGTACCATAATAAAAAAAAATTATCCTTTTTGCCCCAAAATAAGGGGAATTTCTGACTTTTTACCCTGAAATAAATGAAATTTTTGCAATTTTGCCCAAAAATAAGGGAATTTGTGGCTTTTTGCCCTAAAATAAGGGGAATTTCTGCCTTTTGCCATAAATATGGGGAATTTCAGCCTTTTACCTCAAAATAAAGGGAATTTCTGCCTTTTTGCCCTAAAATATGTGAAATTTCTGCAATTTCATTCCAAAATAAGGTGAATTTCTGCCTTTTTGCCCCAAAATAATGGGAATTTCTGCCTTTTTGCCAAAAAATAAGAAAAATTTTTGCTTTTTTTTTCTGAAATAAGTGAAATTTTTTCAATTTTGCCCTAAAAAAGGAAAATTTCTGCAATTTTTCTCCATAATAAAGCAAATTTCTGCAATTATGCCCCAAAATAAAGGGGAATTTCTGGTTTTTTCCCACAAATAAGGGAAATTTCTGCAATTTTGACCTAAAATAAGGGGAATTTCTGCCATTTGCCCAAAATAAGGGGAATTTCTGCTTTTTTGCCAGAAAATATAGAAAATTACTGCATGTTTTACTCCAAAATTAGGTGAATTTCTGCAATTTTGCTCCAAAATACGAGGATTTTCTGCATTTTTCGCCGAAAATAAGAGGAATTTCTGCCATCTTGCCGCGAAATAAGTGAAATTTTTGCAGTTTTACCCCAAAATAAGGGGAATTTCTGCTTTTTTGCCCCAAAATTAGGGGAATTTCTGCAATTTTGCTCCAAAATACGGGGAATTTCTGCCTTTTTGCCCGAAAATAAAGGGAATGTATACCTTTTTGCAATATAAAAGGGAAATTTCTTCACTTTTGCCCCAAAATAAGGTGATTTTCCGCCTTTTTGACTCAAAATAAGTGCAATTTCTGCCTTTTCCCCAAAAATAATCGGAATTTCTGTCTTTTTGCCGCAAAATAAGGGGAATTTCTGACTTTTTGCCCTGAAATAAGTGAAATTTCTAAAATTTTTCCCCAAAATAAGAGAAATGTCTGCTTTTGCCCCAAAATATGGAAAATTTATGGCTTTTTGCCCCAAAATAAGGGGAATTTCTCCTTTTTTGCCCCAAAATAAGAAAAATTTCTGCAATTTTGTACAAAATAAAAGAAATTTTTGCCATTTTACCCCAAAATACGAGAAATTTTTGCCTTTTTTTATGAAATAAGTGAAATTTCTGCAATTTTGCCCCAAAATAAAAAAATTTCGGCAATTTGCCCCAATGTAAAGGAAATTTCTGCAATTTTGCCCCAAAATAAAGGGATTTTCTGACTTTTTTCTCCTGAAAAAAGTGGATATTCTGTCTTTTTGCCCCAAAATAAAAAGATTATCTGCCTTTTTGCCTGAAAATTATGAGAATTTCTGCGATTTTGCTTCAAAGTACGGAGAATATCTGCCTTTTAGCCCCAAAATAAAGGGAATTTCTGCATGTTACCTCAAAATAAGAAGAATTTCTGCCTTTTACCCGAAAATATAAGGAATTTCTGCCTTTTTGTTCCAAAATAAGAAAAATTTCGTCAATTTTGTACCATAATAAAAGAAATTTCTGATTTTTGCCCCCAAAATAAGGGGAATTTATGACTTTTTGCCCTGAAATAAGTGAAATTTCTAAAATTTTTACCCAAAATAAGGGAAATGTTTGCTTTATGCCTCAAAATAAGGAGAATTTCTGCCTTTTTGCCACCAAATAAGGGGAATTTCAGCCTTTTTACCTCAAAATAAGGGGAATTTCTGCCTTTTTGCCCCAAAATAAGAAATATTTCTGCAATTTTGTACCAAAATAAAGAAAATTTCTGCCTTTTTGCCCCAAAATAAGAGAAATTTCTGCCTTTTTTCCCTGAAATAAGTGAAATTTCTGCAATTTTGCCCCAAAATTAGGGAAATTTCTGCAATTTTGACCCAAAGTAGAGGAAATTTCTGCAATTTTGCCCCAAATAAGAAGAATTTTTGAATTTTTGCACTCGATAAAAGGAGATTTTTTGTCTTGTTGCCCCAAAATCAAGAGAATTTTAGGCTTTTAGCCCGAAAATTATGAGAATTTCTGCAATTTTGCTTCAAAATATGGGGAATTTCTGCCTTTTAGCCCCAAAATAAAGGGAATTTCTGCATTTTTCCCCAATATTAGGGGAATTTCTACATTTTACCTCTAAATAAGGGGAATTTCTGCATTTTCATTCAAAATAAGAAGAATTTCTGCCTTTTACCCCAAAATATGGGGAATTTCTGCTTTTTTGTTCCAAAATAAAGAAAATTTCTTCAATTTTGTATCATAATAAAAAAATTCCTTTTTTTTGCCCCAAAATAAGTGGAATTTCTGACTTTTTACCTTGAAATAAATGAAATTTTTGCAATTTTGCCCGAAAATAAGGAAAATTTGTGCCTTTTTGCCCCAAAATAAGGGGAATTTCTGCCTTTTGCCCCAAAATTGGGGAATTTCAGCATTTTACCTCAAAATAAGCGGAATTTCTGCATTTTGCCCTGAAATATGTGAAATTTCTGCGATTTTACCCCAAAATAAGGTGAATTTCTGCCTTTTTGACCCAAAATAATGAGAATTTCTGCCTTTTTGCCCTAAAATAATAAAAATTTTTGCTTTTTTTCTGAAATAAGTGAAATTTCTGCAATTTTGCCCTAAAATAAGGGAAATTTCTGCAATTTTTCCCCATAATAAAGCAAATTTCTGCAATTATGCCGCAAAATAAGGGGAATTTCTGTTTTTTGCTCCCAAATAAGGGAAATTTCTGCAATTTTGCCCTAAAATAAGGGGAATTTCTGCCATTTGCCCCAAAATAAGAAAAATTTCTGCCTTTTTGCCACAAAATAAAGAAAATTACTGCATGTTTTACCCCAAAATTAGGTGAATTTCTGCAATTTTGCTCCAAAATACAAGGATTTTCTTCCTTTTTCGCCGAAAATAAGAAGAATTTCTGCCATTTTGCCGCGAAATAAGTGAAATTTCTGCAGTTTTACCCCAAAATAAGGGGAATTTCTGCCTTTTTGCCCCAAAATTCGGAGAATTTATGCAATTTTGCCCCAAAATATGGGGAATTTCTGCCTTTTTGCTTAAAAATAAAGGGAATGTATAACTTTTTCTAATAAAAAAGGGAAATTTTTCACTTTTGCCCCAAAATAAAAGGATTTTCTGCATTTTTGACTCAAAATAAGTGCAATTTCCGTCTTTTTGCCCCAAAATAAGAAAAATTTCTGCAATTTTGTACCAAAATAAAAAAAATTCTGCCTTTTTGCCCCAAAATAAGAGAAATTTTTGCCTTTTTTCCCTGAAATAAGTGAAATTTCTGCAATTTTGCCCCAAAATAAGGAAAATTTCTGCAATTTTGCCCCAATGTAAAAGAAATTTCTGCAATTTTGCCCCAAAATAAGGGTATTTTCTGACTTTTTCCTCCCGAATAAAGGGGATTTTCTGCCTTTTGGCCACAAAATAAGGAGAATTTCTGCCTTTTTGCCCGAAAATTATGAGAATTTCTGCAATTTTGCTTCAAAATACGGGGAATTTCTGCCTTTTAGCCCTAAAATAAAGGGAATTTCTGCATTTTACCTCAAAATAAGAATAATTTCTGCATTTTGCCCCAATATATGGAAAATTTCTGCCTTTATGTTCCAAAATAAGGAAAATTTTTTTAATTTTGTACCATAATAAAAGAAATTTCTGTTTTTTGCCCCAAAATAAGGGGAATTTCTGACTTTTTGCCGTAAAATAAATGAAATTTCTGCAATGTTGCTTGAAAATAAGGGGGATTTCTGCCTTTTTGCCCCAAAATAAGAAGAATTTCTGCCTTTTCTCACAAAATATGGGGAATTTCAACATTTTACCTAAAAATAAGAAGAATTTCAGCCGTTTTGCACCAAAATATGGGGAATTTCTGCCTTTTTTCCCTCCTAAATAAAGGGAATTTCTACATTTTTGCACCAATATTAGGAGAATTTCTCTAGTTTTGCTCTAAAATATGGGTCATTTCTGCCTTTTTGCCCGAATTTGAGTGGAATTTCTGCCTTATTGTCCAGAAATAGGTGAAATTTCTGCAATTTTAGCCAATAATTAGGGATTTCATCTTTTTGACCCAAAATAAGAAAAATTTCTGCCATTTTGACCTGAAATATTTGAAATTTCTGCAATTTTACCCCAAAATAAAGGGAATTTCTGCCTTTTTGCCCCAAAATAAGGGGAATTTCAGCCTTATTACCTCAAATAAGAGGAATTTCTGCCTTTTTGTCCCAAAATATAAGGAATTTCTGCCTTTTTGCCCCAAAAAAAGGAAAATTTCTGCAATTTTGCCCCAAAATAAGGGGAATTTCTACATTTTTGCCCCAAAATAAAGGAAATGTCAGCCTTTTACCTGAAAATAAGTGAAATTTCTGCAATTTTGCCCCAACTAAGGAAAATTTCTGCAACTTTGCCATAAAATAAGGTAAATTCCTGCAATTTCTCCCCAAAATAAGTGGAATTTCTGAGTTTTGCCCCAAAATAAAGAGAATTTCTGTCTTTTTGCCCCAACCTATAGGGAATTTCTGCCTTTTTGCCTCACAATTAGGGGAATTTCTGCAATTTTGCTCCAAAATACGGGGAATTTCTGCCTTTCTGCCTGAAAATAAGGGGAAAGCATACCTTTTTGCCATAAAAAAGGGAAATTTCTTCATTTTTGCTTCAAAATAAGAGGAATTTCTGCATTTTTGCCTCTAAATAAGTGGAATTTCTGTCTTTTTCCCCCAAAACAAAGGGAATTTCTGTCTTTTTTGCCCCAAAATAAAGGGAATTTCTGACTTATTACCCTGAAATAAGTGAAATTTCTGCAATTTTGCCCCAAAATAAGGGAAATTTCTGCCTTTTTGCCCCCAAATAAGGGGAATTTTAGCCTTTTTACCTAAAAATAAGGGGAATTTCTGCATTTTTGCTACAAAATATTAGGAATTTCTACCTTTTTGCCCCAAAATAAGGAAAATTTCCGCCTTTTTTCCCTGAAATAAGTGAAATTTCTTCAATTTTGCCCCAAAATAAGTGAAATTTCTGCAATTTTGCCCCCAAATAAGGAAAAATTCTGGAATTTTGCCCCAAAATAAGTGGAATTTCTGAGTTTTGCCCCAAAATAAGGAGAATTTCTGACTTTTTGACCGAACATATAAGGATTTTCTGACTTTTTGTTCCACAATTAGGGGATTTTCTGCAATTGTGCTCCAAAATACGAGGAATTTCTGCTTTTTTGCCCGAAAATAAAGGGAATGTATACCTTTTGCCACAAAAAAGGGAAATTTCTTCATTTTTACCCCCAAATAAGAGGAATTTCTGCCTTCTTACCTGAAAATAAGTGAAATTTCTGCCTTTTTACCCAAAAATAAACGGAATTTCTGTCTTTTTGCCCCAAAATAAAAGTAATTTTTAAAATTTTGCCCTGAAATAAGTGAAATTTCTGCAATTTTGCCCCAAAATAAGAAAAATTTCTGCCTTTTTGCCACAAAATAAAGGGAATTTCTGTCTTTTTTCCCCAAAATAAGGGGAATTTCAGCATTTTACCTCATAATAAGGGGAATCTCTGGCTTTTTGCCCCAAAATATGGGGAATTTCTACATTTTTGCCTTAATTTTGTACCAAAATAAAAGAAATTTCTGCCCTTTAGCCCCAAAATAAGAGAAATTTCTGTGTTTTTTTTCTGAAATAAGTGAAATTTCTGCAATTTTGCCCCAAAATAAAGGAAATTTCTGCAATTTTGCCCCAAAATAAAGGAAATTTCTGCAACTTTGCCACAAAATAAGGGGAATTTCTGACTTTTTGCCCTGAAATAAGGAGAATTTCTGTCTTTTTGCCCCAAAATAATGTGAATTTCTGCATTTTCCCTCAAAATTAGGGGAATAGAGCAATTTTGCTTCAAAATACGGGGAAATCTGCCTTATTGCACAAAAAAAAGGGAATTTCTGCATTTTTGCACCAATATAAGGGGAATTTCTGAAATTTAGCTTTAAAATACAGGGAATTTCTGCGTTATTGCCCGAAATAAAGTGATATTTCTGCCTTTTTGCCCTGAAATATTTGAAATTTCTGCCATTTTACCCCAAAATAAGGGGAATTTCTGTTTTTGGCCCCAAAAATAGTGGAATTTCTGCTTTTAGCCACAAAATAAGGCAAATTTCTCACTTTTTGCCCTGAAATAATTGAAATTTCTGCAATTTTGCCCCAACATAACAGGAATTTCTGCCTTTTTGCCGAAAATAATAAGAATTTCAGCATTTTACCTCCAAATAAGGGGAATTTCTGCCTTTTTGCCACAAAATATGGGGAATTTCTGCCCTATTGCCCTTAAATAAGGACAATTTCTGCTTTTCTGCCCCAATTAACGGGAATTTCTAAGTTTTTGCCACAATGTAAAAAGAATTTCTGCCTTTTTGCCCCAAAATAATGGGAATTTCAGCCTTTTTACCTCAAAATAAGGGGAATTTCTGCCTTTTGCCCCAAAATATGGGTAATTTCTGCCTTTTTGTTCCAAAATAAGAAAAATTTCTACAATTTTGTATCAAAATAAGAGAAATTTCTGCTTTTTGCCCCAAAATAAAAGTAATTTCTGACTTTTTGCCCTGAAATAAATGAAATTCCTGCAATTTTGCCCGAAAATAAGGGAAATTTGTGTTTTTTTGCCCCAAATGAGGGGAATTTCTGCACGTTTGCCCCAAAATATGGGGAATTTCAGGATTTTACCTCAAAATAAGAGGAATTTCAGCCTTTTTGCACCAAAATATGGGGAATTTCTGCCTTTTTGCCACAAAATAAGAAAAATTTCTGCAAGTCTGTACCACAATAAAAGAAATTTCTAAAATTTTGCCCCAAAATAAGGGAAATTTTGATATTTTCCCCGAAATAAGAAGAGTTTCTGTATTTTTGCCTCAAAATAAAGGGAATTTCTTCCTTTTTGCCACAAAATTAGGGGAGTTTCTGCATTTTGCTTCAAAATACAGAAAATTTCTGCCTCTTTTCCCAAAAATAATGGGAACTTATGCCGATTTACCCCAAATAAAGGGAATTTCTGCATTTTTGCCCCAATATTAGGGGAATTTCTAAAATTTTTCTTCAAAATACAAGGAATTTCTGCCTTTTTGCCCGAAATTAAGGGGATTTTCTGCCTTTTTTCCCCCAAACAAGGGAAATTTCTGCAATTTTATCCCCAAATAAAAAGAATTTCTGCCTTTTTGCTCCCAAATAATGGAAATTTCTGCCTTTTTGCCCTGAAATATGTGAAATGTCTGTAATTTTACCCCAAAATAAGGTGAATTTCTGCCTTTTTGTCCCAAAAAAATGGGAATTTCTGCCTTTTTACCCCAAAATAAAAATTTTTGCTTTTTTTCTCTGAAATAAGTGAAATTTCTGCAATTTTGCCTTAAAATAAAAGAAATTTCTGCAATTTTTCCCCATAATAAAGGAATTTTTCTGCAATTTTGCCCCAAAATAAAAGGAATTTCTGTTTTTTGTCCCCATATAATGGAAATTTCAGCAATTTTCTTCTAAAATAAGGGGAATTTCTGCCTTTTGCCCCAAAATAAGGGGAATTTCTGCATTTTTGCCCCAAAACAAAGAAAATTACTGCATGTTTTACACCAAAATTAGGTGAATTTCTGCAATTTTGCTCCAAAATACGGGGATTTTCTGCCTTTTTCGCCGAAAATAAGGAGAATTTCTGCAATGTTGCCACGAAATAAGTGAAATTTCTGCAGTTTTACCCCAAAATAAGGGGAATTTCTGCCTTTTTGCCTTAAAATTAGGGGAATTTCTGCAATTTTGCTGCAATATATGGGGAATTTCTGCCTTTTTGCCCGAAAATAAAGGGAATGTATTCCTTTTTGCCATAAAAAGGGAAATTTCTTCATTTTTACCCCAAAATAAGGGGATTTTCCGCCTTTTTGCCTCAAAATAAGTGCAATTTCTTACTTTTCCCCAAAAATAAACGGAATTTTTGTCTTTTTGCCCCAAAATAAGGGGAATTTCTGACTTTTTGCCCTTAAATAAGTTAAATTTCTGAAATTTTCCCCAAAATAAGGGAAATGTCTGCTTTTTGCCCCAAAATACGGGGAATTTCTGCCTTCTTGCCCCAAAATAAGGGGAATTTCAGCCTGTTTTCCTCAAAATAAGGGGAATTTCTGCCTTTTGCCCCAAAGTATGAGGAATTTCTGAGTTTTTGCCCCAAAATAAGAAAAATTTCTGCAATTTTGTACCAAAATAAAAGAAATTTCTGCCTTTTTGCCCCAAAATAAGAGAAATTTCTGCCTTTTTTCCCTGAAATATGTGAAATTACTACAATTTTGCCCCATAATAAAGAAAATTTCTGCAATTTTGCCCCAAAGTAAAGGAAATTTCTGCAATATTGCCCCAAATAAGGGGAATTTCTGACTTTTTGCCCTTGAAAAACAGAGATTTTCTTTTTTTTGCACCAAAATAAAAAGAATTTCAGCCTTTTTGCCCTAAAATTATGAGAATTTATGCAATTTTGCTTCAAAATACGGGGAATTTCTGCCTTTTAGCCGACAAAATAAAGGGAATTTCTGCATTTTTTCCCAATATTAGGGGAATTTCTTCATTTTACCTCTAAATAAGGGGAATTTCTGCATTTTGCCCCAAAATATGGGGAATTTCTGCCTTTTTGTTCCAAAATAAGGAAAATTTCTTCAATTTTGTACCATAATAAAAGAAATTTCTGCTTTCTGCCCCAAAATAAGGGGAATTTCTGACTTTTTACCCTGAAATAAATGAAATTTCTGCAACTTTGCCCGAAAATAAGGGAAATTTGTGCCTTTTTGCCCCAAAATACGGGTCATTTCTGCTTTTTTGCCCGAAATTAAATGGTATTTCTGGCTTTTTGTCCTGAAATAAGTGAAATATCTGCAATTTTAGCCAAAAATTAGGGATTTCATTTTTTTCCACAAAATAAGGGGAATTTCTGCCATTTTGCCCTGAAATATTTGAAATTTCTGCAATTTTATCCCAAAATAAAGAGAATTTCTGCCTTTTTGCCCCAAAATAAGGGAAATTTCTGCCTTATTACTTCAAAATAAGGGGAATTTCTGCCTTTTTGCCCAAAAATATAAGGAATTTCTGCCTTTTTGCTCCAAATAAGGAAAATATCTGCAATTTAGCCCCGAAAAGGGGAATTTCTCCCTTTTTGCCCCCAAAAAAGGAAATTTCAGCCTTTTTACCTGAAAATAAGTGAAATTACTGCAATTTTGCCCCAAATACAGTAAATTTCTGCAATTTTGCCCCAAAATAAGGTAAATTTCTTCCATTTTGCCCCAAAATAAAAGAAATTTCTGGAATTTTGCCCCTAAATAAGGGGAATTTCTGATTTTTGCCCAAAAATAAAAGGAATTTCTGCCTTTTGCTTTAAAATTAAGGGAATTTCTGCAATTTTGCTCCAAAATACGGGAAATTTCTGCCTTTTTGCCCGAAAATGAGGGGAATGCATACTTTTTTGCCATAAAAAAGGGAAATTTCTTCATTTTTGCCCAAAAATAAGGGGAATTTCTGCCTTTTTGTCTCTAAATAAATGGAATTTCTGTATTTTTCCCTTAAAACAAAGGGAATTTCTGTCTTTTTTGCCCCAAAATAAGGGGAATTTCTGACTTATTACCCTGAAATAAGTTAAATTTCTTCAATTTTGCCCCAAAATAAGAAAAATTTCTGCTTTTGCCCCCAAATAAGGGGAATTTCAGCTTTTTACCTTGAAATAAGGGGAATTTCTGCAATTTTGCTCCAAAATACAGGGAATTTCTGCCTTTTTGCCCGAAAATAAGGGGAATGCATAACTTTTTGCCATAAAAGAGGGAATTTTCTTCATTTTTGCCCCAAAATAAGGGGAATTTCTGCTTTTTTGCCTCTAAATAAGTGGAATTTCTGTATATTTCCCCCAAAACAAAGGGAATTTCTGTCTTTTTGCCCCAAAATAAGGAAAATTTCTGATTTATTACCCTGAAATAAGTGCAATTTCTTCAATTTTGCCCCAAAATAAGGAAAATTTCTGCCTTTTTGCAAACAAATAAGGGAAATTTTAGCCTTTTTATTTCAAAATAAGGGGAATTTCTGCATTTTTGCCACAAAATATTAAGAATTTCTGCCTTTTTGCCCTAAAATAAAGAAAATTTCTGCCTTTTTTCCTGAAATAAGTGAAATTTCTGCAATTTTGCCCCAAAATAAGGAAAATTTCTGCAATTTTGCCCCAAAATAAAGGAAATTTCTGGAATTTTGCCCCAAAATAAGTGGAATTTCTGAGTTTTTCCCCAAAATAAGGAGAATTTCTGTTTTTTGCCCCAACATATAGGGAATTTCTGCTTTTTTGCCCCACAACTAGGGGAATTTCTGCAATTTTTCTCCAAAATACGGGGAATTTCTGCTTTTTTGCCCGAAAATAAGGGGAAAATATACCTTTTGCCACAAAAAAAAGAAATTTCTTCATTTTTGCCCCAAAATAAGAGGAATTTCTGCCTTTTTACCTCAAAATAAGTGAAATTTCTACCTTTTTACCCAAATATAAACGGAATTTCTGACTTTTTGCCACAAAATAAAAAAAATTTTTGAATTTTGCCCTGAAATAAGTGATATTTGTGCAATTTTGCCCCAAAATAAAAGAATTTTCTGCCTTTTTGCCACAAAATAATGGGAATTTCTGTTTTTTTGCCCCAAAATAAAGGGAATTTCAGCCTTTTTCCTCATAATAAGGGTAATCTCTGCCTTGTTGCCCCAAAATATGGGGAATTTCTGCATTTTTGCCCCAAAATAAAGAAAATTTCTGCAATTTTATACCAAAATAAAAGAAATTTCTGCCCTTTTGCCCCAAAACAAGAGAAATTTCTGTCTTCTTTCCCTGAAATAAGTGAAATTTCTGCAATTTTGACCAAAATAAGAAAAATTTCTGCAATTTTGCCACAAAATAAAAGAAATTTTTGCCATTTTGCCCCAAAATAAGGGGAATTTCTGACTTTTTGCCCTGAAATAAGGAGAATTTCTATCTTTTTGCCCCAAAATAATGTGTATTTCTGCATTTTCCCTCAAAATTAGGGGAATTTGTGAAATTTTGCTCCAAAATACAGGGAATTTCTGCCTTATAGCCCGAAATTAAGTGGAATTTCTGCCTTTTTGCCCTGAAATATTTGAAATTTCCGCAATTTTAGCCCAAAATAAGGGGAATTTCTGGTTTTGGCCCCAAAATTAGGGGAATTTCTGCTTTTTGCCACAAAATAAGGCAAATTTCTGACTTTTGGCCCTGAAAAAGTGAAATTTTTGCAATTTTGCCCCAAAATAAAGGGAATTTCTGCCTTTTTGCCACAAAGTAAAGGAAATTTCTGCCCTTTTGCCCCAAAATAAGGGGAATTTCCGCCTTTTTACCTCAAAATAAGGGGAATTTCTGCCTTTTTGTTCGAAAATAAGGAAAATTTCTTCAATTTTGTACCAAAATAAAAGAAATTTCTGCTTTTTGCCCCAAAATAAAAGGAATTTTGAATTTTTGTCCTGAAATAAATGAAATTTCTGCAATTTTGCCCGAAAATAAGAAAAATTTGTGCCTTTTTGCCACAAAATATAAAAAATTTCTGCCTTCTTGCCACAAAATAAAAAAAAAATTCCGCAATTCTGTACCAAAATAAATAAAATTTCTCCAATTTTGCCCCAAAATAAGGGAGATTTCTGCAATTTTGCCCCAAAATAAGGGAAATTTCTTCAATTTTGCACCAAAATAAGAAAATTTTCTGACTTTTTGACCCGAAATAAGGAGAATTTCTGTATTTTTGCCCCAAAATAAAGGGAATTTCTGCCTTTTTGCCCCAAAATTAGGGGAGTTTCTGCAATTTTGCTTCAAAATACAGGGAATTTCTGCCTCTTTCTTCGAAAATAAGGGGAAGTTCTGCCTTTTTGCCCCAATATTAGGGGAATTTCTGCAATTTTGCTCCAAAATACAGGGAATTTCTGCCTTTTTGCCCAAAATTAAGGGGATTTTCTGCCTTTTTGCCACAAAATAAGGGGAATTTCTGCCTTTTTGCCCTGAAATATGTGAAATTTCTGCAATTTTATTCCAAAATAAGGGGAATTTCTGCCTTTTTTCCCCAAAATAAAGAAAATTTCTGCATTTTCGCCCCAAAATAAGAAAAATTTTTCTTTTTTTCTCTGAATAAGTGAAATTTCTGCAATTTTGCCCTAAAATAAGGGAAATTTCTGCAATTTTTCCCCATAATAAAGGAAATTTCTGCAATTTTGCCCTAAAATAAGAAGAATTTCTGCCATTTGCCCCAAAATAAGGGAAATTTCTGCATTTTTGCCCCAAAATAAAGAAAATTACTGAATGTTTTACCCCAAAATTAGGGGAATTTCTGCAATTTTATCTCCAAAATTGAGGAATTTCTGCCTTTTTCGCCGAAAATAAGGGGAATTTCTGCAATTTTGCCGCGAAATAAGTGAAATTTCTGCAGTTTTACCCCAAAATAAGGGGATTTTCTGCCTTTTTGCCCTAAAATTAGGGAATTTCTGCAATTTTGCTCCAAAATACGGGGAATTACTGCCTTTTTGCCCCAAAATAAAAAAAATTTCTGCAATTTTGTACCAAAATAAAAGAAATTTCTGCCTTATTGCCCCAAAATAAAAAAAAAATTCTAACTTTTTTCCCTGAAATAAGTGAAATTTCTGCAATTTTGCCCCAACATAAAGGAAATTTCTGCAATTTTGCTCCAAAGTAAAGGAATTTTTTGCAATTTTGCCCCAAGTAAGGGGGATATCTGACTTTTTGCACCCAAAAAAAAGATTTTCTCTGTTTTTGCCCCAAAATAAGGAGAATTTCAGCCTTTTTGCCCGAAAATCATGAGAATTTCTGCAATTTTTCTTCAAAATACGAAAAATTTCTGCCTTTTAGCCTCAAAAAAAGGGAATTTCTGCATTTTCGCCCAATATTAGGGAAATTTCTGCATTTTACCTCTAAATAAGGGGAATTACTGCATTTTACCTCAAAATAAGAAGAATTTCTGCCTTTTAGCCCAAAATATGGGGAATGTCTGCCTTTTTGTTCCAAAATAAAGAAAATTTCTTCAATTTTGTACCATAATAAAAGAAATTTCTCCTTTTTGCCCCAATATTATGATAATTTCTGACTTTTCACCCTGAAATAAATGAAATTTCTGCAATTTTGCCCGAAAATAAGGGAAATTTGTGCTTTTTTGCCCCAAAATAAAAGGAATTTCTGCCTTTTGCCCCAAAATATGGGGAATTTCAGCATTTTACCTCAAAATAAGGGGAATTTCTGCCTTATTGCCCTGGAATATGTGAAATTTCTGCAATTTTGCACCAAAATAAAGGGAATTTCTGTTTTTTGCCTACAAATAAGGGAAATTTCTGCAATTTTGCCCTAAAATAAGGGGAATTTCTGCCATTTGCTTTCAAAATAAGGAGAATTTCTGCCATTTTGCCACAAATTAAGGAAAATTACTGCATGTTTTACCCCAAAATTGGGTGAATATCTGCAATTTTGCTCCAAAATACGAGGATTTTCTGCCTTTTTCGCCGAAAATAAGAGGAATTTCTGCCATTTTGCCGCGAAATAAGTGAAATTTCTGCAGTTTTACCCCAAAATAAGGGGAATTTGTGCCTTTTTGCCCCAAAATTATGGGAATTATTGCAATTTTGCTCCAAAATATGGGGAATTTCTGCCTTTTTGCCCGAAAATAAAGGGAATGTATATCTTTTTGCCATAAAAAAGGAAAATTTCTTCACTTTTGCCCCAAAATAAGAGGATTTTCCGACTTTTTGACTCAAAATAAGTGCAATTTCTGCCTTTTCCCCAAAAATAAACGGAATTTCTGTCTTTTGCCCCAAAATAAGGGAAATTTCTGACTTTTTGCCCTGAAATAAGTGAAATTTCTAAAATTTTTCTCCAAAATAAGGGAAATGTCTGCTTTTTGCCCCAAAATAAGGGGAATTTCTGCCTTTTTGCCACAAAATAAGGGGAATTTCAGCCTTTTTTCATCAAATTAAGAGGAATTTCAACTTTTTACCCTGAAATAAATGAAATTTCTGCAATTTTGCCCGAAAATAAGGGAAATTTGTGCCTTTTTGCAACAAAATAACGGGAATTTCTGCCTTTTGCCCCAAAATATGGGGAATTTCAGAATTTTACCTCAAAATAAGGGGAATTTCTGCCTCTTTGCCTTGAAATATGTGAAATTTCTGCAATTTTACCCCAAAATAAGGTGAATTTATGCCTTTTTGCCCCAAAATAATGGGAATTTCTGCTTTTTTGCCCCAAAATAAGAAAAATTTTTGCTTTTTCTTGAAATAAGTGAAATTTCTGCAATTTTGCCCTAAAATAAGGGAAATTTCAGCAATTTTTCCCCATAATAAAGCAAATTTCTGCAATTTTGCAGCAAAATAAGGGGAATTTCTGTTTTTTGCCTTCAAATAAAGCAAATTTCTGCAATTTTGCCCCAAAATAAGGGGAATTTCTGTTTTTTGCCCCCAAATAAGGGAAATTTCTGCAATTTTGCCCTAAAATAAGAGGATTTTCTGCCATTTGCCCCAAAATAAGGGGAATTTCTGTTTTTTGCCCCCAAATAAGGAAAATTTCTGCAATTTTGCCCTAAAATAAGGGAAATTTCTGCAATTTTTTCCATAATAAAGCAAATATCTGCAATTTTGCCGTAAAATAAGGGAAATTTCTGCAATTTTTCCCCATAATAAAGGAAATTTCTGAAATTTTGCCCCAAAATATGGGGAATTTCAGCATTTTACCTCAAAATAAGGCGAATTTCTGCCTTATTGCCCTGAAATATGTGAAATTTCTGCAATTTTGCCCCAAAATAAGGGGAATTTCTGTTTTTTGCCCCCAAATAAGGGAAATTTCTGCAATTTTGCCCTAAAATAAGGGAAATTTCTGCCATTTGCCCCAAAATAATGGGAATTTCTGCCTTTTTGCCACAAAATAAAGAAAATTACTGCATGTTTTACCCCAAAATTAGGTGAATTTCTACAATTTTGCTCCAAAATACGAGGATTTTCTGCCTTTTTTGCCGAAAATAAGAGGAATTTCTGCCATTTTGCCGTGAAATAAGTGAAATTTCTGCTGTTTTTCTCCAAAATAAAAGGAATTTCTGCCTTTATGCCCCAAAATTAGGGGAATTTCTGCAATTTTGCTCCAAAATACGGGGAATTTCTGCCTTTTTGCCCGAAAATAAAGGAAATGTATACCTTTTTGCCATAAAAAAAAGAAATTTCTCAATTTTTGCCCCAAAATAAGGGGATTTTCCATTTTTTTGACTCATAATAAGTGCAATTTCTGCCTTTTCCCCAAAAATACACGGATTTTCTGTCATTTTGCCCCATAATAAGGGGAATTTCTGACTTTTTGCCCTGAAATAAGTTTAATTTCTAAAATTTTTCCCCAAAATAAGGGAAATGTTTGCTTTTTGCCTCAAAATAAGGAGAATTTCTGCCTTTTTGCCCCCAAATAAGGGGAATTTCAGCCTTTTTACTTCAAAATAAGGGGAATTTCTGCCTTTTTACCCCAAAATAAGAAAAATTTCTGTAATTTTGTATGAAAATAAAAGTAATTTCTGCATTTTGCCCCAAAATAAAAGAAATTTCTGCCTTTTTTCTTTGAAATAAGTGAAATTTTCGTAATTTTGGCCCAAAATAAGGGAAATTTCTGCAATTTTGCTTCAAAGTAAAGGAAATTTCTGCAATTTTGCCCCAAATAAGGGGAATTTCTGACTTTTTGCACCCGAAAAAAGGAGATTTTCTGTCTTTTTGCCCCAAAATAAGGAGAATTTCAGCCTTTTTGCCCGAAAATTATAAGAATTTCTGCAATTTTTCTTCAAAATATGGAAAATTCCTGCCCTTTACCCCCAAATAAAGAGAATTTCTGCATTTTTCCCAATATTAGGGGAATTTCTGCATTTTACCTTTAAATAAGGGGAATTTCTGCATTTTACTTCAAAATAAGAAGAATTTCTGCCTTTTACCGCAAATTATGGGGAATTTCTGACTTTTTGTTCCAAAATAAAGAAAATTTCTTCAATTTTGTACCATAATAAAAGAAATTTCTACTTTTTGCCCCGAAATAAGAGGAATTTCTGACTTTTTACAATGAAATAAATGAAATTTGTGCAATTTTGCCCGAAAATAAGGGAAATTTGTGCCTTTTTGCCCCAAAATTATGGGAATTTCTGCCTTTTGCCCCAAATATGGGGAATTTCAGCATTTTACCTCATAATAAGGGGAATTTCTGCCTTTTTGCCCTGAAATATATGAAATTTCTGCAATTTTACCTCAAAATAAATTTCTGCTTTTTTGCCCCAAAATAATTGGAATTTCTGTCTTTTTGCCCCAATATAAGAAAAATTTTTGCTTTTTTTTCTGAAATAAGTGAAATTTCTGTAATTTTGCCCTAAAATAAAAGAAAGTTCTGCAATTTTTCCCCATAATAAAGAAAATTTCTGAAATTTTGCCCCAAAGTATAGAAAATTTTAGCAATTTTCCCCCAATAAGGGGAATTTCTGTCTTTTTGCCCTAAAATTGGGGGAATTTCTGCAATTTTGCTCCAAAATACGTGGAATTTCTTCATTTTGCCCGAAAATAAAGGGAATGTATACCTTTTCGCCATAAAAAAGGAAAATTTTTTCACTTTTGCTTCAAAATAAGGGCATTTTCCGCCTTTCTGACTAAAAATACGTGCAATTTCTGCCTTTTCCCCAAAAATAAACGGAATTTCTGTCTTTTTGCCCAAAAATAAGGGGAATTTCTGACTTTTTTCCCTGAAAAAAGTGAAATTTCTAAATTTTTCCCCAAAATAAGGGAAATGTCTGCTTTTTGCCCCAAAATAAGGAGAATTTCTGCCTTTTTGCTCCAAAATAGGGGGAATTTCAGCTTTTTTTCCTCAAAATAAGGGGAATTTCTGCCTTTTGCCCCAAAATATAAGGAATTTCTGTCTTTTTAACCCCAAAATAAGAAAAATTTCTGCAATTTTGTACCAAAATAAAAGAAATTTCTGCATTTTTGCCCCAAAATAAGAGAAATTTCTGCCTTATTTCCCTAAAATAAGTGAAATTTCTGCAATTTTGCCCCAAAATAATGGAAATTTCTGCAATTTTGCCCCAAAACAAGGGAAATTTCTGCAATTTTGCCCCACAGTAAAGGAAATTTCTGCAATTTTGCCCCAAAATAAGGAGAATTTCAGCCTTTTTGCCCGAAAATTATGAAAATTTCTGCAATTTTCTTCAAAATACGGAAAATTTCTGCCTTTTAGCCGCAAAATAAAGGGAATTTCTGCATTTTTCCCAATATTAGGGAAATTTCTGCATTTTACCTCTAAATAAGGGGAATTTCTGAATTTTACTTCAAAATAAGAAGAATTTCTGCCTTTTACCGCAAATTATGGGGAATTTCTGCCTTTTTGTTCCAAAATAAAGAAAATTTCTTCAATTTTGTACCATAATAAAAGAAATTTTTACTTTTTGCCCCGAAATAAGGGGAATTTCTGACTTTTTACACTGAAATAAATGAAATTTGTGCAATTTTGCCCGAAAATAAGGGAAATTTGTGCCTTTTTGCCCCAAAATTATGGGAATTTCTGCCTTTTGCCCCAAATATGGGGAATTTCAGCATTTTACCTCATAATAAGGGGAATTTCTGCCTTTTTGCGCTGAAATATATAAAATTTCTGCAATTTTACCTCAAAATAAAGTGAATTTCTGCTTTTTTGCCCCAAAATAATTGGAATTTCTGCCTTTTTGCCCCAATATAAGAAAAATTTTTGCTTTTTTTTCTGAAATAAGTGAAATTTCTGTAATTTTGCCCTAAAATAAAAGAAAGTTCTGCAATTTTTCCCCATAATAAAGAAAATTTCTGAAATTTTGCCGCAAAGTAAAGGAAATTTTTGCAATTTTCCCCCAATAAAGGGAATTTCTGCCTTTTTGCCGTAAAATTAGGGGAATTTCTGCAATTTTGCTCCAAAATACGTGGAATTTCTTCATTTTGCCCGAAAATAAAGGGAATGTATACCTTTTTGCCATAAAAAAAGGGAAATTTCTTCACTTTTGCTTCAAAATAAGGGCATTTTCCGCCTTTCTGACTAAAAATATGTGCAATTTCTGCCTTTTCCCCAAAAATAAACGGAATTTCTGTCTTTTTGCCCAAAATTAAAAGGAATTTCTGACTTTTTTCCCTGAAAAAACTGAATTTTCTAAATTTTTCCCCAAAATAAGGGAAATGTCTGCTTTTTGCCCCAAAATAAGGGGAATTTCTACCTTTTTGCCCCAAAATAGGGGGAATTTCAGCATTTTTTCCTCAAAATAAGGAGAATTTCTGCCTTTTACCCCAAAATATGGGGAATTTCTGTCTTTTTACCCCAAAATAAGAAAAATTTCTGCAATTTTGTACCAAAATAAAAGAAATTTCTGCATTTTTGCCCCCAAATAAGAGAAATTTCTGCCTTATTTCCCTGAAATAGGTGAAATTTCTGCAATTTTGCCCCAAAATAAGGGAAATTTCTGCAATTTTGCCCCAAAACAAGGGAAATTTCTGCAATTTTGCCCCACAGTAAAGGAAATTTCTGCAATTTTGCCCCAAAATAAGGAGAATTTCAGCCTTTTTGCCTGAAAATTATGAAAATTTCTGCAATTTTTCTTCAAAATACGGAAAATTTCTGCCTTTTAGCCGCAAAATAAAGGGTATTTCTGCATTTTTCCCCAATATTAGGGAAATTTCTGCATTTTACCTCTAAATAAGGGGAATTTCTGCATTTTTCCTCAAAATAAGAAGAATTACTGCCTTTTACCACAAAATATGGTGAATTTCTGCCTTTTTGTTCCAAAATAAAGAAAATTTCTTCAATTTTGTACCATAATAATAGAAATTTCCTTTTTTTGCTTCAAAATAAGGGGAATTTCTGACATTATACCTTTAAATAAATGAAATTTCTGCAATTTTGCCCGAAAATAGGGGAAATTTGTGCCTTTTTTGGCCCAAAATAAGGGGAATGTCTGCCTTTTGCCCCAAAATATGGGGAATTTCAGCATTTTACCTCAAAATAAGGGGAATTTCTGCTTTTTTGCAAAGAAGTATGTGAAATTTCTGCAATTTTACCCCAAAATAAGGTGAATTTCTGCCTTTTTGCCCCAAAGTAATGGTAATTTCTGCTTTTTTGCCCCAAAATAAGAAAATTTTTGTTTTTTCTTCTGAAATAAGTTAAATTTCTGCACTTTTGCCCTAAAATAAAAGAATTTTCTGCAATATTTCCCAAATAATAAAGCAAATTTCTGCAATTTTGCCGCAAAATAAGGGGAATTTCTGTTTTTTGCCCCCAAATAAAGAAAATTTCTGCAATTTTGCCCCAAAATAAGGGGAATTTCTGTTTTTTGTCCTCAAATAAGGGAAATTTCTGCAATTTTGCCCTAAAATAAAGGGAATTTCTGCCATTTGCCCCAAAATAAGAGGAATTTCTGCCTATTTGCCACAAAATAAAGAAAATTACTGCATGTTTTACCCCAAAATTAGGTGAATTTCTGCAATTTTGCTCCAAAATACGAGGATTTTCTGCGTTTTTGGCCGAAAATAAAAGGAATTTCTGCCATCTTGCCGTGAAATAAGTGAAATTTCTACAGTATTACCCCAAAATAAGGGAAATTTCTGCGTTTTTGCCTCAAAATTAGGGGAATTTCGGCAATTTTGCTCCAAAATACGGGGAATTTCAGCCTTTTTTCCCGAAAATAAAAGGAATGTATATCTTTTTGCCATAAAAAAGGGAAATTTCTTCACTTTTGCCCCAAAATAAAGCGATTTTCCGCCTTTTTGACTCAAAATAAGTGCAATTTCTGCCTTTTCCCAAAAAATAAATGGTATTTCTGTCTTTTTGCCCCAAAATAAAAAGAATTTCTGACTTTTTGCCCTGAAATAAGTGAAATTTCTAAAATTACTCCCTAAAATAAAGGAAATGTCTGCTTTTTGCCACAAAATAAGGGGAATTTCAGCCTTTTTTCCTCAAAATAAGTGGAATTTCTGCCTTTTGCCCCAAAATAAGGGAAATTTATGCTTTTGACCCAAAATAAGAAAAATTTCTGAAATTTTGTATCAAAATAGAAGAAATTTCTGCATTTTTGTTCCAAAATAAGAGAAATTTCTGCCTTTTTTCTCTGAAATAAGTAAAATTTCTGCAATTTTGCCCCAAAATAAGGGAAATTTCTGCAATTTTGCCCCAAAGTAGAAAAAATTTCTGCAATTTTGCCCCAAATAAGGGGAATTTTTGAATTTTGCACCCGAAAAAAAAGAGATTTTCTGTCTTTTTGCCCCCAAATAAGGAGAATTTCAGCATTTTTGCCCGAAAATTATGAGAATTTCTGCAATTTTTCTTCAAAATACAGAAAATTTCTGCCTTTTAGCCCCAAAATAAAAGGAATTTCTGCATTTTTCCCCAATATTAGGGGAATTTCTGCATGTTACCTCAAAACAAGAAGAATTTCTGCCTTTTACCCCAAAATATGGGGAATTTCTGCCTTTTTGTTCCAAAATAAAGAAAATTTCTTCAATTTTGTACCATAATAAAAGAAATTTCTCCTTTTTGCCCCCATATAAGGGGAATTTCTGACTTTTTACCCTGAAATAAATGAAATTTCTGCAATTTTGCCTGAAAATAAGGGAAATTTTGCCTTTTTTGCCCCCCAAAAAAGGGGAATTTCTGCCTTTTGTCCCAAAATATAGCTAATTTCAGCATTTTACCTCAAAATAAAAAAAATTTCTTTCTTTTTGCCCTGAAATATATGAAATTTTTTCAATTTTTCCCCAAAATAAGGTGAATTTCTGCCTTTATGCCCCAAGATAAGGGTAATTTCTGCCTTTTTGCCCCCAAATAAGGGGAATTTCAGCATTTTTTCCTCAAAATAAGGGGAATTTCTGCCTTTTGCCCCAAAATATGGGGAATTTCTGCCTTTTTGCCCCAAAATAAGAGAAATTTTGCCTTTTTGCCCTGAAATAAGTGAAATTTCTGCAATTTTGCCCCAAAATAAGGGAAATTTCTGCAATTTTGCCCCAAAGTAAAGGAAATTTCTGCAGTTTAGCCCCAAATAAGGGGAATTTCTGACTTTTTGCCCCAAAATTAGGGGAATTTCTGCAATTTTGCTCCAAAATACGGGAATTTCTGCCTTTTTGCCCGAAAATAAAGGGAATGTATACCTTTTTGCCATAAAAAAGGGAAATTTCTTCACTTTTGCCCCAAAATAAGGGGATTTTCGGACTTTTTTACTCAAAATAAGTGCAATTTCTGCCTTTTCCCCAAAAATAAATGGAATTTCTGCGTTTTTGCCCCAAAATAAGGGGAATTTCTGACTTTTTTCCCTGAAATAAGTGAAATTTCTCTAATTTTTCCCCAAAATATAAGGAATTTCAGCATTTTACCTCAAAATAAGGGGAATTTTTGCTTTTTTGCAATGAAATATGTGAAATTTCTGCAATTTAACGCCAAAATAAGGTGAATTTCTGGCTTTTTGCCCCAAAATAATGGGAATTTTTGCCTTTTTGCCCTAAAATAAGAAAAATTTTTGTTTTTTCTTCTGAAATAAGTTAAATTTCTGCAATTTTGCCCTAAAATAAGGGAATTTTCTGCAATATTTCACAAATAATAAAGCAAATTTCTGCAATTTTGCCGCAAAATAAGGGGAATTTTTGTTTTTTGCACCCAAATAAAGCAAATTTCTGCAATTTTGCCGCAAAATAAGGGGAATTTTTGTTTTTTGCCCCCAAATAAAGCAAATTTCTGCAATTTTGCCCCAAAATAAGGGGAATTTCTTTTTTTTGCCCCCAAATAATGGAAATTTCTGCAATTTTGCCCTAAAATAAAGGGAATTTCTGCCATTTGCCCCAAAATAAGGGAAATTTTTGCTGATTTGCCACAAAATAAAGAAAATTACTGCATGTTTTACCCCAAAATTAGGTGAATTTCTGCAATTTTGCTCCAAAATACAAGGATTTTCTGCGTTTTTCGCCGAAAATAAGGGGAATTTCTGCCATCTTGCCGCGAAATAAGTGAAATTTCTGCAGTTTTACCCCAAAATAAAGGGAATTTCTGCGTTTTTGCCCCAAAATTAGGGGAATTTCTGCAATTTTGCTCCAAAATACGGGGAATTTCTGCCTTTTTGCCCGAAAATAAAGGGAATGTATACATTTTGCCAAAAAAAAGGGAAATTTCTTCACTTTTGCCCCAAAATAAAGCGATTTTCTGCTTTTTTGACTCAAAATAAGTGCAATTTCTGCCTTTTCCCCAAAAATAAACGAAATTTCTGTCTTTTTGCCCCAAAATAAGGGGAAATTCTGAATTTTTGCCCTGAAATAAGTGAAATTTCTAAAATTTTTCCCCAAAATAAGGGATGTGTCTGCTTTTTGCCCCAAAATAAGAAGAATTTCTGCCTTTTTGCCCCAAAATAAGGGGAATTTCAGCCTTTTTTTCTCAAAATAAGTGGAATTTCTGCCTTTTGCCACAAAATATGGGAAATTTATGCCTTTTTGCCCCAAAATAATAAAAATTTCTGCAATTTTGTACCAAAATAAAAGAAATTTCTGCCTTTTTGTTCCAAAATAAGAGAAATTTCTGCCTTTTTTCCCTTAAATAAGTGAAATTTCTGCAATTTTGCCCAAAAATAAGGGAAATTTCTGCAATTTTGCCCCAAAGTAGATGAAATTTCTGCAATTTTGCCCCAAATAAGGGGAATTTTTGAATTTTGCACCCGAAAAAGGAGATTTTCTGTCTTTTTGCCCCCAAATTAGGAGAATTTCAGCCTTTTTGCCCGAAAATTATGAGAATTTCTGAAATTTTTCTTCAAAATACAGAAAATTTCTGCCTTTTAGCCCCAAAATAAAGGGAATTTCTGCATTTTTCCCCAATATTAGGGGAATTTCTGCATTTTACCTTTAAATAAAAGGAATTTCTGCATGTTACCTCAAAACAAGAAGAATTTCTGACTTTTACCCAAAAATATGGGGAATTTCTGCCTTTTTGTTCCAAAATAAAGAAAATTTCTTCAATTTTGTACCATAATAAAAGAAATTTCTCCTTTTTTCCCCAATATAAGGGGAATTTCTGACTTTTTACCCTGAAATAAATGAAATTTCTGCAATTTTGCCTGAAAATAAGGGAAATTTTGCCTTTTTTGCTCCCAAAAAAAGGGGAATTTCTGCCTTTTGTCCCAAAATATAGCTAATTTCAGCATTTTACCTCAAAATAAGGAAAATTTCTTCCTTTTTGCCCTGAAATATATGAAATTTTTTCAATTTTTCCCCAAAATAAGGTGAATTTCTGCCTTTATGCCCCAAAATAAGGGTAATTTCTGCCTTTTTGCCCCAAAATAAGGGGAATTTCAGCATTTTTTCATCAAAATAAGGGGAATTTCAGCCTTTTGCCCCAAAATATGGGGAATTTCTGCCTTTTTGCCCCAAAATAAGAGAAATTTTGCCTTTTTTCCCTGAAATAAGTGACATTTCTGCAATTTTGCCCCAAAATAAGGGAAATTTCTGCAATTTTGCCCCAAAGTAAAGGAAATTTCTGCAGTTTTTCCCCAAATAAAAGGAATTTCTGACTTTTTGCCCCAAAATTAGGGGAATTTCTGCAATTTTGCTCCAAAATACGGGGAATTTCTGCCTTTTTGCCCGAAAATAAAGTGAATGTATACCTTTTTGCCATAAAAAAGGGAAATTTCTTCACTTTTGCCCCAAAATAAGGGGAATTTCGGACTTTTTGACTCAAAATAAGTGCAATTTCTGCCTTTTCCCCAAAAATAAATGGAATTTCTGCGTTTTTGCCCCAAAATAAGGGGAATTTCTGACTTTTTTCCCTGAAATAAGTGAAATTTCTCTAATTTTTCCCCAAAATAAGGGAAATGTCTGCTTTTTGCCCCAAAATAAAGGGAATTTCTGCCTTTTTGCCCCAAAATAAGGGGAATATCAGCATTTTTTCTTCAAAATAAGGGGAATTTCTGCCTTTTGCCCCAAAATATGGGGAATTTCTGTCTTTTTGCTCCAAAATAAGAAAAATTTCTGAAATTTTGTACCAAAATAAAAGAAATTTCTGCATTCTTGCCCCAAAATAAGAGAAATTTCTTCCTTTTAGCTCTGAAATAAGTGAATTTTCTGCAATTTTGCCCCAAAATAAGGGAAATTTCTGCAATTTTGCCCCAAAGTAAAGGAAATTTCTGCAATTTTGTTCCAAATAAAAGGAATTTCTGACTTTTTTTCGCCTGAAAAAGGAGATTTTCTGTCTTTTTAGCCAAAATAAGGGATTTTCAGGCTTTTTGCTTGAAAATTATGAAAATTTCTGCAATTTTTCTTCAAAATATGGAAGATTTCTGCCTTTTAGCCCCAAAATAAAGGGAATTTCTGAATTTTTCTCCAACATTTGGGGAATTTCTGCATTTTACCTCTAAATAAGGGGAAATTCTGCATTTTACTTCAAAATAAGAATTTCTGCCTTTTACCCCAAAATATGGGGAATTTCTGCCTTTTTGTTCCAAAATAAAGAAAATTTCATCAATTTTGTACCATAATAAAAGAAATTTCTCCTTTTTGCCCCAAAATAAAGGGAATTTCTGACTTTTTACCCTGAAATAAATAAAATTTCTGCAATTTTGCACGAAAAGAATGGAAATTTGTGCCTTTTTTGCACCAAAATAAAGGGAATTTCTGCTTTTTGCCCCAAAATATTGGGAATTTCAGCATTTTACCTCAAAACAAGGGGAATTTCTGCGTTTTTGCCCTGAAATATGTGAAATTTCTGCAATTTTACCCCAAGATAATGTGAATTTCTGACTTTTTGCCCCAAAATAATGGGAATTTCTGCATTTTTGCCCCAAAATAAGAAAAAAATTTGCTTTTTTCTTCTGCAATAAATGAAATTTCTGCAATTTTGCCCTAAAATAACAGAAATTTCTGCAATTTTACCCCATAATAAAGCAAATTTCTGCAATTTTGCTGCAAAATAAGGTGAATTTCTGTTTTTTGCCCCCAAATAAAGCAAATTTCTGCAATTTTGCTACAAAATAAAATGAATTTCTGTTTTTTGCACACAAATAAGGGAAATTACTGCAATTTTGCCCTAAAATAAGGGGAATTTCTGCAATTTGCCCCAAAATAAGGGGAATTTCTGCCTTTTTGCCACAAAATAATAAAAATTACAGCATGTTTTACCCAAAAATTAGGTGAATTTCTGCAATTTTGCTCCAAAATATGAGGATTTTCTGCATTTTTCGCAGAAAATAAGGGGAATTTCTGCCATTTTGCCGCGAAATAAGTGAAATTTCTGCAGTTTTACCCCAAAATAAGGGGAATTTCTGCTTTTTTGCCCCAAAATTAGGGGAATTTCTGCAATTTTGCTCCAAAATACAGGGAATTTCTGCCTTTTTGCCCGAAAATAAAGGCAATGTATAACTTTTTGCTATAAAAAAGGGAAAATTCTTCACTTTTGCCCCAAAATAAGGCGATTTTCTGCCTTTTTGACTCAAAATAAGTGCAATTTCTGCCTTTTCCTCTAAAATAAACAGATTTTCTGTCTTTTTGCCCCAAAATAAGGGGAATTTCTGACTTTTTGCCCTGAAATAAGTGAAATTTCTAAAATTTTTCACCAAAATAAGGGATATTTCTGCCTTTTGCCCCAAAATAAAGGGAATTTCAGCCTTTTTTCCTCAAAATAAGGGGAATTTCTGCCTTTTGCCCCAAAATATGGGAAATTTCTGCCTTTTTGCCCCAAAATAATAAAAATTTCTCCAATTTTGTACCAAAATAAAAGAAATTTCTGCCTTTTTGTTCCAAAATAAGAGAAATTTCGGCCTTTTTTCCCTTAAATAAGTGAAATTTCTGCAATTTTGCTCCAAAATAAGGGAAATTTCTGCAATTTTGCCCCAAAGTAGAGGAAATTTCTGCAATTTTGCCCCAAATAAGGGGAATTTCTAAATTTTGCACCCGAAAAAGGAGATTTTCTGTCTTTTTGCCACAAAATAAGGAGAATTTCAGCCTTTTTGCCCGAAAATTATGAGAATTTCTGCAATTTTTCTTCATAATACGGAAATTTTCTTCCTTTTAACCCCAAAATAAAGGGAATTTCTGCATTTTTCCCCAATATTAGGGGAATTTCTGCATTTTACCTCTAAATAAAAGGAATTTCTGCATGTTACCTCAAAATAAGAAGAATTTCTGCCTTTTACCCCCAAATATGGGGAATTTCTGCCTTTTTGTTCCAAAATAAAAAAAATTTCTTCAATTTTGTACCATAATAAAAGAAATTTCTAATTTTTGCCCCAAAATAAGGGGAATTTCTGACTTTTTACCCTGAAATAAATGAAATTTCTGTAATTTTGCCCAAAAATAAGGGAAATTTTGCCTTTTTTGCCCCAAAAAATAGGGAATTTCTGCCTTTTGTTCCAAAATATGGGTAATTTCAGCATTTTACCTCAAAATAAAGAAAATTTCTTCCTTTTTGCCCTGAAATATATGAAATTTCTTCAATTATTCCCCAAACTAAGGTGAATTTCTGCCTTTTTGCCCCAAAATAAGGGTAATTTCTGCCTTTTTGCCCCAAAATATGGGGAATTTCAGCATTTTTTCCTCAAAATAAGGGGAATTTCTGCCTTTTGCCCCAAAATATGGGGATTTTCTGCCTTTTTGCCCCAAAATAAGAGAAATTTTGCCTTTTTTCCCTGAAATAAGTGAAATTTCTGCAATTTTGCCCCAAAGTAAAGGAAATTTCTGTAGTTTTGCCCCAAATAAGGGGAATTTCTGACTTTTTGCCCCAAAATTAGGGGAATTTCTGCAATTTTGCTCCAAAATACGGGGAATTTCTGCCTTTTTGCCCGAAAATAAAGGGAATGTATACCTTTTTGCCATAAAAAAGAAAAATTTCTTCACTTTTGCCCCAAAATAAGGGGTTTTTCGGACTTTTTGACTCAAAATAAGTGCAATTTCTGCCTTTTCCCCCAAAATAAATGGAATTTCTGCCTTTTTGCCCCAAAATACGGGGAATTTCTGACTTTTTGCACTGAAATAAGTGAAATTTCTCTAATTTTTCCCGAAAATAAGGGAAATGTCTGCTTTTTGCCCCAAAATAAAGGGAATTTCTGCCTTTTTGCCCCAAAATAAGTGGAATTTCAGCATTTTTTCTTCAAAATAAGGGGAATTTCTGCCTTTTGCCCCAAAATATGGGGAATTTCTGTCTTTTTGCCCCAAAATAAGAAAAATTTCTGCAATTTTGTACCAAAATAAAAGAAATTTCTGCATTTTTGCCCCAAAATAAGAGAAATTTCTGCCTTTTATCTCTGAAATAAGTGAATTTTCTGCAATTTTGCCCCAAAATAAGGGAAATTTCTGAAATTTTGCCCCAAAGTAAAGGAAATTTCTGCAATTTTGCCCCAAATAAAAGGAATTTCTAACTTTTTGCACCCGAAAAAAGGAGATTTTCTGTTTTTTTGAGCCAAAATAAGGGAATTTCAGCCTTATTGCTTGAAAATTATGAAAATTTCTGCAATTTTTCTTCAAAATATGGAAAATTTCTTCCTTTTAGCCCCCAAAAAAAAGGGAATTTCTGAATTTTTCTTCAATATTTGGGGAATTTCTGCATTTTACCTCTAAATAAGGGGAAATTCTGCATTTTACCTCAAAATAAGAATTTCTGCCTTTTACCCCAAAATATTGGGAATTTCTGCCTTTTTGTTCCAAAATAAAGAAAATTTCTTTAATTTTGTACCATAATAAAAGAAATTTCTCCTTTTTCCTCCAAAATAAGGGGAATTTCTGACTTTTTACCCTGAAATAAATAAAATTTCTGCAATTTTGCCCGAAAATAAGGGAAATTTGTGCCTTTTTTGGCCCAAAATAAGGGGAATGTCTGCCTTTTGCCCCAAAATATGGGGAATTTCAGCATTTTACCTCAAAATAAGGGGAATTTCTGCTTTTTTGCAAAGAAATATGTGATATTTCTGCAATTTTACCCCAAAATAAGGTGAATTTCTGCCTTTTTGCCCCAAAATAATGGGAATTTCTGCATTTTTGCCCCAAAATAAGAAAAAATTTTGCTTTTTTCTTCTCCAATAAGTGAAATTTCTGCAATTTTGCCCTAAAATAAGGGGAATTTCTGCCATTTGCCCCAAAATAAGGGGAATTTCTGCCTTTTTGCTGCGAAATAAGTGAAATTTCTGCAGTTTTACACCAAAATAAAGGGAATTTCTGCCTTTTGCCCCAAAATTAGGGGAATTTCTTGAATTTTGCTCCAAAATACAGGGAATTTTTGCCTTTTTACCCGAAAATGAAGGCAATGTATACCTTTTTGCTATAAAAAAGGGAAATTTCTTCACTTTTGCCCCAAAATAAGGCGATTTTCCGCCTTTTTGACTCAAAATAAGTGCAATTTCTGCCTTTTCCCCAAAAGTAAATGGAATTTCTGTCTTTTTGCCGCAAAATAATGGGAATTTCTGACTTTGTGCCCTGAAATAAGTGAAATTTCTAAAATTTTTCTCCAAAATAAGGGAAATGTCTGCTTTTTGCCCCAAAATAAGGAGAATTTCTGCCTTTTTGCCCCAAAATAAGGGGAATTTCAGCATTTTTTCCTCAAAATAAAAGGAATTTCTGCCTTTTGACCCAAAATATGGGAAATTTCTGCCATTTTGCCCCAAAATAAGAAAAATTTCTGCAATTTTTTACCAAAATAAAAAAAAATTCTGCCTTTTTGTTTGAAAATAAGAGAAATTTCTACAATTTTTTCCTGAAATAAGTGAAATTTCTGCAATTTTGCCCCAAAATAAGAAAAAATTTTGCTTTTTTCTTCTGCAATAAGGGGAATTTCTGCCATTTGTCCCAAAATAAGGGGAATTTCTGCGTTTTTGCCGCGAAATAAGAGAAATTTCTGCAGTTTTACCCCAAAATAAAGGGAATTTCTGCCTTTTGCCCCAAAATTAGGGGAATTTCTTGAATTTTGCTCCAAAATACAGGAAATTTTTGCCTTTTTGCCCGAAAATAAAGGCAATGTATACCTGTTTGCTATAAAAAAGGGAAATTTCTTCACTTTTGTCCTAAAATAAGGCGATTTTTCGCCTTTTTGACTCAAAATAAGTGCAATTTCTGCCTTTTCCCCAAAAGTAAATGGAATTTCTGTCTTTTTGCCCCAAAATAAGGGGAATTTCTGACTTTGTGCTCTGAAATAAGTGAAATTTCTAAAATTTTTCCCCAAAATAAGGGAAATGTCTGCTTTTTGCCCCAAAATAAGGAGAATTTCTGCCTTTTCGCCCAAAATAAGGGGAATTTCAGCATTTTTTTCTCAAAATAAAAGGAATTTCTGCCTTTTGCCCCAAAATATGGGAAATTTGTGCCATTTTGCCCCAAAATAAGAAAAATTTCTGCAATTTTTTACCAAAATAAAAAAAAAAGTCTGCCTTTTTGTTTCAAAATAAGAGAAATTTCTACATTTTTTTCCTGAAATAAGTGAAATTTCTGCAATTTTGTCCCAAAATAAGGGAAATTTCTGCAATTTTGCCCCAAATAAGGGGAATTTCTGACTTTTTGCACCCGAAAAAATGAGATTTTCTGCCTTTTTGCCCCAAAATAAAGAGAATTTCAGCCTTTTTGCCCGAAAATTATGAGAATTTCTGCAATTTTTCTTCAAAATACGGAAAATTTCTGCATTTTAGCCCCAAAATAAAGGGAATTTCTGCATTTTTCCCCAATATTAGGGGAATTTCTGCATTTTACTTCTAAATAAAAGGAATTTCTGCATGTTACCTCAAAATAAGAAGAATTTCTGACTTTTGCCCCAAAATATGGGGAATTTCTGCCTTTTTGTTCCAAAATAAAGAAAATTTTTTCAATTTTGTACCATAATAAAAGAAATTTCTCCTTTTTGCCCCAAAATAAAGTAAATTTCTGCCTTTTCGCCCCAAAATAATGGGAATTTCTGCCTTTTTGCCCCAAAATAAGAAAAAATTTTGTTTTTTCTTCTGAAATAAGTGAAATTTCTACAATTTTGCCCTAAAATAAGGGAAATTTCTGCAATTTTACCCCATAATAAAGCAAATTTCTGCAATTTTGCTGCAAAATAGGGGGAATTTCTGTTTTTTGCCCCCAAATAAAGCAAATTTCTGCAATTTTGCCCCAAAATAAGGGGATTTTCTGTTTTTTGCCCCCAAATAAGAGAAATTTCTCCAATTTTGACCTACAATAAGGAGAATTTCTGCCATTTGCCCCAAAATAAGGGTAATTTCTACCTTTTTGCTACAAAATAAAAAAAATTACTGCATGTTTTACCCTAAAATTGGTGAATTTCTGTATTTTTGCTTCAAAATACGAGGATTTTCTGCCTTTTTCGCCAAAAATAAGGAAATTTTCTGAGATTTGGCAACGAAATAAGTGAAATTTCTGCAGTTTTACCCCAAAATAAGGGAAATTTCTTCACTTTTATCCCAGGAAAATGCGATTTTCCACCTTTTTGACTCAAAATAAGTGCAATTTATGCCTTGTCCCCCAAAATAAACGAAATTTCTGTCTTTTTACCCCAAAATAAGGGGAATTTCTGACTTTTTGCCCTGAAATAAGTGAAATTTCTAAAATTTTTCCCCAAAATAAGAGAAATGTCTGCTTTTTGCCCCAAAATAAGGAGAATTTCTGACTTTCTGCCCCAAAATAAGGGGAATTTCAGCCTTTTTTCCTTACATAAGAGGAATTTCTGCCTTTTGTCACAAAATATGGGAAATTTCTGCTTTTTGCGCCAAAATAAGAAAAATTTCTGCAATTTTGTACCAAAAATAAAAGAAATTTCTGCCTTTTGTTCCAAAATAAGAGAAATCTCTGCCTTTTTTCTCTGAAATAAGTGAAACTTCTGCAATTTTGCCCCAAAATAAGGGAAATTTCTGCAATTTTGCCCCAAAGTAGAGGAAATTTCTGCAATTTTGCCCCAAATAAGGGGAATTTCTGAATTTTTACAACCGAAAAAAAAAGATTTTCTGTTTTTTAGACCAAAAATAAGGAGAATTTCAGCCTTTTTGCCCGAAAATTAGGAGAATTTCTGCAACTTTTCTTCAAAATACGGAAAATTTCTTCCTTTTAGCCCCATAATAATGGGAATTTCTGCATTTTTCCCCAATATTAGGGGAATTTCTGCATTTTACCTCTAAATAAAAGGAATTTCTGCATGTTACCTCAAAATAAGAAGAATTTCTGCCTTTTACCCTAAAATATGGGTTATTTCTGCTTTTTTGTTCCAAAATAAAGAAAATTTCTTCAATTTTGTACCCTAATAAAAGAAATTTCTCCTTTTTGCCCCACAATAAGAGGAATTTCTGAATTTTTACCCAGAAATAAATGAAATTTCTGCAATTTTGCCCGAAAATAATGGAAATTTGTGCCTTTTTTGCCCCAAAATAAAAGAAATTTCTGACTTTTGCCCCAAAATATGGGGAATTACAGCATTTTACCTCAAAAGAAAAGGAATTTCTGCCTTTTTGCCTTGAAATATGTGAAATTTCTGCAATTTTACCCCAAAATAAAGTGAATTTCTGCCTTTTTGCCCCAAAATAATGGGAATTTCTGCCTTTTTACCCCAAAAAAAGAAAAATTTTTGTTTTTTCTTCTGAAATAAGTGAAATTTGTGAAATTTTGCACTAAAATAAGGGAAATTTCTGCAATGTTTCCCCATAATAAAGCATTTTCTGCAATTTTGCTGCAAAATAAGGGGAATTTCTGTTCTTTGCCCCCAAATAAAGCAAATTTCTGCAATTTTGCCCCAAAATAAGGGGAATTTCTGTTTTTTGCCCCCAAATAAAGCAAATTTCTGCAATTTTGCCCCAAAATAAGGGGAATTTCTGTTTTTTGCCCCCAGATAAGGGAAATTTCTGCAATTTTGCCCTAAAATAAGAGGAATTTCTGCCATTTGCCCCAAAATAAGGGGGATTTCTGCATTTGTGCAACTAAATAAAGAAAATTACTGCATGTTTTACAACAAAATTAGGTGAATTTCTGCAATTTTGCTCCAAAATACGAGGATTTTCTGCCTTTTTCCCCGAAAATAGGGGGAATTTATGCCTTTTTGCCCCAAAATTAGGGGAATTTCTGCAATTTTGCTCCAAAATACTGGGAATTTCTGCCTTTTTGCCAGAAAATAAAGGCAATGTATACCTTTTTGCTATAAAAAAGGGAAATTTCTTCACTTTTCCCCCAAAATAAGGCGATTTTCCGCCTTTTTGAATCAAAATAAGTGCAATTTCTGCATTTTCTCCAAAAATAAACGGAATTTCTCTCTATTTGCGCCAAAATAAGGGGAATTTCTGACTTTTTGCCCTGAAATAAGTGAAATTTCTAAAATTATTCCCCAAAATAAGAGAAATGTCTGCTTTTTGCCCCAAAATTAGAAGAATTTCTGCCTTTTGCCCCAAAATAAGTGGAATTTCAGCCTTTTTTTTTCAAAATAGGGGGAATTTCTGCCTTTTTCCCCAAAATATCGGAAATTTCATCCTTTTTGTCCCAAAATAAGAAAAATTTCTGCAATTTTGTACCAAAATAAAAGAAATTTCTGCCTTTTTGTTCAAATTAAAAGAAATTTCTGCCTTTTTTCCCTGAAATAAGTGAAATTTCTGCAATTTTGCCACAAAATAAGGGAAATTTTTTCAATTTTGCCCCAAAGTAGAGGAAATTTCTGCAATTTTGCCCCAAATAAGGGGAATTTCTTAATTTTTGCACCCGAAAAAAGGAGATTTTCTGTCTTTTTGCCCCAAAATAAGGAGAATTGCAGCCTTTTTGCTCGAAAATTATGAGAATTTCTGCAATTTTTCTTCAAAATACGGAAAATTTCTGCCTTTTAGCCCCAAAATAAAGGGAATTTCTGCATTTTTCCCCGATATTAGGGGAATTACTGCTTTTTACCTCTAAATAAAAGGAATTTCTGCATGTTACCTCAAAATAAGAAGAATTTCTGACTTTTACCCCAAAATATGGGGAATTTCTGCCTTTTTGTTCCAAAATAAAGAAAATTTCTTCAATTTTGTACCATAATAAAAGAAATTTCTCCTTTTTGCCCCAAAATGGGGGAATTCCTGCCTTTTTGCCCTAAATATGTGAAATTTCTGCAATTTTACCCCAAAATAAGGTAAATTTCTGCCTTTTTGCCCCAAAATAATGGGAATTTCTGACTTTTTGCCCCGAAATAAGAAAAATTTTTGTTTTTTCTTCTGAAATAAGTGAAATTTCTGCAATTTTGCCTGAAAATAAGGGAAATTTGTGCCTTTTTTGCTCCAAAATAAGGGGAATTTCTGCCTTTTGTCCCAAAATATGGGTAATTTCAGCATTTTACCTTAAAATAAGGAAAATTTCTGCCTTTTTGCCCTGAAATATATGAAATTTCTGCAATATTACCCCAAAATAAGGTGAATTTCTGCCTTTTTGCCCCAAAATAAAAGGAATTTCAGCATTTTTTCCTCAAAATAAAAGGAATTTCTGCCTTTTGCGTCAAAATATGGGGAATTTCTGCCATTTTGCCCCAAAATAATGGGAATTTCTGCCTTTTTGCCCCGAAATAAGAAAAATTTTTGTTTTTTCTTCTGAAAGAAGTGAAATTTCTGCAATTTTACCCCATAATAAAGCAAATTTCTGCAATTTTGATGCAAAATAAGAGGAATTTCTGTTTTTTGCCCCCAAATAAAGCAAATTTCTGCAATTTTGCGCCAAAATAAGGGGAATTTCTGTTTTTTGCCCCCAAATAAAAGAAATTTCTGCAATTTTGCCCTAAAATAAGAGGAATTTCAGCCTTTTTTCCTCAAAATAAGGGGAATTTCTGCCTTTTGCCCCAAAATATGGGAAATTTCTGCCTTTTTGCCCCAAAATAAGAAAAATTTCTGCAATTTTGTACCAAAATAAAAGAAATTTCTGCCTTTTTGTTCCAAAATAAAAGAAATTTCTGCCTTTTTTCCCTGAAATAAGTGAAATATCTGCAATTTTGCCTCAAAATAAGGGAAATTTCTGCAATTTGGCCCCAAAGTAGAGGAAATTTCTGCAATTTTGCCTCAAATAAGGGGAATTTCTGATATTTTGCACCCGAAAAAAGGAGATTTTCTGTATTTTTGCCCCAAAATAAAGAGAATTTCAGCCTTTTTGCCCGAAAATTATGAGAATTTCTGCAATTTTTCTTCAAAATACGGAAAATTTCTGCCTTTTAGCCCCAAAATAAAAGGAATTTCTGCATTTTTCCCCAATATTAGGGGAATTTCTGCATTTTACCTCTAAATAAAAGGAATTTCTGCAAGTTACCTCAAAATAAGTAGAATTTCTGCCTTTTACCTCAAAATATGGGGAATTTCTGCCTTTTTGTTCCAAAATAAAGAAAATTTCTTCAATTTTGTACCATAATAAAAGAAATTTCTCCTTTTTGCCCCAAAATAAGGGGAATTTCTGACTTTTTACCCTGAAATAAATGAAATTTCTGCAATTTTTCCTGAAAATTATGGAAATTTGTGCCTTTTTTGCCCCAAAATAAGGGGAATTTCTGCCTTTTGTCCCAAAATATGGGTAATTTCAGCATTTTACCTCAAAATAAGGAAAATTTCTGCCTTTTTGCCCTGAAATATATGAAATTTCTGCAATTTTACCACAAAATAAAGTGAATTTCTGCCTTTGTGCCCCAAAATAAAGGGAATTTCTGCCTTTTTGCCCCAAAATAAGGGGAACTTCAGCATTTTTTCTTCAAAATAAAGGGAATTTCTGCCCTTTTCCCCAAAATATGGGGAATTTCTGCCTTTTTACCCCAAAATAAGAAAAATGTCTGCCTTTTTTTCACTGAAATAAGTGAAATTTCTGCAATTTTGCCCCAAATAAGCGAAATTTCTGCAATTTTGCCCCAAATAAGAGGAATTTTTGCCTTTTTGCCCCAAAATTAGGGGAATTTCTGTAATTTTGCTCCAAAATACGGGGAATTTCTGCCTTTTTGCCCGAAAATAAAGGGAATGTATACCTTTTTGCCATAAAAAAGGGAAATTTCTTCACTTTTGCCCCAAAATATAAAGATTTTCCTCCTTTTTGACTCAAAATAAGTGCAATTTCTGCCTATTTCCCAAAAATAAACGGAATTTCTCTCTTTTTGCCCCAAAATAAGGGGAATTTCTGACTTTTTTCTCTGAAATAAGTGAAATTTCTAAAATTTTTCCTCAAAATAAGGGAAATGTCTGGTTTTGCCCCAAAATTAGGGGAATTTCTGCCTTTTTGCCCCAAAATAAAGGGAATTTCAACATTTTTTCCTAAAAATAAGGGAAATTTCTGCCTTTTGCCCCAAAATATGGGGAATTTCTATTTTTTTGCCCCAAAATAAAAAAAATTTCTGCAATTTTGTACCAAAATAAAAGAAATTTCTGCCTTTTTGCCCCAAAATAAGAGAAATTTCTGCATTTTTTCTCTGAAATAAGTGAAATTTCTGCAATTTTGCCCCAAAATAAAGGAATATTCTGCAATTTTGCCCCAAAATAAGGGAAATTTCTGCAATTTTGCCCCAAAGTAAAGGAAATTTTTTCAATTTTGCCCGAAAATAAGGAGAACTTCAGCCTTTTTGCCCGAAAATTATGAGAATTTCTGCAATTTTTCTTCAAAATACAGAAAATTTTCGCCTTTTAGCCCCAAAATAAAGGGAATTTCTGCATTTTTCTCCAATATTAGGGGAATTTCTGCATTTTACCTCTAAATAAGGGGAATTTCTGATTTTACCTCAAAATAAGAAGAATTTCTGCCTTTTACCCTAAAATATGGTGAATTTCTGCCTTTTTGTTCCAAAATAAAGAAAATTTCTTCAATTTTGGACCATAATAAAAGAAATTTCTTCTTTTTGCCCCAAAATAAAGGGAATTTCTGAATTTTAGCCTTGAAATAAATGAAATTTCTGCAATTTTGCCCGAAAATAAGGGAAATTTGTGCCTTTTTATGGCCCAAAATAAGGGGAATTTTTTTCTTTTGCCCCAAAATATGGAAAATTTCAGCATTTTACCTCAAAATAAGGGGAATTTCTGCTTTTTTGTAATGAAATATGTGAAATTTCTGCAATTTTACCACAAAATAAGGTGAATTTCTGCCCTTTTGCCCCAAAAAATGGGAATTTCTGCCTTTTTGCCCCAAAATAAGAAAAAATTTTGTTTTTTCTTGTGAAATAAGTGTAATTTCTGCACTTTTGCTCTAAAATAAGGGAATTTTCAGCAATTTTTCATAAATAATAAAGCAAATTTCTGCAATTTTGCCCCAAAATAAGGGGAATTTCTGTTTTTTGCCCCCAAATAAAGCAAATTTCTGCAATTTTGCCCCAAAATAAGGGGAATTTCTGTTTTTTGCCCCCAGATAAGGGAAATTTCTGCAATTTTGCCCTAAAATAAGAGGAATTTCTGCCATTTGCCCCAAAATAAGGGGGATTTCTGCATTTGTGCAACTAAATAAAGAAAATTACTGCATGTTTTACAACAAAATTAGGTGAATTTCTGCAATTTTGCTCCAAAATACGAGGATTTTCTGCCTTTTTCCCCGAAAATAGGGGGAATTTATGCCTTTTTGCCCCAAAATTAGGGGAATTTCTGCAATTTTGCTCCAAAATACTGGGAATTTCTGCCTTTTTGCCAGAAAATAAAGGCAATGTATACCTTTTTGCTATAAAAAAGGGAAATTTCTTCACTTTTCCCCCAAAATAAGGCGATTTTCCGCCTTTTTGAATCAAAATAAGTGCAATTTCTGCATTTTCTCCAAAAATAAACGGAATTTCTCTCTATTTGCGCCAAAATAAGGGGAATTTCTGACTTTTTGCCCTGAAATAAGTGAAATTTCTAAAATTATTCCCCAAAATAAGAGAAATGTCTGCTTTTTGCCCCAAAATTAGAAGAATTTCTGCCTTTTGCCCCAAAATAAGTGGAATTTCAGCCTTTTTTTTTCAAAATAGGGGGAATTTCTGCCTTTTTCCCCAAAATATCGGAAATTTCATCCTTTTTGTCCCAAAATAAGAAAAATTTCTGCAATTTTGTACCAAAATAAAAGAAATTTCTGCCTTTTTGTTCAAATTAAAAGAAATTTCTGCCTTTTTTCCCTGAAATAAGTGAAATTTCTGCAATTTTGCCACAAAATAAGGGAAATTTTTTCAATTTTGCCCCAAAGTAGAGGAAATTTCTGCAATTTTGCCCCAAATAAGGGGAATTTCTTAATTTTTGCACCCGAAAAAAGGAGATTTTCTGTCTTTTTGCCCCAAAATAAGGAGAATTGCAGCCTTTTTGCTCGAAAATTATGAGAATTTCTGCAATTTTTCTTCAAAATACGGAAAATTTCTGCCTTTTAGCCCCAAAATAAAGGGAATTTCTGCATTTTTCCCCGATATTAGGGGAATTACTGCTTTTTACCTCTAAATAAAAGGAATTTCTGCATGTTACCTCAAAATAAGAAGAATTTCTGACTTTTACCCCAAAATATGGGGAATTTCTGCTTTTTGTTCCAAAATAAAGAAAATTTCTTCAATTTTGTACCATAATAAAAGAAATTTCTCCTTTTTGCCCCAAAATGGGGGAATTCCTGCCTTTTTGCCCTAAATATGTGAAATTTCTGCAATTTTACCCCAAAATAAGGTAAATTTCTGCCTTTTTGCCCCAAAATAATGGGAATTTCTGACTTTTTGCCCCGAAATAAGAAAAATTTTTGTTTTTTCTTCTGAAATAAGTGAAATTTCTGCAATTTTGCCTGAAAATAAGGGAAATTTGTGCCTTTTTTGCTCCAAAATAAGGGGAATTTCTGCCTTTTGTCCCAAAATATGGGTAATTTCAGCATTTTACCTTAAAATAAGGAAAATTTCTGCCTTTTTGCCCTGAAATATATGAAATTTCTGCAATATTACCCCAAAATAAGGTGAATTTCTGCCTTTTTGCCCCAAAATAAAAGGAATTTCAGCATTTTTTCCTCAAAATAAAAGGAATTTCTGCCTTTTGCGTCAAAATATGGGGAATTTCTGCCATTTTGCCCCAAAATAATGGGAATTTCTGCCTTTTTGCCCCGAAATAAGAAAAATTTTTGTTTTTTCTTCTGAAAGAAGTGAAATTTCTGCAATTTTACCCCATAATAAAGCAAATTTCTGCAATTTTGATGCAAAATAAGAGGAATTTCTGTTTTTTGCCCCCAAATAAAGCAAATTTCTGCAATTTTGCGCCAAAATAAGGGGAATTTCTGTTTTTTGCCCCCAAATAAAAGAAATTTCTGCAATTTTGCCCTAAAATAAGAGGAATTTCAGCCTTTTTTCCTCAAAATAAGGGGAATTTCTGCCTTTTGCCCCAAAATATGGGAAATTTCTGCCTTTTTGCCCCAAAATAAGAAAAATTTCTGCAATTTTGTACCAAAATAAAAGAAATTTCTGCCTTTTTGTTCCAAAATAAAAGAAATTTCTGCCTTTTTTCCCTGAAATAAGTGAAATATCTGCAATTTTGCCCCAAAATAAGGGAAATTTCTGCAATTTGGCCCCAAAGTAGAGGAAATTTCTGCAATTTTGCCTCAAATAAGGGGAATTTCTGATATTTTGCACCCGAAAAAAGGAGATTTTCTGTATTTTTGCCCCAAAATAAAGAGAATTTCAGCCTTTTTGCCCGAAAATTATGAGAATTTCTGCAATTTTTCTTCAAAATACGGAAAATTTCTGCCTTTTAGCCCCAAAATAAAAGGAATTTCTGCATTTTTCCCCAATATTAGGGGAATTTCTGCATTTTACCTCTAAATAAAAGGAATTTCTGCAAGTTACCTCAAAATAAGTAGAATTTCTGCCTTTTACCTCAAAATATGGGGAATTTCTGCCTTTTTGTTCCAAAATAAAGAAAATTTCTTCAATTTTGTACCATAATAAAAGAAATTTCTTCTTTTTGCCCCAAAATAAGGGGAATTTCTGACTTTTTACCCTGAAATAAATGAAATTTCTGCAATTTTTCCTGAAAATTATGGAAATTTGTGCCTTTTTTGCCCCAAAATAAGGGGAATTTCTGCCTTTTGTCCCAAAATATGGGTAATTTCAGCATTTTACCTCAAAATAAGGAAAATTTCTGCCTTTTTGCCCTGAAATATATGAAATTTCTGCAATTTTACCACAAAATAAAGTGAATTTCTGCCTTTGTGCCCCAAAATAAAGGGAATTTCTGCCTTTTTGCCCCAAAATAAGGGGAACTTCAGCATTTTTTCTTCAAAATAAAGGGAATTTCTGCCCTTTTCCCCAAAATATGGGGAATTTCTGCCTTTTTACCCCAAAATAAGAAAAATGTCTGCCTTTTTTTCACTGAAATAAGTGAAATTTCTGCAATTTTGCCCCAAATAAGCGAAATTTCTGCAATTTTGCCCCAAATAAGAGGAATTTTTGCCTTTTTGCCCCAAAATTAGGGGAATTTCTGTAATTTTGCTCCAAAATACGGGGAATTTCTGCCTTTTTGCCCGAAAATAAAGGGAATGTATACCTTTTTGCCATAAAAAAGGGAAATTTCTTCACTTTTGCCCCAAAATATAAAGATTTTCCTCCTTTTTGACTCAAAATAAGTGCAATTTCTGCCTATTTCCCAAAAATAAATGGAATTTCTCTCTTTTTGCCCCAAAATAAGGGGAATTTCTGACTTTTTTCTCTGAAATAAGTGAAATTTCTAAAATTTTTCCTCAAAATAAGGGAAATGTCTGGTTTTGCCCCAAAATTAGGGGAATTTCTGCCTTTTTGCCCCAAAATAAAGGGAATTTCAACATTTTTTCCTAAAAATAAGGGAAATTTCTGCCTTTTGCCCCAAAATATGGGGAATTTCTATTTTTTTGCCCCAAAATAAAAAAAATTTCTGCAATTTTGTACCAAAATAAAAGAAATTTCTGCCTTTTTGCCCCAAAATAAGAGAAATTTCTGCATTTTTTCTCTGAAATAAGTGAAATTTCTGCAATTTTGCCCCAAAATAAAGGAATATTCTGCAATTTTGCCCCAAAATAAGGGAAATTTCTGCAATTTTGCCCCAAAGTAAAGGAAATTTTTTCAATTTTGCCCGAAAATAAGGAGAACTTCAGCCTTTTTGCCCGAAAATTATGAGAATTTCTGCAATTTTTCTTCAAAATACAGAAAATTTTCGCCTTTTAGCCCCAAAATAAAGGGAATTTCTGCATTTTTCTCCAATATTAGGGGAATTTCTGCATTTTACCTCCAAATAAGGGGAATTTCTGATTTTACCTCAAAATAAGAAGAATTTCTGCCTTTTACCCTAAAATATGGTGAATTTCTGCCTTTTTGTTCCAAAATAAAGAAAATTTCTTCAATTTTGGACCATAATAAAAGAAATTTCTTCTTTTTGCCCCAAAATAAAGGGAATTTCTGAATTTTAGCCTTGAAATAAATGAAATTTCTGCAATTTTGCCCGAAAATAAGGGAAATTTGTGCCTTTTTATGGCCCAAAATAAGGGGAATTTTTTTCTTTTGCCCCAAAATATGGAAAATTTCAGCATTTTACCTCAAAATAAGGGGAATTTCTGCTTTTTTGTAATGAAATATGTGAAATTTCTGCAATTTTACCACAAAATAAGGTGAATTTCTGCACTTTTGCCCCAAAAAATGGGAATTTCTGCCTTTTTGCCCCAAAATAAGAAAAAATTTTGTTTTTTCTTGTGAAATAAGTGTAATTTCTGCACTTTTGCTCTAAAATAAGGGAATTTTCAGCAATTTTTCATAAATAATAAAGCAAATTTCTGCAATTTTGCCACAAAATAAGGGGAATTTCTGTTTTTTGCCCCCAAATAAAGCAAATTTCTGCAATTTCCCCCAAAATAAGGGGAATTTCTGTTTTTTGCCCCCAAATAAGGGAAATTTCTGCAATTTTGCCCTAAAATAAGGGGAATTTCTGCCATTTGCCCCAAAATAAGGGGAATTACTGCCTATTTGCCACAAAATAAAGAAAATTACTGCATGTTTTACCCCAAAATTAGGTGAATTTCTGCAATTTTGCTACAAAAGAAGAGGATTTTCTGAGTTTTTCGCCGGAAATAAAAGGAATTTCTGCCATCTTCCCGCGAAATAAGTGAAATTTCTGCAGTTTTACCCCAAAACAAGGGGAAATTCTGCCTTTTTGCCCCAAAATTAGGGGAATTTCTGCAATTTTGCTCCAAAATACGGGGAATTTCTGCCTTTTTGCCCGAAAAAAAAGGGAATGTATACCTTTTTGCCATAAAAAAGGGAAATTTCTTCACTTTTGCCCCAAAATAAGGCGATTTTCCGCCTTTTTGACTCAAAATATGTGCAATTTCTGCCTTTTCCCCAAAAATAAACGGAATTTCTGTCTTTTTGCCGCAAAATAAGGGTAATTTCTGAATTTTTGCCCTGAAATAATTTAAATTTCTAAAATTTTTTTCAAAATAAAGGAAATGTCTGCTTTAAGCCCCAAAATAAGGGGAATTTCTGCCTTTTTGCCCCAAAATAAGAGGAATTTCAGCCTTTTTTCCTCAAAATCAGTGGAATTTCTTCCTTTTGCCCCAAAATATGGGAAATTTCTGCCTTTTTGCCCCAAAATAATAAAAATTTCTCCAATTTTGTACCAAAATAAAAGAAATTTCTGCCTTTTTGTTCCAAAATAAGAGAAATTTCTGCATTTTTTTCCCTGAAATATGTGAAATTTCTGCAATTTTGCCCCAAAATAAGGGAAATTTCTGCAATTTTGCCCCAAAGTAGAGGAAATTTCTGCAATTTTGCCCCAAATAAGGGGAATTTCTGACTTTTTGCACCCGAAAAAAGGAGATTTTCTGTCTTTTTGCCCCAAAATAAGGAGAATTTCAGCTTTTTGCCTGAAAATTATGAGAATTTCTGCAATTTTTCTTCAAAATACTGAAAATTTCTGCCTTTTAGCCCCAAAATAAAGGGAATTTCTGCATTTTTCCCGAATATTAGGGGAATTTCTGCATTTTACCTCTAAATAAAAGGAATTTCTGCATGTTACCTCAAAATAAGAAGAATTTCTGCCTTTTACCCCAAAATATGGGGACTTTCTTCCTTTTTGTTCCAAAATAAAGAAAATTTCTTAAATTTTGTACCATAATAAAAGAAATTTCTACTTTTTGCCCCTAAATAAGGGGAATTTCTGACTTTTTATGCTGAAAAAAATGAAATTTCTGCAATTTTGCCCGATAATAAGGGAAATTTGTGCCTTTTTTGCCCCTAATAAGAGGAATTTCTGCCTTTTTTCCAATATATAGGTAATTTCAGCATTTTACCTCAAAATAAGGAAAATTTCTGCCTTTTTGCCTTCAAATATATGAAATTTCTGCAATTTTACCCCAAAATAAGGTGAATTTCTACCATTTTGCCCCAAAATAAGGGGAATTTCTGCCTTTTTGCCCCAAAATAAGGAGAATTTCAGCATTTTTTCCTCAAATTGAGGGGAATTTCTGTTTTTTGCCCCAAAATATGGGGAATTTCTGCCTTTTTGTCCTATAATTAGGGGAATTTCTGCAATTTTGCTCCAAAATACTGGAAATTTCTGCCTTTTTGCACGAAAATTAAGAGAATGTATACCTTTTTGCCATAAAAAAGGGAAATTTCTTCACTTTTGCCCCAAAATAAGGGGATCTTTCGCCTTTTTGACTCAAAATAAGTGCAATTTCTGCCTTTTCCCCAAAAATAAACGGAATTTCTGCCTTTTTGCCCCAAAATAAGAGGAATTTCTTACTTTTTGGCCTGAAATAAGTGAAATTTCTGTAATTTTTCCCCAAAATAATGGAAATGTCTGCTTTTTGCCCCAAAATAAGGGGAATTTCTGCCTTTTTGTCCCAAAATAATGGGAATTTCAGCATTTTTTCTTCAAAATAAGGGGAATTTCTGCCTTATGCCCCAAAATATGGGAAATTTCTGTCTTTTTGCCCAAAAATAAGAAAAATTTTTGCAATTTTGTTCCAAAATAAAAGAAATTTCTGCCTTTTTGCCCCAAAATAAGAGAAATTTCTTCCTTTTTTCCCTGAAATAAGTGAAATTTCTGCAATTTTGCCCCAAAATAAGGGAAATTTCTGCAATTTTGCCCCAAAGTAAAGGAAATTTCTGCAATTTTGCCCCAAATAAGGGGAATTTCTGACTTTTTGCACCCGAAAAAAAAAAATTTTCTGTCTTTTTGCCCCAAAATAAAGAGAATTTCAGCCTTTTTGCCCGAAAATTATGAAAATTTCTGCAATTTTTCTTCAAAATATGGAAAATTTCTGCCTTTTAGCCCCAAAATAAAGGGAATTTCTGCATTTTTCCCCAATATTAGGGGAATTTCTGCATTTTACCTCTAAATAAGAGGAAATTCTGCATTTTACCTCAAAATAAGAAGAATTTCTGCCTTTTACACCAAAATATGAGGAATTTCTGCCTTTTTGTTCCAAAATAAAGAAAATTTCTTCAATTTTGTACCATAATAAAAGAAATTTCTTATTTTTGCCACAAAATAAGAGAAATTTCTGACTTTTTACCCTTAAATAGATGAAATTTCTGCAATTTTGCCTGAAAATAAGGGAAATTTTTGCCTTTTTGCTCCAAAATAATGGGAATTTCTTCCTTTTGCCCCAAAATATGGGGAATTTCAGCATTTTACCTCAACATAAGGGGAATTTCTGCTTTTTTGCCCTGAAATATGTGAAATTTCTGCAATTTTACCCCAAAATAAGGTGAATTTCTGCCTTTTTGCCCCAAAATAATGGGAATTTCTTCATTTTTGCCCCAAAATGAGAAAAAAATTTTGCTTTTTTCTTCTGAAATAAGTGAAAATTCTGCAATTTTGCCCTAAAATAAGAATATTTTCTGCAATTTTACCCCATAATAAAGCAAATTTCTGCAATTTTGCTGCAAAATAAGGGGAATTTCTGTTTTTTGCCCCCAAATAAAGCAAATTTCTGCAATTTTGCCCCAAAATAAGGGGAATTTCTGTTTTTTGCCCCCAAATAAGGGAAATTTCTACAATTTTGCCCTAAAAGAAGAGGAATTTCTGCCATTTGCCCCAAGATAAGGGGAATTTCTGCCTTTTTGCCACAAAATAAAGAAAATTACTGCATGTTTTACCCCAAAATTAGGTGAATTTCTACAATTTTGCTCCAAAATACAAGGATTTTCTGCATTTTTCGCCGAAAATAAGGGGAATTTCTGCTATTTTGCCGCGAAATAAGTGAAATTTCTGCAGTTTTACCCCAAAATAAGGGGAATTTCTGCAATTTTGCTCCAAAATACAGGGGATATCTGCCTTTTTGCCCGAAAATAAAGGCAATGTATACCTTTTTGCTATAAAAAAAGAAAATTTCTTCACTTTTGCCCCAAAAAAAGCGATTTTCCGCCTTTTTGACTCAAAATAAGTGCAATTTCTGCCTTTTCCCCAGAAATAAAAAGAATTTCTGTCTTTTTGCCCCAAAATAAGGGGAATTTCTGCGTTTTTGCCCTAAAATATGTGAAATTTCTGCAATTTTACCCCATAATAAAGCAAATTTCTGCAATTTTGCTGCAAAATTAAGGGGAATTTCTGTTTTTTGCCCCCAAATAAAGCAACTTTCTGCAATTTTGCCTCAAAATAAGGGGAATTTCTGTTTTTTGCCCCCAAATAAGGGAAATTTCTGCAATTTTGCCCTAAAATAAGGGGAATTTCTGCCATTTGCCCCAAAATAAGGTGAAATTCTGCCTTTCTGCCACAAAATAAAGAAAATTGCTGCATGTTTTACCCCAAAATTAGGTGAATTTCTGCAATTTTGCTCCAAAATACGAGGATTTTCTGCCCTTTTCGCCGAAAATATGGGGAATTTCTGCCATTTTGCCGCGAAATAAGTGAAATTTCTGCAGTTTTACCCCCAAAAAGGGGAATTTCTGCCTTTTTGCCCAAAAATTAGGGGAATTTTTGCAATTTTGCTCCAAAATACGGGGAATTTCTGCCTTTTTGCCCGAAAATAAAGGCAATGTATACCTTTTTGCTATAAAAAAGGGAAATTTCTTCACTTTTGCCCCAAAATAAGGCGATTTTCCGCCTTTTTGACTCAAAATAAGTGCAATTTCTGCCTTTTCCCCAAAAATAAACGGAATTTCTGTCTTTTTGCCCCAAAATAAGGGAAATTTCTGACTTTTTGCCCTGAAATAAGTGAAATTTCTAAAATTTTTCCCCAAAATAATGGAAATGTCTGCTTTTTGCCCCAAAATAAGGGGAATTTCTGCCTTTTCCCAAAAATATGGGAAATTTCTGCCTTTTGGCCCCAAAATAAGAAAAATTTCTGCAATTTTGTACCAAAATAAAAGAAATTTCTGCCTTTTTGTTCCAAAATAAGAGATATTTCTGCCTTTTTTCCCTGAAATAAGTGAAATTTCTGCAATTTTGCCCCAAAATAAGGGAAATTTCTGCAATTTTGCCCCAAAGTAGAGGAAATTTCTGCAATTTTGCCCCAAATAAGGGGAATTTTGACTTTTTGCACCCGAAAAAAGAAGATTTTCTGACTTTTTGACCAAAAATAAGGAAAATTTCAGCCTTTTTGCCCGAAAATTTTGAGAATTACTTCAATTTTTCTTCAAAATACAGAAAATTTCTGCCTTTTAGCCCCAAAATAAAGGGGATTTCTGCATTTTTCCCCAATATTAGGGGAATTTCTTCATTTTACCTCTAAATAAGGGGAATTTCTGCATTTTACCTCAAAATAAGAAGAATTTCTGCATTTTAACCTAAAATATGGTGAATTTCTGCGTTTTTGTTCAAAAATAAAGATAATTTCTTCAATTTTGTACCATAATAAAAGAAATTTCTCCTTTTGGCCCCAAAATAAGGGGAATTTCTGACTTTTTACCCTGAAATAAATAAAATTTCTGCAATTTTGCCCAAAAATAAGAGAAATTTGTGCCTTTTTTGCCCCAAAATAAGGGGAATTTCTGCCTTTTGCCCCAAAATATGGTGAATTTCAGCATTTTACCTCAAAATAAAGGGAATTTCTGCCTTTTTGCCCTGAAATATGTGAAATTTCTTCAATTTTACCCCAAAATAAGGTGAATTTCTGCCTTTTTGCCCCAAAATAAAAGGAATTTCTGCCTTTTTGCCCCAAAATAAGAAAAATTTTTGTTTTTTCTTCTGAAATAAGTGAAATTTCTGCAATTTTGCACTAAAATAAGGGAAATTTCTGCAATTTTTCCCCATAATAAAGCAAATTTCTGCAATTTTGCTGCAAAATAAGAGGAATTTCTGTTTTTTTCCCCCAAATAAAGCAAATTTCTGCAATTTTGGCCCAAAATAAGGGGAATTTCTGTTTTTTGTCCCCAAATAAAAGAAATTTCTGCAATTTTGCCATAAAATAAGGGAAATTTCTGCAATTTTGCCCCAAAGAAAGGAAATTTCTGCAATTTTGCCCCAAATAAGGAGAATTTCTGCATTTTTGCCCCAAAATTAGGGGAATTTCTGCAATTTTGCTTCAAAATACAGGGAATTTCTGCTTTTTTGCCCGTAAATAAAGGGAATGTATACCTTTTTGCCATAAAAAAGAGAAATTTCTTCAGTTTGCCGCAAAATAAAGGGAATTTCTGCAATTTTCTCCAATGTTTAGGGAATTTCTGCATTTTACCTCTAAATAAGGGGAAATTCTGCATTTTACCTCAAAATAAGAAGAATTACTGCCTTATAACCCAAAATATGGGGAATTTCTGCTTTTTTGTTCCAAAATAAAGAAAATTTCTTCAATTTTGTACCATAATAAAAGAAATTTCTCCTTTTTGCCCCAAAATAAGGGGAATTTCTGACTTTTTACCCTGAATTAAATGAAATTTCTGCAATTTTGCCCGAAAATAAGGGAAATTTGTGCCTTTTTTGCCCGAAAATAAGGGGAATTTCTGCCTTTTGCACCAAAATATGGGAAATTTCAGCATTTTACCTCAAAATAAGGGGAGTTTCTGCGTTTTTGCCCTAAAATATGTGAAATTTCTGCAATTTTACCCCATAATAAAGCAAATTTCTGCAATTTTGCTGCAAAATAAAGGGGAATTTCTGTTTTAGGCCCCCAAATAAAGCAACTTTCTGCAATTTTGCCTCAAAATAAGGGGAATTTCTGTTTTTTGCCCCCAAATAAGGGAAATTTCTGCAATTTTGCCCTAAAATAAGGGGAATTTCTGCCATTTGCCCCAAAATAAGGGGAAATTTTGCCTTTTGGCCACAAAATAAAGAAAATTACTGCATGTTTTACCCCAAAATTAGGTGAATTTCTGCAAATTTGCTCCAAAATACGAGGATTATCTGCCTTTTTGGCCGAAAATAAGGGGAATTTCGGCCATTTTACCGCGAAATAAGTGAAATTTCTGCAGTTTTACCCCAAAATAAGGGGAATTTCTGCCTTTTTGCCCCAAAATTAGGGGAATTTCTGCAATTTTGCTCCAAAATACAGAGAATTTCTGCCTTTTTGCCCGAAAATAAAGGCAATGTATAACTTTTTGCTATAAAAAAGGGAAATTTCTTCACTTTTGCCCCAAAATAAGGCGATTTTCCGCCTTTTTGCCTCAAAATAAGTGCAATTTCTGCCTTTTTTCCAAAAATAAATGGAATTTCTGTCTTTTTGCCCCAAAATAAGGGAAATTTCTAACTTTTTGCCCTGAAAAAAGTGAAATTTCTAAAATTTTTCCCCAAACTAAGAGAAATGTCTGCTTTTTGCCCCAAAATAAGGAGAATTTCTGCTTTTTTGCCCCAAAATAAGGGGAATTTCAGCCTTTTTTCCTCAAAATAAGGGGAATTTCTGCCTTTTACCCAAAAATATAGGAAATTTCTGTTTTTTGCCCCAAAATAAGAAAAATTTCTGCAATTTTTTACCAAAATAAAAAAAATTTCTGCCTTTTTGTTCCAAAATAAGAGAAATTTCTGCCTTTCTTCCCTGAAATAAGTAAAATTTCTGCAATTTTGCCCCAAAATAAGGGAAATTTCTGCAATTTTGCCCCAAAGTAAAGGAAATTTCTGCAATTTTGCCCCAAATAAGGGGAATTTCTGACTTTTTTCACCCGAAAAAAATATTTTCTGTATTTTGTCCCAAATTAAAAAGAATTTCAGCTTTTTTGCCCGGAAATTATGAGAATTTCTGCAATTTTTCTTCAAAATACAGAATATTTCTGCCTTTTAGTCCCAAAATAAAGGGAATTTCTGCATTTTTCTCAAATATTAGGGGAATTTCTGCATTTTACCTCTAAATAAAAGAAATTTCTGCATGTTACCTCAAAATAAGAAGAATTTCAGACTTTTGCCCCAAAATATGGGGAATTTCTGCCTTTTTGTTCCAAAATAAAGAAAATTTCTTCAACTTTGTCCATTAATAAAAGAAATTTCTCCTTTTTGCCCCAAAATAAGGGAAATTTCTGTCTTTTTGCCCTGAAATATGTGAAATTTCTGCAATTTTACCCCAAAATAAGGTAAATTTCTGTCTTTTTGCCCCAAAATAAGAAAAAATTTTGTTTTTTTCCTGAAACAAGTGAAATTTCTGCAATTTTGCCCTAAAATAAGGGAAATCTCTGCAATTTTACCCCATAATAAAGCAAATTTCTGCAATTTTGCTGCAAAATAAGAGGAATTTTTGTTTTTTGCCCCCAAATAAAGCAAATTTCAGCAATTTTGCCCCAAAATAAGGGGAATTTCTGTTTTTTTCCCCCAAATAAAGGGAATTTTCTGCAATTTTGCCCTTAAATAATGGGAATTTCTACCAATTGCCCCAAAATAAGGGGAATTTCTGCCTTTTTGCTACAAAATAAATTACTGCATGTTTTACCCCAAAATTAGGTGAATTTCTGCAATTTTGCTCCAAAATACGATGATTTTCTGCCTTTTTCGCCAAAAATAAGGGGAATTTCTGCGATTTGGCCGCGAAATAAGTGAAATTTCTGCAGTTTTACCCCAAAATAATGGGAATTTCTGCCTTTTTGCCCCAAAATTCGGCGAATTTCTGCAATTTTGCTCCAAAATACGAAGAATTTCTGCCTTTTTGCCCGAAAATAAAGGCAATGTATACCTTTTTGCTATAAAAAAGGGAAATTTCTTCACTTTTGCCCCAGAAAAAGGCGATTTTCTGCCTTTTTGACTCAAAATAAGTGCAATTTCTGCCTTTTCCCCCAAAATAAACGGAATATCTGTCTTTTTCCCCAAAATAAGAGGAATTTCTGAATTTTGCCCTGAAATAAGTGAAATTTCTAAAATTTTTCCTCAAAAAAAGGGAAATGTCTGCTTTTTGCTCCAAAATAAGGATAATTTCTGCCTTTTTGCCCAAAAATAAGGGGAATTTCAGCCTTTTTTCCTTAAAATAAGAAAAATTTCTGCAATATTGTACAATAATAAAAGAAATTTCTGCCTTTTGTTCCAAAATGAGAGAAATTTCTGCCTTTTTGCCCTGAAATAAGTGAAATTTCTGCAATTTTGCCCCATAATAAAGCAAATTTCTGCAATTTTGCTGCAAAATAAGAGGAATTTCTGTTTTTTTCCCCCAAATAAAGCAAATTTCTGCAATTTTGGCCCAAAATAAGGGGAATTTCTGTTTTTTGTCCACAAATAAGGGAAATTTCTGCAATTTTGCCCTAAAATAAGGGAAATTTCTGCAATTTTGCCCCAAAGAAAGGAAATTTCTGCAATTTTGCCCCAAATAAGGAGAATTTCTGCATTTTTGCCCCAAAATTAGGGGAATTTCTGCAATTTTGCTTCAAAATACAGGGAATTTCTGCTTTTTTGCCCGTAAATAAAGGGAATGTATACCTTTTTGCCATAAAAAAGAGAAATTTCTTCAGTTTGCCGCAAAATAAAGGGAATTTCTGCAATTTTCTCCAATGTTTGGGGAATTTCTGCATTTTACCTCTAAATAATGGGAAATTCTGCATTTTACTTCAACATAAGAAGAATTACTGTCTTTTAACGCAAAATATGGATAATTTCTGCTTTTTTGTTCCAAAATAAAGAAAATTTCTTCAATTTTGTACCATAATAAAAGAAATTTCTCCTTTTTGCCCCAAAATAAGGGGAATTTCTGACTTTTTACCCTGAATTAAATGAAATTTCTGCAATTTTGCCCGAAAATAAGGGAAATTTTTGCCTTTTTTGCCTGATAATAAGGGGAATTTCTGCCTTTTCACCAAAATATGGGGAATTTCAGCATTTTACCTCAAAATAAGGGGAATTTCTGTGTTTTTGCCCTAAAATATGTGAAATTTCTCCAATTTTACCTTATAATAAAGCAAATTTCTGCAATTTTGCTGCAAAATAAGGGGAATTTCTGTTTTTTGCCCCCAAATAAAGCAACTTTCTGCAATTTTGCCTCAAAATAAAGGGAATTTCTGTTTTTAGCCCCCAAATAAGGGAAATTTCTGCAATTTTGCCCTAAAATAAGGGGAATTTCTGCCATTTGCCCCAAAATAAGGGGAAATTTTGCCTTTTGGCCACAAAATAAAGAAAATTACTGCATGTTTTACCCCCAAATTAGGTGAATTTCTGCAATTTTCCTCCAAAATACGAGGATATTCTGCCTTTTTGGCCGAAAATAAGGGGAATTTCTGCCATTTTGCCGCGAAATAAGTGAAATTTCTGCAGTTTTACCCCAAAATAAGGGGAATTTCTGACTTTTGCCCCAAAATTAGGGGTATTTCTGCAATTTTGCTCCAAAATACAGGGAATTTCTGCCTTTTTGCCCGAAAATAAAGGCAATGTATAACTTTTTGCTATAAAAAAGGGAAATTTCTTCACTTTTGCCCCAAAATAAGGCTATTTTCCGCCTTTTTGCCTCAAAATAAGTGCAATTTCTGCCTTTTCCTCAAAAATAAACGGAATTTCTGTCTTTTTGCCCCAAAATAAGGGAAATTTCTAACTTTTTGCCCTGAAAAAAGTGAAATTTCTAAAATTTTTCCCCAAACTATGAGAAATGTCTGCTTTTTGCCCAAAAATAAGGAGAATTTCTGCTTTTTTGCCCCAAAATAAGGGGAATTTCAGCCTTTTTTCCTCAAAATAAGGGGAATTTCTGCCTTTTACCCAAAAATATAGGAAATTTCTGCCTTTTTGCCCCAAAATAAAAAAAATTTCTGCAATTTTTTACAAAAATAAAAAAAATTTCTGCCTTTTTGTTCCAAAATAAGAGAAATTTCTGCCTTTTTTCCCTGAAATAAGTAAAATTTCTTCAATTTTGCCCCAAAATAAGGGAAATTTCTGCAATTTTGCCCCAAAGTAAAGGAAATTTCTGCAATTTTGCCCCAAATAAGGGGAATTTCTGTCTTTTTGCACCCGAAAAAAAATATTTTCTGTATTTTGTCCCAAAATAAAAAGAATTTCAGCTTTTTTGCCCGGAAATTATGAGAATTTCTGCAATTTTTCTTCAAAATAAGGAAAATTTCTGCCTTTTAGTCCCAAAATAAAGGGAATTTCTGCATTTTTCTCAAATATTAGGGGAATTTCTGCATTTTACCTCTAAATAAAAGAAATTTCTGCATGTTACCTCAAAATAAGAAGAATTTCTGACTTTTGCCCCAAAATATGGGGAATTTCTGCCTTTTATTTCCAAAATAAAGAAAATTTCTTCAACTTTGTACCATAATAAAAGAAATTTCTCCTTTTTGCCCCAAAATAAGGGAAATTTCTGTCTTTTTGCCCTGAAATATGTGAAATTTCTGCAATTTTACCCCAAAATAAGGTAAATTTCTGCCTTTTTGCCCCAAAATAATGGGAATTTCTGCCTTTTTGCCCCAAAATAAGAAAAAAAAATTTTTTTTCTGAAACAAGTGAAATTTCTGCAATTTTGCCCTAAAATAAGGGAAATTTCTGCAATTTTACCCCATAATAAAGCAAATTTCTGCAATTTTGCCCTAAAATAAGGGAAATTTCTGCAATTTTGCCCCAAAGAAAGGAAATTTCTGCAATTTTGCCTCAAAATAAGGGGAATTTCTGTTTTTTGCCCCCAAATAAGGGAAATTTCTGCAAATTTGCCCTTAAATAAGGGGAATTTCTGCCATTTGCCCCAAAATAAGGGAAATTTCTGCCTTTTTGCTACAAAATAAATTACTGCATGTTTTACCCCAAAATTAGGTGAATTTCTGCAATTTTGCTCCAAAATACGATGATTTTCTGCCTTTTTCGCCAAAAATAAGGGGAATTTCTGCGATTTGGCCGCGAAATAAGTGAAATTTCTGCAGTTTTACCCCAAAATAATGGGAATTTCTGCCTTTTTGCCCCAAAATTCGGCGAATTTCTGCAATTTTGCTCCAAAATACGAAGAATTTCTGCCTTTTTGCCCGAAAATAAAGGCAATGTATACCTTTTTGCTATAAAAAAGGGAAATTTCTTCACTTTTGCCCCAGAAAAAGGCGATTTTCTGCCTTTTTGACTCAAAATAAGTGCAATTTCTGCCTTTTCCCCCAAAATAAACGGAATATCTGTCTTTTTCCCAAAATAAGAGGAATTTCTGTATTTTGCCCTGAAATAAGTGAAATTTCTAAAATTTTTCCTCAAAATAAGGGAAATGTCTGCTTTTTGCTCCAAAATAAAGATAATTTCTGCCTTTTTGCCCAAAAATAAGGGGAATTTCAGCCTTTTTTCCTTAAAATAAGAAAAATTTCTGCAATATTGTACAATAATAAAAGAAATTTCTGCCTTTTGTTCCAAAATGAGAGAAATTTCTGCCTTTTTGCCCTGAAATAAGTGAAATTTCTGCAATTTTGCCCCATAATAAAGCAAATTTCTGCAATTTTGCTGCAAAATAAGAGGAATTTCTGTTTTTTTCCCCCAAATAAAGCAAATTTCTGCAATTTTGGCCCAAAATAAGGGGAATTTCTGTTTTTTGTCCACAAATAAGGGAAATTTCTGCAATTTTGCCCTAAAATAAGGGAAATTTCTGCAATTTTGCCCCAAAGAAAGGAAATTTCTGCAATTTTGCCCCAAATAAGGAGAATTTCTGCATTTTTGCCCCAAAATTAGGGGAATTTCTGCAATTTTGCTTCAAAATACAAGGAATTTCTGCTTTTTTGCCCGTAAATAAAGGGAATGTATACCTTTTTGCCATAAAAAAGAGAAATTTCTTCAGTTTGCCGCAAAATAAAGGGAATTTCTGCAATATTCTCCAATGTTTGGGGAATTTCTGCATTTTACCTCTAAATAATGGGAAATTCTGCATTTTACCTCAAAATAAGATAAATTACTGCCTTTTAACCCAAAATATGGGGAATTTCTGCTTTTTTGTTCCAAAATAAAGAAAATTTCTTCAATTTTGTACCATAATAAAAGAAATTTCTCCTTTTTGCCCCAAAATAAGGGGAATTTCTGACTTTTTACCCTGAATTAAATGAAATTTCTGCAATTTTGCCCGAAAATAAGGGAAATTTGTGCCTTTTTTGCCCGAAAATAAGGGGAATTTCTGCCTTTTGCACCAAAATATGGGGAATTTCAGCATTTTACCTCAAAATAAGGGGAATTTCTGCGTTTTTGCCCTAAAATATGTGAAATTTCTGCAATTTTACCCTATAATAAAGCAAATTTCTGCAATTTTGCTGCAAAATAAGGGGAATTTCTGATTTTTGCCCCCAAATAAAGCAACTTTCTGCAATTTTGCCTCAAAATAAAGGGAATTTCTGTTTTTTGCCCCCAAATAAGGGAAATTTCTGCAATTTTGCCCTAAAATAAGGGGAATTTCTGCCATTTGCCCCAAAATAAGGGGAAATTTTGCCTTTTGGCCACAAAATAAAGAAAATTACTGCATGTTTTACCCCCAAATTAGGTGAATTTCTGCAATTTTCCTCCAAAATACGAGGATATTCTGCCTTTTTGGCCGAAAATAAGGGGAATTTCTGCCATTTTGCCGCGAAATAAGTGAAATTTCTGCAGTTTTACCCCAAAATAAGGGGAATTTCTGACTTTTGCCCCAAAATTAGGGGTATTTCTGCAATTTTGCTCCAAAATACAGGGAATTTCTGCCTTTTTGCCCGAAAATAAAGGCAATGTATAACTTTTTGCTATAAAAAAGGGAAATTTCTTCACTTTTGCCCCAAAATAAGGCTATTTTCCGCCTTTTTGCCTCAAAATAAGTGCAATTTCTGCCTTTTCCTCAAAAATAAACGGAATTTCTGTCTTTTTGCCCCAAAATAAGGGAAATTTCTAACTTTTTGCCCTGAAAAAAGTGAAATTTCTAAAATTTTTCCCCAAACTATGAGAAATGTCTGCTTTTTGCCCAAAAATAAGGAGAATTTCTGCTTTTTGCCCCAAAATAAGGGGAATTTCAGCCTATTTTCCTCAAAATAAGGGGAATTTCTGCCTTTTACCCAAAATTATAGGAAATTTCTGCCTTTTTGCCCCAAAATAAAAAAAATTTCTGCAATTTTTTACAACAATAAAAAAAATTTCTGCCTTTTTGTTCCAAAATAAGAGAAATTTCTGCCTTTTTTCCCTGAAATAAGTAAAATTTCTTCAATTTTGCCCCAAAATAAGGGAAATTTCTGCAATTTTGCCCCAAAGTAAAGGAAATTTCTGCAATTTTGCCCCAAATAAGGGGAATTTCTGACTTTTTGCACCCGAAAAAAAATATTTTCTGTATTTTGTCCCAAAATAAAAAGAATTTCAGCTTTTTTGCCCGGAAATTATGAGAATTTCTGCAATTTTTCTTCAAAATAAGGAAAATTTCTGCCTTTTAGTCTCAAAATAAAGGGAATTTCTGCATTTTTCTCAAATATTAGGGGAATTTCTGCATTTTACCTCTAAATAAAAGAAATTTCTGCATGTTACCTCAAAATAAGAAGAATTTCTGACTTTTGCCCCAAAATATGGGGAATTTCTGCCTTTTATTTCCAAAATAAAGAAAATTTCTTCAACTTTGTACCATAATAAAAGAAATTTCTCCTTTTTGCCCCAAAATAAGGGAAATTTCTGTCTTTTTGCCCTGAAATATGTGAAATTTCTGCAATTTTACCCCAAAATAAGGTAAATTTCTGCCTTTTTGCCCCAAAATAATGGGAATTTCTGCCTTTTTGCCCCAAAATAAGAAAAAAATTTTTTTTTTCTGAAACAAGTGAAATTTCTGCAATTTTGCCCTAAAATAAGGGAAATTTCTGCAATTTTACCCCATAAAAAGCAAATTTCTGCAATTTTGCCCTAAAATATAGGAAATTTCTGCAATTTTGCCCCAAAGAAAGGAAATTTCTGCAATTTTGCCTCAAAATAAGGGGAATTTCTGTTTTTTGCCCCCAAATAAGGGAAATTTCTGCAAATTTGCCCTTAAATAAGGGGAATTTCTGCCATTTGCCCCAAAATAAGGGAAATTTCTGCCTTTTTGCTACAAAATAAATTACTGCATGTTTTACCCCAAAATTAGGTGAATTTCTGCAATTTTGCTCCAAAATACGATGATTTTCTGCCTTTTTCGCCAAAAATAAGGGGAATTTCTGCGATTTGGCCGCGAAATAAGTGAAATTTCTGCAGTTTTACCCCAAAATAATGGGAATTTCTGCCTTTTTGCCCCAAAATTCGGCGAATTTCTGCAATTTTGCTCCAAAATACGAAGAATTTCTGCCTTTTTGCCCGAAAATAAAGGCAATGTATACCTTTTTGCTATAAAAAAGGGAAATTTCTTCACTTTTGCCCCAGAAAAAGGCGATTTTCTGCCTTTTTGACTCAAAATAAGTGCAATTTCTGCCTTTTCCCCCAAAATAAACGGAATATCTGTCTTTTCCCCAAAATAAGAGGAATTTCTGAATTTTGCCCTGAAATAAGTGAAATTTCTAAAATTTTTCCTCAAAATAAGGGAAATGTCTGCTTTTTGCTCCAAAATAAGGATAATTTCTGCCTTTTTGCCCAAAAATAAGGGGAATTTCAGCCTTTTTTCCTTAAAATAAGAAAATTTCTGCAATATTGTACAATAATAAAAGAAATTTCTGCCTTTTGTTCCAAAATGAGAGAAATTTCTGCCTTTTTGCCCTGAAATAAGTGAAATTTCTGCAATTTTGCCCCATAATAAAGCAAATTTCTGCAATTTTGCTGCAAAATAAGAGGAATTTCTGTTTTTTTCCCCCAAATAAAGCAAATTTCTGCAATTTTGGCCCAAAATAAGGGGAATTTCTGTTTTTTGTCCACAAATAAGGGAAATTTCTGCAATTTTGCCCTAAAATAAGGGAAATTTCTGCAATTTTGCCCCAAAGAAAGGAAATTTCTGCAATTTTGCCCCAAATAAGGAGAATTTCTGCATTTTTGCCCCAAAATTAGGGGAATTTCTGCAATTTTGCTTCAAAATACAAGGAATTTCTGCTTTTTTGCCCGTAAATAAAGGGAATGTATACCTTTTTGCCATAAAAAAGAGAAATTTCTTCAGTTTGCCGCAAAATAAAGGGAATTTCTGCAATATTCTCCAATGTTTGGGGAATTTCTGCATTTTACCTCTAAATAATGGGAAATTCTGCATTTTATCTCAAAATAAGATAAATTACTGCCTTTTAACCCAAAATATGGGGAATTTCTGCTTTTTTGTTCCAAAATAAAGAAAATTTCTTCAATTTTGTACCATAATAAAAGAAATTTCTCCTTTTTGCCCCAAAATAAGGGGAATTTCTGACTTTTTACCCTGAATTAAATGAAATTTCTGCAATTTTGCCCGAAAATAAGGGAAATTTGTGCCTTTTTTGCCCGAAAATAAGGGGAATTTCTGCCTTTTGCACCAAAATATGGGGAATTTCAGCATTTTACCTCAAAATAAGGGGAATTTCTGCGTTTTTGCCCTAAAATATGTGAAATTTCTGCAATTTTACCCTATAATAAAGCAAATTTCTGCAATTTTGCTGCAAAATAAGGGGAATTTCTGATTTTTGCCCCCAAATAAAGCAACTTTCTGCAATTTTGCCTCAAAATAAAGGGAATTTCTGTTTTTTGCCCCCAAATAAGGGAAATTTCTGCAATTTTGCCCTAAAATAATGGGAATTTCTGCCATTTGCCCCAAAATAAGGGGAAATTTTGCCTTTTGGCCACAAAATAAAGAAAATTACTGCATGTTTTACCCCCAAATTAGGTGAATTTCTGCAATTTTCCTCCAAAATACGAGGATATTCTGCCTTTTTGGCCGAAAATAAGGGGAATTTCTGCCATTTTGCCGCGAAATAAGTGAAATTTCTGCAGTTTTACCCCAAAATAAGGGGAATTTCTGCCGTTTTGCCACAAAATTAGGGGAATTTCTGCAATTTTGCTCCAAAATACAGGGAATTTCTGCCTTTTTGCCCGAAAATAAAGGCATTGTATGACTTTTTGCTATAAAAAAGGGAAATTTCTTCACTTTTGCCCCAAAATAAGGCGATTTTCTGCCTTTTTGCCTCAAAATCAGTGCAATTTCTGCCTTTACCCCAAAAATAAACGGAATTTCTGTCTTTTTGCCCCAAAATAAGGGAAATTTCTAACTTTTTGCCCTGAAAAAAGTGAAATTTCTAAAATTTTTCCCCAAACTAAGAGAAATGTCTGCTTTTTGCCCCAAAATAAGGAGAATTTCTGCTTTTTTGCCCCAAAATAAGGGGAATTTCAGCCTTTTTTCCTCAAAATAAGGGGAATTTCTGCCTTTTACCCAAAAATATAGGAAATTTCTGCCTTTTTGCCCCAAAATAAGAAAAATTTCTGCAATTTTTTACCAAAATAAAAAAAATTTCTTCCTTTTTGTTCCAAAATAAGAGAAATTTCTGCCTTTTTTCCCTGAAATAATTAAAATTTCTGCAATTTTGCCCCAAAATAAGGGAAATTTCTGCAATTTTGCCCCAAAGTAAAGGAAATTTCTGCAATTTTGCCCCAAATAAGGGGAATTTCTGACATTTTGCACCCGAAAAAAAAAGATTTTCTGTATTTTGTCCCAAAATAAAAAGAATTTCTGCTTTTTTGCCCAGAAATTATGAGAATTTCTGCAATTTTTCTTCAAAATACGGAAAATTTCTGCCTTTTAGCCCCAAAATAAAGGGAATTTCTGCATTTTTCCCAAATATTAGGGGAATTTCTGCATTTTACCTCTAAATAAAAGAAATTTCTGCATGTTACCTCAAAATAAGAAGAATTTCTGACTTTTGCCCCAAAATATGGGGAATTTCTGCCTTTTTGTTCCAAAATAAAGAAAATTTCTTCAACTTTGTACCATAATAAAAGAAATTTCTTCTTTTTGCCCCAAAATAAGGGAAATTTCTGTCTTTTTGCCCTGAAATATGTGAAATTTCTGCAATTTTACCCCAAAATAAGGTAAATTTCTGCCTTTTTGCCCCAAAATAATGGGAATTTCTGCCTTTTTGCCCCAAAATAAGTAAAATTTTTGTTTTTTCTTCTGAAATAAGCGTAATTTCTGCACTTTTGCTCTAAAATAAGGGAAATTTCTGCAATTTTTCCCCATAATAAAGCAAATTTTTTCAATTTTGCCACAAAATAAGAGGAATTTCTGTTTTTTGCCCCCAAATAAAGCAAATTTCTGTAATTTTGCCCCAAAATAAGGGGAATTTCTGCTATTTTGCCCTTAAATAAGGGGAATTTCTGCCATTTGCCCCAAAATAAGGGGAATTTCTGCCTTTTTGCCACAAAATAAAGAAAATTACTGCATGTTTTACCCCAAAATTAGGTGAATTTCTGCAATTTTGCTCCAAAATACGAGGATTTTCTGCCTTTTTCGCCGAAAATATGGGGAATTTCTGCCATTTTGCCGCGAAATAAGTGAAATTTCTGCAGTTTTACCCCAAAATAAGGGGAATTTCTGCCTTTTTGCCTGAAAATTATGGGAATTTTTGCAATTTTGCTCCAAAATACGGGGAATTTCTGCCTTTTTGCCCGAAAATAAAGGCAATCTATACCTTTTTGCTATAAAAAAGGGAAATTTCTTCACTTTTGCCCCAAAATAAGGCGATTTTCCGCCTTTTTGACTCAAAATAAGTGCAATTTCTGCCTTTTCCCCAAAAATAAACGGAATTTCTGTCTTTTTGCCCCAAAATAATGGAAATTTCTGACTTTTTGCCCTGAAATAAGTGAAATTTCTAAAATTTTTCTTCAAAATAATGGAAATGTCTGCTTTTTGCCCCAAAATAAGGGGAATTTCTGCCTTTTGCCCAAAAATATGGGAAATTTCTGCCTTTTGGCCCCAAAATAAGAAAAATTTCTGCAATTTTGTACCAAAATAAAAGAAATTTCTGCCTTTTTGTTCCAAAATAAGAGATATTTCTGCCTTTTTTCCCTGAAATAAGTGAAATTTCTGCAATTTTGCCCCAAAATAAGGGAAATTTCTGCAATTTTGCCCCAAAGTAGAGGATATTTCTGCAATTTTGCCCCAAATAAGGGGAATTTTGACTTTTTGCACCCGAAAAAAAGAGATTTTCTGACTTTTTGCCCAAAAATAAGGAAAATTTCAGCCTTTTTGCCCGAAAATTTTGAGAATTACTTCAATTTTTCTTCAAAATACAGAAAATTTCTGCCTTTTAGCCCCAAAATAAAGGGGATTTCTGCATTTTTCCCCAATATTAGGGGAATTTCTGCATTTTACCTCTTAAAAAGGGGAATTTCTGCATTTTACCTCAAAATAAGAAGAATTTCTGCATTTTACCCTAAAATATGGTGAATTTCTGCCTTTTTGTTCAAAAATAAAGAAAATTTCTTCAATTTTGTACCATAATAAAAGAAATTTCTCCTTTTGGCCCCAAAATAAGGGGAATTTCTGACTTTTTACCCTGAAATAAATGAAATTTCTGCAATTTTGCCCAAAAATAAGAGAAATTTGTGCCTTTTTTGCCCCAAAATAAGGGGAATTTCTGCCTTTTGCCCCAAAATATGGTGAATTTCAGCATTTTATCTCAAAATAAGGGGAATTTCTGCCTTTTTGCCCTGAAATATGTGAAATTTCTTCAATTTTACCCCAAAATAAGGTGAATTTCTGCCTTTTTGCCCCAAAATAAGAAAAATTTTTGTATTTTCTTCTGAAATAAGTGAAATTTCTGCAATTTTGCCCTGAAATAAAGGAAATTTCTGCAATTTTTCCCAATAATAAAGCAAATTTCTGCAATTTTGCTGCAAAATAAGAGGAATTTCTGTTTTTTTCCCCCAAAATAAGCAAATTTCTGCAATTTTGGCCAAAAATAAGGGGAATTTCTGTTTTTTGTCCCCAAATAAGGGAAATTTCTGCAATTTTGCCCTAAAATAAGGGAAATTTCTGCAATTTTGCCCCAAAGAAAGGAAATTTCTGCAATTTTGCCCCAAATAAGGAGAATTTCTGCATTTTTGCCCCAAAATTAGGGGAATTTCTGCAATTTTGCTTCAAAGTACAAGGAATTTCTGCTTTTTTGCCCGTAAATAAAGGGAATGTATACCTTTTTGCCATAAAAAAGAGAAATTTCTTCAGTTTGCCGCAAAATAAAGGGAATTTCTGCATTTTTCTCCAATGTTTGGGGAAGTTCTGCATTTTACCTCTAAATAAGGGGAAATTCTGCATTTTACCTCAAAATAAGAAGAATTATTGCCTTTTAACCCAAAATATGGGGAATTTCTGCTTTTTTGTTCCAAAATAAAGAAAATTTCTTCAATTTTGTACAATAATAAAAGAAATTTCTTCTTTTTGCCCCAAAATAAGGGGAATTTCTGACTTTTTACCCTGAATTAAATGAAATTTCTGCAATTTTGCCCGAAAATAAGAGAAATTTGTGCCTTTTTTGCCCCAAAATAAGGGGAATTTCTGCCTATTGCCCCAAAATATGGGGAATTTCAGCATTTTACCTCAAAATAAGGGGAATTTCTGCGTTTTTGCCCTAAAATATGTGAAATTTCTGATATTTTACCCCATAATAAAGCAAATTTCTGCAATTTTGCTGCAAAATAAAGGAGAATTTCTGTTTTTTGCCCCCAAATAAAGCAACTTTCTGCAATTTTGCCTCAAAATAAGGGGAATTTCTGTTTTTTGCCCCCAAATAAGGGAAATTTCTGCAATTTTGCCCTTAAATAAGGGGAATTTCTGCCATTTGCCCCAAAATAAGGGGAATTTCTGCCTTTTTGCTACAAAATAAAGAAAATTACTGCATGTTTTACCCCAAAATTAGGTGAATTTCTGCATTTTTGCTCCAAAATACGAGGATTTTCTGCCTTTTTGGCCGAAAATAAGGGGAATTTCTGCCATTTTACCGCGAAATAAGTGAAATTTCTGCAGTTTTACCCCAAAATAAGGGGAATTTCTGCAATTTTGCTCCAAAATACAGGGAATTTCTGCCTTTTTGCCCGAAAATAAAGGCAATGTATAACATTTTGCTATAAAAAAGGGAAATTTCTTCACTTTTGCCCCAAAATAAGGCGATTTTCCGCCTTTTTGCCTCAAAATAAGTGCAATTTCTGCCTTTTCCCGAAAAATAAACGGAATTTCTGTCTTTTTGCCCCAAAATAAGGGAAATTTCTAACTTTTTGCCCTGAAAAAAGTGAAATTTCTAAAATTTTTTCCAAAACTAAGAGAAATGTCTGCTTTTTGCCCCAAAATAAGGAGAATTTCTGCTTTTTTGCCCCAAAATAAGGGGAATTTCAGCCTTTTTCCTCAAAATAAGGGGAATGTCTGCCTTTTACCCAAAAATATAGGAAATTTCTGCCTTTTTGCCCCAAAATAAAAAAAATTTCTGCAATTTTTTACAAAAATAAAAAAAATTTCTGCCTTTTTGTTCCAAAATAAGAGAAATTTCTGCCTTTTTTCCCTGAAATAAGTAAAATTTCTTCAATTTTGCCCCAAAATAAGGGAAATTTCTGCAATTTTGCCCCAAAGTAAAGGAAATTTCTGCAATTTTGCCCCAAATAAGGGGAATTTCTGACTTTTTGCACCCGAAAAAAAATATTTTCTGTATTTTGTCCCAAAATAAAAAGAATTTCAGCTTTTTTGCCCGGAAATTATGAGAATTTCTGCAATTTTCTTCAAAATAAGGAAAATTTCTGCCTTTTAGTCTCAAAATAAAGGGAATTTCTGCATTTTTCTCAAATATTAGGGGAATTTCTGCATTTTACCTCTAAATAAAAGAAATTTCTGCATGTTACCTCAAAATAAGAAGAATTTCTGACTTTTGCCCCAAAATATGGGGAATTTCTGCCTTTTATTTCCAAAATAAAGAAAATTTCTTCAACTTTGTACCATAATAAAAGAAATTTCTCCTTTTTGCCCCAGAATAAGGGAAATTTCTGTCTTTTTGCCCTGAAATATGTGAAATTTCTGCAATTTTACCCCAAAATAAGGTAAATTTCTGCCTTTTTGCCCCAAAATAATGGGAATTTCTGCCTTTTTGCCCCAAAATAAGAAAAAAAATTTTTTTTTCTGAAACAAGTGAAATTTCTGCAATTTTGCCCTAAAATAAGGGAAATTTCTGCAATTTTACCCCATAATAAAGCAAATTTCTGCAATTTTGCCCTAAAATATAGGAAATTTCTGCAATTTTGCCCCAAAGAAAGGAAATTTCTGCAATTTTGCCTCAAAATAAGGGGAATTTCTGTTTTTTGCCCCCAAATAAGGGAAATTTCTGCAAATTTGCCCTTAAATAAGGGGAATTTCTGCCATTTGCCCCAAAATAAGGGAAATTTCTGCCTTTTTGCTACAAAATAAATTACTGCATGTTTTACCCCAAAATTAGGTGAATTTCTGCAATTTTGCTCCAAAATACGATGATTTTCTGCCTTTTTCGCCAAAAATAAGGGGAATTTCTGCGATTTGGCCGCGAAATAAGTGAAATTTCTGCAGTTTTACCCCAAAATAATGGGAATTTCTGCCTTTTTGCCCCAAAATTCGGCGAATTTCTGCAATTTTGCTCCAAAATACGAAGAATTTCTGCCTTTTTGCCCGATAATAAAGGCAATGTATAACTTTTTGCTATAAAAAAGGGAAATTTCTACACTTTTGCCCCAGAAAAAGGCGATTTTCTGCCTTTTTGACTCAAAATAAGTGCAATTTCTGCCTTTTCCCCCAAAATAAACGGAATATCTGTCTTTTTCCCCAAAATAAGAGGAATTTCTGAATTTTGCCCTGAAATAAGTGAAATTTCTAAAATTTTTCCTCAAAATAAGGGAAATGTCTGCTTTTTGCTCCAAAATAAGGATAATTTCTGCCTTTTTGCCCAAAAATAAGGGGAATTTCAGCCTTTTTTCCTTAAAATAAGAAAAATTTCTGCAATATTGTACAATAATAAAAGAAATTTCTGCCTTTTGTTCCAAAATGAGAGAAATTTCTGCCTTTTTGCCCTGAAATAAGTGAAATTTCTGCAATTTTGCCCCATAATAAAGCAAATTTCTGCAATTTTGCTGCAAAATAAGAGGAATTTCTGTTTTTTTCCCCCAAATAAAGCAAATTTCTGCAATTTTGGCCCAAAATAAGGGGAATTTCTGTTTTTTGTCCACAAATAAGGGAAATTTCTGCAATTTTGCCCTAAAATAAGGGAAATTTCTGCAATTTTGCCCCAAAGAAAGGAAATTTCTGCAATTTTGCCCCAAATAAGGAGAATTTCTGCATTTTTGCCCCAAAATTAGGGGAATTTCTGCAATTTTGCTTCAAAATACAAGGAATTTCTGCTTTTTTGCCCGTAAATAAAGGGAATGTATACCTTTTTGCCATAAAAAAGAGAAATTTCTTCAGTTTGCCGCAAAATAAAGGGAATTTCTGCAATATTCTCCAATGTTTGGGGAATTTCTGCATTTTACCTCTAAATAATGGGAAATTCTGCATTTTACCTCAAAATAAGATAAATTACTGCCTTTTAACCCAAAATATGGGGAATTTCTGCTTTTTTGTTCCAAAATAAAGAAAATTTCTTCAATTTTGTACCATAATAAAAGAAATTTCTCCTTTTTGCCCCAAAATAAGGGGAATTTCTGACTTTTTACCCTGAATTAAATGAAATTTCTGCAATTTTGCCCGAAAATAAGGGAAATTTGTGCCTTTTTTGCCCGAAAATAAGGGGAATTTCTGCCTTTTGCACCAAAATATGGGGAATTTCAGCATTTTACCTCAAAATAAGGGGAATTTCTGCGTTTTTGCCCTAAAATATGTGAAATTTCTGCAATTTTACCCTATAATAAAGCAAATTTCTGCAATTTTGCTGCAAAATAAGGGGAATTTCTGATTTTTGCCCCCAAATAAAGCAACTTTCTGCAATTTTGCCTCAAAATAAAGGGAATTTCTGTTTTTTGCCGCCAAATAAGGGAAATTTCTGCAATTTTGCCCTAAAATAAGGGGAATTTCTGCCATTTGCCCCAAAATAAGGGGAAATTTTGCCTTTTGGCCACAAAATAAAGAAAATTACTGCATGTTTTACCCCAAAATTAGGTGAATTTCTGCAATTTTCCTCCAAAATACGAGGATTTTCTGCCTTTTTGGCCGAAAATAAGGGGAATTTCTGCCATTTTGCCGCGAAATAAGTGAAATTTCTGCAGTTTTACCCCAAAATAAGGGGAATTTCTGCCGTTTTGCCCCAAAATTAGGGGAATTTCTGCAATTTTGCTCCAAAATACAGGGAATTTCTGCCTTTTTGCCCGAAAATAAAGGCATTGTATGACTTTTTGCTATAAAAAAGGGAAATTTCTTCACTTTTGCCCCAAAATAAGGCGATTTTCTGCCTTTTTGCCTCAAAATAAGTGCAATTTCTGCCTTTACCCCAAAAATAAACGGAATTTCTGTCTTTTTGCCCCAAAATAAGGGAAATTTCTAACTTTTTGCCCTGAAATAAGTGAAATTTCTAAAATTTTTCTTCAAAATAATGGAAATGTCTGCTTTTTGCCCCAAAATAAGGGGAATTTCTGCCTTTTGCCCAAAAATATGGGAAATTTCTGCCTTTTGGCCCCAAAATAAGAAAAATTTCTGCAATTTTGTACCAAAATAAAAGAAATTTCTGCCTTTTTGTTCCAAAATAAGAGATATTTCTGCCTTTTTTCCCTGAAATAAGTTAAATTTCTGCAATTTTGCCCCAAAATAAGGGAAATTTCTGCAATTTTGCCCCAAAGTAGAGGAAATTTCTGCAATTTTGCCCCAAATAAGGGGAATTTTGACTTTTTGCACCCGAAAAAAAGAGATTTTCTGACTTTTTGCCCAAAAATAAGGAAAATTTCAGCCTTTTTGCCCGAAAATTTTGAGAATTACTTCAATTTTTCTTCAAAATACAGAAAATTTCTGCCTTTTAGCCCCAAAATAAAGGGGATTTCTGCATTTTTCCCCAATATTAGGGGAATTTCTGCATTTTACCTCTTAAAAAGGGGAATTTCTGCATTTTACCTCAAAATAAGAAGAATTTCTGCATTTTACCCTAAAATATGGTGAATTTCTGCCTTTTTGTTCAAAAATAAAGAAAATTTCTTCAATTTTGTACCATAATAAAAGAAATTTCTCCTTTTGGCCCAAAAATAAGGGGAATTTCTGACTTTTTACCCTGAAATAAATGAAATTTCTGCAATTTTGCCCAAAAATAAGAGAAATTTGTGCCTTTTTTGCCCCAAAATAAGGGGAATTTCTGCCTTTTGCCCCAAAATATGGTGAATTTCAGCATTTTATCTCAAAATAAGGGGAATTTCTGCCTTTTTGCCCTGAAATATGTGAAATTTCTTCAATTTTACCCCAAAATAAGGTGAATTTCTGCCTTTTTGCCCCAAAATAAGAAAAATTTTTGTATTTTCTTCTGAAATAAGTGAAATTTCTGCAATTTTGCCCTCAAATAAAGGAAATTTCTGCAATTTTTCCCAATAATAAAGCAAATTTCTGCAATTTTGCTGCAAAATAAGAGGAATTTCTGTTTTTTTCCCCCAAATAAAGCAAATTTCTGCAATTTTGGCCAAAAATAAGGGGAATTTCTGTTTTTTGTCCCCAAATAAGGGAAATTTCTGCAATTTTGCCCTAAAATAAGGGAAATTTCTGCAATTTTGCCCCAAAGAAAGGAAATTTCTGCAATTTTGCCCCAAATAAGGAGAATTTCTGCATTTTTGCCCCAAAATTAGGGGAATTTCTGCAATTTTGCTTCAAAGTACAAGGAATTTCTGCTTTTTTGCCCGTAAATAAAGGGAATGTATACCTTTTTGCCATAAAAAAGAGAAATTTCTTCAGTTTGCCGCAAAATAATGGGAATTTCTGCATTTTTCTCCAATGTTTGGGGAAGTTCTGCATTTTACCTCTAAATAAGGGGAAATTCTGCATTTTACCTCAAAATAAGAAGAATTATTGCCTTTTAACCCAAAATATGGGGAATTTCTGCTTTTTTGTTCCAAAATAAAGAAAATTTCTTCAATTTTGTACAATAATAAAAGAAATTTCTTCTTTTTGCCCCAAAATAAGGGGAATTTCTGACTTTTTACCCTGAATTAAATGAAATTTCTGCAATTTTGCCCGAAAATAAGAGAAATTTGTGCCTTTTTTGCCCCAAAATAAGGGGAATTTCTGCCTATTGCCCCAAAATATGGGGAATTTCAGCATTTTACCTCAAAATAAGGGGAATTTCTGCGTTTTTGCCCTAAAATATGTGAAATTTCTGCAATTTTACCCCATAATAAAGCAAATTTCTGCAATTTTGCTGCAAAATAAAGGAGAATTTCTGTTTTTTGCCCCCAAATAAAGCAACTTTCTGCAATTTTGCCTCAAAATAAGGGGAATTTCTGTTTTTTGCCCCCAAATAAGGGAAATTTCTGCAATTTTGCCCTTAAATAAGGGGAATTTCTGCCATTTGCCCCAAAATAAGGGGAATTTCTGCCTTTTTGCTACAAAATAAAGAAAATTACTGCATGTTTTACCCCAAAATTAGGTGAATTTCTGCATTTTTGCTCCAAAATACGAGGATTTTCTGCCTTTTTGGCCGAAAATAAGGGGAATTTCTGCCATTTTACCGCGAAATAAGTGAAATTTCTGCAGTTTTACCCCAAAATAAGGGGAATTTCTGCAATTTTGCTCCAAAATACAGGGAATTTCTGCCTTTTTGCCCGAAAATAAAGGCAATGTATAACATTTTGCTATAAAAAAGGGAAATTTCTTCACTTTTGCCCCAAAATAAGGCGATTTTCCGCCTTTTTGCCTCAAAATAAGTGCAATTTCTGCCTTTTCCCGAAAAATAAACGGAATTTCTGTCTTTTTGCCCCAAAATAAGGGAAATTTCTAACTTTTTGCCCTGAAAAAAGTGAAATTTCTAAAATTTTTTCCAAAACTAAGAGAAATGTCTGCTTTTTGCCCCAAAATAAGGAGAATTTCTGCTTTTTTGCCCCAAAATAAGGGGAATTTCAGCCTTTTTCCTCAAAATAAGGGGAATGTCTGCCTTTTACCCAAAAATATAGGAAATTTCTGCCTTTTTGCCCCAAAATAAAAAAAATTTCTGCAATTTTTTACAAAAATAAAAAAAATTTCTGCCTTTTTGTTCCAAAATAAGAGAAATTTCTGCCTTTTTTCCCTGAAATAAGTAAAATTTCTTCAATTTTGCCCCAAAATAAGGGAAATTTCTGCAATTTTGCCCCAAAGTAAAGGAAATTTCTGCAATTTTGCCCCAAATAAGGGGAATTTCTGTCTTTTTGCACCCGAAAAAAAATATTTTCTGTATTTTGTCCCAAAATAAAAAGAATTTCAGCTTTTTTGCCCGGAAATTATGAGAATTTCTGCAATTTTTCTTCAAAATAAGGAAAATTTCTGCCTTTTAGTCCCAAAATAAAGGGAATTTCTGCATTTTTCTCAAATATTAGGGGAATTTCTGCATTTTACCTCTAAATAAAAGAAATTTCTGCATGTTACCTCAAAATAAGAAGAATTTCTGACTTTTGCCCCAAAATATGGGGAATTTCTGCCTTTTATTTCCAAAATAAAGAAAATTTCTTCAACTTTGTACCATAATAAAAGAAATTTCTCCTTTTTGCCCCAAAATAAGGGAAATTTCTGTCTTTTTGCCCTGAAATATGTGAAATTTCTGCAATTTTACCCCAAAATAAGGTAAATTTCTGCCTTTTTGCCCCAAAATAATGGGAATTTCTGCCTTTTTGCCCCAAAATAAGAAAAAAAAATTTTTTTTCTGAAACAAGTGAAATTTCTGCAATTTTGCCCTAAAATAAGGGAAATTTCTGCAATTTTACCCCATAATAAAGCAAATTTCTGCAATTTTGCCCTAAAATAAGGGAAATTTCTGCAATTTTGCCCCAAAGAAAGGAAATTTCTGCAATTTTGCCTCAAAATAAGGGGAATTTCTGTTTTTTGCCCCCAAATAAGGGAAATTTCTGCAAATTTGCCCTTAAATAAGGGGAATTTCTGCCATTTGCCCCAAAATAAGGGAAATTTCTGCCTTTTTGCTACAAAATAAATTACTGCATGTTTTACCCCAAAATTAGGTGAATTTCTGCAATTTTGCTCCAAAATACGATGATTTTCTGCCTTTTTCGCCAAAAATAAGGGGAATTTCTGCGATTTGGCCGCGAAATAAGTGAAATTTCTGCAGTTTTACCCCAAAATAATGGGAATTTCTGCCTTTTTGCCCCAAAATTCGGCGAATTTCTGCAATTTTGCTCCAAAATACGAAGAATTTCTGCCTTTTTGCCCGAAAATAAAGGCAATGTATACCTTTTTGCTATAAAAAAGGGAAATTTCTTCACTTTTGCCCCAGAAAAAGGCGATTTTCTGCCTTTTTGACTCAAAATAAGTGCAATTTCTGCCTTTTCCCCCAAAATAAACGGAATATCTGTCTTTTTCCCCAAAATAAGAGGAATTTCTGAATTTTGCCCTGAAATAAGTGAAATTTCTAAAATTTTTCCTCAAAATAAGGGAAATGTCTGCTTTTTGCTCCAAAATAAGGATAATTTCTGCCTTTTTGCCCAAAAATAAGGGGAATTTCAGCCTTTTTTCCTTAAAATAAGAAAAATTTCTGCAATATTGTACAATAATAAAAGAAATTTCTGCCTTTTGTTCCAAAATGAGAGAAATTTCTGCCTTTTTGCCCTGAAATATGTGAAATTTCTGCAATTTTGCCCCATAATAAAGCAAATTTCTGCAATTTTGCTGCAAAATAAGAGGAATTTCTGTTTTTTTCCCCCAAATAAAGCAAATTTCTGCAATTTTGGCCCAAAATAAGGGGAATTTCTGTTTTTTGTCCACAAATAAGGGAAATTTCTGCAATTTTGCCCTAAAATAAGGGAAATTTCTGCAATTTTGCCCCAAAGAAAGGAAATTTCTGCAATTTTGCCCCAAATAAGGAGAATTTCTGCATTTTTGCCCCAAAATTAGGGGAATTTCTGCAATTTTGCTTCAAAATACAAGGAATTTCTGCTTTTTTGCCCGTAAATAAAGGGAATGTATACCTTTTTGCCATAAAAAAGAGAAATTTCTTCAGTTTGCCGCAAAATAAAGGGAATTTCTGCAATATTCTCCAATGTTTGGGGAATTTCTGCATTTTACCTCTAAATAATGGGAAATTCTGCATTTTACCTCAAAATAAGATAAATTACTGCCTTTTAACCCAAAATATGGGGAATTTCTGCTTTTTTGTTCCAAAATAAAGAAAATTTCTTCAATTTTGTACCATAATAAAAGAAATTTCTCCTTTTTGCCCCAAAATAAGGGGAATTTCTGACTTTTTACCCTGAATTAAATGAAATTTCTGCAATTTTGCCCGAAAATAAGGGAAATTTGTGCCTTTTTTGCCCGAAAATAAGGGGAATTTCTGCCTTTTGCACCAAAATATGGGGAATTTCAGCATTTTACCTCAAAATAAGGGGAATTTCTGCGTTTTTGCCCTAAAATATGTGAAATTTCTGCAATTTTACCCTATAATAAAGCAAATTTCTGCAATTTTGCTGCAAAATAAGGGGAATTTCTGATTTTTGCCCCCAAATAAAGCAACTTTCTGCAATTTTGCCTCAAAATAAAGGGAATTTCTGTTTTTTGCCGCCAAATAAGGGAAATTTCTGCAATTTTGCCCTAAAATAAGGGGAATTTCTGCCATTTGCCCCAAAATAAGGGGAAATTTTGCCTTTTGGCCACAAAATAAAGAAAATTACTGCATGTTTTACCCCAAAATTAGGTGAATTTCTGCAATTTTCCTCCAAAATACGAGGATTTTCTGCCTTTTTGGCCGAAAATAAGGGGAATTTCTGCCATTTTGCCGCGAAATAAGTGAAATTTCTGCAGTTTTACCCCAAAATAAGGGGAATTTCTGCCGTTTTGCCCCAAAATTAGGGGAATTTCTGCAATTTTGCTCCAAAATACAGGGAATTTCTGCCTTTTTGCCCGAAAATAAAGGCATTGTATGACTTTTTGCTATAAAAAAGGGAAATTTCTTCACTTTTGCCCCAAAATAAGGCGATTTTCTGCCTTTTTGCCTCAAAATAAGTGCAATTTCTGCCTTTACCCCAAAAATAAACGGAATTTCTGTCTTTTTGCCCCAAAATAAGGGAAATTTCTAACTTTTTGCCCTGAAATAAGTGAAATTTCTAAAATTTTTCTTCAAAATAATGGAAATGTCTGCTTTTTGCCCCAAAATAAGGGGAATTTCTGCCTTTTGCCCAAAAATATGGGAAATTTCTGCCTTTTGGCCCCAAAATAAGAAAAATTTCTGCAATTTTGTACCAAAATAAAAGAAATTTCTGCCTTTTTGTTCCAAAATAAGAGATATTTCTGCCTTTTTTCCCTGAAATAAGTTAAATTTCTGCAATTTTGCCCCAAAATAAGGGAAATTTCTGCAATTTTGCCCCAAAGTAGAGGAAATTTCTGCAATTTTGCCCCAAATAAGGGGAATTTTGACTTTTTGCACCCGAAAAAAAGAGATTTTCTGACTTTTTGCCCAAAAATAAGGAAAATTTCAGCCTTTTTGCCCGAAAATTTTGAGAATTACTTCAATTTTTCTTCAAAATACAGAAAATTTCTGCCTTTTAGCCCCAAAATAAAGGGGATTTCTGCATTTTTCCCCAATATTAGGGGAATTTCTGCATTTTACCTCTTAAAAAGGGGAATTTCTGCATTTTACCTCAAAATAAGAAGAATTTCTGCATTTTACCCTAAAATATGGTGAATTTCTGCCTTTTTGTTCAAAAATAAAGAAAATTTCTTCAATTTTGTACCATAATAAAAGAAATTTCTCCTTTTGGCCCCAAAATAAGGGGAATTTCTGACTTTTTACCCTGAAATAAATGAAATTTCTGCAATTTTGCCCAAAAATAAGAGAAATTTGTGCCTTTTTTGCCCCAAAATAAGGGGAATTTCTGCCTTTTGCCCCAAAATATGGTGAATTTCAGCATTTTATCTCAAAATAAGGGGAATTTCTGCCTTTTTGCCCTGAAATATGTGAAATTTCTTCAATTTTACCCCAAAATAAGGTGAATTTCTGCCTTTTTGCCCCAAAATAAGAAAAATTTTTGTATTTTCTTCTGAAATAAGTGAAATTTCTGCAATTTTGCCCTCAAATAAAGGAAATTTCTGCAATTTTTCCCAATAATAAAGCAAATTTCTGCAATTTTGCTGCAAAATAAGAGGAATTTCTGTTTTTTTCCCCCAAATAAAGCAAATTTCTGCAATTTTGGCCAAAAATAAGGGGAATTTCTGTTTTTTGTCCCCAAATAAGGGAAATTTCTGCAATTTTGCCCTAAAATAAGGGAAATTTCTGCAATTTTGCCCCAAAGAAAGGAAATTTCTGCAATTTTGCCCCAAATAAGGAGAATTTCTGCATTTTTGCCCCAAAATTAGGGGAATTTCTGCAATTTTGCTTCAAAGTACAAGGAATTTCTGCTTTTTTGCCCGTAAATAAAGGGAATGTATACCTTTTTGCCATAAAAAAGAGAAATTTCTTCAGTTTGCCGCAAAATAAAGGGAATTTCTGCATTTTTCTCCAATGTTTGGGGAAGTTCTGCATTTTACCTCTAAATAAGGGGAAATTCTGCATTTTACCTCAAAATAAGAAGAATTATTGCCTTTTAACCCAAAATATGGGGAATTTCTGCTTTTTTGTTCCAAAATAAAGAAAATTTCTTCAATTTTGTACAATAATAAAAGAAATTTCTTCTTTTTGCCCCAAAATAAGGGGAATTTCTGACTTTTTACCCTGAATTAAATGAAATTTCTGCAATTTTGCCCGAAAATAAGAGAAATTTGTGCCTTTTTTGCCCCAAAATAAGGGGAATTTCTGCCTATTGCCCCAAAATATGGGGAATTTCAGCATTTTACCTCAAAATAAGGGGAATTTCTGCGTTTTTGCCCTAAAATATGTGAAATTTCTGCAATTTTACCCCATAATAAAGCAAATTTCTGCAATTTTGCTGCAAAATAAAGGAGAATTTCTGTTTTTTGCCCCCAAATAAAGCAACTTTCTGCAATTTTGCCTCAAAATAAGGGGAATTTCTGTTTTTTGCCCCCAAATAAGGGAAATTTCTGCAATTTTGCCCTTAAATAAGGGGAATTTCTGCCATTTGCCCCAAAATAAGGGGAATTTCTGCCTTTTTGCTACAAAATAAAGAAAATTACTGCATGTTTTACCCCAAAATTAGGTGAATTTCTGCATTTTTGCTCCAAAATACGAGGATTTTCTGCCTTTTTGGCCGAAAATAAGGGGAATTTCTGCCATTTTACCGCGAAATAAGTGAAATTTCTGCAGTTTTACCCCAAAATAAGGGGAATTTCTGCAATTTTGCTCCAAAATACAGGGAATTTCTGCCTTTTTGCCCGAAAATAAAGGCAATGTATAACATTTTGCTATAAAAAAGGGAAATTTCTTCACTTTTGCCCCAAAATAAGGCGATTTTCCGCCTTTTTGCCTCAAAATAAGTGCAATTTCTGCCTTTTCCCGAAAAATAAACGGAATTTCTGTCTTTTTGCCCCAAAATAAGGGAAATTTCTAACTTTTTGCCCTGAAAAAAGTGAAATTTCTAAAATTTTTTCCAAAACTAAGAGAAATGTCTGCTTTTTGCCCCAAAATAAGGAGAATTTCTGCTTTTTTGCCCCAAAATAAGGGGAATTTCAGCCTTTTTCCTCAAAATAAGGGGAATGTCTGCCTTTTACCCAAAAATATAGGAAATTTCTGCCTTTTTGCCCCAAAATAAAAAAAATTTCTGCAATTTTTTACAAAAATAAAAAAAATTTCTGCCTTTTTGTTCCAAAATAAGAGAAATTTCTGCCTTTTTTCCCTGAAATAAGTAAAATTTCTGCAATTTTGCCCCAAAATAAGGGAAATTTCTGCAATTTTGCCCCAAAGTAAAGGAAATTTCTGCAATTTTGCCCTAAATAAGGGGAATTTCTGACTTTTTGCACCCGAAAAAAAATATTTTCTGTATTTTGTCCCAAAATAAAAAGAATTTCAGCTTTTTTGCCCGGAAATTATGAGAATTTCTGCAATTTTTCTTCAAAATAAGGAAAATTTCTGCCTTTTAGTCTCAAAATAAAGGGAATTTCTGCATTTTTCTCAAATATTAGGGGAATTTCTGCATTTTACCTCTAAATAAAAGAAATTTCTGCATGTTACCTCAAAATAAGAAGAATTTCTGACTTTTGCCCCAAAATATGGGGAATTTCTGCCTTTTATTTCCAAAATAAAGAAAATTTCTTCAACTTTGTACCATAATAAAAGAAATTTCTCCTTTTTGCCCCAGAATAAGGGAAATTTCTGTCTTTTTGCCCTGAAATATGTGAAATTTCTGCAATTTTACCCCAAAATAAGGTAAATTTCTGCCTTTTTGCCCCAAAATAATGGGAATTTCTGCCTTTTTGCCCCAAAATAAGAAAAATTTTTTTTTTCTGAAACAAGTGAAATTTCTGCAATTTTGCCCTAAAATAAGGGAAATTTCTGCAATTTTACCCCATAATAAAGCAAATTTCTGCAATTTTGCCCTAAAATATAGGAAATTTCTGCAATTTTGCCCCAAAGAAAGGAAATTTCTGCAATTTTGCCTCAAAATAAGGGGAATTTCTGTTTTTTGCCCCCAAATAAGGGAAATTTCTGCAAATTTGCCCTTAAATAAGGGGAATTTCTGCCATTTGCCCCAAAATAAGGGAAATTTCTGCCTTTTTGCTACAAAATAAATTACTGCATGTTTTACCCCAAAATTAGGTGAATTTCTGCAATTTTGCTCCAAAATACGATGATTTTCTGCCTTTTTCGCCAAAAATAAGGGGAATTTCTGCGATTTGGCCGCGAAATAAGTGAAATTTCTGCAGTTTTACCCCAAAATAATGGGAATTTCTGCCTTTTTGCCCCAAAATTCGGCGAATTTCTGCAATTTTGCTCCAAAATACGAAGAATTTCTGCCTTTTTGCCCGAAAATAAAGGCAATGTATACCTTTTTGCTATAAAAAAGGGAAATTTCTTCACTTTTGCCCCAGAAAAAGGCGATTTTCTGCCTTTTTGACTCAAAATAAGTGCAATTTCTGCCTTTTCCCCCAAAATAAACGGAATATCTGTCTTTTTCCCCAAAATAAGAGGAATTTCTGAATTTTGCCCTGAAATAAGTGAAATTTCTAAAATTTTTCCTCAAAATAAGGGAAATGTCTGCTTTTTGCTCCAAAATAAGGATAATTTCTGCCTTTTTGCCCAAAAATAAGGGGAATTTCAGCCTTTTTTCCTTAAAATAAGAAAAATTTCTGCAATATTGTACAATAATAAAAGAAATTTCTGCCTTTTGTTCCAAAATGAGAGAAATTTCTGCCTTTTTGCCCTGAAATATGTGAAATTTCTGCAATTTTGCCCCATAATAAAGCAAATTTCTGCAATTTTGCTGCAAAATAAGAGGAATTTCTGTTTTTTTCCCCCAAATAAAGCAAATTTCTGCAATTTTGGCCCAAAATAAGGGGAATTTCTGTTTTTTGTCCACAAATAAGGGAAATTTCTGCAATTTTGCCCTAAAATAAGGGAAATTTCTGCAATTTTGCCCCAAAGAAAGGAAATTTCTGCAATTTTGCCCCAAATAAGGAGAATTTCTGCATTTTTGCCCCAAAATTAGGGGAATTTCTGCAATTTTGCTTCAAAATACAAGGAATTTCTGCTTTTTTGCCCGTAAATAAAGGGAATGTATACCTTTTTGCCATAAAAAAGAGAAATTTCTTCAGTTTGCCGCAAAATAAAGGGAATTTCTGCAATATTCTCCAATGTTTGGGGAATTTCTGCATTTTACCTCTAAATAATGGGAAATTCTGCATTTTACCTCAAAATAAGATAAATTACTGCCTTTTAACCCAAAATATGGGGAATTTCTGCTTTTTTGTTCCAAAATAAAGAAAATTTCTTCAATTTTGTACCATAATAAAAGAAATTTCTCCTTTTTGCCCCAAAATAAGGGGAATTTCTGACTTTTTACCCTGAATTAAATGAAATTTCTGCAATTTTGCCCGAAAATAAGGGAAATTTGTGCATTTTTTGGCCGAAAATAAGGGGAATTTCTGCCTTTTGCACCAAAATATGGGGAATTTCAGCATTTTACCTCAAAATAAGGGGAATATCTGCGTTTTTGCCCTAAAATATGTGAAATTTCTGCAATTTTACCCTATAATAAAGCAAATTTCTGCAATTTTGCTGCAAAATAAGGGGAATTTCTGTTTTTTGCCCCCAAATAAAGCAACTTTCTGCAATTTTGCCTCAAAATAAAGGGAATTTCTGTTTTTTGCCCCCAAATAAGGGAAATTTCTGCAATTTTGCCCTAAAATAAGGGGAATTTCTGCCATTTGCCCCAAAATAAGGGGAAATTTTGCCTTTTGGCCACAAAATAAAGAAAATTACTGCATGTTTTACCCCAAAATTAGGTGAATTTCTGCAATTTTCCTCCAAAATACGAGGATTTTCTGCCTTTTTGGCCGAAAATAAGGGGAATTTCTGCCATTTTGCCGCGAAATAAGTGAAATTTCTGCAGTTTTACCCCAAAATAAGGGGAATTTCTGCCGTTTTGCCCCAAAATTAGGGGAATTTCTGCAATTTTGCTCCAAAATACAGGGAATTTCTGCCTTTTTGCCCGAAAATAAAGGCATTGTATGACTTTTTGCTATAAAAAAGAGAAATTTCTTCACTTTTGCCCCAAAATAAGGCGATTTTCTGCCTTTTTGCCTCAAAATAAGTGCAATTTCTGCCTTTACCCCAAAAATAAACGGAATTTCTGTCTTTTTGCCCCAAAATAAGGGAAATTTCTAACTTTTTGCCCTGAAAAAAGTGAAATTTCTAAAATTTTTCCCCAAACTAAGAGAAATGTCTGCTTTTTGCCCCAAAATAAAGAGAATTTCTGCAATTTTGCCCCAAAATAAGGGGAATTTCAGCCTTTTTTCCTCAAAATAAGGGGAATTTCTGCCTTTTACCCAAAAATATAGGAAATTTCTGCCTTTTTGCCCCAAAATAAGAAAAATTTCTGCAATTTTTTACCAAAATAAAAAAAATTTCTTCCTTTTTGTTCCAAAATAAGAGAAATTTCTGCCTTTTTTCCCTGAAATAAGTAAAATTTCTGCAATTTTGCCCCAAAATAAGGGAAATTTCTGCAATTTTGCCCCAAAGTAAAGGAAATTTCTGCAATTTTGCCCCAAATAAGGGGAATTTCTGACATTTTGCACCCGAAAAAAAAAGATTTTCTGTATTTTGTCCCAAAATAAAAAGAATTTCTGCTTTTTTGCCCAGAAATTATGAGAATTTCTGCAATTTTTCTTCAAAATACGGAAAATTTCTGCCTTTTAGCCCCAAAATAAAGGGAATTTCTGCATTTTTCCCAAATATTAGGGGAATTTCTGCATTTTACCTCTAAATAAAAGAAATTTCTGCATGTTACCTCAAAATAAGAGGAATTTCTGACTTTTGCCCCAAAATATGGGGAATTTCTGCCTTTTTGTTCCAAAATAAAGAAAATTTCTTCAACTTTGTACCATAATAAAAGAAATTTCTTCTTTTTGCCCCAAAATAAGGGAAATTTCTGTCTTTTTGCCCTGAAATATGTGAAATTTCTGCAATTTTACCCCAAAATAAGGTAAATTTCTGCCTTTTTGCCCCAAAATAATGGGAATTTCTGCCTTTTTGCCCCAAAATAAGTAAAATTTTTGTTTTTTCTTCTGAAATAAGCGTAATTTCTGCACTTTTGCTCTAAAATAAGGGAAATTTCTGCAATTTTTCCCCATAATAAAGCAATTTTTTTCAATTTTGCCACAAAATAAGAGGAATTTCTGTTTTTTGCCCCCAAATAAAGCAAATTTCTGCAATTTTGCCCCAAAATAAGGGGAATTTCTGCTATTTTGCCCTTAAATAAGGGGAATTTCTGCCATTTGCCCCAAAATAAGGGGAATTTCTGCCTTTTTGCCACAAAATAAAGAAAATTACTGCATGTTTTACCCCAAAATTAGGTGAATTTCTGCAATTTTGCTCCAAAATACGAGGATTTTCTGCCTTTTTCGTAGAAAATATGGGGAATTTCTGCCATTTTGCCGCGAAATAAGTGAAATTTCTGCAGTTTTACCCCAAAATAAGGGGAATTTCTGCCTTTTTGCCTGAAAATTAGGGGAATTTTTGCAATTTTGCTCCAAAATACGGGGAATTTCTGCCTTTTTGCCCGAAAATAAAGGCAATCTATACCTTTTTGCTATAAAAAAGGGAAATTTCTTCACTTTTGCCCCAAAATAAGGCGATTTTCCGCCTTTTTGACTCAAAATAAGTGCAATTTCTGCCTTTTCCCCAAAAATAAACGGAATTTCTGTCTTTTTGCCCCAAAATAATGGAAATTTCTGACTTTTTGCCCTGAAATAAGTGAAATTTCTAAAATTTTTCTTCAAAATAATGGAAATGTCTGCTTTTTGCCCCAAAATAAGGGGAATTTCTGCCTTTTGCCCAAAAATATGGGAAATTTCTGCCTTTTGGCCCCAAAATAAGAAAAATTTCTCCAATTTTGTACCAAAATAAAAGAAATTTCTGCCTTTTTGTTCCAAAATAAGAGATATTTCTGCCTTTTTTCCCTGAAATAAGTGAAATTTCTGCAATTTTGCCCCAAAATAAGGGAAATTTCTGCAATTTTGCCCCAAAGTAGAGGAAATTTCTGCAATTTTGCCCCAAATAAGGGGAATTTTGACTTTTTGCACCCGAAAAAAAGAGATTTTCTGACTTTTTGCCCAAAAATAAGGAAAATTTCAGCCTTTTTGCCCGAAAATTTTGAGAATTACTTCAATTTTTCTTCAAAATACAGAAAATTTCTGCCTTTTAGCCCCAAAATAAAGGGGATTTCTGCATTTTTCCCCAATATTAGGGGAATTTCTGCATTTTACCTCTTAAAAAGGGGAATTTCTGCATTTTACCTCAAAATAAGAAGAATTTCTGCATTTTACCCTAAAATATGGTGAATTTCTGCCTTTTTGTTCAAAAATAAAGAAAATTTCTTCAATTTTGTACCATAATAAAAGAAATTTCTCCTTTTGGCCCCAAAATAAGAGGAATTTCTGACTTTTTACCCTGAAATAAATGAAATTTCTGCAATTTTGCCCAAAAATAAGAGAAATTTGTGCCTTTTTTGCCCCAAAATAAGGGGAATTTCTGCCTTTTGCCCCAAAATATGGTGAATTTCAGCATTTTATCTCAAAATAAGGGGAATTTCTGCCTTTTTGCCCTGAAATATGTGAAATTTCTTCAATTTTACCCCAAAATAAGGTGAATTTCTGCCTTTTTGCCCCAAAATAAGAAAAATTTTTGTATTTTCTTCTGAAATAAGTGAAATTTCTGCAATTTTGCCCTCAAATAAAGGAAATTTCTGCAATTTTTCCCAATAATAAAGCAAATTTCTGCAATTTTGCTGCAAAATAAGAGGAATTTCTGTTTTTTTCCCCCAAATAAAGCAAATTTCTGCAATTTTGGCCAAAAATAAGGGGAATTTCTGTTTTTTGTCCCCAAATAAGGGAAATTTCTGCAATTTTGCCCTAAAATAAGGGAAATTTCTGCAATTTTGCCCCAAAGAAAGGAAATTTCTGCAATTTTGCCCCAAATAAGGAGAATTTCTGCATTTTTGCCCCAAAATTAGGGGAATTTCTGCAATTTTGCTTCAAAGTACAAGGAATTTCTGCTTTTTTGCCCGTAAATAAAGGGAATGTATACCTTTTTGCCATAAAAAAGAGAAATTTCTTCAGTTTGCCGCAAAATAAAGGGAATTTCTGCATTTTTCTCCAATGTTTGGGGAAGTTCTGCATTTTACCTCTAAATAAGGGGAAATTCTGCATTTTACCTCAAAATAAGAAGAATTATTGCCTTTTAACCCAAAATATGGGGAATTTCTGCTTTTTTGTTCCAAAATAAAGAAAATTTCTTCAATTTTGTACAATAATAAAAGAAATTTCTTCTTTTTGCCCCAAAATAAGGGGAATTTCTGACTTTTTACCCTGAATTAAATGAAATTTCTGCAATTTTGCCCGAAAATAAGAGAAATTTGTGCCTTTTTTGCCCCAAAATAAGGGGAATTTCTGCCTTTTGCCCCAAAATATGGGGAATTTCAGCATTTTACCTCAAAATAAGGGGAATTTCTGCGTTTTTGCCCTAAAATATGTGAAATTTCTGCAATTTTACCCCATAATAAAGCAAATTTCTGCAATTTTGCTGCAAAATAAAGGAGAATTTCTGTTTTTTGCCCCCAAATAAAGCAACTTTCTGCAATTTTGCCTCAAAATAAGGGGAATTTCTGTTTTTTGCCCCCAAATAAGGGAAATTTCTGCAATTTTGCCCTTAAATAAGGGGAATTTCTGCCATTTGCCCCAAAATAAGGGGAATTTCTGCCTTTTTGCTACAAAATAAAGAAAATTACTGCATGTTTTACCCCAAAATTAGGTGAATTTCTGCAATTTTGCTCCAAAATACGAGGATTTTCTGCCTTTTTGGCCGAAAATAAGGGGAATTTCTGCCATTTTACCGCGAAATAAGTGAAATTTCTGCAGTTTTACCCCAAAATAAGGGGAATTTCTGCCTTTTTGCCCCAAAATTAGGGGAATTTCTGCAATTTTGCTCCAAAATACAGGGAATTTCTGCCTTTTTGCCCGAAAATAAAGGCAATGTATAACATTTTGCTATAAAAAAGGGAAATTTCTTCACTTTTGCCCCAAAATAAGGCGATTTTCCGCCTTTTTGCCTCAAAATAAGTGCAATTTCTGCCTTTTCCCCAAAAATAAACGGAATTTCTGTCTTTTTGCCCCAAAATAAGGGAAATTTCTAACTTTTTGCCCTGAAAAAAGTGAAATTTCTAAAATTTTTTCCAAAACTAAGAGAAATGTCTGCTTTTTGCCCCAAAATAAGGAGAATTTCTGCTTTTTTGCCCCAAAATAAGGGGAATTTCAGCCTTTTTTTCTCAAAATAAGGGGAATGTCTGCCTTTTACCCAAAAATATAGGAAATTTCTGCCTTTTTGCCCCAAAATAAAAAAAATTTCTGCAATTTTTTACAAAAATAAAAAAAATTTCTGCCTTTTTGTTCCAAAATAAGAGAAATTTCTGCCTTTTTTCCCTGAAATAAGTAAAATTTCTGCAATTTTGCCCAAAAATAAGGGAAATTTCTGCAATTTTGCCCCAAAGTAAAGGAAATTTCTGCAATTTTGCCCCAAATAAGGGGAATTTCTGATATTTTGCACCCGAAAAAAAAAGATTTTCTGTATTTTGTCCCAAAATAAAAAGAATTTCTGCTTTTTTGCCCAGAAATTATGAGAATTTCTGCAATTTTTCTTCAAAATACGGAAAATTTCTGCCTTTTAGCCCAAAAATAAAGGGAATTTCTGCATTTTTCCCAAATATTAGGGGAATTTCTGCATTTTACCTCTAAATAAAAGAAATTTCTGCATGTTACCTCAAAATAAGAAGAATTTCTGACTTTTGCCCCAAAATATGGGGAATTTCTGCCTTTTTGTTCCAAAATAAAGAAAATTTCTTCAACTTTGTACCATAATAAAAGAAATTTCTTCTTTTTGCCCCAAAATAAGGGAAATTTCTGTCTTTTTGCCCTGAAATATGTGAAATTTCTGCAATTTTACCCCAAAATAAGGTAAATTTCTGCCTTTTTGCCCCAAAATAATGGGAATTTCTGCCTTTTTGCCCCAAAATAAGTAAAATTTTTGTTTTTTCTTCTGAAATAAGCGTAATTTCTGCACTTTTGCTCTAAAATAAGGGAAATTTCTGCAATTTTTCCCCATAATAAAGCAAATTTTTTCAATTTTGCCACAAAATAAGAGGAATTTCTGTTTTTTGCCCCCAAATAAAGCAAATTTCTGCAATTTTGCCCCAAAATAAGGGGAATTTCTGCTATTTTGCCCTTAAATAAGGGGAATTTCTGCCATTTGCCCCAAAATAAGGGGAATTTCTGCCTTTTTGCCACAAAATAAAGAAAATTACTGCATGTTTTACCCCAAAATTAGGTGAATTTCTGCAATTTTGCTCCAAAATACGAGGATTTTCTGCCTTTTTCGCCGAAAATATGGGAAATTTCTGCCATTTTGCCGCGAAATAAGTGAAATTTCTGCAGTTTTACCCCAAAATAAGGGGAATTTCTGCCTTTTTGCCCGAAAATTAGGGGAATTTTTGCAATTTTGCTCCAAAATACGGGGAATTTCTGCCTTTTTGCCCGAAAATAAAGGCAATGTATACCTTTTTGCTATAAAAAAGGGAAATTTCTTCATTTTTGCCCCAAAATAAGGCGATTTTCCGCCTTTTTGACTCAAAATAAGTGCAATTTCTGCCTTTTCCCTAAAAATAAACGGAATTTCTGTCTTTTTGCCCCAAAATAAGGGAAATTTCTGACTTTTTGCCCTGAAATAAGTGAAATTTCTAAAATTTTTCCCCAAAGTAATGGAAATGTCTGCTTTTTGCCCCAAAATAAGGGGAATTTCTGCCTTTTGCCCAAAAATATGGGAAATTTCTGCCTTTTGGCCCCAAAATAAGAAAAAGTTCTCCAATTTTGTACCAAAATAAAAGAAATTTCTGCCTTTTTGTTCCAAAATAAGAGATATTTCTGCCTTTTTTCCCTGAAATAAGTGAAATTTTTGCAATTTTGCCCCAAAATAAGGGAAATTTCTGCAATTTTGCCCCAAAGTAGAGGAAATTTCTGCAATTTTGCCGCAAATAAGGGGAATTTTGACTTTTTGCACCCGAAAAATGAGATTTTCTGACTTTTTGCCCAAAAATAAGGAAAATTTCAGCCTTTTTGCCCGAAAATTTTGAGAATTACTTCAATTTTTCTTCAAAATACAGAAAATTTCTGCCTTTTAGCCCCAAAATAAAGGGGATTTCTGCATTTTTCCCCAATATTAGGGGAATTTCTGCATTTTACCTCTTAATAAGGGGAATTTCTGCATTTTACCTCAAAATAAGAAGAATTTCTGCATTTTACCCTAAAATATGGTGAATTTCTGCCTTTTTGTTCAAAAATAAAGAAAATTTCTTCAATTTTGTACCATAATAAAAGAAATTTCTCCTTTTGGCCCCAAAATAAGGGGAATTTCTGACTTTTTACCGTGAAATAAATGAAATTTCTGCAATTTTGCCCAAAAATAAGAGAAATTTGTGCCTTTTTTGTTCCAAAATAAGGGGAATTTCTGCCTTTTGCCCCAAAATATGGTGAATTTCAGCATTTTACCTCAAAATAAGGGGAATTTCTGCCTTTTTGCCCTTAAATATGTGAAATTTCTTCAATTTTACCCCAAAATAAGGTGAATTTCTGCCTTTTTGCCCCAAAATAATGGGAATTTCTGCCTTTTTGCCCCAAAATAAGAAAAATTTTTGTTTTTTCTTCTGAAATAAGTGAAATTTCTGCAATTTTGCCCTCAAATAAGGGAAATTTCTGCAATTTTTCCCCATAATAAAGCAAATTTCTGCAATTTTGCTGCAAAATAAGAGGAATTTCTGTTTTTTTCCCCCAAATAAAGCAAATTTCTGCAATTTTGGCCCAAAATAAGGGGAATTTCTGTTTTTTGTCCACAAATAAGGGAAATTTCTGCAATTTTGCCCTAAAATAAGGGAAATTTCTGCAATTTTGCCCCAAAGAAAGGAAATTTCTGCAATTTTGCCCCAAATAAGGAGAATTTCTGCATTTTTGCCCCAAAATTAGGGGAATTTCTGCAATTTTGCTTCAAAATACAAGGAATTTCTGCTTTTTTGCCCGTAAATAAAGGGAATGTATACCTTTTTGCCATAAAAAAGAGAAATTTCTTCAGTTTGCCGCAAAATAAAGGGAATTTCTGCAATATTCTCCAATGTTTGGGGAATTTCTGCATTTTACCTCTAAATAAGGGGAAATTCTGCATTTTACCTCAAAATAAGAAGAATTAATGCCTTTTAACCCAAAATATGGGCAATTTCTGCTTTTTGGTTCCAAAATAAAGAAAATTTCTTCAATTTTGTACCATAATAAAAGAAATTTCTCCTTTTTGCCCCAAAATAAAGGGGATTTCTGACTTTTTACCCTGAATTAAATGAAATTTCTGCAATTTTGCCCGAAAATAAGGGAAATTTGTGCCTTTTTTGCCCCAAAATAACGGGAATTTCTGCCTTTTGCCCCAAAATATGGGGAATTTCAGCATTTTACCTCAAAATAAGGGGAATTTCTGCCTTTTTGCCCTAAAATATGTGAAATTTCTGCAATTTTACCACATAATAAAGCAAATTTCTGCAATTTTGCTGCGAAATAAAGGAGAATTTCTGTTTTTTGCCCCCAAATAAAGCAACTTTCTGCAATTTTGCCTCAAAATAAGGGGAATTTCTGTTTTTTGCCCCCAAATAAGGGAAATTTCTGCAATTTTGCCCTTAAATAAGGGGAATTTCTGCCTTTTGCCCCAAAATAAGGGGAATTTCTGCCTTTTTGCTACAAAATAAAGAAAATTACTGCATGTTTTACCCCAAAATTAGGTGAATTTCTGCAATTTTGCTCCAAAATACGAGGATTTTCTGTCTTTTTGTCCGAAAATAAGGGGAATTTCTGCCATTTTACCGCGAAATAAGTGAAATTTCTGCAGTTTTACCCCAAAATAAGGGGAATTTCTGCTTTTTTTGCCCCAAAATTAGGGGAATTTCTGCAATTTTGCTCCAAAATACAGGGAATTTCTGCCTTTTTGCCCGAAAATAAAGGCAATGTATAACTTTTTGCTATAAAAAAGGGAAATTTCTTCACTTTTGCCCCAAAATAAGGCGATTTTCTGCCTTTTTGCCTCAAAATAAGTGCAATTTCTGCCTTTTCCCCAAAAATAAATGGAATTTCTGTCTTTTTGCCCCAAAATAAGGGAAATTTCTAACTTTTTGCCCTGAAAAAAGTGAAATTTCTAAAATTTTTCCCAAAACTAAGAGAAATGTCTGCTTTTTGCCCCAAAATAAGGAAAATTTCTGCTTTTTTGCCCCAAAATAAGGGGAATTTCAGCCTTTTTTCTTCAAAATAAGGGGAATGTCTGCCTTTTACCCAAAAATATAGGAAATTTCTGCCTTTTTGCCCCAAAATAAGAAAAATTTCTGCAATTTTTTACAAAAATAAAAAAAATTTCTGCCTTTTTGTTCCAAAATAAGAGAAATTTCTGCCTTTTTTCCCTGAAATAAGTAAAATTTCTGCAATTTTGCCCCAAAATAAGGGAAATTTCTGCAATTTTGCCCCAAAGTAAAGGAAATTTCTGCAATTTTGCCCCAAATAAGGGGAATTTCTGACATTTTGCACCCGAAAAAAAAAGATTTTCTGTATTTTGTCCTAAAATAAAAAGAATTTCAGATTTTTTGCCCAGAAATTATGAGAATTTCTGCAATTTTTCTTCAAAATACGGAAAATTTCTGCCTTTTAGCCCCAAAATAAAGGGAATTTCTGCATTTTTTCCAAATATTAGGGGAATTTCTGCATTTTACCTCTAAATAAAAGAAATATCTACATGTTACCTCAAAATAAGAAGAATTTCTGACTTTTGCCCCAAAATATGGGGAATTTCTGCCTTTTTGTTCCAAAATAAAGAAAATTTCTTCAACTTTGTACCATAATAAAAGAAATTTCTCCTTTTTGCCCCAAAATAAGGGAAATTTCTGTCTTTTTGCCCTGAAATATGTGAAATTTCTGCAATTTTACCCCAAAATAAGGTAAATTTCTGCCTTTTTGCCCCAAAATAATGGGAATTTCTGCCTTTTTGCCCCAAAATAAGAAAAAATTTTGTTTTTTTCCTGAAACAAGTGAAATTTCTGCAATTTTGCCCTAAAATAAGGGAAATTTCTGCAATTTTACCCCATAATAAAGCAAATTTCTGCAATTTTGCCCTAAAATAAGGGAAATTTCTGCAATTTTGCCCCAAAAAAAGGAAATTTCTGCACTTTTGCCACAAAATAAGGGGAATTTCTGTTTTTTGCCCCCAAATAAGGGAAATTTCTGCAATTTTGCCCTTAAATAAGGGGAATTTCTGCCATTTGCCCCAAAATAAGGGGAATTTCTGCCTTTTTGCTACAAAATAAAGAAAATTACTGCATGTTTTACCCCAAAATTAGGTGAATTTCTGCAATTTTGCTCCAAAATACGATGATTTTCTGCCTTTTTCGCCAAAAATAAGGGGAATTTCTGCGATTTGGCCGCGAAATAAGTGAAATTTCTGCAGTTTTACCCCCAAATAATGTGAATTTCTGCCTTTTTGCCCCAAAATTCGGCGAATTTCTGCAATTTTGCTCCAAAATACGAGGAATTTCTGCCTTTTTGCCCGAAAATAAAGGCAATGTATACCTTTTTGCTATAAAAAAGGGAAATTTCTTCACTTTTGCCCCAAAATAAGGGGATCTTTCACCTTTTTGACTCAAAATAAGTGCAATTTCTGCCTTTTCCCCAAAAATAAACGGAATTTCTGTCTTTTTGCCCCAAAATAAGGGGAATTTCTGACTTTTTGCCCTGAAATAAGTGAAATTTCTAAAATTATTCCTCAAAATAAGGGAAATGTCTGCTTTTTGCTCCAAAATAAGGGGAATTTCTGCCTTTTTGCCCCAAAATAAGGGGAATTTCAGCCTTTTTTCCTTAAAATATAAAAAATTTCCGAAATATTGTACAAAAATAAAAGAAATTTCTGCCTTTTGTTCCAAAATAAGAGAAATTTGTGCCTTTTTGCCCTGAAATAAGTGAAATTTCTGCAATTTTGCCCCAAAATAAGAAAATTTCTGCAATTTTGCCCCAAAGTAGAGGACATTTCTGCAATTTTGCCCAAAATAATGGGAATTTCCTACTTTTTGCACCCGAAAAAAGGAGATTTTCTGTCTTTTTGACCAAAAATAAGGAGAATTTCAGACTTTTTGCCCAAAAATTATGAGAATTTCTGCAATTTTTCTTCAAAATACAGAAAATTTCTGCATTTTAGCCCCAAAATAAAGGGAATTTCTGCCTTTGTCCCCAATATTAGGGGAATTTCTGCATTTTACCTCCAAATAAAAGGAATTTCTGCATGTTACCTCAAATTAGAAGAATTTCTGCCTTTTACCCCAAAATATGGGTTATTTCTGCCTTTTTGTTCCAAAATAAAGAAAATTTCTTCAATTTTGTACCATAATAAAATAAATTTCTCATTTTTGCCCCAAAATAAGGGGAATTTTTGCCTTTTACCCAAAAATATAGGAAATTTCTGCATTTTTGCCCCAAAATAAGAAAAATTTCTGCAATTTTTTTACCAAAATAAAAAAAATTTCTGCCTTTTTGTTCCAAAATAAGAGAAATTTCTGCCTTTTTTCCCTGAAATAAGTAAAATTTCTGCAATTTTGCCCCAAAATAAGGGAAATTTCTGCAATTTTGCCCCAAAGTAAAGGAAATTTCTGCAATTTTGCCCCAAATAAGGGGAATTTCTTACTTTTTGCACCCGAAAAAACAAGATTTTCTGTATTTTGTCCCAAAATAAAAAGAATTTCAGCTTTTTTGCCCGGAAATTATTAGAATTTCTGCAATTTTTCTTCAAAATACAGAAAATTTCTGCCTTTTAGCCCCAAAATAAAGGGAATTTCTGCATTTTTCCCAAATATTAGGGAAATTTCAGCATTTTACCTCTAAATAAAAGAAATTTCTGCATGTTACCTCAAAATAAGAAGAATTTCTGACTTTTGCCCCAAAATATGGGGAATTTCTGCCTTTTTGTTCCAAAATAAAGAAAATTTCTTAAACTTTGTACCATAATAAAAGAAATTTCTCCTTTTTGCCCCAAAATAAGAGAAATTTCTGTCTTTTTGCCCTGAAATATGTGAAATTTCTGCAATTTTACCCCAAAATAAGGTAAATTTCTGCCTTTTTGCCCCAAAATAATGGGAATTTCTGCCTTTTTGCCCCAAAATAAGAAAAAATTTTGTTTATTTCCTGAAACAAGTGAAATTTCTGCAATTTTGCCCTAAAATAAAGGAAATTTCTGCAATTTTACCCCATAATAAAGCAAATTTCTGCAATTTTGCCCTAAAATAAGGGAAATTTCTGCAATTTTGCACCAAAAAAAGGAAATTTCTGCACTTTTGCCTCAAAATAAGGGGAATTTCTGTTTTTTGCCCCCAAATAAGGGAAATTTCTGCAATTTTGCCCTTAAATAAGGGGAATTTCTGCCATTTGCCCCAAAATAAGGGGAATTTCTGCCTTTTTGCTACAAAATAAAGAAAATTACTGCATGTTTTACCCCAAAATTAGGTGAATTTCTGCAATTTTGCTCCAAAATACGATGATTTTCTGCCTTTTTCGCCAAAAATAAGGGGAATTTCTGCGATTTGGCCGCGAAATAAGTGAAATTTCTGCAGTTTTACCCCCAAATAATGTGAATTTCTGCCTTTTTGCCCCAAAATTCGGCGAATTTCTGCAATTTTGCTCCAAAATACGAGGAATTTCTGCCTTTTTGCCCGAAAATAAAGGCAATGTATACCTTTTTGCTATAAAAAAGGGAAATTTCTTCACTTTTGCCCCAAAATAAGGGGATCTTTCACCTTTTTGACTCAAAATAAGTGCAATTTCTGCCTTTTCCCCAAAAATAAACGGAATTTCTGTCTTTTTGCCCCAAAATAAGGGGAATTTCTGACTTTTTGCCCTGAAATAAGTGAAATTTCTAAAATTATTCCTCAAAATAAGGGAAATGTCTGCTTTTTGCTCCAAAATAAGGGGAATTTCTGCCTTTTTGCCCCAAAATAAGGGGAATTTCAGCCTTTTTTCCTTAAAATATGAAAAATTTCCGAAATATTGTACAAAAATAAAAGAAATTTCTGCCTTTTGTTCCAAAATAAGAGAAATTTCTGCCTTTTTGCCCTGAAATAAGTGAAATTTCTGCAATTTTGCCCCAAAATAAGAAAATTTCTGCAATTTTGCCCCAAAGTAGAGGACATTTCTGCAATTTTGCCCAAAATAATGGGAATTTCTGACTTTTTGCACCCGAAAAAAGGAGATTTTCTGTCTTTTTGACCAAAAATAAGGAGAATTTCAGACTTTTTGCCCAAAAATTATGAGAATTTCTGCAATTTTTCTTCAAAATACAGAAAATTTCTGCATTTTAGCCCCAAAATAAAGGGAATTTCTGCCTTTGTCCCCAATATTAGGGGAATTTCTGCATTTTACCTCCAAATAAAAGGAATTTCTGCATGTTACCTCAAATTAGAAGAATTTCTGCCTTTTACCCCAAAATATGGGTTATTTCTGCCTTTTTGTTCCAAAATAAAGAAAATTTCTTCAATTTTGTACCATAATAAAATAAATTTCTCATTTTTGCCCCAAAATAAGGGGAATTTTTGCCTTTTACCCAAAAATATAGGAAATTTCTGCATTTTTGCCCCAAAATAAGAAAAATTTCTGCAATTTTTTACCAAAATAAAAAAAAATTTCTGCCTTTTTGTTCCAAAATAAGAGAAATTTCTGCCTTTTTTCCCTGAAATAAGTAAAATTTCTGCAATTTTGCCCCAAAATAAGGGAAATTTCTGCAATTTTGCCCCAAAGTAAAGGAAATTTCTGCAATTTTGCCCCAAATAAGGGGAATTTCTTACTTTTTGCACCCGAAAAAACAAGATTTTCTGTATTTTGTCCCAAAATAAAAAGAATTTCAGCTTTTTTGCCCGGAAATTATTAGAATTTCTGCAATTTTTCTTCAAAATACAGAAAATTTCTGCCTTTTAGCCCCAAAATAAAGGGAATTTCTGCATTTTTCCCAAATATTAGGGAAATTTCAGCATTTTACCTCTACATAAAAGAAATTTCTGCATGTTACCTCAAAATAAGAAGAATTTCTGACTTTTGCCCCAAAATATGGGGAATTTCTGCCTTTTTGTTCCAAAATAAAGAAAATTTCTTAAACTTTGTACCATAATAAAAGAAATTTCTCCTTTTTGCCCCAAAATAAGGGAAATTTCTGTCTTTTTGCCCTGAAATATGTGAAATTTCTGCAATTTTACCCCAAAATAAGGTAAATTTCTGCCTTTTTGCCCCAAAATAATGGGAATTTCTGCCTTTTTGCCCCAAAATAAGAAAAAATTTTGTTTATTTCCTGAAACAAGTGAAATTTCTGCAATTTTGCCCTAAAATAAAGGAAATTTCTGCAATTTTACCCCATAATAAAGCAAATTTCTGCAATTTTGCCCTAAAATAAGGGAAATTTCTGCAATTTTGCCCCAAAAAAAGGAAATTTCTGCACTTTTGCCTCAAAATAAGGGGAATTTCTGTTTTTTGCCCCCAAATAAGGGAAATTTCTGCAATTTTGCCCTTAAATAAGGGGAATTTCTGCCATTTGCCCCAAAATAAGGGGAATTTCTGTCTTTTTGCCACAAAATAAAGAAAATTACTGCATGTTTTACCCCAAAATTAGGTGAATTTCTGCAATTTTGCTCCAAAATACGATGATTTTCTGCCTTTTTCGCCAAAAATAAGGGGAATTTCTGCGATTTGGCCGCGAAATAAGTGAAATTTCTGCAGTTTTACCCCCAAATAATGTGAATTTCTGCCTTTTTGCCCCAAAATTCGGCGAATTTCTGCAATTTTGCTCCAAAATACGAGGAATTTCTGCCTTTTTGCCCGAAAATAAAGGCAATGTATACCTTTTTGCTATAAAAAATGGAAATTTCTTCACTTTTGCCCCAAAATAAGGGGATCTTTCACCTTTTTGACTCAAAATAAGTGCAATTTCTGCCTTTTCCCCAAAGATAAACGGAATTTCTGTCTTTTTGCCCCAAAATAAGGGGAATTTCTGACTTTTTGCCCTGAAATAAGTGAAATTTCTAAAATTATTCCTCAAAATAAGGGAAATGTCTGCTTTTTGCTCCAAAATAAGGGGAATTTCTGCCTTTTTGCCCCAAAATAAGGGGAATTTCAGCCTTTTTTCCTTAAAATATGAAAACTTTCCGAAATATTGTACAAAAATAAAAGAAATTTCTGCCTTTTGTTCCAAAATAAGAGAAATTTCTGCCTTTTTGCCCTGAAATAAGTGAAATTTCTGCAATTTTGCCCCAAAATAAGGGAAATTTCTGCAATTTTGCCCCAAAGTAGAGGACATTTCTGCAATTTTGCCCAAAATAATGGGAATTTCTGACTTTTTGCACCCGAAAAAAGGAGATTTTCTGTCTTTTTGACCAAAAATAAGGAGAATTTCAGACTTTTTGCCCAAAAATTATGAGAATTTCTGCAATTTTTCTTCAAAATACAGAAAATTTCTGCATTTTAGCCCCAAAATAAAGGGAATTTCTGCCTTTGTCCCCAATATTAGGGGAATTTCTGCATTTTACCTCCAAATAAAAGGAATTTCTGCATGTTACCTCAAATTAGAAGAATTTCTGCCTTTTACCCCAAAATATGGGTTATTTCTGCCTTTTTGTTCCAAAATAAAGAAAATTTCTTCAATTTTGTACCATAATAAAATAAATTTCTTATTTTTGCCCCAAAATAAGGGGAATTTTTGCATTTTACCCAAAAATATAGGAAATTTCTGCCTTTTTGCCCCAAAATAAGAAAAATTTCTGCAATTTTTTACCAAAATAAAAAAAATTTCTGCCTTTTTGTTCCAAAATAAGAGAAATTTCTGCCTTTTTTCCCTGAAATTAGTAAAATTTCTGCAATTTTGCCCCAAAATAAGGGAAATTTCTGCAATTTTGCCCCAAAGTAAAGGAAATTTCTGCAATTTTGCCCCAAATAAGGGGAATTTCTTACTTTTTGCACCCGAAAAAACAAGATTTTCTGTATTTTGTCCCAAAATAAAAAGAATTTCAGCTTTTTTGCCCGGAAATTATGAGAATTTCTGCAATTTTTCTTCAAAATACAGAAAATTTCTGCCTTTTAGCCCCAAAATAAAGGGAATTTCTGCATTTTTCCCAAATATTAGGGGAATTTCAGCATTTTACCTCTAAATAAAAGAAATTTCTGCATGTTACCTCAAAATAAGAAGAATTTCTGACTTTTGCCCCAAAATATGGGGAATTTCTGCCTTTTTGTTCCAAAATAAAGAAAATTTCTTAAACTTTGTACCATAATAAAAGAAATTTCTCCTTTTTGCCCCAAAATAAGGGAAATTTCTGTCTTTTTGCCCTGAAATATGTGAAATTTCTGCAATTTTACCCCAAAATAAGGTAAATTTCTGCCTTTTTGCCCCAAAATAATGGGAATTTCTGCCTTTTGGCCCCAAAATAAGAAAAAATTTTGTTTATTTCCTGAAACAAGTGAAATTTCTGCAATTTTGCCCTAAAATAAAGGAAATTTCTGCAATTTTACCCCATAATAAAGCAAATTTCTGCAATTTTGCCCTAAAATAAGTTAAATTTCTGCAATTTTGCCCCAAAAAAAGAAAATTTCTGCACTTTTGCCTCAAAATAAGGGGAATTTCTGTTTTTTGCCCCCAAATAAGGGAAATTTCTGCAATTTTGCCCTTAAATAAGGGGAATTTCTGCCATTTGCCCCAAAATAAGGGGAATTTCTGCCTTTTTGCTACAAAATAAAGAAAATTACTGCATGTTTTAACCCAAAATTAGGTGAATTTCTGCAATTTTGCTCCAAAATACGATAATTTTCTGCCTTTTTCGCCAAAAATAAGGGGAATTTCTGCAATTTGGCCGCGAAATAAGTAAAATTTCTGCAGTTTTACCCCCAAATAATGTGAATTTCAGCCTTTTTGCCCCAAAATTCGGCGAATTTCTGCAATTTTGCTCCAAAATACAAGGAATTTCTGCCTTTTTGCCCGAAAATAAAGGCAATGTATACCTTTTTGCTATAAAAAAGGGAAATTTCTTCACTTTTGCCCAAAATAAGGGGATCTTTCACCTTTTTGACTCAAAATAAGTGCAATTTCTGCCTTTTCCCCAAAAATAAACGGAATTTCTGTCTTTTTGCCCCAAAATAAGGGGAATTTCTGACTTTTTGCCCTGAAATAAGTGAAATTTCTAAAATTATTCCTCAAAATAAGGAAATGTCTGCTTTTTGCTCCAAAATAAGGGGAATTTCTGCCTTTTTGCCCCAAAATAAGGGGAATTTCAGCCTTTTTTCCTTAAAATATGAAAAATTTCCGAAATATTGTACAAAAATAAAAGAAATTTCTGCCTTTTGTTCCAAAATAAGAGAAATTTCTGCCTTTTTACCCTGAAATAAGTGAAATTTCTGCAATTTTGCCCCAAAATAAGGGAAATTTCTGCAATTTTGCCCCAAAGTAGAGGACATTTCTGCAATTTTGCCCAAAATAATGGGAATTTCTGACTTTTTGCACCCGAAAAAAGGAGATTTTCTGTCTTTTTGACCAAAAATAAGGAGAATTTCAGACTTTTTGCCCAAAAATTATGAGAATTTCTGCAATTTTTCTTCAAAATACAGAAAATTTCTGCATTTTAGCCCCAAAATAAAGGGAATTTCTGCCTTTGTCCCCAATATTAGGGGAATTTCTGCATTTTACCTCTAAATAAAAGGAATTTCTGCATGTTACCTCAAATTAGAAGAATTTCTGCCTTTTACCCCAAAATATGGGTTATTTCTGCCTTTTTGTTCCAAAATAAAGAAAATTTCTTCAATTTTGTACCATAATAAAATAAATTTCTCATTTTTGCCCCAAAATAAGGGGAATTTCTGACTTTATACCCTGAAATAAATGAAATTTCTGCAATTTTGCCCGAAAATAAGGAAAATTTGTGGTTTTTTTTTTGCCCCAAAATAGGGGGAATTTCTGCCTTTTGCCCCAAAATATGGGGAATTACAGCATTTTACCTCAAAAGAAGGGGAATTTCTGCCTTTTTGCCCTGAAATATGTGAAATTTCTGCAATTTTACCCCAAAATAAAGTGAATTTCTGCCTTTTTGCCCCAAAATAATGGGAATTTCTGCCTTTTTGCCACAAAATAAGAAAAATTTTTGTTTTTGCTTCTGAAATAAGTGAAATTTCTGCAATTTTGCCCTAAAATGAGGCAAATTTCTGCAATTTTTTTCCCATAATAAAGCAAATTTCTGCAATTTTGCTGCAAAATAAGGGGAATTTCTTTTTTTTACCCCCAAATAAAGCAAATTTCTGCAATTTTGCCCTAAAATAAGGAGAATTTCTGGTTTTTGCCCCCAAATAAGGGAAATTTCTGCAATTTTGCCCTAAAATAAAAGGAATTTCTGCCATTTGCCCCAAAATAAGGGGAATTTCTGCCTTTTTGCAACAAAATAATGAAAATTACTGCATGTTTTACCCCAAAATTAGGTGAATATCTGCAATTTTGCTCCAAAATACGAGGATTTTCTGCCTTTTTCGCCGAAAATAAGGGGAATTTGTGCCATTTTGCCGCGAAATAAGTGAAATTTCTGCAGTTTTACCCCAAAATAAGGGGAATTTCTGCCTTTTTGCCCCAAAATTAGGGGAATTTCTGCAATTTTGCTCCAAAATACAGGGAATTTCTGCCTTTTTGCCCGAAATTAAAGGCAATGTATAACTTTTTGCTATAAAAAAGGGCAATTTCTTCACTTTTGCCCCATATTAAGGCGATTTTCTGCCTTTTTGACTCAAAATAAGTGCAATTTCTGACTTTTCCACAAAAATAAACGGAATTTTTGTCTTTTTGCCCCAAAATAATGGGAATTTCTGACTTTTTGCCCTGAAATAAGTGAAATTTCTAAAATTTTTCCCCAAAATAAGGGAAATGTCTGCTTTTTGCCCCAAAATAAGGAGAATTTCTGCCTTTCGCCCCAAAATAAGGAGAATTTCAGCCTTTTTTCCTCAAAATAAGGGGAATTTCAGCCTTTTTCCCCAAAATATGGGAAATTTCTGCCTTTTTGCCCCAAAAAAAAGAATTTTTGCAATTTTGTACCAAAATAAAAGAAATTTCTGCCTTTTTGTTTCAAAATAAGAGAAATTTCTGCCTTTTTTCCCTGAAATAAGTGAAATTTTTGCAATTTTGCCCCAAAATAAGGGAAATTTTTGCAATTTTGCCCCAAAGGAGAGGAAATTTCTGCAATTTTGCCCCAAAATAAGGAGAATTTCAGCCTTTTTGCCTGAAAATTATGAGAATTTCTGTAATTTTTCTTCAAAACACGGAAAATTTCTGCCTTTTAGCCCCAAAATATAGGGAATTTCTGTATTTTTTTCCCCGATATTAGGGGAATTTCTGCATTTTACCTCAAAATAAAAGGAATTTCTGCATGTTACCTCAAAATACGAAGAATTTCGGCCTTTTACCCCAAAATATGGAGAATTTCTGCCTTTTTGTTCCAAAATAAAGAAAATTTCTTCAATTTTGTACCGTAATAAAAGAAATTTCTCCTTTTTGCCCCAAAATAAGGGGAATTTCTGACTTTTTACCCTGAAATAAATGAAATTTCTGCAATTTTGCACGAAAATAAGGAAAATTTGTTCCTTTTTTGCCCCAAAATAAGGGGAATTTCTGCCTTTTGCCCCAAAATATGGGGAATTTCAGCATTTTACCTCAAAAGAAGGGGAATTTCTGACTTTTTGCCCTGAAATATGTGAAATTTCTGCAATTTTACCCCAAAATAAGGTGAATTTCTGCCTTTTTGCCCCAAAATAATGGGAATTTCTGCCTTTTTGCCCCAAAATAAGAAAAATTTTTGTTTTTTCTTCTGAAATAAGTGAAACTTTTGCAATTTTGCCCTAAAATAAGGGAAATTTCTGCAATTTTTCCCCATAATAAAGCAAATTTCGGAAATTTTTCCGCAAAATAAGAGGAATTTCTGTTTTTTGCCCCCAAATAAACCAAATTTCTGCAATTTTGCCTTAAAATAAGGGGAATTTCTGTTTTTTGCCCCCAAATAATGGAAATTTCTGCTATTTTGCTCTAAAATAAAAGGAATTTCTGCCATTTGCCCCAAAATAAGGGGAATTTCTGTCTTTTTGCCACAAAATAAAGAAAATTACTGCATGTTTTACCACAAAATTAGGTGAATTTCTGCAATTTTGCTCCAAAATACGAGGATTTTCTAGCTTTTTGGCCAAAAATATGGGGAATTTCTGCAATTTTGCTGCGAAATAAGTGAAATTTTTGCAGTTTTACCCCAAAAAAGGGGAATTTCTGCCTTTTTCCCCCAAAATTAGGGGAATTTCTGCAATTTTGCTCCAAAATACGAGGAATTTCTGCCTTTTTGCCCGAAAATAAAGGCAATGTATACCTTTTTGCTATAAAAAAGGGAAATTTCTTCACTTTTGCCCCAAAATAAGGCGATTTTCCGCTTTTTTGACTCAAAATAAGTGCAATTTCTGCCTTTTCCCCAAAAATAAACGAAATTTCTGTCTTTTTGCCCCAAAATAAGGGGAATTTCTGACTTTTTGCCCTGAAATAAGTGAAATTTCTAAAATTTTTCCCCAAAATAAGGGAAATGTCTGCTTTTTGCCCCAAAATAAGGACAATTTCTACCTTTTTGCCCCAATATAAGGGGAATTTCTGCCTTTTTGTTCCAAAATAAGAAAAATTTCTCCAATTTTGTACCAAAATAAAAGAAATTCCTGCCTTTTTGTTCCAAAATAAGAGAAATTTCTGCCTTTTTTCCCTGAAATAAGTGAAATTTCTGCAATTTTGCCCCAAATTAAGGGAAATTTCTGCAATTTTGGCCCAAATAAAAGGAATTTCTGACTTTTTGCACCCGAAAAAAGAAGATTTTCTGTCTTTTTGCCCCAAAATAAAGAGAATTTCAGCATTTTTGCCCGAAAATTATGAGAATTTCTGCAATTTTTCTTCAAAATACGGGAAACTTCTTCTTTTTAGCCCCAAAATAAAGGGAATTTCTGCATTTTCCCTTAATATTAGGGGAATTTCTGTATTTTACCTCTAAATAAAAGAAATTTCTGCATTTTACCTCAAAATAAGAAGAATTTCTGACTTTTACCCCAAAATATGGGGAATTTCTGCCTTTTTGGTCCAAAATAAAGAAAATTTCTTCAATTTTGTACCATAATAAAAGAAATTTCTTCTTTTTGCCCCAAAAAGAAGGGGAATTTCTGACTTTTTACCCTGAAATAAATGAAATTTCTGCAATTTTGTCCGAAAATAAGGAAAATTTGTGCCTTTTTTGGCCCAAAGTAAGGGGAATTTCTGCCTTTTGCCCCAAAATATGGGGAATTTCAGCATTTTACCTCAAAATAAGGGGAATTTCTGCTTTTTGCCCTGAAATATGTGAAATTTCTGCAATTTTACCCCAAAATAAGGTGAATTTCTAACTTTTTGCCCCAAAATAATGGGAATTTCAGCCTTTTTGCCCCAAAATAAGAAAAATTTTTGTTTTTTCTTCTGAAATAAGTGAAATTTCTGCAATTTTGCCCTAAAATAAGGGAAATTTCTCCAATTTTTCCCCATAATAAAGCAAATTTCTGCAATTTTGCTGGAAAATAAGAAGAATTTCTGTTTTTTGCCCCCAAATAAAGCAAATTTCTGCAATTTTGCCCCAAAATAAAGAGAATTTCTGTTTTTTGCCCCCAAATAAAGGAAATTTCTGCAATTTTGCCCTAAAATAAGAAGAATTTCTGCCATTTGCCCCAAAATAAGGGGAATTTCTGCCTTTTTGCCACAAAATAATGAAAATTACTGCATGTTTTACCCAAAAATTAGGTGAATTTCTGCAATTTTGCTCCAAAATACGAGGATTTTCTACCTTTTTCGCCGGATATAAGAAGAATTTCTACCATTTTGCCGCGAAATAAGTGAAATTTCTGCAGTTTTACCCCAAAATAAGGGGAATTTCTGCCTTTTTGCCCCAAAATTAGGGGAATTTCTGCAATTTTGCTCCAAAATACGGGGAATTTCTGCCTTTTTGCCCGAAAATAAAGGCAATGTATACCTTTTTGCTATAAAAAAGGGAAATTTCTTCACTTTTGCCCCATAATAAGGCAATTTTCCACCTTTTTGACTTAAAATAAGTGCAATTTCTGACTTTTCCACAAAGATAAACAGAATTTCTGTCTTTTTGCCTCAAAATAAGGGGTATTTCTGACTTTTTGCCCTGAAATATGTGAAATTTCTAAAATTTTTCCCCAAAATAAGGGAAATGTCTGCTTTTTGCCCCAAAATAAGGAGAATTTCTGCCTTTTGCCTCAAAAAAAAAAGAATTTCAGCCTTTTTTCCTCAAAATAAGGGGAATTTCTGCCTTTTGCCCCAAAATATGAGAAATTTCTGCCTTTTTGCCCCAAAATAAGAAAAGTTTCTGCAATTTGGTACCAAAATAAAAGAAATTTCTGCCTTTTTGTTCCAAAAATAAGAGAAATTTCTGCCTTTTTTTCCTGAAATAAGTGAAATTTCTGCAATTTTGCCCCAAAATAAGGAAAATTTCTGCAATTTTGCCCCAAAGTAGAGGAAATTTCTGCAATTTTGCCCCAAATAAGGGGATTTTCTAACTTTTTGCACCCGTAAAAAGGAGATTTTCTGTCTTTTTGCCCCAAAATAAAGAGAATTTCAGTGTTTTTGCCTGAAAATTATGAGAATTTCTGCAATTTTTCTTCCAAATATGGAAAATTTTTGCGTTTTAGCCCCAAAATAAAGGGAATTTCTGCATTTTTTCCCCGATATTAAGGGAATTTCTGCCTTTTGCCCCAAAATATGCGGAATTTCAGCATTTTACCTCAAAATAAGGGGAATTTCTGCCTTTTTGCCCTGAAATATGTGAAATTTCTGCAATTTTACCCCAAAATAATTTGAATTTCTGCCTTTTTGCCCCAAAATAATGGGAATTTCTGCCTTTTTGCCCCAAAATAAGAAAAAATTTTGTTTTTTCTTCTGAAATAAGTGAAATTTCTGCAATTTTGCCCTAAAATAAGGGAAATTTCTCCAATTTTTCCCCATAATAAATCAAATTTCTGCAATTTTGCTGCAAAAGAAGGGGAATTTCTGTTTTTTGCCTCCTAATAAAGGAAATTTCTGCAATTTTGCCCCAAAATAAAGAGAATTTCTGTTTTTTGCCCCCAAATAAAGGAAATTTCTGCAATTTTGCCCTAAAATAAGGGGAATTTCTGCCATTTGCCCCAAAATAAGGGGAATTTCTGCCTTTTTGCCACAAAATAATGAAAATTACTGCATGTTTTATTCCAAAATTAGGTGAATTTCTGCAATTTTGCTCCAAAATACGAGGATTTTCTGTTTTTTTCGTTGAAAATAAGGGGAATTTCTGCCATTTTGCCGCGAAATAAGTGAAATTTTTGCAGTTTTACCTCAAAATAAGGGGAATTTCTGCCTTTTTGCCCCAAAATTAGGGGAATTTCTGCAATTTTCCTCCAAAATACGGGGAATTTCTTCCTTTTTGCCCGAAAATAAAGGCAATGTATACCTTTTTGCTATAAAAAAGGGAAATTTCTTCACTTTTGCCCCATAATAAGGCGATTTTCTGCCTTTTTGACTCAAAATAAGTGCAATTTCTGACTTTTCCCCAAAAATAAACGGAATTTCTGTCTTTTTGCCCCAAAATAAGGGAAATTTCTGACTTTTTGCCCTGAAATAAGTGAAATTTCTAAACTTTTTTCCCAAAATAAGGGAAATGTCTGCTTTTTGCCCCAAAATAAGGAGAATTTCTGCCTTTTGCCCCAAAATAAGGGGAATTTCAGCCTTTTTTTCTCAAAATAAGGGGAATATCTGCCTTTTGCCCCAAAATATGGGAAATTTCTGCCTTTTTGCCCCAAAATAAGAAAAATTTCTGCAATTTTGTACCAAAATAAAAGAAATTTCTGCCTTTTTATTCCAAAATAAGAGAAATTTCTGCCTTTTTTTCCCTGAAATAAGTGAAATTTCTGCAATTTTGCCCCAAAATAAGGAAAATTTCTGCAATTTTGCCCCAAAGTAGAGGAAATTTCTGCAATTTTGCCCCAAATAAGGGGAATTTCTGACTTTTTGCACCCGAAAAAAGGAGATTTTCTGTATTTTTGCCCCAAAATAAGGAGAATTTCAGCCTTTTTGCCTGAAAATTATGAGAATTTCTGCAATTTTTCATCAAAATATGGAAAATTCCTGTTTTTTAGCCCCAAAATAATGGGAATTTCTGCATTTTTTCCCCGATATTAGGGGAATTTCTGCCTTTTGCCCCAAAATATGGGGAATTTCAGCATTTTACCTCAAAATAAGGGGAATTTCTGCCTTTTTGCCCTGAAATATGTGAAATTTCTGCAATTTTACCCCAAAATAAGGTGAATTTCTGCCTTTTTCCCCAAAATAATGGGAATTTCTGCCTTTTTGCCCCAAAATAAGAAAAATTTTTGTTTTTTCTTCTGAAATAAGTGAAATTTCTGCAATTTTGCCCTAAAATAAGGGAAATTTCTCCAATTTTTCCCCATAATAAAGCAAATTTCTGCAATTTTGCTGCAAAATAAGGGGAATTTCTGTTTTTTGCCCCCAAATAAAGCAAATTTTTGCAATTTTGCCCCAAAATAAAGAGAATTTCTGTTTTTTGCCCCCAAATAAAGGAAATTTCTGCAATTTTGCCCTAAAATAAGAAGAATTTCTGCCATTTGCCCCAAAATAAGGGGAATTTCTGCCTTTTTGCCACAAAATAATGAAAATTACTGCATGTTTTACCTAAAAATTAGGTGAATTTCTGCAATTTTGCTCCAAAATACGAAGATTTTCTGCCTTTTTCGCCGAAAATAAGGGGAATTTCTGCCATTTTGCCGCTAAATAAGTGAAATTTTTGCAGTTTTACCTCAAAATAAGGGGAATTTCTGCCTTTTTGCCCCAAAATTAGGGGAATTTCTGCAATTTTGCTCAAAATACGGGGAATTTCTGCCTTTTTGCCCGAAAATAAAGGCAATGTATACCTTTTTGCTATAAAAAAGGGAAATTTCTTCACTTTTGCCCCATAATAAGGCGATTTTTCGCCTTTTTGACTCAAAATAAGTGCAATTTCTGACTTTTCCACAAAAATAAACAGAATTTCTGTCCTTTTGCCCCAAAATAAGGGGTATTTCTGACTTTCTGCCCTGAAATAAGTGAAATTTCTAAAATTTTTCCCCAAAAGAAGGGAAATGTCTGCTTTTTGCCCCAAAATAAGGAGAATTTCTGCCTTTTGCCCCAAAATAAAGGCTATTTCAGCCTCTTTTTCTCAAAATAAGGGGAATTTCTGCATTTTGCCCCAAAATATGGGAAATTTCTGCCTTTTTGCACCAAAATAAGAAAAATTTCTGCAATTTTGTACCAAATTAAAAGAAATTTCTGCCTTTTTGTTCCAAAATAAAAGAAATTTCTGCCTTCTTTCCCTGAAATAAGTGAAATTTCTGCAATTTTGCCCCAAAATAAGAGAAATTTCTGCAATTTTTCCCCAAAGTAGAGGAAATTTCTGAAATTTTGCCCCAAATAAGGGGAATTTCTGACTTTTTGCACCCGAAAAAAGAAGATTTTTTGTATTTTTGCCCCAAAATAAAAAGAATTTAAGCCTTTTTGCCTGAAAATTATGAGAATTTCTGCAATTTTTCTTCAAAATACAGAAAATTTCTGCCTTTTAGCCCCAAAATAAAGGGAATTTCTGCATTTTCCACCAATATTAATGGAATTTCTGTATTTTACCTCTAAATAAAAGAAATTTCTGCATTTTACCTCAAAATAAAAAGAATTTCTGACTTTTACCCCAAAATATTGGGAATTTCTGCCTTTTTGTTCCAAAATAAAGAAAATTTCTTAAATTTTGTACCATAATAAAAGAAATTTCTTCTTTTTGCCCCAAAATAAGGGGAATTTCTGACTTTTTACTCTGAAATAAATGAAATTTCTGCAATTTTGCCTGAAAATAAGGGAAATTTGTGCCTTTTTGCCCCAAAATAAGGGGAATTTCTGCCTTTTGCCCCTAAATATGGGGAATTTCAGCATTTTACCTCAAAATACGGGGAATTTCTGCCTTTTTGCCCTGAAATATGTGAAATTTCTCTAATTTTACCCTAAAATAAGGTGAATTTCTGCCTTTTTGCCCCAAAATAATGGGAACTTCTGCCTTTTTGCCCCAAAATAAGAAAAATTTTTGCTTTTTTTTTCTGAAATAAGTGAAATTTCTGCAATTTTGCCCTAGAATAAGTGAAATATCTGAAATTTTTCTCCATAATAAAGCAAATTTCTGCAATTTTGCCCCAAAATAAGGGGAATTTCTGACATTTGCCCCAAAATAAGGGGAATTTCTGCCTTTTTGCCACAAAAAAGAAAATTCCTGCATGTTTTACCCCAAAATTAGGTGTATTTCTGCAACTTTGCTCCAAAATACGAGGATTTTCTGCCTCTTTCACCGAAAATAAAGGGAATTTCTTCCATTTTGCCGCAAATAATTGAAATTTCTGCAGTTTTACGCCAAAATAAGAGGAATTTCTGCCTTTTTGATCCAAAATTAGGGGAATTTATGCAATTTTGCTCCAAAATACGGGTCATTGCTGCCTTTTTGCCTGAAATTAAGTGGAATTTCTGCCTTTTTGTCTGGAAATAAGTGAAATTTCTGCAATTTTAGCCAAAAATTAGGGATTCCATTTTTGCCCCAAAATAAGAGAAATTTCTGCCATTTTGCACTGAAATATTTGAAATTTCTGCAATTTTACCCCAAAATAAAGGGAATTTCTGCCTTTTTGCCCCAAAATATAAGGAATTTCTGCCTTTTTGCCCTAAAATAAGGAAAATTTCTGCAATTTTTCCCCAAAATAAGGGGAATTACTCCCTTTTTACCCCAAAATAAAGGGAATTTCAGCCTTTTTATTTGAAAATAAGTGAATTTTCTGCAATTTTGCCCCAAATAAGGGAAATTTCTGCAATTTTGCCCCAAAATAAGGTAAATTCCTGCAATTTTGCCCCAAAATAAGTGGAATTTCTGAATTTTGCCCCAAAATAAGGAGAATTTTTGCCTTTTTGCCCCACAATTAGGAGAATTTCTGCAATTTTGCTCCAAAATTCGGGGAATTTCTGCCTTTTTACCCGAAAATAAGGGGAATGCATAACTTTTTGCCATAAAAAAGGGAAATTTCTTCATTTTTGCTCCAAAATAAGGGGAATTTCTGCCTTTATCCCTCTAAATAAGTGGAATTTCTGTCTTTTTCCCCCATTATAAGGGGAATTTCTGACTTATTACCCTGAAATAAGTGAAATTTCTGCAATTTTGGCCCAAAATAAGAAAAATTTCTGCCTTTTTGACCACAAATAAAGGGAATTTCAGCCTTTTTACCTCAAAATAAGGGGAATTTCTGCATTTTGCCACAAAATATTACGAATTTCTGCCTTTTTGCCCCAAAATAAAGAAAGTTTCTGCCTTTTTTCCCTGAAATAAGTGAAATTTCTTCAATTTTGCCCCAAAATAAGTGAAATTTCTGAGTTTTGCCCCAAAATAAAGAGAATTTCTGTGTTTTTGCCTGAACATATAGGGATTTTCTGCCTTTTTGCTCCACAATTAGTGGATTTTCTGCAATTGTGCTTTAAAATACGAGGAATTTCTGCTTTTTTGCCCGAAAATAAGAAGAATGTATACCTTTTGCAACAAAAAAGAGAAATTTCTTCATTTTTGCCCCAAAATAAGAGGAATTTCTTCCTTCTTACCTCAAAATAAGTGAAATTTCTGTTTTTTTACCCAAAAATAAACGGAATTTCTGTCTTTTTGCCTCAAAATAAAAGGAATTTTTGATTTTTGCCCTGAAATATGAAATTTCTGCAATTTTGCCCCAAAATAAGAAAAATTTCTGTTTTTTTGCCACAAAATAAAGGGAATTTCTGTCTTTTTGCCCCAAAATAAGGGGAATTTCAGCATTTTACCTCATAATAAGGGGAATCTCTGCAATTTTGCCCCAAAATATTTGGAATTTCTGCATTTTTGCCCCAAAATAAAGAAAATTTCTACAATTTTGTACCAAAGTAAAAGAAATTTCTGCCTTTTTGCCCCAAAATAAGAGAAATTTCTGAGTTTTTGTCTCTGAAATAACTGAAATTTCTGCAATTTTATCCCAAAATAAGGGGAATTTCTGCCTTTTTGCCACAAAATAAGAAAAATTTTTGCAAGTCTGTAACAAAATAGAAGAAATTTCTAAAATTTTGCCTCAAAATAAGGGAAATTTCTGATTTTTGCCCCAAAATAAGGAGAATTTCTGTATTTTTGCCCCAAAATAAAGGAAATTTCTGCCTTTTTGCCCCAAAATTAGGGGAGTTTCTGCAATTTTGCTTCAAAATACAGGGAATTTCTTCCTCTTTTCCCGAAAATAAGGGGAACTTCTGCCTTTTTGCTCCAAATAAACGGAATTTCTGCATTTTTGCCCCAATATTAGAGAAATTTCTGCAATTTTGCTCCAAAATACGGGAAAATTCTGCCTTTTTACCCAAAATTAAAAGGATTTTCTGCCTTTTTGCTTCCAAATAAGGGAAATTTCTGCAATTTTATCCCAAAATAAAGGGAATTTCTGCCTTTTTGCCCCAAAATAAGGGGAATTTCTGCCCTTTTTCCCTGAAATATGTTAAATTTCTCCAAATTTACCCCAAAATATGGTGAATTTCTGACTTTTTGCCCATAAAATAATAGAAATTTCGGACTTTTTGCCCCAAAATAAGAAAAATTTTTGCTTTTTTTTCTGAAATAATTAAAATTTCTGCAATTTTGCCCTAGAATAAGTGAAATATCTGAAATTTTTCCCCATAATAAAGCAAATTTCTGCAATTTTGCCCCAAAATAAGGGGAATTTCTGTTTTTTGCCCCCAAATAAGGGAAATTTCTGCAATTTTGCCCTAAAATAAAAGGAATTTCTTACATTTGCCCCAAAATAAGGGGAATTTCTGCCTTTTTGCCACAAAAAAGAAAATTACTGCATGTTTTACCCCAAAATTAGGTGTATTTCTGCAATTTTGCTCCAAAATACGAGGATTTTCTGCCTCTTTCACCGAAAATAAGGGGAATTTCTTCCATTTTGCCGCGAAATAATTGAAATTTCTGCAGTTTTACGCCAAAATAAGGGGAATTTCTGCCTTTTTGATCCAAATTTAGGGGAATTTATGCAATTTAGCTCCAAAATACGGGTCATTGCTGCCTTTTTGCCTGAAATTAAGTGGAATTTCTGCCTTTTGTCTGGAAATAAGTGAAATTTCTGCAATTTTAGCCAAAAATTAGGGATTCCATTTTTGCCCCAAAATAAGGGAAATTTCTGCCATTTTGCACTGAAATATTTGAAACTTCTGCAATTTTACCCCAAAATAAGGGGAATTTCTGCCTTTTTGCCCCAAAATATAAGTAATTTCTGCCTTTTTGCCCTAAAATAAGAAAAATTTCTGCAATTTTTCCCCAAAATAAGGGGAATTTCTCCCTATTTACCACAAAATAAAGGGAATTTCAGCCTTTTTATCTGAAAACAAGTGAATTTTCTGCAATTTTGCCCCAAATAAGGGAAATTTCTGCAATTTTGCCGCATAATAAGGTAAATTCCTGCAATTTTGCCCCAAAATAAGTGGAATTTTTGAGTTTTGCCCCAAAATAAGGAGAATTTTTGCCTTTTTGCCCCACAATTGGGGGAATTTCTGCAATTTTGCTCCAAAATACGGGGAATTTCTGCCTTTTTCCCGAAAATAAGGGGAATGCATACCTTTTTGCCATAAAAAAGGGAAATTTCTTCATTTTTGCTCCAAAATAAGGGAAATTTCTGCCTTTATGCCTCTAAATAAGTGGAATTTCTGTCTTTTTCCCCCATTATAAGGGGAATTTCTGACTTATTACCCTGAAATAAGTGAAATTTCTGCAATTTTGCCCCAAAATAAGGGAAATTTCTGCCTTTTTGCCCCCAAATAAAGGGAATTTCAGCCTTTATACCTCAAAATAAGGGGAATTTCTGCTTTTTGCCACAAAATATTAGGAATTTCTGCATTTTGCCTTAAAATAAAGAAAGTTTCTGCCTTTTTTCCCTGAAATAAATGAAATTTCTTCAATTTTGACCCAAAATAAGTGAAATTTCTGAGTTTTGCCCCAAAATAAAGAGAATTTCTGTGTTTTTGCCTGAACATATAGGGATTTTCTGCCTTTTTGCTCCACAATTAGTGGATTTTCTGCAATTGTGCTCCAAAATACGAGGAATTTCTGCTTTTTTGCCCGAAAATAAGAAGAATGTATACCTTTTGCAACAAAAAAGAGAAATTTCTTCATTTTTGCCCCAAAATAAGAGGAATTTCTTCCTTCTTACCACAAAATAAGTGAAATTTCTGCCTTTTTACCCAAAAATAAACGGAATTTCTGTCTTTTTGCCCCAAAATAAAAGGAATTTTTGATTTTTGCCCTGAAATATGTGAAATTTCTGCAATTTTGCCCCAAAATAAGGGAAATTTCTGCCTTTTGCCACAAAATAAAGGGAATTTCTGTCTTTTTGCCCCAAAATACAGGGAATTTCAGCATTTTACCTCATAATAAGGAAAATCTCTGCATTTTTGCCCCAAAATATTTGGAATTTCTGCATTTTTGCCCCAAAATAAAGAAAATTTCTACAATTTTGTACCAAAATAAAAGAAATTTCTGCCTTTTTGCCCCAAAATAAGAGAAATTTCTGAGTTTTTTTCTCTGAAATAAGTGAAATTTCTGCAATTTTGCCCCAAAATAAGGGAAATTTCTGCAATTTTTTTCCATAATAAGGGAAATTTCTGCAATTTTGCAACAAAATAAGGGGAATTTCTGTTTTTTGCCCCCAAAAAAGGGAAATTTCTGCAATTTTATCCCAAAATAAGGGGCATTTCTGCCTTTTTCCCACAAAATAAGAAAAATTTCTGCAAGTCTGTTACAAAATAGAAGAAATTTCTAAAATTTTGCCCCAAAATAAGGGAAATTTCTGATTTTTGCCCTAAAATAAGGAGAATTTCTGTATTTTTGCCCCAAAATAAAGGGAATTTCTGCATTTTTGCCCCAAAATTAGGGGAGTTTCTGCAATTTTGCTTCAAAATACAGGAAATTTCTTCCTCTTTTCCCGAAAATAAGGGGAAATTCTGCCTTTTTGCCCCAAATAAAGGGAATTTCTGCATTTTTGCCCCAATATTAGGAAAATTTCTGCAATTTTGCTCCAAAATACGGGAAAATTCTGCCTATTTACCCAAAATTAAAAGGATTTTCTGCCTTTTTGCTTCTAAATAAGGGAAATTTCTCCAATTTTATCCCAAAATAAAGGGAATTTCTGCCTTTTTGCCCCAAAATAAGGTGAATTTCTGCCCTTTTGCCCTGAAATATGTTAAATTTCTCCAATTTTATCCCAAAATAAGGTGAATTTCTGCCTTTTTGCCCAAAAAATAATAGAAATTTCTGACTTTTTGCCCCAAAACAAGATAAATTTTTGCTTTTTTTTCTGAAATAAGTGAAATTTCTGCAATTTTGCTCTAGAATAAGGGAAATATCTGAAATTTTTCTCCATAATAAAGCAAATTTCTGCAATATTGCCCCAAAATAAGGGGAATTTCTGTTTTTTGCCCACAAATAAAGGAAATTTCTGCAATTTTGCCCTAAAATAAGGGGAATTTCTGACATTTGCCCCAAAATAAGGGGAATTTCTGCCTTTTTGCCACAAAAAAGAAAATTACTGCATGTTTTACCCCAAAATTAGGTGTATTTCTGCAATTTTGCTCCAAAATACGAGGATTTACTGCCTCTTTCACTGAAAATAAGGGGAATTTCTTCCATTTTGCCGCGAAATAATTGAAATTTCTGCAGTTTTACGCCAAAATAAGGGGAATTTCTGCCTTTTTGATCCAAAATTAGGGGAATTTATGCAATTTTGCTCCAAAATACGGGTCATTGCTGCCTTTTTGCCTGAAATTAAGTGGAATTTCTGCCTTTTTGTCTGGAAATAAGTGAAATTTTTACAATTTTAGCCAAAAATTAGGGATTCCATTTTTGCCCCAAAATAAGGGAAATTTCTGCCATTTTGCACTGAAATATTTGAAATTTCTGCAATTTTACCCCAAAATAAGGGGAATTTCTGCTTTTTTGCCCCAAAATATAAGGCATTTCTGCCTTTTTGCCCTAAAATATGGAAAATTTCTGCAATTTTGCCCCAAAATAAGGGGAATTTCTCCCTTTTTACCTCAAAATAAAGGGAATTTCAGCCTTTTTACCTGAAAATAAGTGAATTTTCTGCAATTTTGCCCCAAATAAGGGAAATTTCTGCAATTTTGCCCCAAAATAAAGTAAATTCCTGCAATTTTGCCCCAAAATAAGTGGAATTTCTGAGTTTTGCCCCAGAATAAGGAGAATTTTTGCCTTTTTGCCCCACAATTAGGAGAATTTCTGCAATTTTGCTCCAAAATACGGGGAATTTCTGCCTTTTTACCCTAAAATAAGGGGAATGCATAACTTTTTGCCATAAAAAAGGGAAATTTCTTCATTTTTGCTCCAAAATAAGGGGAATTTCTGCCTTTATGCCTCTACATAAGTGGAATTTCTGTATTTTTCCCTCATAATAAGGGGAATTTCTGACTTATTACCCTGAAATAAGTGAAATTTCTGCAATTTTGCCCCAAAATAATGGAAATTTCTGCCTTTTTGCCCCCAAATAAAGGGAATTTCAGCCTTTTTACCTCAAAATAAGGGGAATTTCTGGATTTTGCCACAAAATATTAGGAATTTCTGCCTTTTTGCCCCAAAATAAAGAAAGTTTCTGCCTTTTTTCTCTGAAATAAGTGAAATTTCTTCAATTTTGCCCCAAAATAAGTGAAATTTCTGAGTTTTGCCCCAAAATAAAGAGAATTTTTGTGTTTTTGCCTGAACATATAGGGATTTTCTGCCTTTTTGCTCCACAATTAGTGGATTTTCTGCAATTGTGCTCCAAAATACGAGGAATTTCTGCTTTTTGCCCGAAAATAAGAAGAATGTATACCTTTTGCAACAAAAAGAGAAATTTCTTCATTTTTGCCCCAAAATAAGAGGAATTTCTTCCTTCTTACCTCAAAATAAGTGAAATTTCTGCCTTTTTACCCAAAAATAAACGGAATTTCTGTCTTTTTGCCCCAAAATAAAAGGAATTTTTGATTTTTGCCCTGAAATATGTGAAATTTCTGCAATTTTGCCACAAAATAAGGGAAATTTCTGCCTTTTTGCCACAAAATAAAGGGAATTTCTGTCTTTTTGCCCCAAAATAAGGGGAATTTCAGCATTTTACCTCATAATAAGGGGAATCTCTGCATTTTTGCCCCAAAATATGGGGAATTTCTGCATTTTTGCCCCAAAATAAAGAAAATTTCTACAATTTTGTACCAAAATAAAAGAAATTTCTTCCTTTTTGCCCCAAAATAAGAGAAATTTCTGAGTTTTTTTCTCTGAAATAAGTGAAATTTCTGCAATTTTGCCCCAAAATAAGGGAAATTTCTGCAAATTTTTTCCATAATAAGGGAAATTTCTGCAATTTTGCAACAAAATAAGGGGAATTTCTGTTTTTTGCCCCCAAATAAGGGCAATTTCTGAAATTTTATCCCAAAATAAGGGGAATTTCTTCCTTTTTTCCAGAAAATAAGAAAAATTTCTGCAAGTCTGTAACAAAATAGAAGAAATTTCTAAAATTTTGCCCCAAAATAAGGGAAATTTCTGATTTTTGCCCCAAAATAAGGAGAATTTCCGTATTTTTTTCCCCAAAATAAAGGGAATTTCTGCCTTTTTGCCCTAAAATTAGGGGAGTTTCTGCAATTTTGCTTCAAAATACAGGGAATTTCTTCCTCTTTTCCATAAAATAAGGGGAACTTCTGCCTTTTTGCCCCAAATAAAGGGAATTTCTGCATTTTTGCCCCAATATTAGGGGAATTTCTGCAATTTTGCTCCAAAATCCAGGGAAATTCTGCCTTTTTCCCAAAATTAAAAGGATTTTCTTCCTTTTTGCTTCCAAATAAGGGAATTTTCTGCAATTTTATCCCAAAATAAAGGGAATTTCTGCCTTTTTGTCCCAAAATAAGGGGAATTTCTGCCCTTTTGCTCTGAAATATGTTAAATTTCTGCAATTTTACCCCAAAATAAGGTGAATTTTTGCCTTTTTGCCCATAAAATAATAGAAATTTCGGAATTTTTGCCCCAAAATAAGAAAAATTTTTGCTTTTTTTTTCTGAAATAAGTAAAATTTCTGCAATTTTGCCTTAGAATAAGGGAAATATCTGAAATTTTTTTCCATAATAAAGCAAATTTCTGCAATTTTGCACCAAAATAAGGGGAATTTCTGACATTTGCCCCAAAATAAGGGGAATTTCTGACTTATTACCCTGAAATAAGTGAAATTTCTGCAATTTTGCCCCAAAATAAGGGAAATTTCTGCCTTTTTGCCCCCAAATAAAGGGAATTTCATCCTTTATACCTCAAAATAAGGGGAATTTCTGCTTTTTGCCACAAAATATTAGGAATTTCTGCATTTTGCCTTAAAATAAAGAAAGTTTCTGCCTTTTTTCCCTGAAATAAATGAAATTTCTTCAATTTTGACCCAAAATAAGTGAAATTTCTGAGTTTTGCCCCAAAATAAAGAGAATTTCTGTGTTTTTGCCTGAACATATAGGGATTTTCTGCCTTTTTGCTCCACAATTAGTGGATTTTCTGCAATTGTGCTCCAAAATACGAGGAATTTCTGCTTTTTTGCCCGAAAATAAGAAGAATGTATACCTTTTGCAACAAAAAAGAGAAATTTCTTCATGTTTGCCCCAAAATAAGAGGAATTTCTTCCTTCTTACCACAAAATAAGTGAAATTTCTGCCTTTTTACCCAAAAATAAACGGAATTTCTGTCTTTTTGCCCCAAAATAAAAGGAATTTTTGATTTTTGCCCTGAAATATGTGAAATTTCTGCAATTTTGCCCCAAAATAAGGGAAATTTCTGCCTTTTGCCACAAAATAAAGGGAATTTCTGTCTTTTTGCCCCAAAATACGGGGAATTTCAGCATTTTACCTCATAATAAGGAAAATCTCTGCATTTTTGCCCCAAAATAAAGAAAATTTCTACAATTTTGTACCAAAATAAAAGAAATTTCTGCCTTTTTGCCCCAAAATAAGAGAAATTTATGAGTTTTTTTCTCTGAAATAAGTGAAATTTCTGCAATTTTGCCCCAAAATAAGGGAAATTTCTGCAATTTTTTTCCATAATAAGGGAAATTTCTGCAATTTTGCAACAAAATAAGGGGAATTTCTGTTTTTTGCCCCCAAAAAAGGGAAATTTCTGCAATTTTATCCCAAAATAAGGGGCATTTCTGCCTTTTTCCCACAAAATAAGAAAAATTTCTGCAAGTCTGTTACAAAATAGAAGAAATTTCTAAAATTTTGCCCCAAAATAAGGGAAATTTCTGATTTTTGCCCTAAAATAAGGAGAATTTCTGTATTTTTGCCCCAAAATAAAGGGAATTTCTGCCCTTTTGCCCTGAAATATGTTAAATTTCTCCAATTTTATCCCAAAATAAGGTGAATTTCTGCCTTTTTGCCCAAAAAATAATAGAAATTTCTGACTTTTTGCCCCAAAACAAGATAAATTTTTGCTTTTTTTTCTGAAATAAGTGAAATTTCTGCAATTTTGCTCTAGAATAAGAGAAATATCTGAAATTTTTCTCCATAATACAGCAAATTTCTGCAATATTGCCCCAAAATAAGGGGAATTTCTGTTTTTTGCCCACAAATAAAGGAAATTTCTGCAATTTTGCCCTAAAATAAGGGGAATTTCTGACATTTGCCCCAAAACAAGGGGAATTTCTGCCTTTTTGCCACAAAAAAGAAAATTACTGCATGTTTTACCCCAAAATTAGGTGTATTTCTGCAATTTTGCTCCAAAATACGAGGATTTACTGCCTCTTTCACTGAAAATAAGGGGAATTTCTTCCATTTTGCCGTGAAATAATTGAAATTTCTGCAGTTTTACGCCAAAATAAGGGGAATTTCTGCCTTTTTGATCCAAAATTAGGGGAATTTATGCAATTTTGCTCCAAAATACGGGTCATTGCTGCCTTTTTGCCTGAAATTAAGTGGAATTTCTGCCTTTTTGTCTGGAAATAAGTGAAATTTTTACAATTTTAGTCAAAAATTAGGGATTCCATTTTTGCCCCAAAATAAGGGAAATTTCTGCCATTTTGCACTGAAATATTTGAAATTTCTGCAATTTTACCCCAAAATAAGGGGAATTTCTGCTTTTTTGCCCCAAAATATAAGGCATTTCTGCCTTTTTGCCCTAAAATATGGAAAATTTCTGCAATTTTGCCCCAAAATAAGGGGAATTTCTCCCTTTTTACCTCAAAATAAAGGGAATTTCAGCCTTTTTACCTGAAAATAAGTGAATTTTCTGCAATTTTGCCCCAAATAAGGGAAATTTCTGCAATTTTGCCCCAAAATAAAGTAAATTCCTGCAATTTTGCCCCAAAATAAGTGGAATTTCTGAGTTTTGCCCCAGAATAAGGAGAATTTTTGCCTTTTTGCCCCACAATTAGGAGAATTTCTGCAATTTTGCTCCAAAATACGGAAAATTTCTGCCTTTTTACCCTAAAATAAGGGGAATGCATACCTTTTTGCCATAAAAAAGGGAAATTTCTTCATTTTTGCTCCAAAATAAGGGGAATTTCTGCCTTTATGCCTCTACATAAGTGGAATTTCTGTATTTTTCCCTCATAATAAGGGGAATTTCTGACTTATTACCCTGAAATAAGTGAAATTTCTGCAATTTTGCCCCAAAATAATGGAAATTTCTGCCTTTTTGCCCCCAAATAAAGGGAATTTCAGCCTTTTTACCTCAAAATAAGGGGAATTTCTGGATTTTGCCACAAAATATTAGGAATTTCTGCCTTTAGGCCCAAAATAAAGAAAGTTTCTGCCTTTTTTCTCTGAAATAAGTGAAATTTCTTCAATTTTGCCCCAAAATAAGTGAAATTTCTGAGTTTTGCCCCAAAATAAAGAGAATTTCTGTGTTTTTGCCTGAACATATAGGGATTTTCTGCCTTTTTGCTCCACAATTAGTGGATTTTCTGCAATTGTGCTCCAAAATACGAGGAATTTCTGCTTTTTGCCCGAAAATAAGAAGAATGTATACCTTTTGCAACAAAAAGAGAAATTTCTTCATTTTTGCCCCAAAATAAGAGGAATTTCTTCCTTCTTACCTCAAAATAAGTGAAATTTCTGCCTTTTTACCCCAAAATAAACGGAATTTCTGTCTTTTTGCCCCAAAATAAAAGGAATTTTTGATTTTTGCCCTGAAATATGTGAAATTTCTGCAATTTTGCCACAAAATAAGGGAAATTTCTGCCTTTTTGCCACAAAATAAAGGGAATTTCTGTCTTTTTGCCCCAAAATAAGGGGAATTTCAGCATTTTACCTCATAATAAGGGGAATCTCTGCATTTTTGCCCCAAAATATGGGGAATTTCTGCATTTTTGCCCCAAAATAAAGAAAATTTCTACAATTTTGTACCAAAATAAAAGAAATTTCTGCCTTTTTGCCCCAAAATAAGAGAAATTTCTGAGTTTTTTTTCTCTGAAATAAGTGAAATTTCTGCAATTTTGCCCCAAAATAAGGGAAATTTCTGCAAATTTTTTCCATAATAAGGGAAATTTCTGCAATTTTGCAACAAAATAAGGGGAATTTCTGTTTTTTGCCCCCAAATAAGGGCAATTTCTGAAATTTTATCCCAAAATAAGGGGAATTTCTTCCTTTTTTCCAGAAAATAAGAAAAATTTCTGCAAGTCTGTAACAACATAGAAGAAATTTCTAAAATTTTGCCCCAAAATAAGGGAAATTTCTGATTTTTGCCCCAAAATAAGGAGAATTTCTGTATTTTTTTCCCCAAAATAAAGGAAATTTCTTCCTTTTTGCCCCAAAATTAGGGGAGTTTCTGCAATTTTGCTTCAAAATACAGGGAATTTCTTCCTCTTTTCCCTAAAATAAGGGGAACTTCTGCCTTTTTGCCCCAAATAAAGGGAATTTCTGCATTTTTGCCCCAATATTAGGGGAATTTCTGCAATTTTGCTCCAAAATCCAGGGAAATTCTGCCTTTTTCCCAAAATTAAAAGGATTTTCTTCCTTTTTGCTTCCAAATAAGGGAATTTTCTGCAATTTTATCCCAAAATAAAGGGAATTTCTGCCTTTTTGTCCCAAAATAAGGGGAATTTCTGCCCTTTTGCTCTGAAATATGTTAAATTTCTGCAATTTTACCCCAAAATAAGGTGAATTTTTGCCTTTTTGCCCATAAAATAATAGAAATTTCTGACTTTTTGCCCCAAAATAAGAAAAATTTTTGCTTTTTTTTTCTGAAATAAGTAAAATTTCTGCAATTTTGCCTTAGAATAAGGGAAATATCTGAAATTTTTTTCCATAATAAAGCAAATTTCTGCAATTTTGCCCCAAAATAAGGGGAATTTCTGACATTTGCCCCAAAATAAGGGAAATTTCTAACTTTTTGCCACAAAAAAGAAAATTACTGCATGTTTTACCCCAAAATTAGGTGTATTTCTCCAATTTTGCTCCAAAATACGAGGATTTTCTGCCTCTTTCACCGAAAATAAGGGGAATTTCTTCCATTTTGCCGCGAAATAATTGAAATTTCTGCAATTTTACGCCAAAATAAAGGGAATTTCTGCCTTTTTGATCCAAAATTAGGGGAATTTATGCAATTTTGTTCCAAAATACGGGTCATTGCTGCCCTTTTGCCTGAAATTAAGTGGAATTTCTGCCTTTTTGTCTGGAAATAAGTGAAATTTCTGCAATTTTAGCCAAAAATTAGGGATTCCATTTTTGCCCCAAAATAAGAGAAATTTCTGCCATTTTGCACTGAAATATTTGAAATTTCTTCAATTTTACCCCAAAATAAGGGGAATTTCTGCCTTTTTGCCTCAAAATATAAGGAATTTCTGCCTTTTTGCCCTAAAATAAGGAAAATTTCTGCAATTTTGCCCCAAAACAAGGGGAATTTCTCTCTTTTAACCCCAAAATAAAGGAAATTTCAGCCTTTTTACCTGAAAATAAGTGAATTTTCTGCAATTTTGCCCCAAATAAAGGAAATTTCTGCAATTTTGCCCCAAAATAAGGTAAATTCCTGCAATTTTGCCCCAAAATAAGTGGAATTTCTGAGTTTTGCCCCAAAATAAGGAGAATTTTTGCCTTTTTGCCTCACAATTAGGGGAATTTCTGCAATTTTGCTCCAAAATACGAGGAATTTCTGCCTTTTTACCCTAAAATAAGGGGAATGCATACCTTTTTGCCATAAAAAAGGGAAATTTCTTGATTTTTGCTCCAAAAAAAGGGGAATTTCTGCCTTTATGCCTCTAAATAAGTGGAATTTCTGTCTTTTTCCTCATAATAAGGGGAAATTCTGACTTATTACCCTGAAATAAGTGAAATTTCTGCAATTTTGCCCCAAAATAAGGGAAATTTCTGCCTTTTTGCCCCCAAATAAAGGGAATTTTAGCCTTTTTACCTCAAAATAAGGGGAATTTCTGCATTTTGCCACAAAATATTAGGAATTTCTGCATTTTTGCCCCAAAATAAAGAAAGTTTCTGCCTTCTTTCCCTGAAATAAGTGAAATTTCTTCAATTTTGCCCCAAAATAAGTGAAATTTCTGATTTTTGCCCCAAAATAAGAAGAATTTCTGTGTTTTTGCCTGAACATATAGGGATTTTCTGCTTTTTTGCTCCACAATTAGTGGATTTTGTGCAATTGTGCTCCAAAATACGAGGAATTTCTGCTTTTTTGCCCGAAAATAAGAAGAAAGTATACCTTTTGCCACAAAAAAGAGAAATTTCTTCATTTTTGCCCCAAAATAAGAGTAATTTATTCCTTCTTACCTCAAAATTAGTGAAATTTCTGCCTTTTTACCCAAAAATAAATGGAATTCCTGTCTTTTTGCCCCAAAATAAAAGGAATTTTTGATTTTTGCCCTGAAATATGTAAAATTTCTGCAATATTGCCCCAAAATAAAGGAAATTTCTGCCTTTTTGCCACAAAATAAAGGGAATTTCTGTCTTTTTGCCCCAAAATAGGGGGAATTTCAGCATTTTACCTCATAATAAGGGGAATCTCTGCATTTTTGCCCCAAAATATAGGGAATTTCTGCATTTTTGCCCCAAAATAAAGAAAATTTCTACAATTTTGTACCAAAATAAAAGAAATTTCTTCCTTTTTGCCCCAAAATAAGAGAAATTTCTGAGTTTATTTCTCTGAAATAAGTGAAATTTCTGCAATTTTGCCCCAAAATAAGGGAAATTTCTGCACTTTTTTCCATAATAAAGGAAATTTCTGCAATTTTGCAACAAAATAAGAAAAATTTCTGTTTTTTGCCCCCAAATAAGAGAAATTTCTGCAATTTTATCCCAAAATAAAGGGAATTTCTTCCTTTTTTCCAGAAAATAAGAAAAATTTCTGCAAGTCTGTAACAAAATAGAAGAAATTTCTAAAATTTTGCCCCAAAATAAGGGAAATTTCTGATTTTTGCCCCAAAATAAGGAGAATTTCTGTATTTTTGCCCCAAAATAAAGGGAATTTTTGCCTTTTGCCCCAAAATAAGGAGAATTTCAGCATTTTTGGCCCAAAATAAGAAAATTACTTTATTTTTTATTCCAAAATTACGTGAATTTCTGCAATTTTGCTCCAAAATACAGGGATTTTCTTCTTTTTTCGCCGAAAATAAAGGGAATTTCTGCCATTTTGCCGCGAAATAAGTGAAATTTCTGCAGTTTTACCCCAAAATAAGGGGAATTTCTTCCTTTTTGCACAAAAATTAGGGGAATTTTTGCAATTTTGCTCCAAAATACAGGGAATTTCTGCCTTTTGGCCCGAAAATATAGGGAATGTAAACCTTTTTGCCATAAAAAAAGAAATTTCTTTATTTTTACCCCAAAATAAGGGGATTTTTCACCTTTTTGACTCAAAATAAGTGCAATTTGTGCCTTTTCCCCAAAAATAAATGAAATTTCTGTCTTTTTGCCTAAAAATAAGGGGAATTTCTGATTTTTGCCCCAAACTAAGGGGAATTTCAGCCTTTTTACCTAAAAATAATGGGAATTTCTGCCTTTTTGCCCACAAAATAAAGGGAATTTCTGCATTTTTGCACCAATATTAGGGGAATTTCTGCAATTTTGCTCCAAAATATGGGTCATTTCTGCCTTTTTGCCCAAAATTATGTGGAATTTCTGCCTTTTTGTCCGAAATAAGTGAAATTTCTGCAATTTTAGCCAAAAATTAGGGATTTCATCGTTTTGCCCCAAAATAAGGAAAATTTCTGCAATTTTGCCCTGAAATATTTGAAATTTCTGCAATTTTACCCCAAAATAAGGGGAATTTCTGACTTTTTGCCCCAAATAAGGGGAATTTTAGCCTTATTACCTCAAAATAAGTGGAATTTCTGCCTTTTGCCCCAAAATATAAAGAATTTCTGCCTTTTTGCCCCAAAAAAGGAAAATTCTGCAATTTTGCCCTGAAAAGAAGAATTTCTCCCTTTTTGCCCAAAAATAAAAGAAATTTCAGCCTTTTTACCTGAAAATAAGTGAGATTTCTGCAATTTTGCCCCAAATAAAAGAAATTTCTGATTTTTGCCCCAAAATAAGAGAATATCTGTATTTTTACACCAAAATAAAGAGAATTTCTGCCTTTTTGCCCCAAAATTAGGGGAGTTTCTGCAGTTTTGCTTCAAAATACAGGGAATTTCTTCTTCTTTCCTGAAAATAAGGGGAACTTCTGTCTTTTTGCCCCAAATAAAGGGAATTTCTGCATTTTTGCCCCACTATTAGGGGAATTTCTGCAATATTGCTCCAAAATATGGGGAATTTCTGCCTTTTTACCCAAAATTAAGGGGGATTTTCTGCCTTTTTGCTCCCAAATAAAGGAAATTTCTGCAATTTTATCCCAAAATAAGGGGAATTTCTGCCTTTTTGCCCCAAAATAAGGGGAATTTCTGCCTTTTTGCCCGAAATTAATTGGAATTTCTGCCTTTTTATCCCGAAATAAGTGAAATTTCTTCAATTTTTGCCAAAAATTAGGGATTTCATCTTTTTTGCCCCAAAATAAAATGAATTTCTGCAATTTTGCCCCAAAATAAATGAAATTTCTGCATTTTTGCCCCAAAATAAGAGAAATTTCTAGAATTTTGCTCCAAAATAAGTGGAATTTCTGAGTTTTGCCCCAAAATAAGGAGAATTTCTGTCTTTATGCCCCAACATATAGGGAATTTCTGCCTTTTTGCCACACAATTAGGGGAATTTCTGCAATTTTGCTTCAAAATACAGGAAATTTCAGCATTTTTGCCCAAAAATGAGGGGAATGCATACCTTTTTGCCATAAAAAAGGATAATTTCTTCATTTTTGCTCCAAAATAAAAGGAAGTTCTGCCTTTTTGCCTCTAAATAAGTGGAATTTCTGTCTTTACCCCCAAAACAAAGGGAATTTCTGTCTTTTTTGCTCCTAAATAAGGAAAATTTCTGACTTATTACCCTGAAATAAGTGAAATTTCTGCAATTTTGTCCCAAAATAATGGAAATTTCTGGCTTTTTACCCTGAAATTTGTGAAATTTCTGCAATTTTACCCTAAAATAATTTGAATTTCTGCATTTTTGCCCCAAAATAATGGGAATTTCTGCCTTTTTGCCCCAAAATAAAAAAATTTTTTGCTTTTCTTTTCTTAAATAAGTGAAATTTCTGCAGTTTTGCACTAAAATAAGGGAAATTTCTGCAATTTTCCCCCATAATAAGGGAAATTTCTGTAATTTTGCCCCAAAATAAAGAGAATTTCTGTTTTTTGCCCCCAAATAAGGGAAATTTCTGCAATTTTGCCCTATAATAAAGAGAATTTCTGCCTTTTGCCCCAAAATAAGAAGAATTTCTGCCTTTTTGCCCCAAAATAAAGTAAATTACTGTATTTTTTACCGCAAAATTAGGTAAATTTCTGCAATTTTGCTCCAAAATACTGGGATTTTCTGCCTCTTTCGCCGAAAATAATAGGAATTTCTGCCATTTTGCCACGAAATAAGTGAAATTTCTGCAGTTTTACCTCAAAATAAGGGGAATTTCTGCCTTTTTGCACCAAAATAAGGGGAATTATTGACTTTTTGTCCAAAAATAAGGGGAATTTCAGCCTTTTTACCTCAAAATAAAGGGAATTTCTGCCTTTTTGACCCAAAATATGAGGAATTTCTGCCTTTTTGCCCCAAAATAAGAAAAATTTCTGCAATTTTGTACCAAAATAAAAGAAATTTCTGCATTTTTGCTCCAAAATAAGAAAATTTCTGCCTTTTTCTGAAATAAGTAAAATTTCTGCAATTTTGCCCCAAAATAAGGGAAATTTCTGCAATTTTGCCCCAATGTAAAGGAAATTTCTGCAATTTTGCCCAAAAATAAGAGAAATTTCTGAATTTTTGCTCCCGAAAAAAGGGGATTTTCTGAATTTTTGCCCCAAAATTATGAAAATTTCTGCAATTTTGCTTCAAAATACGGTTAATTTCTGCCTTTTAGCCCCAAAATAAAGGGAATTTCTGCATTTTTCCCCAATATTTGGGGAATTTCTGCATTTAACCTCTAAATAAAGGAAATTTCTGCATTTGACCGCAAAATAAGAATTTCTGCATTTTGCCCCAAAATATGGGGAATTTCTGCCTTTTTGTTCCAAAATAAAGAAAATTTCTTCAATATTGTACCATAATAAAAGAAATTTCTGCTTTTTGCCCCAAAATAAGTGAAATTTCTGCAATTTTGCCCCAATATAAGAGAAGTTTCTGCCTTTTTGCCCTTAAATAAGGGGAATTTCAGCCTTTTTAACCTCAAAATAAAAGGAATTTTTGAATTTTGGCAAAAATATTAGGAATTTCTGCATTTTTGCCCCAAAATAAGGAAAATTTCTGCCCTTTTTCCCTGAAATAAGTGAAATTTCTGCAACTTTGCCCCCAAATAAGAAAAATTTCTGGAATTTTGCCCCAAAATAAGTGAAATTTCTGAGTTTTGCCCCAAAATAAGGAGAATTTCTGCGTTTTTACCCCACAATTCGTGAAATTTCTGCAATTTTTTTCCATAATAAGGGAAATTTCTGCAATTTTGCTTCAAAATAAAGGGAATTTCGGTTTTTTGCCTCACAATTAGTGAAATTTCCGCAATTTTGCCCCAAAATAAGGGGAATTTCTTCCTTTTGCCCCAAAATATGGAGAATTTCTGCCTTTTTGTCTGAAAATAAGAAGAATGCATACCTTTTTGCCATAAAAAAGGAAAATTTCTTCATTTTTGCTCCAAAAGAAGGGGAACTTTTGCCTTTTTGCCTCTAAATAAGTGGAATTTCTGTCTTTTTCTCCCAAAACATAGAGAATTTCTATCTTTTTTGCCCCAAAATAAGGAAAATTTCTGACTTATTACCCTGAAATAAGTGAAATTTCTGCAAATTTGCCCCAAAAAAAGAGAAATTTCTGCCTTTTGCCCAAAAATATGAAGAATTTCAGCATTTTACCTCAAAATAAGAGAAATTTCTGATTTTTGCACCAAAATATGGAGAATTTCTGCCTTTTTGCCCCAAAATAAGGAAAATTTCTGCCTTTTTTCCCTGAAATAAGTGAAATTTCTTCAATTTTGACCGAAAATAAGTGAAATTTCTGCAATTTTGCCCCAAAATAATGGAAATTTCTGGAATTTTGCCCAGAAATAGGTGGAATTTCTGAGTTTTGCCCCAATAAGGAGAATTTCTGCCTTTTTGCCCTACAATTAGGGGAATTTCTGCAATTTTGCTCCAAAATACAAGGAATTTTTGCCTTTTTCCCCGAAAATAAGGGGAATGCATAACTTTATTGCCATAAAAAGGGAAATTTCCTCATTTTTGCCCCAAAATAAGGTGAATTTCTGCATTTTTGCCCAGAAATAATGGGAATTTCTGCCTTTTTGCCCCAAAATAAGAAAATTTTTTGCTTTTTTTCTCTGAAATAAGTGAAATTTCTGCAATTTTGCCCTAATATAAGGGAAATTTCTGCAATTTTTCCTCATAATAAGGGAAATTTCTGCAATTTTGCCTCAAAATAACGCAATTTCTGTTTTTTTGCCCCCAAATAAGAGAAATTTCTGCAATTTTGCCCTAAAATAAAAGTGAATTTCTGCCTTTTGCCCCAAAATAAGGAGAATTTCTGACTTTTTGCCGCAAAATAAGAAAAATTTTTGCTTTTTTTCTCTGAAATAAGTAAAATTTCTGCAATTTTGCCCTAATATAAGGGAAATTTCTGCAATTTTTCCCCATAATATGGAGATTTCTGCAATTTTGCCCCAAAATAAGAGCAATTTCTTTTTTTTTGCCCCCAAATAAGGGAAATTTCTGCAATTTTGCCCTAAAATAAGGGTAATTTCTGCATTTTTGAACCAAAATAAAGAATATTACTGTATTTTTTACCCCAAAATTAGGTGAATTTCTGCAATTTTGCTCCAAAATACGGGGATTTTCTTCCTTTTTCGCCGAAAATAAGGGGAATTTCTGCCATTTTGCTGTGAAATAAGTGAAATTTCTGGAGTTTTACCCCAAAATAAGGGAAATTTCTGCCTTTTTCCCCAAAATTAGGGGAATTTCTGCAATTTTGCTCCAAAATATGGGGAATTTCTGCCTTTTTGCACGAAAATAAGGGGAATTTCTGCCTTTTGCCCCAAAATATGGGGAATTTCAGCATTTTACCTCAAAATAAGGGGAATTTCAGCCTTTTCGCACCAAAATAAGAAGAATGCATACCTTTTTGCCATAAAAAAGGGAAATTTCTTCATTTTTGCTCCAAAATAAGGGGAATTTCTGCCTTTTGCCCCAAAATATGGTGAATTTCTGCCTTTTTGCCCAAAAATAAGAATGCATAGCTTTTTGCAATAAAAAAAGGAAATTTCTTCATTTTTGCTCCAAAATAAAGGGAATTTCTGCTTTTTTGCCTCTAAATAAGTGGAATTTCTGTCTTTTTCCCCCAAAACAAAGGGAATTTCTGTCACTTTTGCCCCAAAATAAGGGAAATTTCTGGAATTTTGCCACAAAACAAGTGGAATTTCTGAGTTTTGCCCCAAAATAAGGAGAATTTCTGCCTTTTTGAGCCACAATTAGTGAAATTTCTGCAATTTTGCCATAATAGAAGGGAAATTTCTGCAATTTTTCCCCATAATAAGGGAAATTTCTGCAATTATGCCCCAAATTAAGGGGAATTTCTGTTTTTTGCCCCACAATTAGGGAAATTTCTGCAATTTTGACCCAAAATATGGGGATTTTCTGCCTTTTTGTCTGAAAATAAGAAGTATGCATACCTTTTTGCCATAAAAAAGGGAAATTTCTTCATTTTTGCTAAAAATAAGGGGAACTTTTGCCTTTTTGCCTCTAAATAAGTGAAATTTCTGTTTTTTTCCCCCAAAACAAAGAGAATTTCTGTCTTTTTTGCCCCAAAATAAAGAAAATTTTTGATTTATTACCCTGAAATAAGTGAAATTTCTGCAATTTTGCCTCAAAATAAGAGAAATTTCTGCCTTTTTGCACCCAAATAAGGGGAATTTCAGCCTTTTTACCTCAAAATAAGGGGAATTTCTGCATTTTTGCTTCAAAATATGGGAAATTTCTGCCTTTTTGCCCCAAAATAAAAAAATTCTGCTTTTTTTCCCTGAAATAAGTGAAATTTCTGCAATTTTGCCCGAAAATTAGTGAAATTTCTGCAATTTTGCCCCAAAATAAGTGAAATTTCTGGAATTTTGCCCCAAAATAAGTGGAATTTTGAGTTTTGCCCCAAAATAAGGAGAATTTCTGCCTTTTTGCCCCACAATTAGGGGAGTTTCTGCAATTTTGCTCCAAAATACTGGGAATTTCTGCCTTTTTGCCCGAAAATAAGGGGAATGCATACCTTTTTGCCATAAAAAAGGGAAATTTCTTCATTTTTGCCCCAAATTAAGGGAAAGTTTTGCCTTTTTGCCCTGAAATATGTGAAATTTCTGCAATTTTAGCCCAAAATAATGTGAAATTCTGCCTTTTTGCCCCAAAATAATGGGAATTTCTGCCCTTTTGCCCCAAAATAAGGAAAATTTCTGCATTTTTTCCTGAAATAAGTGAAATTTCTGCAATTTTGCCTCAAAATAAGTAAAATTTCTGGAATTTTGCCCCAAAATAAGGGGAATTTCTGGTTTTTTTTGCTTCCAAATATGGGAAATTTCTTCAATTTTGCCCTAAAATAGGGGGAATTTCTGCTTTTTTGCCTCTAAATAAGTGGAATTTCTGTCTTTTTCCCCCAAAACAAAGGGAACTTCTGTATTTTGCTTTAAAATAAGGAAAATTTCTGACTTATTACTTTTAAAAAAGTGAAATTTCTGCAAATTTGCCCCAAAAATAGGGAAATTTCTGCCATTTTTTCCAAAATAAGGGGAATTTCAGCATTTTACCTTAAAATAAGGGAAATTTCTGATTATTGCATCAAAATATGGAGAATTTCTGCTTTTTTGCCCCAAAATAAGGAAAATTTCTGCCTTTTTTCCTTGAAATAAGTGAAATTTCTGCAATTTTGCCCGAAAATAAGTGAAATTTCTGAAAGTTTGCCCCCAAAAAGGGGAAATTTCTTGAATTTTGCCCGAAAATAAGTGGAATTTCTGAGTTTTGCCCCAAAATAAAGAGAATTTCTGCCTTTTTGCCCCACAATTAGGGGAATTTCGGCAATTTTGACCCAAATAGGAGGACTTTCTGCTTTTTTGTCCTAAAATAAGGGGAATGCATACCTTTTTGCCATAAAAAAAGGAAATTTCTTCATTTTTGCCACAAATTAAGGGAAATTTCTGCCTTTTTGCCCTGAAATATGTGAAATTTCTGCAATTTTAGCCTAAAATAAGGTGAATTTCTGCCTTTTGCCCCAAAATAATGGGAATTTCTGCCTTTTTGCCCCAAAATAAGAAAAATTTTTTGTTTTTTTTCTCTGAAATAAGTGAAATTTCTGCAATTTTGCCCTAAAATAAAAAAATTTCTGCAATTTTTTTCCATAATAAAAAAAATCTAGAATTTTGCCCCAAAATAAAGGGAATTTCTGTTTTTTTGCCCCCAAATAAGGGAAATTTCTGCAATTTTGCCCTAAAATAAGGGGAATTTCTGCTTTTTTGCCTCTAAATAAGTGGAATTTCTGTCTTTTTCCCCAAAACAATGGGAATTTCTGTCATTTTTGCCCGAAAATAAGGAAAATTTCTGACTTATTACCCTGAAATAAGTGAAATTTCTGCAATTTTGCCCCAATATAATGGGAATTTCTGCCTTTTTGCCCCCAAATAAGGGGAATTTCAGCCTTTTTACCTCAAAATAAGGGGAATTTCTGAATTTTGCCCAAAATATTAGGAATTTCTGCTTTTTTGCCCCAAAATAAGAAAAATTTCTGCCTTTTTTCCCTGAAATAAGTGAAATTTTTGCAATTTTGCCCCAAAATAAGTAAAATTTCTGCAATTTTGCCCCAAAATAAAGAAAATTTCTGGAATTTTGCTACAAAATATGTGGAATTTCTGAGTTTTGCCTTAAAATAAGAAAAATTTCTGCCTTTTTGCCTCTAAATAAGTGGAATTTCTGTTTTTTTCCACAAAGCAAAGGGAATTTCTGTCTTTTTTGTTCCAAAATAAGAGGAATTTCTTCCTTCTTACCTCAAAATAAGTGAAATTTCTGCCTTTTTACCCAAAAATAAACGGAATTTCTGTCTTTTTGCCCCAAAATAAAAGGAATTTTTGAATTTTGCCCTGAAATATGTGAAATTTCTGCAATTTTGCCACAAAATAAGGGAAAATTCTGCCTTTTTGCCACAAAATAAATGGAATTTCTGTCTTTTTGCCCCAAAATAAGGGGAATTTCAGCATTTTACCTCATAATAAGGGGAATCTCTGCATTTTTGCCCCAAAATCTGGGGAATTTCTGCATTTTTGCCCCAAAATAAAGAAAATTTCTACAATTTTGTACCAAAATAAAAGAAATTTCTGCCTTTTTGCCCCAAAATAAGAGAAATTTCTGAGTTTTTTTCTCTGAAATAAGTGAAATTTCTGCAATTTTGCCCCAAAATAAGGGAAATTTCTGCAATTTTTTTCCATAATAAGGGAAATTTCTGCAATTTTGCAACAAAATAAGGGGAATTTCTGTTTTTTGCCCCCAAATAAGGGAAATTTCTGCAATTTTATCCCAAAATAAGGGGAATTTCTGCCTTTTTGCCACAAAATAAGAAAAATTTTTGCACAAAAATTTTTGCACAAAAATAAGAAGAATGCATACCTTTTTTCCTTAAAAAAGGGAAATTTCTTCATTTTTGCTCCAAAATAAGGGGAATTTCTGCTTTTTTGCCTCTAAATAATTGGAATTTCTGTTTTTTTTACCCAAAACAAAGGGAATTTCTGTCTTTTTTGCCCCAAAATAAGGAAAAATTCTAACTTATTACAATGAAGTAAGTGAAATTTCTGCAATTTTGCCCCAAAATAAGGGAAATTTCTTCATTTTTGCCCCAAATTAAGGGAAATTTCTGCCTTTTTGCCCTAAAATATGTGAAATTTCTGCAATTTTAGCCCAAAATAATGTGAATTTCTGCGTATTTGCCCCAAAATAATGGGAATTTCTGCCTTTTTGACCCAAAATAAGAAAAATTTTTGCTTTTTTTCTCTGAAATAAGTGAAATTTCTGCAATTTTGCCCTAAAATAAGGGAAATTTCTGCAATTTTCTCTACAATAAGGGAAATTTCTGCAATTTTGCCCCAAAATAAGGGGAATTTCTGGTTTTTTGACCCCAAATAAAAGAAATTTCTGCAATTTTGCCCTAAAATAAAGGGAATTTCTGCCTTTTGCCCCAAAATAAAGAGAATTTCTGCCTTTTTGCCCCAAAATAAAGAATATTACTGTATTTTTTACCCCAAAATTAGGTGAATTTCTGCAATTTTGCTCTAAAATACGGGGATTTTCTGCCTTTTTTGCCGAAAATAAGGAGAATTTCTGCCATTTTGCTGCGAAATTAGTTAAATTTCTGGAGTTGTACCCCAAAATAAGGGGAATTTCTGCCTTTTTGCTCCAAAATTAGGGGAATTTCTGCAATTTTGCTACAAAATATGGGGAATTTCTGCTTTTTTGCCCGAAAATAAAGGGAATGTTTACCTTTTTGTTATGAAAAATAGAAATTTCTTCATTTTTGCCCCAAAATAAGGGGATTTTCCGCCTTTTTGATTCAAAATAAGTGCAATTTCTGCCTTTTCCCCAAATATAAACGAAATTTCTGTCTTTTTGCCCCAAAATAAGGGGAATTACTGACTTTATGGTTTCGAAAAAAGGAGATTTTCTGTCTTTTTGCCCCAATTTAAGGAGAATTCCTTCCTTTTTGCCCGAAAATTATGAGAATTTCTGCAATTTTGCTTCAAAATATGGTTAATTTCTGCCTTTTAGCTACAAAATAAAGGGAATTTCTGCATTTTCCCCCAATATTTAGGGAATTTCTGCATTTTACCTCTAAATAAAGAAAATTTCTGCATTTTACCTCAAAATAAGAAGAATTTCTGCCTTTTGCCCCAAAATATGGGGAATTTCTGCTTTTTTATTCCAAAATAAGGAAAATTTCTTCAATTTTGTACCATAATAAAAGAAATTTCTGCTTTTTGCCCCAAAATAAGGGGAATTTCTGACTTTTTGCCCTGAAATAAATGAAATTTCTGCAATTTTGCCCGAAAATAAGGGAAATTTGTGCCTTTTTGCCCCAAAATAACGGGAATTTCTGCCTTTTGCCCCCAAATATGGGGAATTTCAGCATTTTACCTCAAAATAAGGGGAATTTCAGCCTTTTTGCACTAAAATAAGAAGAATGCATACCTTTTTGCTATAAAAAAGGGAAATTTTTTCATTTTTGCTCCAAAATAAGGGGAATTTCTGCTTTTTGCCCCAAAATATGGGGAATTTCTGCTTTTTTGCCCGAAAATGAGAAGAATGCATAACTTTTTGCCATAAAAAAGGGAAATTTCTTCATTTTTGCTCCAAAATAAGGGGAATTTCTGCCTTTTGCCTCTAAATAAGTGGAATTTCAGTCTTTTTCCCCCAAAACAAAGGGAATTTCTGTCATTTTTGCCCCAAAATAAGAAAAATTTCTGACATATTACTCTGAAATAAGTGAAATTTCTGCAAATTTGCCCTTAAATAAGAGAAATTTCTGCCTTTTTGCCCCCAAATAAGGGGAATTTCTGACTTTTTGCACCTGAAAGAAGGAGATTTTCTGTCTTTTTGCCCCAAAATAAGGAGAATTTCAGCCTTTTTGCCCGAAAATTATGAGAATTTCTGCAATTTTTCTTCAAAATACGGAAAATTTCTGCCTTTTAGCCCCAAAATAAAGGGAATTTCTGCATTTTTTCCAAATATTAGGGAAATTTCTGCATTTTACCTCTAAATAATGGGAATTTCTGCATTTTACCTCAAAATAAGAAGAATTTCTGCCTTTTACCTCAAATTATGGGGAATTTCTGCCTTTTTGTTCCAAAATAAAGAAAATTTCTTCAATTTTGTACCATAATAAAAGAAATTTCTCCTTTTTGCCCCAAAATAAGGGGAATTTCTGACTTTTTACCCTGAAATAAATGAAATTTGTGTAATTTTGCCTGAAAATAAAGGAAATTTGTGCCTTTTTGCCCCAAACTAATGGGAATTTCTGCCTTTAGCCCCAAAAAATGGGAAATTTCAGCATTTTACCTCAAAATAAGGAGAATTTCTGCCTTTTTTCCCTGAAATATATGAAATTTCTGCAATTTTACCCCAAAATAAGGTGAATTTCTGCCTTTTGCCCCAAAATAAGAGGAATTTCTGCTTTTTGCCTCAAAATAAGAAAAAATTTTGCTTTTTTTTTCTGAAATAAGTGAAATTTCTGCAATTTTGCCCTAAAATAAGGGAAATTACTGCAATTTTTCCCCATAATAAAGAAAATTTCTGCAATTTTGCCGCAAAATAAGGGGAATTTCTGTTTTTTTGCCCCCAAATAAAGCAAATTTCTGCAATTTTGCCCCAAAATAAGGGAAATTTCTGTTTTTTGCCCCCAAATAAGGGAAATTTCTGCAATTTTGCCCTAAAATAAGGGGAATTTCTGCCATTTGCCCCAAAATAAGGGGAATTTCTGCCTTTTTGCCACAAAATAAAGAAAATTACTGCTTGTTTTACGCCAAAATTAGGTGAATTTCTGCAATTTTGCTCCAAAATACGAGGATTTTCTACCTTTTTCGCCGAAAATAAGGGGAATTTCTGCCATCTTGCCGCGAAATAAGTGAAATTTCTGCAGTTTTACATCAAAATAAGGGGAATTTCTGCTTTTTTGCCCCAAAATTAAGGGAATTTTTGCAATTTTGCTCCAAAATACAGGGAATTTTTGCCTTTTTGCCCGAAAATAAAGGGAATGTATAAATTTTTGCCATGAAAAAGAGAAATTTCTTCACTTTTGCCCCGAAATAAGGGGATTTTCCGCCTTTTTGACTCAAAATAAGTGCAATTTCTGCCTTTTCCCCAAAAATAAACGGAATTTCTGTCTTTTTGCCCCAAAATAAGGGGAATTTCTGACTTTTTGCCCTGAAATAAATGAAATTTCTAAAATTTTTCCCCACAATAAGGGAAATGTCTGTTTTTTGCCCCAAAATAAGGGGAATTTCTGCCTTTTTGCCCCTAAATAAGGGGAATTTCAGCCTTTTTTCCTCAAAATAAGGAGAATTTCTGCCTTTTGCCCCAAAATATGGGGAATTTCTGTCTTTTTGCCCTAAAATAAGAAAAATTTCTGCAATTTTGTACCAAAATAAAAGAAATTTCTGCCTTTTTGCCCCAAAATAAGAGAAATTGCTGCCTTTTTTCTTTAAAATAAGGGGAATTTCTGACTTTTGACCCAAAATATGGGGAATTTCTGCCTTTTTGCACCCGAAAAAAGGAGATTTTCTGTCTTTTTGCCCCAAAATAAGGAGAATTTCAGCCATTTGCCCGAAAATTGTGAGAATTTCTGAAATTTTTCTTCAAAATACAGAAAATTTCTTCCTTTTAGCACAAAAATAAAGGGAATTCCTGCATTTTCTCACAATATTAGGGGAATTTCTGTATTTTACCTCTAAATAAAAGAAATTTCTGCATTTTACCTCAAAATAAGAAAAATTTCTGACTTTTACCCAAAAATATGGGGAATTTCTGCCTTTTTGTTCCAAAATAAAGAAAATTTCTTCAATTTTGTACCATAATAAAAGAAATTTCTCCTTTTTGCCCCAAAATAAGGGGAATTTCTGACTTTTTACCCTGAAATAAATAAAATTTCTGCAATTTTGCCTGAAAATAAGGGAAATTTGTGCCTTTATGCCCCAAAATAAGGGGAATTTCTGCCTTTTGCCCCAAAATATGGGGAATTTCAGCATTTTACCTCAAAATAAGGGGAATTTCTGCCTTTTTGCCCTGAAATATGTGAAATTTCTGCAATTTTACCCCAAAATAAGGTGAATTTCTGCCTTTTTGCCCCAAAATAATGGGAATTTCTGCCTTTTTGCCCCAAAATAAGAAAAATTTTTGCTTTTTTTTCTGAAATAAGTGAAATTTCTGCAATTTTTCCCTAAAATAAGGGAAATATCTGAAGTTTTTCCCCATAATAAAGCAAATTTCTGCAATTTTGCCCCAAAATAAAGGGATTTTCTGTTTTTTCCCCCAAATAAGGGAAATTTCTGCAATTTTGCCCTAAAATAAGGGGAATTTCTGACATTTGCCCCAAAATAAGGGGAATTTCTGCCTTTTTGCCACAAAATAAAGAAAATTACTGCATGTTTTACCGCAAAATTAGGTGAATTTCTGAAATTTTGCTCCAAAATACGAGGATTTTCTGCCTTTTTCGCCAAAAACAAGGGGAATTTCTTCCATTTTGCCATGAAATAATTGAAATTTCTGCAATTTTACCCCAAAATAAGGTGAATTTCTGCCTTTTTGCCCCAAGATAATGGGAATTTCTGCCTTTTTCCCCAAAATAAGAAAAATTTTTGCTTTTTTTTTCTGAAATAAGTAAAATTTCTGCAATTTTGCCCTAAAATAAGGGAAATATCTGCAATTTTTCCCCATAATAAAGCAAATTTCTGCAATTTTGCCCCAAAATAAGAGGATTTTCTGTTTTTTGCCTCCAAATAAGGGAAATTTCTGCAATTTTGCCCTAAAATAAGGGGAATTTCTGACATTTGCCCTAAAATAAGGGGAACTTCTGCCTTTTTGTCACAAAATAAAGAAAATTACTGCATGTTTTACCCCAAAATTAGGTGAATTTCTGCAATTTTGCTCCAAAATACGAGGATTTTCTGCCTTTTTCGCCGAAAATCAGGGGAATTTCTTTTATTTTGCCGTAAAATAATTGAAATTTCTGCAGTTTTACCCCAAAATAAGGGGAATTTCTGCCTTTTTGATCAAAAATCAGGGGAATTAATGCAATTTTGCTCCAAAATACCCGTCATGTCTGCCTTTTTGCCCGAAATTAAGTGGAATTTCTGCCTTTTTGTCCGGAAATAAGTGAAATTTTTGCAATTTTAGCCAAAAATTAGGGATTCCATTTTTGCCCCAAAATAAGGGAAATTTTTGCCATTTTGCACTGAAATATTTGAAATTTCTGCAATTTTACCCCAAAATAAGGGGAATTTCTGCCTTTTTGCCCCCAAATATAAGGAATTTTGGCATTTTTGCCCCAAAATAAGGAAAATTTCTGCAATTTTGCCCCAAAATAAGGGGAATTTCTTCCTTATTACCCCTAAATAAAGGGAATTTCAGCCTTTTTACCTGAAAATAAGTGAATTTCCTGCAATTTTGCCCCAAATAAGGGAAATTTCTGCAATTTTGCCCCAAAATAAGGAGAATTTTTGCCTTTTTGCCCCACAATTATGGGAATTTCTGCAATTTTGCTCCAAAATACGTTGAATTTCTGCCTTTTTATCCGAAAATAAGGGGAATGCATACCTTTTTGCCATAAAAAAGGGAAATTTCTTCATTTTTGCTCCAAAATAAGGGAAATTTCTGCCTTTATGCCTCTAAATAAGTGGAATTTCTGTCTTTTTCCCCCAAAACAAAGGAAATTTCTGTCTTTTTTGCCCCAAAATAAGGGGAATTTCTGACTTATTACCATGAAATAAGTGAAATTTCTGCAATTTTGCCCCAAAATAAGGGAAATTTCTGCCTTTTTGCCCCAAAAAAAAGGGAATTTCAGCCTTTTTACCTCAAAATAAGGGGAATTTCTGCATTTTGCCACAAAATATTAGGAATTTCTGCCTTTTTGCCACAAAATAAGGAAAGTTTCTGCCTTTTTTCCCTGAAATAAGTGAAATTTCTTCAATTTTGCCCCAAAAGAAGTGAAATTTTTGAGTTTTGCCCCAAAATAAGGAGAATTTCTGTGTTTTTGCCTGAACATATAGGGATTTTCTGCCTCTTTGCCCCACAATTAGGGGATTTTCTGCAATTGTGCTCCAAAATACGAGGAATTTCTGCTCTTTTGCCCAAAAATAAGAAGAATGTATACCTTTTGCAACAAAAAAGAGAAATTTCTTCATTTTTGCCCCAAAATAAGAGGAATTTCTTCCTTCTTACCTGAAAATAAGTGAAATTTCTGCCTTTTTACCCAAAAAATAAACAAAATTTCTGTCTTTTTGCTCCAAAATAAATGGAATTTTTTAATTTTGCCCTGAAATAAGTGAAATTTCTGCAATTTTGCCCCAAAATAAGGGAAATTTCTGCCTTTTGCCAGAAAATAAAGGGAATTTCTGTCTTTTTGCCCCAAAATAAGGGGAATTTCAGCATTTTACATCATAATAAGGGGAATCTCTGCATTTTTGCCCCAAAATATGGTGAATTTCTGCATTTTTACCCCAAAATAAAGTAAATTTCTACAATTTTGTACCAAAATAAAAGAAATTTCTGCCTTTTTGCCCAAAAATAAAAGAAATTTCTGAGATTTTTCTCTGAAATAAGTGAAATTTCTGCAATTTTGCGCCAAAATAAGGGAAATTTCTCCAATTTTTTTCCATAATAAGGGAAATTTTTGCAATTTTGCCCCTAAATAAGGGAAATTTCTGCAATTTTATCCCAAAATAAGAGGAATTTCTGCCTTTTTGCCACAAAATAAGAAATATTTCTGCAAGTCTGTAACATGATAGAAGAAATTTGTAAAATTTTGTCCCAAAATAAGAGAAATTTCTGATTTTTGCCCCAAAATAAGGAGAATTTCTATATTTTTGCCCCAAAATAAAAGGAATTCCTGCCTCTTTGCCCTAAAATTAGGGGAGTTTCTGCAATTTTGCTTAAAAATACAGGAAATTTCTTCCTCTTTTCTCGAAAATAAGGGGAACTTCTGCCTTTTTGCCCCAAATAAAGGGAATTCTGCATTTTTGCCCCAATATTAGAGGAATTTCTGCAATTTTGCTCTAAAATATGGAGAAATTCTGCCTTTTTACTCAAAATTAAAAGGATTTTCTGCCTTTTTGCTCCCAAATAAAAAAAATTTCTGCAATTTTATCCCAAAATAAAGGGAATTTCTGCCTTTTGCCCCAAAATAAGGGGAATTTCTGCGATTTTGCGCTGAAATATGTAAAATTTCTGCAATTTTACTCCAAAATAAGGTGAATTTCTGCCTTTTTGCCCATAAAATAATAAGAATTTCTGCCGTTTTGCCCCAAAAGTAGAAAAATTATTGCTTTTTTTCTCTGAAATAAGTGAAATTTCTGCAATTTTTCCCTAAAATAAGGGAAATTTCTGCAATTTTTTTCCATAATAAGGGAAATTCCTGCAATTTTGCCCCAAAATAAAAGGAATTTCTGTTTTTTTGCCGCCAAATAATGGAAATTTCTTCAATTTTGCCCTAAAATAAAGAGAATTTCTGCCTTTTTGCTCCAAAATAAGAAAATTACTGTAGTTTTTACCCCAAAATTAGGTGAATTTCTACAATTTTGCTCCAAAATACGGGGATTTTCTTTCTTTTTCGCCGAAAATAAAGGGAATTTATGCCATTTTGCCGCGAAATAAGTGAAATTTCTGCAGTTTTACCCCAAAATAAGAAAAATTTCTGCCTTTTTGCCCAAAAATTAGGGGAATTTTTGCAATTTTGCTCTAAAATACGGAAAATTTTTACCTTTTGGCCCGAAAATAAATGGAATGTATACCTTTTTGCCATAAAAAAAGGAAATTTCTTCATTTTTACCCCAAAATAAGGGGATTTTTCACCTTTTTGACTCAAAATAAGTGCAATTTCTGCCTTTTCCCCAAAAATAAACGAAATTTCTGTCTTTTTGCCCAAAAATAAGGGGAATTTCTGACTTTTTGCCCCAAAATAAGGGGAATTTCAGCCTTTTTACCTAAAAATAAGGGGAATTTCTGCCTTTTTGCCCCCAAAATAAAGGGAATTTCTGCATTTTTGCACCAATATTAGGGGAATTTCTGCAATTTTGCTCCAAAATATGGGTCATTTCTGCCTTTTTGCCCCAAATTCAGTGGACTTTCTGCCTTTTTGTCCGAAATAAGTAAAATTTCTGCAATTTTAGCCAAATATTATGGATTTCATCGTTTTTCCCCAATATAAAGGAAATTTCTGCCATTTTGCCCTAAAATATTTGAAATTTCTGCAATTTTACCCCAAAATAAGGGGAATTTCTGCCTTTTTGCCCCAAATAAGGGGAATTTCAGCCTTATTACCTCAAAGTAAGGGGAATTTCTGCCTTTTTGCCCCAAAATATAACAAATTTCTGCCTTTTTGCCCCCAAAAAAGGAAAATTCTGCAATTTTGCCCTGAAAAGGAAAATTTCTCCCTTTTTGCCCAAAAATAAAGGAAATTTCAGCCTTTTTACCTGAAAATATGTGAAATTTCTGCAATTTTGCCCAAAATAAGAAAAATTTCTGATTTTTGCCCCAAAATAAGGAGAATATCTGTATTTTTGCCCCAAATAAAGGGAATTTCTGCATTTTTGCCCCAATATTAGGGGAATTTCTGCAATTTTGCTCTAAAATATGGGGAATATCTGCCTTTTTACCCGAAATTAAGGGGATTTTCTGCCTTTTGGCTCCCAAATAAGGGAAATTTCTGCAATTTTATCCCAAAATAAGGGGAATTTCTGCCTTTTTGCCCCTAAATAAGAAGAATTTCGACCTTTTTGCCCGAAATTAAGTGAATTTCTGCCTTTTTTTCCCGAAATAAGTGAAATTTCTTCAAATTTAGCCAAAAATAAGGGATTTCATCTTATTGCCCCAATATAAGGGGAATTTCTGCAATTTTGCCCCAAAATAAATGAAATTTCTGCAATTTTGCCCCAAAATAAGGGAAATTTCTGGAATTTTGCTCCAAAATAAGTGGAATTTCTGAATTTTGCCCCAAAATAAGGAGAATTTCTGTCTTTTTGCTCCAACATATAGGAAATTTCTGCCTTTTTGCCCCACAATTAGGGGAATTTCTGCAATTTTCTCCAAAATACTGGGAATTTCTGTATTTTTGCCCAAAAATAAGATGAATGCATACCTTTTTGCCATAAAAAAGGATAATTTCTTCATTTTTGCTCCAAAATAAGAGGAATTTCTGCCTTTTTACCTCTAAATAAGTGGAATTTCTGTCTTTACCCACAAAACAAAGGTTATTACTGTCTTTTTTGCTCCAAAATAAGGAAAATTACTGACTTATTAACCTGAAATAAGTGAAATTTCTGCAATTTTGCCCCAAAATAAGGGAAATTTCTGCATTTTTGCCCTGAAATTTGTGAAATTTCTGCAATTTTACCCCAAAATAATTTGCATTTCTGCATTTTTGCCCCAAAATAATGGGAATTTCTGCCTTTTTGCCCAAAAATAAAGTAAATTACTGTATTTTTTACCCCAAAATTAGGTGAATTTCTGCAATTTTGCTTTAAAATACGGGGATTTTCTGCCTTTTTCGCTGAAAATAAGGGGAATTTCTGCCATTTTGCCGTGAAATAAGTAAAATTTCTGCAGTTTTTCCCCAAAATAAGAGGAATTTCTGCATTTTTACCTCAAAATAAGGGGAATTTCTGCCTTTTAGCCCCAAAATATGTGGAATTTCTCTTTTTTTGACACAAAATAAGAAAAATTTCTGCAATTTTATACCAAAATAAAAGAAATTTCTTCCTTTTTGCCCCAAAATAAGGCCAATTTCTGCAATTTTGCCCCAATGTAATGGAAATTTCTGCAATTTTGCCCCAAAATAAGGGGGATTTCTGACTTTTTGCTCCCGAAAAAAGGAGATTTTCTGTTATTTTGCCCCAAAATTATGAGAATTTCTGCAATTTTTCTTCAAAATACGGTTAATTTCTGCTTTTTAGCCCCAAAATAAAGGGAATTTCTGCATTTTCCCTCAATATTTGGGGAATTTCTTCATTTTACCTCTAAATAAGGGGAATTTCTGCATTTTACTGCAAAATAAGAAGAATTTCTGCCTTTTGCCCCAAAATATGGGGAATTTCTGCCTTTTTGTTCCAAAATAAGGAATATTTCTTCAATTTTGTGCCATAATAAAAGAAATTTCTGCTTTTTGCCCCCAAAATAAGTGAAATTTCTGCAATTTTGCCCAATATAAGGGAAATTTCTGCCTTTTTGCCACCAAATAAGGGGAATTTCAGATTTTTACCTCAAAATAAGGGGAATTTCTGAATTTTGGCACAAAATATTAGGAATTTCTGTTTTTTTGCCCCAAAATAAGAAAAATTTCTGCCTTTTTTCCCTGAAATAAGTAAAATTTCTGCAATTTTGCCCCAAAATAAGTGATATTTCTGGAATTTTGCCCCAAAATAAGTGGAATTTCTGAGTTTTGTCCCAAAATAAAGAGAATTTCTGCCTTTTTGCCCCACAATTAGTGAAATTTCTGCAATTTTGCCCTAAAATAAAAAAAATTTCTGCAATTTTTCCCCATAATAAGGAAAATTCCTGCAATTTTGCTTCAAAATAAGGGGAAATTCTGTTTTTTGCCCCACAATTAGTGAAATTTCTGCAATTTTGCCCCAAAATAAGGGGAATTTCTGCGTTTTACCCCAAAATATGGGGAATTTCTGCCTTTTGTTTGAAAATAAGAAGAATGCATACCTTTTTGCCATAAAAAAGATAAATTTCTTCATTTTTGCTCCAAAAGAAGGGGAATTTCTGCTTTTTTGCCTCTAAATAAGTGGAATATCTGTCTTTTTCCCCCAAAACAAAGGGAATTTCTTTCTTTTTTGCCCCAAAATAAGGAAAATTTCTGACTTATTACCCTGAAATAAGTAAAATTTCTTCAATTTTGCCTGAAAATAAGTGAAATTTCTGCAATTTTGCCCAAAAATAATGGAATTTTCTGGAATTTTGCCCCAAAATAGGTGGAATTTCTGAGTTTTGCCCGAAAATAAGGAGAATTTCTGCCTTTTGCTCTTCAATTAGGGGAATTTCTACAATTTTGCTCCAAAATACAAGGAATTTCTGCCTTTTTGCCCAAAAATAAGAGGAATGCATACCTTTATTGCCATAAAAAGGGAAATTTCTTCATTTTGGCCCCAAATTAAGGGAAATTTCTGCCTTTTTGCTCTGAAATATGTGAAATTTCTGCAATTTTAGCCCAAAATAAGGTGAATTTCTGCCTTTTTGCGCCAAAATAATGGGAATTTCTGCCTTTTTGCCCCAAAATAAGAAAAATTTTTGATTTTTTTCTCTGAAATAAGTGAAATTTCTGCAATTTTCCCCATAATAAGGGAAATTTCTGCAATTTTGCCCCAAAATAAGGGGAATTTCTGTTTTTTTGCCCCCAAATAAGGGAAATTTCTGCAATTTTGCCCGAAAATAAAGGGAATTTCTGCCTTTTTGCCCCAAAATAAAAAATATTACTGTATTTTTTACTCCAAAATTAGGTGAGTTTCTGCAATTTTGCTCCAAAATACAGGGATTTTCTGCCTTTTTCGGCGAAAATAAGGGGAATTTCTGCCATTTTACGGCGAAATAAGTGAAATTTTGCAGTTTTACCCCAAAATAAGTGGAATTTCTGCCTTTTTGCCCCAAAATTAGAGGAATTTATGCAATTTTGCTCCAAAATATGGGGAATTTCTGCCTTTTTGCCCGAAAATAAAGGGAATGTTTATTTTTTTGTTATAAAAAATAGAAATTTTTTCATTTTTGCCCCAAAATAAGGGGATTTTCCGCCTTTTTGACTCAAAATAAGTGCAATTTCTGCCTTTTCCCCATATATAAACGAAATTTCTGTCTTTTTGCCCCAAAAAAGGGGAATTACTGACTTTATGCTCTCGAAAAAAGGAGATTTTCTGTCTTTTTGCCCCAAAATAAAGAGAATTTCTTCCTTTTTGCCCGAAAATTATGAGAATTTCTGCAATTTTGCTTCAAAATACCGTTAATTTCTGCCTTTTAGCTACAAAATAAAGGGAATTTCTGCATTGTCCCCCAATATTTGGGGAATTTCTGCATTTTACGTCTAAATAAGGGGAATTTCTGCATTTTACCTCAAAATAAGAAGAATTTCTGCCTTTTGCCACAAAATATGGGGAATTTCTGCCTTTTTGTTCAAAAATAAGGAAAATTTTTCAATTTTGTACCATAATAAAAGAAATTTCTGCTTTTTGCCCCAAAATAAGGGGAATTTCTTACTTTTTGCCCTGAAATAAATGAAATTTCTGCAATTTTGCCCGATAATAAGGGAAATTTGTGTTTTTTTGCCCCAAAATAAGGGAAATTTTTGCCTTTTGCACCAAAATATGAGGAATTTCAGCATTTTTCCTTAAAATAAGGGGAATTTCAGCCTTTTTGCACCAAAATAAGAAGAATGCATACTTTTTTGCCATAAAAAAGGGAAATTTCTTCATTTTTGCTCCAAAATAAGGGGAATTTCTGCCTTTGGCCCCAAAATATGGGGAATTTCTGCCTTTTTGCCCGAAAATAAAGAGAATGCATACCTTTTTGCCATAAAAAAAGGAAATTTCTTCATTTTTGCTCCAAAATAAGGGGAATTTCTGCTTTTTTGCCTCTAAATAAGTGGAATTTCTGTCTTTTTCCCCAAAAACAAAGGGAATTTCTGTCATTTTTGCCCCAAATAAGGAAAATTTCTGACTTATTACCCTGAAATAAGCGAAATTTCTGCAATTTTGCCCCAATATAAGGGAAATTTCGGCCTTTTTGCCCCCAAATAAGGGGAATTTCAGCCTTTTTACCTAAAAATAAGAGGAATTTCTGAATTTTGGCACAAAATATTAGGAATTTTTGCCTTTTTGCCCCAAAATAAGGAAAATTTCTGCCTTTTTTCGCTGAAATAAGTGAAATATCTGCAATTTTACTCCAAAATAAGTAAAATTTCTGCAATTTTGCCCCAAAATAAGAGAAATTTCTGGAATTTTGCCCCAAAACAAGTGGAATTTCTGAGTTTTGCCCCAAAATAAGGAAAATTTCTGCCTTTTTGCCCCACAATTAGGGGAATTTCTGCAATTTTGCTCCAAAATACGGGGAATTTCTGCCTTTTTGCCCAAAAACAAGAGGAATGCATATCTTTTTGCCATAAAAAAGGGAAATTTCTTCATTTTTGCCCCAAATTAAGGGAAATTTCTGCCTTTTGCCCTGAAATATGTGAAATTTCTGCAATTTTAGCCCAAAATAAGGCAAATTTCTGCCTTTATGCCCCAAAATAATGGGAATTTCTGCCATTTTGCCCTAAAATAAGAAAAATTTTTGCTTTTTTTCTATGAAATAAGTGAAATTTATGCAATTTTGCCCTAAAATAAGGGAAATTTCTGCAATTTTTCCCCATAATAAGGAAAATTTCTCGAATTTTGCTTCAAAATAAAAAGAATTTCTGTTTTTTTGCCCCAAAATAATGGATATTTCTGCAAATTTGCCCTAAAATAAGGGGAGTTTCTGCTTTTTTGCCTCTAAATAAGTGTAATTTCTGTCTTTTTCCCCCAAAACAAAGGGAATTTCTGTAATTTTTGCCCCAAAATAAGGAAAATTTCTGACTTATTACCCTGAAATAAGTGAAATTTCTGCAATTTTGTCTCAATATAAAGGCAATTTCTGCCTTTTTGCCCCTAAATAAGGGGAATTTCAGCCTTTTTACATCAAAATGAGGGGAATTTCTGAATTTTGACACAAAATATTAGGAATTTCTGCCTTTTTGCCCAAAAATAAGGAAAATTTCTGCCTTTTTTTACTGAAATAAGTGAAATTTCTGCAATTTTGCCCCAAAATAAGTAAAATTTCTGCAATTATGCCCCAAAATAAGGGAAATTTCTGGAATTTTGCCCCAAAATAAGTGGAATTTCTGAGTTTTACCCCAAAATAAGGAGAATTTCTGCCTTTTTCCCTTACAATTAGTGAAATTTCTGCAATTTTGCCCTAAAATAAGGGCATTTTCTGCAACTTTTCCCCATAATACGGGAAATTTCTGCAATTTTGCTTCAAAATAAGGGGAATTTTTGTTTTATGTCCCACAATTAGGGAAATTTCTGCAATTTTGCCTCAAAATAAGGGGAATTTCTGCCTTTTGCCCAAAATTTGGGGAATTTCTGCCTTTTTGTGTGAAAATAAGAATGCATAACTTTTTGACATAAAAAAGGGAAATTTCTTCATTTTGCTCCAAAATAAGGGGAAATTTTGCCTTTTTACGTCTAAATAAGTGGAATTTCTGTCTTTTCCCCCAAAAACAAAGGGAATTTCTGTTTTTTTTGCCCCAAAATATGGAAAATTTCTGACTTATTACTCTGAAATAAGTCAAATTTCTGCAAATTTTCCCCCAAAAAAGGGAAATTTCTGCCTTTTGCCCAAAAATAAGGGTAATTTCAGAATTTTACCTCAAAATAAGGGAAATTTATGATTTTTGCACCAACATATGGAGAATTTCTGCCTTTTTGCCCCAAAATAAGGAAAATTTCTGCCTTTTTTCCCTGAAATAAGTGAAATTTCTGCAATTTTGCACCAAAATAAGTGAAATTTCTGCAATTTTGCCCCAAAATAAGGGAAATTTCTGGAATTTTGCCCCAAAATAAGTGGAATTTCTGAGTTTTGCCACAAATTAAAGAGAATTTCTGCCTTTTTGCCCCACAATTAGGGGAATTTCTGCAATTTTGCTCCAAAATACGGGGAATTTCTGCCTTTTTGCTGAAAATAAGGGGAATGCATACCTTTTTGCCATAAAAAAGGGAAATTTCTGCAATTTTGCCCCAAAAGAAGGGAAATTTCTGCCTTTTTGCCCCACACTTAGGGGAATTTCTGCAATTTTGCTTCAAAATATGGGGAATTTCTGCCTCTTTGCCTGAAAATAAGGGGAATGCATACCTTTTTGCCATAAAAAAGGGAAATTTCTTCACTTTTGCCCCAAATTAAGGGAAATTTCTGCCTTTTTGCCCTGAAATATGTGAAATTTCTGCAATTTTAGCCCAAAATAAAGTGAATTTCTGCCTTTTTGCCCCAAAATAATGGGAATTTCTGCTTCTTTGCCCCAAAATAAGAAAAATTTTTGCTTTTTTTCTCTGAATTAAGTAAAATTTCTGCAATTTTGCCCTAAAATAAAAGAAATTTTTGCAATTTTTCCCCATAATAAAGGAAATTTCTGGAATTTTGCCCCAAAATAAGGGGAATTTCTGTTTTTTTGCCCCCAAATAATGGAAATTTCTGCAAATTTGACCTAAAATAAGGGGAGTTTCTGCTTTTTTGCCTCTAAATAAGTGTAATTTCTGTTTTTTTTTCCCAAAACAAAGGGAATTTCTGTCATTTTTGCCCCAAAATAAGGAAAATTTCCGACTTATTACCCTGAAATAAGTGAAATTTGTGCAATTTTGCCCCAATATAAGGAAATTTCTGCCTTTTTGCCCCAAATAAGGGGAATTTCAGACTTTTTACCTCAAAATGAGGGGAATTTCTGAATTTTGGCACAAAATATTAGGAATTTCTGCCTTTTTGCCCCAAAATAAAGAATATTTCTGCCTTTTTTTCCTGAAATAAGTGAAATTTCTGCAATTTTGCACCAAAATAAGTAAAATTTCTGTAATTTTGCCCCAAAATAAAGGAAATTTCTGGAATTTTGCCCCAAAATAAGTGGAATTTCTGAGTTTTGCCCCAAAATAAGGAGAATTTCTGCCTTATTGCCTTACAATTAGTGAAATTTCTGCAATTTTGCCCTAAAATAAGGGAAATTTCTGCATTTTTCCCCATAATAAGAGAAATTTCTGCAATTTGCTTCAAAATAAGGGGAATTTCTGTTTTTTGTCCCACAATTAGGGAAATTTCTGCAATTTTGCCCTAAAATAAAGGGAATTTCTGCTTTTTTGCCTCTAATTAAGTGCAATTTCTGTATTTTTCCCCCAAAACAAAGGGAATTTCTGTCATTTTTGCCCCAAAATAAGGAAAATTTCTGACTTATTACCCTGAAATAAGTGAAATTTCTGCAATTTTGCCCCAATATAAGGGAAATTTCTGCATTTTGTCCCCAAATAAGGAGAATTTCAGCCTTTTTACCTTAAAATAAGGGGAATTTCTGAATTTTGGCCCAATATATTAGGAATTTCTGCCTTTTGGCCCCAAAATAAAAAAAATTTCCGGCTTTTTTTCCTGAAATAAGTGAAATTTCTGCAATTTTTCCCCAAAATAAGTAAAATTTCTGCAATTTTGCCCCAAAATAAGGAAAATTTCTGGAATTTTGCCCCAAAATAAGTGGAAATTCTGAGTTTTGCCCCAAAATAAGGAGAATTTCTGCCTTTTTGCCCCACAATTAGTGAAATTTCTGCAATTTTGCTCTAAAATAAGGGAAATTTCTGCAATTTTTCCGCATAATAAGGGAAATTTCTGCAATTTTGCTTCAAAATAAGGGGAATTTCTGTTTTTTGTCCCACAATTAGGGAAATTTCTGCAATTTTGCCCAAAAATAAAGGGAATTTCTGCCTTTTGCCCTAAAATATGGGGAATTTCTGCCTTTCTGTCTGAAAATAGAAAGAATGCATACCTTTTTGCCATAAAAAAGGGAAATTTCTACATTTTGCTCCAAAATAAGGGGAAATTTTGTCTTTTTACCTCTAAATAAATGGAATTTCTGCCTTTTTCCCCCAAAACAAAGGGAATTTCTGTATTTTGCCCCAAAATAAGGAAAATTTCTTACTTATTACCCTGAAATAAGTGAAATTTCTGCAAATTTGCCCCAAAAGTACGGAAATTTCTGCCTTTTGCCCCCAAATAAGAAGAATTTCAGCATTTTACCTCAAAATAAGGGAAATTTCTGATTTTTGCACCAAAATATGGAGAATTTCTGCCTTTTTGCCCCAAAATAAAGAAAATTTCTGCCTTTTTTCTCTGAAATAAGTGAAATTTCTGCAATTTTGCCCCAATATAAGTGAAATTTCTGAAATTTTGCCATAAAATAAGAGAAATTTCTGCCATTTTTCCCCATAATAAGGGAAATTTCTGCCATTTTGCTTCAAAATAAGGGGAATTTCTGTTTTTTGCCCCACAATTAGGGAAATTTCTGCAATTTTGCCCCAAAATAAGGGAAATTTTGGAATTTTGCCCCAAAACAAGTGGAATTTCTGAGTTTTGCCCCAAAATAAGGAGAATTTCTGCCTTTTTGTCAGACAATTAGAGGAATTTCTGCAATTTTGCTCCAAAATACGGAGAATTTCTGCCTTTTTGCCCGAAAATAAGGGGAATGCATAACTTTTTGCCATAAAAAAGGGAAATTTCTTTATTTTTGCCCCAAATTAAGGGAAATTTCTGCCTTTTTTCCCTGAAATAAGTGAAATTTCTGCAATTTTGCCCCAAAATAAGTGAAATTTCTGCAATTTTGACCCAAAATAAGGGAAATTTCTGGAATTTTGCCCCAAAAATAAGTGGAATTTCTGAGTTTTGCCCCAAAATAAAGAGAATTTCTGCCTTTTTGCACCACAATTAGAGGAATTTCTGCAATTTTGCTCAAAAATACGGGGAATTTCTGCCTTTTTGCCGAAAATAAGGGGAATGCATACCATTTTGCCATAAAAAAGGGAAATTTCTTCATTTTTGCCCCAAATGAAGGGAAATTTCTGCCTTTTTGCCCTGAAATATGTGAAATTTCTGCAATTTTAGCCCAAAATAAGGTGAATTTCTGCCTTTTTGCCATCAAAATAATGGCAATTTCTGCCTTTTTGCCCCAAAATAAGAAAAATTTTTGCCTTTTTTTTCTGAAATAAGTGAAATTTCTGCAATTTTGCCCTAAAATAAAGGAAATTTCTGATATTTTTCCCCATAATAAAGGAAATTTCTGGAATTTTGCCCCAAAATAAAAGGAATTTCTGTTTTTTTGCCCCCAAATAAGGGAAATTTCTGCAATTTTGCCCTACAATAAGTGGAATTTCTGCCTTTTTGCCTCTAATTAAGTGGAATTTCTGTCTTTTTCCCCCAAAACAAAGGGAATTTCTGTCATTTTTGCCCCAAAATAAGGAAAATTTCTGACTTATTACCCTGAAATAAGTGAAATTTCTGCAATTTTGCCCCACTATAAGGGAAATTTCTGCCTTTTTGCCCCCAAATAAGGAGAATTTCAGCCTTTTTACCTCAAAATAAGGGGAATTTCTGAATTTTGGCCTAAAATATTAGGAATTTCTGCCTTTTTGCCCCAAAATAAAAAAAAATTCCGGCTTTTTTTCCTGAAATAAGAGAAATTTCTGCAATTTTTCCCTAAAATAAGTAAAATTTCTGTAATTTTGCCCAAAATAAAGGAAATTTCTGGAATTTTGCCCCAAAATAAGTGGAATTTCTGAGTTTTGCCCCAAAATAAGGAGAATTTCTGCCTTATTGCCTTACAATTAGTGAAATTTCTGAATTTTGCCCTAAAATAAGGGAAAATTCTGCAATTTTTCCCCATAATAAGGGAAATTTCTGCAATTTGCTTAAAAATAAGGGGAATTTCAGTTTTTTGTCCCACAATTAGGGAAATTTCTGCAATTTTGCCCTAAAATAAAGGGAATTTCTGCTTTTTTGCCTCTAATTAAGTGCAATTTCTGTATTTTTCCCCCAAAACAAAGGGAATTTCTGTCATTTTTGCCCCAAAATAAGGAGAATTTCTGACTTATTACCCTGAAATAAGTGAAATTTCTGCAATTTTGCCCCAATATAAGGGAAATTTCTGCCTTTTTGTCCCCAAATAAGGAGAATTTCAGACTTTTTACCTCAAAATAAGGGGAATTTCTGAATTTTGGCCCAATATATTAGGAATTTCTGCCTTTTGGCCCCAAAATAAAAAAAATTTCCGGCTTTTTTTCCTGAAATAAGTGAAATTTCTGCAATTTTTCCCCAAAATAAGTAAAATTTCTGCAATTTTGCCCCAAAATAAGGAAAATTTCTGGAATTTTGCCCCAAAATAAGTGGAAATTCTGAGTTTTGCCCCAAAATAAGGAGAATTTCTGCCTTTTTGCCCCACAATTAGTGAAATTTCTGCAATTTTGCTCTAAAATAAGGGAAATTTCTGCAATTTTTCCCCATAATAAGGGAAATTTCTGCAATTTTGCTTCAAAATAAGGAGAATTTCTGTTTTTTGTCCTACAATTAGGGAAGTTTCTGCAATTTTGCCCCAAAATAAGGGGAATTTCTGCCTTTTGCCCTAAAATATGGGGAATTTCTGCCTTTCTGTCTGAAAATAAAAAGAATGCATACCTTTTTGCAATAAAAAAGGGAAATTTCTACATTTTGCTCCAAAATAAGGGGAAATTTTGCCTTTTTACCTCTAAATAAGTGGAATTTCTGTCTTTTTCCCCCAAAACAAAGGGGATTTCTGCATTTTGCCCCAAAATAAGGAAAATTTCTGACTTATTACCCTGAAATAAGTGAAATTTCTGCAAATTTGCCCCAAAAATAGGGAAATTTCTGCCTTTTGCCCCCAAATAAGAAGAATTTCAGCATTTTACCTCAAAATAAGGGAAATTTCTGATTTTTGCACCAAAATATGGAGAATTTCTGCCTTTTTGCCCCAAAATAAGGAAAATTTCTGCCTTTTTTCCCTGAAATAAGTGAAATTTCTGCAATTTTGCCATAAAATAAGAGAAATTTCTGCAATTTTTCCCCATAATAAGGGAAATTTCTGCAATTTTGCTTCAAAATAAGGGGAATTTCTGTTTTTTGCCCCACAATTAGGGAAATTTCTGCAATTTTGCCCCAAAATAAGGGAAATTTCTGGAATTTTGCCCCAAAACAAGTGGAATTTCTGAGTTTTGCCCCAAAATAAGGAGAATTTCTGCCTTTTTGTCCCACAATTAGAGGAATTTCTGCAATTTTGCCAAAAATACGGGGAATTTCTGACTTTTTGCCCGAAAATAAGGGGAATGCATACCTCTTTGCCATAAAAAAGGGAAATTTCTTTATTTTTGCCCCAAATTAAGGGAAATTTCTGCCTTTTTGCCCTGAAATATATGAAATTTCTGCAATTTTAGCTCAAAATAAAGTGAATTTCTGCATTTTTGACCCAAAATAATGGGAATTTCTGCCTATTTGCCCCAAAATAAGAAAAAGTTTTGCTTTTTTTCTCTGAAATAAGTAAAATTTCTGCAATTTTGCCCTAAAATAAAAGAAATTTTTGCAATTTTTTCCCATAATAAAGGAAATTTCTGGAATTTTGCCCCAAAATAAGGGGAATTTCTGTTTTTTTGCCCTCAAATAATGGAAATTTCTGCAAATTTGCCCTAAAATAAGGGGAGTTTCTGATTTTTTGCCTCTAAATAAGTGTAATTTCTGTTTTTATCCCCCAAAACAAAGGGAATTTCTGTCATTTTTCCCCAAAATAAGGAAAATTTCTGACTTTTTACCCGAAATAAGTGAAATTTCTGCAATTTTGCCCCAATATAAGGGAAATTTCTGCCTTTTTGCCCCAAATAAGGGGAATTTCAAACTTTTTACCTAAAAATGAGGGGAATTTCTGAAGTTTGGCACAAAATATTAGGAATTTCTTCCTTTTTGCCCCAAAATAAGGAATATTTCTGCCTTTTTTTCCTTAAATAAGTGAAATTTCTGCAATTTTGCCCCAAAATAAGTAAAATTTCTGTAATTTTGCCCCAAAATAAGGGAAATTTCTGGAATTTTGCCCCAAAATAAGTGGAATTTCTGAGTTTTGCCCCAAAATAAGGAGAATTTCTGCCTTATTGCCTTTCAATTAGTGAAATTTCTGAATTTTGCCCTAAAATAAGGGAAATTTCTGCAATTTTTCCCCATAATAAGAGAAATTTCTGCAATTTTTCTTCAAAATAAGGGGAATTTCTGTTTTTTGTCCCACAATTAGGGAAATTTCTGCAATTTTGCCCCAAAATAAGGGGAATTTCTGCCTTTTGCCCTAAAATGTGGGGAATTTCTGTTTTTCTGTCTGAAAATAAAAAGAATGCATACCTTTTTGCCATAAAAAAGGGAAATTTCTACATTTTGCTCCAAAATAAGGGGAAATTTTGCCTTTTTACCTCTAAATAAGTGGAATTTCTGTCTTTTTCCCCCAAAACAAAGGGATTTTCTGTATTTTGCCCCAAAATAAGGAAAATTTCTGACTTATTACCCTGAAATAAGTGAAATTTCTGCAAATTTGCCCCAAAAATAGGGAAATTTCTGCCTTTTGCCCCCAAATAAGAAGAATTTCAGCATTTTACCTCAAAATAAGGGAAATTTCTGATTTTTGCACCAAAATATGGAGAATTTCTGCCTTTTTGCCCCAAAATAAGGAAAATTTCTGCCTTTTTTCCCTGAAATAAGTGAAATTTCTGCAATTTTGCCATAAAATAAGAGAAATTTCTGCAATTTTTCCCCATAATAAGGGAAATTTCTGCAATTTTGCTTCAAAATAAGGGGAATTTCTGTTTTTTGCCCCACAATTAGGGAAATTTCTGCAATTTTGCCCCAAAATAAGGGAAATTTCTGGAATTTTGCCCCAAAACAAGTGGAATTTCTGAGTTTTGCCCCAAAATAAGGAGAATTTCTGCCTTTTTGTCCCACAATTAGAGGAATTTCTGCAATTTTGCCAAAAATACGGGGAATTTCTGACTTTTTGCCCGAAAATAAGGGGAATGCATTTTTCTTTGCCATAAAAAAGGGAAATTTCTTTATTTTTGCCTCAAATTAAGGGAAATATCTGCCTTTTTGTCCTGAAATATATGAAATTTCTGCAATTTTAGCCCAAAATAAAGTGAATTTCTGCATTTTTGACCCAAAATAATGGGAATTTCTGCCTATTTGCCCCAAAATAAGAAAAATTTTTGCTTTTTTTCTCTGAAATAAGTAAAATTTCTGCAATTTTGCCCTAAAATAAAAGAAATTTTTGCAATTTTTTCCCATAATAAAGGAAATTTCTGGAATTTTGCCCCAAAATAAGGGGAATTTCTGTTTTTTTGCCCTCAAATAATGGAAATTTCTGCAAATTTGCCCTAAAATAAGGGGAGTTTCTGATTTTTTGCCTCTAAATAAGTGTAATTTCTGTTTTAATCCCCCAAAACAAAGGGAATTTCTGTCATTTTTCCCCAAAATAAGGAAAATTTCTGACTTTTTACCCGAAATAAGTGAAATTTCGGCAATTTTGCCCCAATATAAGGGAAATTTCTGCCTTTTTGCCCCAAATAAGGGGAATTTCAGACTTTTTACCTAAAAATGAGGGGAATTTCTGAAGTTTGGCACAAAATATTAGGAATTTCTTCCTTTTTGCCCCAAAATAAGGAATATTTCTGCCTTTTTTTCCTGAAATAAGTGAAATTTCTGCAATTTTGCCCCAAAATAAGTAAAATTTCTGTAATTTTGCCCCAAAATAAGGGAAATTTCTGGAATTTTGCCCCAAAATAAGTGGAATTTCTGAGTTTTGCCCCAAAATAAGGAGAATTTCTGCCTTATTGCCTTTCAATTAGTGAAATTTCTGAATTTTGCCCTAAGATAAGGGAAATTTCTGCAATTTTTACCCATAATAAGAGAAATTTCTGCAAATTTTCTTCAAAATAAGGGGAATTTCTGTTTTTTGTCCCACAATTAGGGAAATTTCTGCAATTTTGCCCCAAAATAAGGAGAATTTCTGCCTTTTGCCCTAAAATGTGGGGAATTTCTGTTTTTCTGTCTGAAAATAAAAAGAATGCATACCTTTTTGCCATAAAAAAGGGAAATTTCTACATTTTGCTCCAAAATAAGGGGAAATTTTGCCTTTTTACCTCTAAATAAGTGGAATTTCTGTCTTTTTCCCCCAAAACAAAGGGATTTTCTGTATTTTGCCCCAAAATAAGGAAAATTTCTGACTTATTACCCTGAAATAAGTGAAATTTCTGCAAATTTGCCCCAAAAATAGGGAAATTTCTGCCTTTTGCCCCCAAATAAGAAGAATTTCAGCATTTTACCTCAAAATAAGGGAAATTTCTGATTTTTGCACCAAAATATGGAGAATTTCTGCCTTTTTGCCCCAAAATAAAAAAAATTTCTGCCTTTTTTCTCTAAAATAAGTGAAATTTCTGAAATTTTGCCCCAAAATAAGTGAAATTTCTGAAATTTTGCCATAAAATAAGAGAAATTTCTGCAATTTTTCGCCATAATAAGGGAAATTTCTGCAATTTTGCTTCAAAATAAGGGGAATTTCTGTTTTTTGCCCCACAATTAGGGAAATTTCTGCAATTTTGCCCCAAAATAATGGAAATTTCTGGAATTTTGCCCCAAAAAAAGTGGAATTTCTGAGTTTTGCCCCAAAATAAGGAGAATTTCTGCCTTTTTGTCCGACAATTAGAGGAATTTCTGCAATTTTGCTCCAAAATACGGAGAATTTCTGCCTTTTTGCCCGAAAATAAGGGGAATGCATACCTTTTTCCCATAAAAAAGGGAAATTTCTTTATTTTTGCCCCAAATTAAGGGAAATTTCTGCCTTTTTGCCCTGAAATATGTGAAATTTCTGCAATTTTAGCCCAAAATAAAGTGAATTTCTGCCTTTTTGCCCCAAAATAATGGGAATTTCTGCCTCTTTGCCCCAAAATAAGAAAAATTTTTGCTTTTTTTCTCTGAAATAAGTAAAATTTCTGCAATTTTTCCCTAAAATAAAAGAAATTTTTGCAATTTTTTCCCATAATAAAGAAAATTTCTGGAATTTTGCCCAAAAATAAGGGGAATTTCTGTTTTTTTGCCCCCAAATAATGGAAATTTCTGCAAATTTGCCCTAAAATAAGGGGTGTTTCTGCTTTTTTGCCTCTAAATAAGTGTAATTTCTGTTTTTATCCCCCAAAACAAAGGGAATTTCTGTCATTTTTGCCCCAAAATAAGGAAAATTTCTGACTTATTACCCGAAATAAGTGAAATTTCTGCAATTTTGCCCCAATATAAGGGAAATTTCTGCCCTTTTGCCCCAAATAAGGGGAATTTCAGACTTTTTACCTCAAAATGAGGGGAATTTCTGCATTTTGGAACAAAATATTAGGAATTTCTGCCTTTTTGCCCCAAAATAAGGAATATTTCTGCCTTTTTTCCCTGAAATAAGTAAAATTTCTGCAATTTTGCCCCAAAATAAGTAAAATTTCTGTAATTTTGCCCCAAAATAAGGGAAATTTCTGGAATTTTGTCCCAAAAAAAATTGGAATTTCTGAGTTTTGCCCCAAAATAAGGAGAATTTTTGCCTTTTTGCCCCACAATTATGGAAATTTCTGCAATTTTGCTCCAAAATACAGGGAATTTCTGCCTTTTTGCCCGAAAATAATAGGAATGCATACTTTTTTGCCATAAAAAAGGGAAATTTCTTCATTTTTGCCCCAAATTAAGGGAAATTTCTGCCTTTTTGCCATGAAATATGTGAAATTTCTGCAATTTTAGCCCAAAATAAGGTGAATTTCTGCCTTTTTGCCCCAAAATAATGGGAATTTCTGCCTTTTTACCCCAAAATAAGAAAAATTTTTGCTTTTTTTCTCTGAAATAAGTGAAATTTCTGCAATTTTGCCCTAAAATAAGGGAAATTTCTGCAATTTTTCCCCATAATAAGGGAAATTTCTGGAATTTTGCCCCAAAATAAGGGGAATTTCTGTTTTTTTGCCCCCAAATAATGGAAATTTCTGGAATTTTGCCCTAAAATAAGGGGTATTTCAGCTTTTTTGCCTTTAAATAAGTGGAATTTCTGTCTTTTCCCCGAAAACAAAGGTAATTTCTGTCATTTTTGCCCCAAAATAAGAAAAATTTCTGACTTATTACCCTGAAATAAGTGAAATTTCTGAAATTTTGCCCCATTATAAGGGAAAATTCTGCCTTTTGCCCCCAAATAAGGGGAATTTCAGCCTTTTTACCTCAAAATAAGGGGAATTTCTAAATTTTGGCACAAAATATTAGGAATTTGTGCCTTTTTGCCCCAAAATAAGGATAATTTCTGCCTTTTTGCCCTGAAATAAGTGAAATTTCTGAAATTTTGCCTCAAAATAAGTAAAATTTCTGCAATTTTTTCCCAAAATAAAGGAAATTTCTGGGATTTTGCCCCAAAATAAGTGGAATTTCTGAGTTTTGCCCCAAAATAAGGAGAATTTCTGCCTTTTTGCCCCACAATTAGGGAAATTTCTGCAATTTTGCTCCAAAATACAGGGAATTTCTGCCTTTTTGCCCGAAAATAATAGGAATGCATACTTTTTTGCCATAAAAAAGGGAAATTTCTTCATTTTTGCCCCAAATTAAGGGAAATTTCTGCCTTTTTGCCCTGAAATATGTGAAATTTCTGCAATTTTAGCCCAAAATAAGGTGAATTTCTGCTTTTTTGCCCCAAAATAATGGGAATTTCTGCCTTTTTACCCAAAAATGAGAAAAATTTTTGCTTTTTTTCTCTGAAATAAGTGAAATTTCTGCAATTTTGCCCTAAAATAAAGGAAATTTCTGCAATTTTTCCCCATAATAAAGGAAATTTCTGGAATTTTGCCCCAAAATAAGGGGAATTTCTGTTTTTTGCCTCCAAATAAAAGAAATTTCTGCAATTTTGCCCTAAAAAAAGGGGAATTTCTGCTTTTTTGCCTCTAAATAAGTGGAATTTCTGTCTTTTTCCCCCAAAACAAAGAGAATTTCTATCATTTTTGCCCCAAAATAAAGAAAATTTCTGACTTATTACCCTGAAATAAGTGAAATTTCTGCAAAATTGCCCCAAAATAAGGGAAATTTCTGCTTTTTGCCCCCAAATAAAAGGAATTTCAGCCTTTTTACCTCAAAATAATGAAAATTTCTGCATTTTTGCAACAAAATATTAGGAATTTCTGCATTATTGCCACAAAATATTAGGAATTTCTGCATTTTTGCCCCCAAATAAGGAAAATTTCTGCATTTTTTTCCCTGAAATAAGTGAAATCTTTGCAATTTTGCCCCAAAATAAGTTAAATTTCTGCAATTTTTCCCCAAAATAAGGAAAATTTCGGGTATTTTGCCCCAAAATAGGTGGAATTTCTGAGTTTTGCCCCAAAATAAGGAGAATTTCTCCCTTTTTGCCCCACAATTAGGGGAATTTCTGCAATTTTGCTCCAAAATACAGGGAATTTCTGCCTTTTTGCCCGAAAATAAGGGGAATGCATAACTTTTTGCCATAAAAAAGAGAAATTTCTTCATTTTTGCCCCAAATTAAGGGAAATTTCTGCCTTTTTGCCCTGAAATATAAGAAATTTCTGAAATTTTAGCCCAAATAAGGTGAATTTCTGCCTTTTTGCCCCAAAATAATGGGAATTTCTGCCTTTTTGCCCCAAAAGAAGAAAAATTTTTGCGTTTTTTCTCTGAAATAAGTGAAATTTCTGCAATTTTGCCTTAAAATAAAGGAAATTTCTGCAATTTTTACCCATAATAAGGGAAATTTCTGGAATTTTGCCCCAAAATAAGAGGAATTTTTCTTATTTGCCACCAAATAAGGGAAATTTCTGCAATTTTGCCCTAAAATAAGGGGAATTTCTGCTTTTTTGCCTTTAAATAAGTGGAATTTCTGTATTTTTCCCCCAATACAAAGGGAATTTCTGTCATTTTTGCCCCAAAATAAGGAAAATTTCTGACTTATTATCGTGAAAGAAGTGAAATTTCTGCAAATTTGCCCCAAAAATAGGGAAAGTTCTGCCTTTTGCTCCAAAATAAGGGGAATTTCTGCCTTTTTACATCAAAATAAGGGAAATTTCTGATTTTTGCACCAAAATATGGAAAATTTTGCATTTTTGCCCCAAAATAAGGAAAATTTCTGCCTTTTTTCCCTGAAATAAGTGAAATGTCTGCAATTTTGCCCCAAAATAAGTAAAATTTCTGCAATTTTGCCCCAATATAAGGGAACTTTCTGGAATTTTGCCCCAAAATAAGTGGAATTTCTGAGTTTTGCCCCAAAATAAAAAGAATTTCTGCCTTTTTGCGCCACAATTAGTGAAATTTCTGCAATTTTGCTGTAAAATAAGGGAAATTTCTGGCTTTTGCCCCAAAATATGGGAAATTTCTGCCTTTTTGTCTGAAAATAAGAAGAATGCATAACTTTATGCCATAAAAAAGGGAAATTTCTTCATTTTTGCTCCAAAATAAGCGGAACTTTTACTTTTTTCCTTTGAATAAGTGGATTTTCTGTATTTTTCCCCCAAAACAAAAAGAATTTCTGTCTTTTTTGCCCCAAAATATAGAAAATTTCTGACTTATTACCCTGAAATAAGTGAAATTTTTGCAAATTTGCCCCAAAATAAAGGAAATTTCTGCCTTTTTGCCCCCAAATAAGGGGAATTTCAGCCTTTTTACCTCAAAATAAGGGAAATTTCTTCATTTTTGCAACAAAATATTAGGAATTTCTGCATTTTTGCCACAAAATATTAGGAATTTCTGCCTTTTTGCCCCAAAATAAGGAAAATTTCTACCTTTTTTTCCCTGAAATAAGTGAAATTTCTGCCATTTTGCCACAAAATAAGTGTAATTTCTGCAATTTTGCCCCAAAATAAGGGAAATTTCTGGAATTTGGCCCCAAAATAAGTGGAATTTCTGAGTTTTGCCCCAAAATAAGGAGAATTTCTGCCTTTTTGCCCCACAATTAGGGAAATTTCTGCAATTTTGCTCCAAAATACAGGGAATTTCTGCCTTTTTGCCCGAAAATAATAGGAATGCATACTTTTTTGCCATAAAAAAGGGAAATTTCTTCATTTTTGCCCCAAATTAAGGGAAATTTCTGCCTTTTTGCCCTGAAATATGTGAAATTTTTGCAATTTTAGCCCAAAATAAGGTGAATTTCTGCCTTTTTGCCCCAAAATAATGGGAATTTCTGCATTTTTACCCCAAAATAAGAAAAATTTTTGCTTTTTTTCTTCGAAATAAGTGAAATTTCTGCAATTTTGCCCTAAAATAAGGGAAATTTCTGCAATTTTTGTTCATAATAAGGGAAATTTCTGTAATTTTGAACCAAAATACGGAGAATTTCTGCCTTTTTGCCCGAAAATAAGGGGGATGAATAACTTTTTGCCATAAAAAAGGGAAATTTCTTCATTTTTGCCCCAAAATAAGGAAATTTCTGCCTTTTTGCCCTGAAATATGTGAAATTTCTGCAATTTTGCCCTAAAATAAGGGAAATTTCTGCAATTTTTGTTCATAATAAGAAAAATTTCTGCAATTTTGCTCCAAAATACGGAGAATTTCTGCCTTTTTGCCCGAAAATAAGGGGAATGCATACCTTTTTGCCATAAAAAAGGAAATTTCTTTATTTTTGCCCCAAATTAAGGGAAATTTCTGCCTTTTGCCCTGAAATATGTGAAATTTCTGCAATTTTAGACCAAAATAAAGTGAATTTCTGCCTTTTTGCCCCAAAATAATGGGAATTTCTCCCTCTTTGCCCCAAAATAAGAAAAATTTTTGCTTTTTTTCTCTGAAATAAGTAAAATTTCTGCAATTTTGCCCTAAAATAAAAGAAATTTTTGCAATTTTTTCCCATAATAAAGGAAATTTCTGGAATTTTGCCCAAAAATAAGGGGAATTTCTGTTTTTTTGCCCCCAAATAATGGAAATTTCTGCAAATTTGCCCTAAAATAAGGGGAGTTTCTGCTTTTTTGCCTCTAAATAAGTGTAATTTCTGTTTTTATCCCCCAAAACAAAGGGAATTTCTGTCATTTTTGCCCCAAAATAAGGAAAATTTCTGACTTATTACCCGAAATAAGTATAATTTCTGCAATTTTGCCCCAATATAAGGGAAAATTCTGCCTTTTTGCCCCAAATAAGGGGAATTTCAGACTTTTTACCTCAAAATGAGGGGAATTTCTGAATTTTGGAACAAAATATTAGGAATTTCTGCCTTTTTGCCCCAAAATAAGGAATATTTCTGCCTTTTTTCCCTGAAATAAGTGAAATTTCTGCAATTTTGCCCCAAAATAAGTAAAATTACTGTAATTTTGCCCCAAAATAAGGGAAATTTCTGGAATTTTGCCCCAAAATAAGTGGAATTTCTGAGTTTTGCCCCAAAAAAAGGAGAATTTCTGCCTTATTGCCTTACAATTAGTGAAATTTCTGCAATTTTGCCCTAAAATAAGGAAAATTTCTGCAATTTTTTCCCATAATAATGGTAATTTCTGCAATTTTGCTTCAAAATAAGGGGAATGTCTGTTTTTTGTCCCACAATTAGGGAAATTTCTGCAATTTTGCCCCAAAATAAGGGGAATTTCTGCCTATTGCCCTAAAATATGGGGAATTTCTGCCTTTTTGTCTGAAAATAAAAAGAATGCATACCTTTTTGCCATAAAAATAAATTCTTCATTTTGCTCCAAAATAAGGGGAAATTTTGCCTTTTTACCTCTAAATAAGTGGAATTTCTATCTTTTTACCCCAAAACAAAGGGAATTTCTGTCTTTTTTGCCCCAAAATAAGGAAAATTTCTGACTTATTACCCTGAAATAAGTGAAATTTCTGCAAATTTGCCCCCAAAATAGGGAAATTTCTGCCTTTTGCCCCCAAATAAGAAGAATTTCAGCATTTTACCTCAAAATAAGGAAAATTTCTGATTTTTGCACCAAAATATGGAGAATTTCTGCCTTTTTGCCCCAAAATAAGGAAAATTTCTGCCTTTTTTCCCTGAAATAAGTGAAATTATTGCAATTTTGCCCAAAAATAAGTGAAATTTCTGCAATTTTGCCCCAAAATAAGGGAAGTTTCTGGAATTTTGCCCCAAAATAAGTGGAATTTCTGAGTTTTGCCCCAAAATAAAGAGAATTTCTGCCTTTTTGCCCCACAATTAGGGGAATTTCTGCAATTTTGCTCAAAAATACGGGGAATTTCTGCCTTTTTGCTAAAAAATAAGGAAATGCATACCTTTTTGCCATAAAAAAAGGAAATTTCTTCATTTTTGCCCCAAATTAAGGGAAATTTCTGCCTTTTTTCCCTGAAAAATGTGAAATTTCTGCAATTTTAACCCAAAATAAGGTGAATTTCTGCCTTTTTGCCCCAAAATAATGGGAATTTCTGCCTTTTTGCCCCAAAAGATGAAAAATTTTTGCCTTTTTTCTCTGAAATATGTGAAATTTCTGCAATTTTGCCCTAAAATAAAGGAAATTCCTGCAATTTTTCCCCATAATAAAGGAAATTTCTGCAATTTTGCCCCAAAATAAGGGGAATTTCTGTTTTTTGCCCCCAAATAAAAGAAATTTCTGCAATTTTGCCCTAAAATAAGGGGAATTTCTGCTTTTTTGCCTCTAAATAAGTGGAATTTCTGTCTTTTTCCCCCAAAACAAAGGGAATTTCTGTCATTTTTGCCCCAAAATAAGGAAAATTTCTGACTTATTACCCTGAAATAAGTGAAATTTCTGCAAAATTGCCCCAAAATAAGGGAAATTTCTGCTTTTTTGCCCCCAAATAAGGGGAATTTCAGCCTTTTTACCTCAAAATAATGAAAATTTCTGCATTTTTGCAACAAAATATTAGGAATTTCTGTATTATTGCAACAAAATATTAGGAATTTCTGCCTTTTTGCCCCAAAATAAGGAAAATTTCTGCGTTTTCTTCCCTGAAATAAGTGAAATCTCTGCAATTTTGCCCCAAAATAAGTTAAATTTCTGCAATTTTGCCCCAAAATAAGGGAAATTTCAGGTATTTTGCCTCAAAATAGGTGGAATTTCTGAGTTTTGCCCCATATAAGGAGAATTTCTGCCTTTTTGCCCCACAATTAGGGGAATTTCTGCAATTTTGCTCCAAAATATGGGGAATTTCTGCCTTTTTGCCTGAAAATAAGGGGAATGCATAACTTTTTGCCATAAAAAAGGGAAATTTCTTCATTTTTGCCCCAAATTAAGGGAAATTTCTGACTTTTTTCCCTGAAATATATGCAATTTCTGAAATTTTGGCCCAAATAAGGTGAATTTCTGGCTTTTTGCCCCAAAATAATGGGAATTTCTGCCTTTTTGCACCAAAAGAAGAAAAATTTTTGCCTTTTTTCTCTGAAATAAGTGAAATTTCTGCAATTTTGCCCTAAAATAAAGGAAATTTCTGCAATTTTTACCCATAATAAGAGAAATTTCTGGAATTTTGCCCCAAAAAAGGGGAATTTCTCTTTTTTGCCACCAAATAAGGGAAATTTCTGCAATTTTGCCCTAAAATAAGGGGAATTTCTGCTTTTTTGCCTCTAAATATGTGGAATTTCTGTATTTTTCCCCCAATACAAAGGGAATTTCTGTCATTTTTGCCCCAAAATAAGGAAAATTTCTGACTTATTACCCTGAAATAAGTGAAATTTCTGCAAATTTGCCCCAAAAATAGGGAAAGTTCTGCCTTTTGCTCCAAAATAAGGGGAATTTCAGCCCTTTTACCTCAAAATAAGGGACATTTCTGATTTTTGCACCAAAATATGGAAAATTTTGCCCTTTTGCCCGAAAATAAGGAAAATTTCTGCCTTTTTTCCCTGATATGTGAAATGTCTGCAATTTTGCCCCAAATTAAGTAAAATTTCTGCAATTTTGCCCCAATATAAGGGAATTTTCTGGAATTTTGCCCCAAAATAAGTGGAATTTCTGAATTTTGCCCCAAAATAAAAAGAATTTCTGCCTTTTTGCGCCACAATTAGTAAAATTTCTGCAATTTTGCTGTAAAATAAGGGAAATTTCTGGCTTTTCCCCCAAAATATGTGAAATTTCTGAATTTTGTCTGAAAATAAAAAGAATGCATAACTTTATGCCATAAAAAAGGAAAATTTCTTCATTTTTGCTCCAAAATAAGCGGAACTTTTACTTTTTTCCTTTGAATAAGTGGAATTTCTGTATTTTTCCCCCAAAACAAAAAGAATTTCTGTCTTTTTTGCCCCAAAACATGGAAAATTTCTGACTTATTACCCTGAAATAAGTGAAATTTTTGCAAATTTGCCCCAAAATAAAGGAAATTTCTGCCTTTTTGCCCCCAAATAAGGGGAATTTCAGCCGTTTTACCTCAAAATAAGGGAAATTTCTGCATTTTTGCAACAAAATATTAGGAATTTCTGCATTTTTGCCAGAAAATATTAGGAATTTCTGCCTTTTTGCCCCAAAATAAGGAAAATTTCTGCCTTTTTGCCCTGAAATAGGTGAAATTTCTGCAATTTTGCCCCAAAATAAGTAAAAGTTCTGCAATTTTCCCCCAAAATATAGGAAATTTCTGGAATTTTGCCCCAAAAGAAGTGGAATTTCTGAGTTTTGCCCCAAAATAAGGAGAATTTCTGCCTTTTTGCCCCACAATTAGTGAAATTTCTGCAATTTTGCCCTAAAATAAGGGAAATTTCTGCAATTTTTCCCCATAATAAGGGAAATTTCTGTAATTTTGCACCAAAATACGGAGACTTTTTGCCTTTTTGCCCCAAAATAAGGAAAATTTCTGCCTTTTTTCCCTGAAATAAGTGAAATTTCTGCAATTTTGTTTCAAAATAAGGGGAATTTCTGTTTTTTGCCCCACAATTAGGGAAATTTCTGCAATTTTGCCCCAAAATAAGGGGGATTTCTGCCTTTTGCCCCAAAATATGGGGAATTTCTGCCCTTTTGTCCGAAAATAAAAAGAATGCATACCTTTATGCCATAAAAAGGGGAAATTTCTTCATTTTTGCTCCAAAATAAGGGGAACTTTTGCCTTTTTGCCACTAAATAAGTGGAATTTCTGTATTTTTCCAACAAAACAAAAAGAATTTCTGTCTTTTTTGCCCCAAAATAAGAAAAATTTCTGACTTATGACCCTGAAATAACTGAAATTTCTGCAAATTTGCCACAAAAATAGAGAAATTTCTGTTTGTTGCCCCAAAATAAGGAAAATTTCTGCCTTTTTTTATGTGAAATAAGTGAAATTTCTGCAATTTTGCCCCAAAATAAGTAAAATTTCTGCAATTTTGCCCCAAAATAAGGATAATTTCTAAAAGTTTGCCCCAAAATAATTGGAATTTCTGAGTTTTGTCCCAAAATAGGAGAATTTCTGCCTTTTTGCGCCAAAATTAGTGAAATTTCTGCAATTTTTCCCCAAAATAAGGGTAATTTCTGCCTTTGCCCCAAAATATGGGGAATTTCTGCCTTTTTGTCCGAAAATAAGAAGAATGCATAGCTTTTTGCTATAAAAAAGGGAAATTTTTTCATTTTTGCTCCAAAATAAGGGGAACTTTTGCCTTTTTGCCTCTAAATAAGTGGAATTTCTGTCTTTTTTCCCCAAAACAAAGGGAATTTTTGTCTTTTTTGCCCCAAAATAAGGAAAATTTCTGACGTATTACCCTGAAATAAGTGAAATTTCTGCAATTTTGCCCCAAAATAAGGGAAATTTTTGCTTTTTTGGCCCCCAAAAAGAGGAATTTCAGCCTTTTTACCTCAAAATAAGGGAAATTTCTGCATTTTTGCAACAAAATATTAGGAATTTCTGCATTATTGCAACAAAATATTAGGAATTTCTGCCTTTTTGCACAAAATAAAGAAAATTTCTGCCTTTTTTCCCTGAAATAAGTGAAATTTCTGCAATTTGCCCCAAAATAAGTTAAATTTCTGCAATTTTGCCCCAATTAAGGGAAATTTCGGGTATTTTGCCCCAAAATAGGTGGAATTTCTGAGTTTTGCCCCAAAATAAGGAGAATTTCTGCCTTTTTGACGCACAATTAGGGGAATTTCTGCAATTTTGCTCCAAAATACAGGGAATTTCTGCCTTTTTGCCCGAAAATAAGGGGAATGAATAACTTTTTGCCATAAAAAAGAGAAATTTCTTCATTTTTGCCCCAAATTAAAGGAAATTTCTGCATTTTTGCCCTGAAATATGTTAAATTTCTGCAATTTTAGCCCAAAATAAGGTGAATTTCTTTCTTTTTGCCCCAAAATAATGGGAATTTCTGCTTTTTTGCCCCAAGATAAGAAAAATTTTTGCCTTTTTTTCTCTGAAAGAAGTGAAATTTCTGCAATTTTGCACTAAAATAAAAAAAATTTCTGCAATTTTTCATTATAATAAGGGATATTTCGGGAATTTTGCGCCAAAATAAGGGGAATTTCTGTTTTTTTGCCCCCAAATAAGGGAAATTTCTGCAATTTTGCCCTAAAATAAGGGGAATTTCTGCGTTTTTTGCCACTAAATAAGTGGAATTTAAGTCTTTTTCCCCAAAAACAAAGAAAATTTCTGTCATTTTTGCCCCAAAATAAGGAAAAATTCTGACTTATTACCCTGAAATAAATGAAATTTCTGCAATTTTAGCCCAAAATAAGGTGAATTTCTGAATTATTGCCCCAAAATAATGGGAATTTCTGCCTTTTTACCCCAAAATAAGAAAAATTTTTGCTTTTTTTCTCTGAAATAAGTGAAATTTCTGCAATTTTGCCCTAAAATAAAGGAAATTTCTGCAATTTTTCCCCATAATAAAGGAAATTTCTGGAATTTTGCCCCAAAATAAGGGGAATTTCTGTTTTTTTGCCCCCAAATAAAAGAAATTTCTGCAATTTTGCCCTAAAATAAGGGGAATTTCTGCTTTTTTGCCTCTAAATAAGTGGAATTTCTGTCTTTTTCCCCCAAAACAAAGGGAATTTCTGTCATTTTTGCCCCAAAATAAGGAAAATTTCTGACTTATTACCCTGAAATAAGTGAAATTTCTGCAAAATTGCCCCAAAATAAGGGAAATTTCTGCTTTTTTGCCCCCAAATAAGGGGAATTTCAGCCTTTTTACCTCAAAATAATGAAAATTTCTGCATTTTTGCAACAAAATATTAGGAATTTCTGTATTATTGCAACAAAATATTAGGAATTTCTGCCTTTTTGCCCCAAAATAAGGAAAATTTCTGCGTTTTCTTCCCTGAAATAAGTGAAATCTCTGCAATTTTGCCCCAAAATAAGTTAAATTTCTGCAATTTTGCCCCAAAATAAGGGAAATTTCAGGTATTTTGCCTCAAAATAGGTGGAATTTCTGAGTTTTGCCCCATATAAGGAGAATTTCTGCCTTTTTGCCCCACAATTAGGGGAATTTCTGCAATTTTGCTCCAAAATATGGGGAATTTCTGCCTTTTTGCCTGAAAATAAGGGGAATGCATAACTTTTTGCCATAAAAAAGGGAAATTTCTTCATTTTTGCCCCAAATTAAGGGAAATTTCTGACTTTTTTCCCTGAAATATATGCAATTTCTGAAATTTTGGCCCAAATAAGGTGAATTTCTGGCTTTTTGCCCCAAAATAATGGGAATTTCTGCCTTTTTGCACCAAAAGAAGAAAAATTTTTGCCTTTTTTCTCTGAAATAAGTGAAATTTCTGCAATTTTGCCCTAAAATAAAGGAAATTTCTGCAATTTTTACCCATAATAAGAGAAATTTCTGGAATTTTGTCCCAAAAAAGGGGAATTTCTCTTTTTTGCCACCAAATAAGGGAAATTTCTGCAATTTTGCCCTAAAATAAGGGGAATTTCTGCTTTTTTGCCTCTAAATATGTGGAATTTCTGTATTTTTCCCCCAATACAAAGGGAATTTCTGTCATTTTTGCCCCAAAATAAGGAAAATTTCTGACTTATTACCCTGAAATAAGTGAAATTTCTGCAAATTTGCCCCAAAAATAGGGAAAGTTCTGCCTTTTGCTCCAAAATAAGGGGAATTTCAGCCCTTTTACCTCAAAATAAGGGACATTTCTGATTTTTGCACCAAAATATGGAAAATTTTGCCCTTTTGCCCGAAAATAAGGAAAATTTCTGCCTTTTCCCTGATATGTGAAATGTCTGCAATTTTGCCCCAAAATAAGTAAAATTTCTGCAATTTTGCCCCAATATAAGGGAATTTTCTGGAATTTTGCCCCAAAATAAGTGGAATTTCTGAATTTTGCCCCAAAATAAAAAGAATTTCTGCCTTTTTGCGCCACAATTAGTAAAATTTCTGCAATTTTGCTGTAAAATAAGGGAAATTTCTGGCTTTTCCCCCAAAATATGCGAAATTTCTGAATTTTGTCTGAAAATAAAAAGAATGCATAACTTTATGCCATAAAAAAGGAAAATTTCTTCATTTTTGCTCCAAAATAAGCGGAACTTTTACTTTTTTCCTTTGAATAAGTGGAATTTCTGTATTTTTCCCCCAAAACAAAAAGAATTTCTGTCTTTTTTGCCCCAAAACATGGAAAATTTCTGACTTATTACCCTGAAATAAGTGAAATTTTTGCAAATTTGCCCCAAAATAAAGGAAATTTCTGCCTTTTTGCCCCCAAATAAGGGGAATTTCAGCCGTTTTACCTCAAAATAAGGGAAATTTCTGCATTTTTGCAACAAAATATTAGGAATTTCTGCATTTTTGCCAGAAAATATTAGGAATTTCTGCCTTTTTGCCCCAAAATAAGGAAAATTTCTGCCTTTTTGCCCTGAAATAGGTGAAATTTCTGCAATTTTGCCCCAAAATAAGTAAAAGTTCTGCAATTTTCCCCCAAAATATAGGAAATTTCTGGAATTTTGCCCCAAAAGAAGTGGAATTTCTGAGTTTTGCCCCAAAATAAGGAGAATTTCTGCCTTTTTGCCCCACAATTAGTGAAATTTCTGCAATTTTGCCCTAAAATAAGGGAAATTTCTGCAATTTTTCCCCATAATAAGGGAAATTTCTGTAATTTTGCACCAAAATACGGAGACTTTTTGCCTTTTTGCCCCAAAATAAGGAAAATTTCTGCCTTTTTTCCCTGAAATAAGTGAAATTTCTGCAATTTTGTTTCAAAATAAGGGGAATTTCTGTTTTTTGCCCCACAATTAGGGAAATTTCTGCAATTTTGCCCCAAAATAAGGGGGATTTCTGCCTTTTGCCCCAAAATATGGGGAATTTCTGCCCTTTTGTCCGAAAATAAAAAGAATGCATACCTTTATGCCATAAAAAGGGGAAATTTCTTCATTTTTGCTCCAAAATAAGGGGAACTTTTGCCTTTTTGCCACTAAATAAGTGGAATTTCTGTATTTTTCCAACAAAACAAAAAGAATTTCTGTCTTTTTTGCCCCAAAATAAGAAAAATTTCTGACTTATGACCCTGAAATAAGTGAAATTTCTGCAAATTTGCCACAAAAATAGAGAAATTTCTGTTTGTTGCCCCAAAATAAGGAAAATTTCTGCCTTTTTTTATGTGAAATAAGTGAAATTTCTGCAATTTTGCCCCAAAATAAGTAAAATTTCTGCAATTTTGCCCCAAAATAAGGATAATTTCTAAAAGTTTGCCCCAAAATAATTGGAATTTCTGAGTTTTGTCCCAAAATAGGAGAATTTCTGCCTTTTTGCGCCAAAATTAGTGAAATTTCTGCAATTTTTCCCCAAAATAAGGGTAATTTCTGCCTTTGCCCCAAAATATGGGGAATTTCTGCCTTTTTGTCCGAAAATAAGAAGAATGCATACCTTTTTGCTATAAAAAAGGGAAATTTTTTCATTTTTGCTCCAAAATAAGGGGAACTTTTGCCTTTTTGCCTCTAAATAAGTGGAATTTCTGTCTTTTTTCCCCAAAACAAAGGGAATTTTTGTCTTTTTTGCCCCAAAATAAGGAAAATTTCTGACGTATTACCCTGAAATAAGTGAAATTTCTGCAATTTTGCCCCAAAATAAGGGAAATTTTTGCTTTTTTGGCCCCCAAAAAGAGGAATTTCAGCCTTTTTACCTCAAAATAAGGGAAATTTCTGCATTTTTGCAACAAAATATTAGGAATTTCTGCATTATTGCAACAAAATATTAGGAATTTCTGCCTTTTTGCACAAAATAAAGAAAATTTCTGCCTTTTTTCCCTGAAATAAGTGAAATTTCTGCAATTTGCCCCAAAATAAGTTAAATTTCTGCAATTTTGCCCCAATTAAGGGAAATTTCGGGTATTTTGCCCCAAAATAGGTGGAATTTCTGAGTTTTGCCCCAAAATAAGGAGAATTTCTGCCTTTTTGCCGCACAATTAGGGGAATTTCTGCAATTTTGCTCCAAAATACAGGGAATTTCTGCCTTTTTGCCCGAAAATAAGGGGAATGAATAACTTTTTGCCATAAAAAAGAGAAATTTCTTCATTTTTGCCCCAAATTAAGGGAAATTTCTGCATTTTTGCCCTGAAATATGTTAAATTTCTGCAATTTTAGCCCAAAATAAGGTGAATTTCTTTCTTTTTGCCCCAAAATAATGGGAATTTCTGCTTTTTTGCCCCAAGATAAGAAAAATTTTTGCCTTTTTTTCTCTGAAATAAGTGAAATTTCTGCAATTTTGCACTAAAATAAAAAAAATTTCTGCAATTTTTCATTATAATAAGGGATATTTCGGGAATTTTGCGCCAAAATAAGGGGAATTTCTGTTTTTTTGCCCCCAAATAAGGGAAATTTCTGCAATTTTGCCCTAAAATAAGGGGAATTTCTGCGTTTTTTGCCACTAAATAAGTGGAATTTAAGTCTTTTTCCCCAAAAACAAAGAAAATTTCTGTCATTTTTGCCCCAAAATAAGGAAAAATTCTGACTTATTACCCTGAAATAAATGAAATTTCTGCAATTTTAGCCCAAAATAAGGTGAATTTCTGAATTTTTGCCCCAAAATAATGGGAATTTCTGCCTTTTTACCCCAAAATAAGAAAAATTTTTGCTTTTTTTCTCTGAAATAAGTGAAATTTCTGCAATTTTGCCCTAAAATAAAGGAAATTTCTGCAATTTTTCCCCATAATAAAGGAAATTTCTGGAATTTTGCCCCAAAATAAGGGGAATTTCTGTTTTTTTGCCCCCAAATAAAAGAAATTTCTGCAATTTTGCCCTAAAATAAGGGGAATTTCTGCTTTTTTGCCTCTAAATAAGTGGAATTTCTGTCTTTTTCCCCCAAAACAAAGGGAATTTCTGTCATTTTTCCCCAAAATAAGGAAAATTTCTGACTTATTACCCTGAAATAAGTGAAATTTCTGCAAAATTGCCCCAAAATAAGGGAAATTTCTGCTTTTTTGCCTCCAAATGAGGGGAATTTCAGCCTTTTTACCTCAAAATAATGAAAATTTCTGCATTTTTGCAACAAAATATTAGGAATTTCTGCATTATTGCCACAAAATATTAGGAATTTCTGCCTTTTTGCCCCCAAATAAGGAAAATTTCAGCATTTTTTTCGCTGAAATAAGTGAAATCTTTGCAATTTTGCCCCAAAATAAGTAAAATTTCTGCAATTTTTCCCCAAAATAAGGAAAATTTCGGGTATTTTGCCCCAAAATAGGTGGAATTTCTGAGTTTTGCCTCAAAATAAAGAGAATTTCTGCATTTTTGCCCCACAATTAGGGGAATTTCTGCAATTTTGCTCCAAAATACGGGGAATTTCTGCCTTTTTGCCCCAAAATAATGAGAATTTCTGCCTCTTTGCCCCAAAATAAGAAAAATTTTTGCTTTTTTTCTCTTAAATAAGTAAAATTTCTGCAATTTTGCCCTAAAATAAAAGATATTTTTGTAATTTTTTCCATAATAAAGGAAATTTCTGGAATTTTGCCCCAAAATAAGGGGAATTTCTGTTTATTTTGCCCCCAAATAATGGAAATTTCTGCAATTTTGCCCTAAAATAAGGGGAATTTCTGCTTTTTTGCCTCTAAATAAGTGTAATTTCTGTTTTTATCCCCCAAAAGAAAGGGAATTTCTGTCATTTTTGCCCCAAAATAAGGAAAATTTCTGACTTATTACCCAAAATATGTGAAATTTCTGCAATTTTGCCCCAATATAAGGGAAATTTCTGCCTTTTTGCCCCAAAAAAGGGAATTTCAAACTTTTTACCTCAAAATGAGTGGAATTTCTGAATTTTGAAACAAAATATTAGGAATTTCTGCCTTTTTGCCCCAAAATAAGGAATATTTCTGCCTTTTTTCCCTGAAATAAGTGAAATTTCTGCAATTTTGCCCCAAAATAAGTAAAATTTCTGTAATTTTGCCCCAAAATAAGGGAAATTTCTGGAATTTTGCCCCAAAATAAGTGGAATTTCTGAGTTTTGCCCCAAAATAACGAGAATTTCTGCCTTATTGCCTTACAATTAGTGAAATTTCTGCAATTTTGCCCTAAAATAAGGGAAATTTCTGCAATTTTTCCCCATAATAAGAGAAATTTCTGCAATTTTGCTTCAAAATAAGGGGAATTTCTTTTTTTTGTCCCACAATTAGGGAAATTTCTGCAATTTTGCCCCAAAATAAGGGGAATTTCTGCCTTTTGCCCTAAAATATGGGGAATTTCTGCCTTTTTGTCTGAAAATAAAAGGAATGCATACCTTTTTGCCATAAAAAAGGGAAATTTCTACATTTTGCTCCAAAATAAGGGGAAATTTTGCCTTTTTACCTCTAAATAAGTGGAATTTCTGTCTTTTTCCCCCAAAACAAAGGGAATTTCTGTCTTTTTTGCCCCAAAATAAGGAAAATTTCTGACTTATTACCCTGAAATAAGTGAAATTTCTGCAAATTTGCCCCAAAAATAGGGAAATTTCTGCCTTTTGCCCCCAAATAAGAAGAATTTCAGCATTTTACCTCAAAATAAGGGAAATTTCTGATTTTTGCACCAAAATATGGAGAATTTCTGCCTTTTTGCCCCAAAATAAGGAAAATTTCTGCCTTTTTCCCCTGAAATAAGTGAAATTTCTGCAATTTTGCAAGAAAATAAGTGAAATTTCTGAAATTTTGCCATAAAATAAGAGAAATTTCTGCAATTTTCCCCATAATAAGGGAAATTTCTGCAATTTTGCTTCAAAATAAGGGGAATTTCTGTTTTTTGCCCCACAATTAGGGAAATTTCTGCAATTTTGCCCCAAAATAAGGGAAATTTCTGGAATTTTGCCCCAAAACAAGTGGAATTTCTGAGTTTTGCCCCAAAATAAGGAGAATTTCTGCCTTTTTGTCTGACAATTAGAGGAATTTCTGAAATTTTGCTCCAAAATACAAAGAATTTCTGCCTTTTTGCGCGAAAATAAGGGGAATGCATACCTTTTTGCCATAAAAAAGGGAAATTTCTTTATTTTTGCCCCAAATTAAGGGAAATTTCTGCCTTTTGCCCTGAAATATGTGAAATTTCTGCAATTTTAGCCCAAAATAATGTGAATTTCTGCCTTTTTGCCCCAAAATAATGGGAATTTCTGCCTCTTTGCCCCAAAATAAGAAAAATTTTTGCTTTTTTTCTCTGAAATAAGTAAAATTTCTGCAATTTTGCCCTAAAATAAGGGAAATTTCTGCAATTTTTCCCCATTATAAGGGAAATTTCTGGAATTTTGCCCCAAAATAAGGGGAATTTCTGTTTTTTTGCCCCCAAATAATGGAAATTTCTGGAATTTTGCCCTAAAATAAGGGGAATTTCAGCTTTTTTGCCTTTAAATAAGTGGAATTTCTGTCTTTTCCCCGAAAACAAAGGGAATTTCTGTCATTTTTGCCCCAAAATAAGAAAAATTTCTGACTTATTACCCTGAAATAAGTAAAATTTCTGCAATTTTGCCCCATTATAAGGGAAAATTCTGCCTTTTGCCCCCAAATAAGGGGAATTTTAGACTTTTTACCTCAAAATGAGGGGAATTTCTGAATTTTGGAACAAAATATTAGGAATTTCTGCCTTTTTGCCCCAAAATAAGGAATATTTCTGCCTTTTTTCCCTGAAATAAGTGAAATTTCTGCAATTTTGCCCCAAAATAAGTAAAATTTCTGTAATTTTGCCACAAAATAAGGGAAATATCTGGAATTTTGCCCCCCAAAAAATTGGAATTTCTGATTCTTTCCCCAAAATAAGGAGAATTTCTGCCTTATTGCCTTACAATTAGAGAAATTTCTGCAATTTTGCCCTAAAATAAGGAAAATTTCTGCAATTTTTTCCCATAATAAGGGAAATTTCTGCAATTTTGCTTCAAAATAAGTGGAATTTCTGATTTTTGTCCCACAATTAGGGAAATTTCTGCAATTTTGCCCCAAAATAAGGGGAATTTCTGCCTATTGCCCTAAAATATGGGGAATTTCTGCCTTTTTGTCTGAAAATAAAAAGAATGCATACCTTTTTGCCATAAAAAAAATTTCTTCATTTTGCTTCAAAATAAGGGGTAATTTTGCCTTTTTACCTCTAAATAAGTGGAATTTCTATCTTTTTCCCCCAAAACAAAGGGAATTTCTGTCTTTTTTGCCCCAAAATAAGGAAAATTTCTGACTTATTACCCTGAAATAAGTGAAATTTCTGCAAATTTGCCCCAAAAATAGGGAAATTTCTGCCTTTTGCCCCCAAATAAGAAGAATTTCAGCATTTTACCTCAAAATAAGGGAAATTTCTGATTTTTGCACCAAAATATGGAGAATTTCTGCCTTTTTGCCCAAATAAGAAAAATTTCTGCCTTTTTTCCCTGAAATAAGTGAAATTATTGTAATTTTGCCCCAAAATAAGTGAAATTTCTGCAATTTTGCCCCAAAATAATGGAAGTTTCTGGAATTTTGCCCCAAAATAGGTGGAATTTCTGAGTTTTGCCCCAAAATAAAGAGAATTTCTGCCTTTTTGCCCCACAATTAGGGGAATTTCTGCAATTTTGCTCAAAAATACGGGGAATTTCTGCCTTTTTGCTCAAAAATAAGGGAAATGCATACCTTTTTGCCATAAAAAAGGGAAATTTCTTCATTTTTGCCTCAAATTAAGGGAAATTTCTGCTTTTTTCCCAGCAAAATGTGAAATTTCTGCAATTTTAACCCAAAAAAAGGTGAATTTCTGCCTTTTTGCCTCAAAATAATGGGAATTTCTGCATTTTTGCCCGAAAAGAAGAAAAATTTTTGCCTTTTTTCTCTGAAATATGTGAAATTTCTGCAATTTTGCCCTAAAATAAAGGAAATTCCTGAAATTTTTCCCCATAATAAAGGAAATTTCTGGAATTTTGCCCCAAAATAAGGGGAATTTCTCTTTTTTGCCACCAAATAAGGGAAATTTCTGCAATTTTGCCCTAAAATAAGGGGAACTTCTGCTTTTTTGCCTCTAAATAAGTGGAATTTCTGTCTTTTTCCTCCAAAACAAAGGGAATTTCTGTCATTTTTGCCCCAAAATAAGGAAAATTTCTGACTTATTACCCTGAAATAAGTGAAATTTCTGCAAAATTGCCCCAAAATAAGGGAAATTTCTGCTTTTTTGCCCCCAAATAAGGGAAATTTCAGCCTTTTTACCTCAAAATAATGACAATTTCTGCATTTTTGCAACAAAATATTAGGAATTTCTGCATTATTGCAACAAAATATTAGGAATTTCTGCCTTTTTGCCCCAAAATAAGAAAAATTTGTGACTTATTACCCTGAAATAAGTGAAATTTCTGCAATTTTGCCCCATTATAAGGGAAAATTCTGCCTTTTGCCCCCAAATAAGGGGAATTTCAGCCTTTTTACCTCAAAATAAGGCGAATTTCTGAATTTTGGCACAAAATATTAGGAATTTCTGCCTTTTTGCCCCAAAATAAGGAAAATTTCCGCCTTTTTGCCCTGAAATAAATGAAATTTCTGCAATTTTGCCCCAAAATAAGTAAAAGTTCTGCAATTTTCCCCCAAAATATAGGAAATTTCTGGAATTTTGCCCCAAAATAAGTGGAATTTCTGAGTTTTGCCCCAAAATAAGGAGAATTTCTGCCTTTTTGCCCCACAATTAGTGAAATTTCTGCAATTTTGCCCTAAAATAAGGGAAATTTCTGCAATTTTTCCCCATAATAAGGGAAATTTCTGTAATTTTGCACCAAAATATGGAGACTTTTCCTTTTTGCCCCAAAATAAGGAAAATTTCTGCCTTTTTTCCCTGAAATAAGTGAAATTTCTGCAATTTTGTTTCAAAATAAGGGGAATTTCTGTTTTTTGCCCCACAATTAGGGAAATTTCTGCAATTTTGCCCCAAAATAAGGGGGATTTCTGCCTTTTTGTCCGAAAATAAAAAGAATGCATACCTTTATGCCATAAAAAGGGAAAATTTCTTCATTTTTGCTCCAAAATAAGGGGAACTTTTGCCTTTTTGCCACTAAATAAGTGGAATTTCTGTATTTTTCCAACAAAACAAAAAGAATTTCTGTCTTTTTTGCCCCAAAATAAGTAAAAATTTCTGACTTATGACCCTGAAATAAGTGAAATTTCTGCAAATTTGCCCCAAAAATAGAGAAATTTCTGTTTGTTGCCCCAAAATAAGGAAAATTTCTGCCTTTTTTATGTGAAATAAGTGAAATTTCTGCAATTTTGCCCCAAAATAAGTAAAATTTCTGCAATTTTGCCCCAAAATAAGGGAAATTTCTCAAAGTTTGCCCCAAAATAATTGGAATTTCTGAGTTTTGCCCCAAAATAGGAGAATTTCTGCCTTTTTGCGCCACAATTAGTGAAATTTCTGCAATATTGCCCCAAAATAAGGGTAATTTCTGCCTTTGCCCCAAAATATGGGGAATTTCTGCCTTTTTGTCCGAAAATAAGAAGAATGCATACCTTTTTGCTATAAAAAAGGGAAATTTTTTCATTTTTGCTCCAAAATAAGGGGAACTTTTGCCTTTTTGCCTCTAAATAAGTGGAATTTCTGTCTTTTTTCCCCAAAACAAAGGGAATTTTTGTCTCTTTTGCCCCAAAATAAGGAAAATTTTTGACGTATTACCCTGAAATAAGTGAAATTTCTGCAATTTTGCCCGAAAATAAGGGAAATTTTTGCTTTTTTGCCCCCCAAAAAGGGGAATTTCAGCCTTTTTACCTCAAAATAAGGGAAATTTCTGCATTTTTGCAACAAAATATTAGGAATTTCTGCATTATTGCCACAAAATATTAGGAATTTCTGCCTTTTTGCCCAAAATAAGGAAAATTTCTGCCTTTTTTCCCTGAAATAAGTGAAATTTCTGCAATTTGCCCCAAAATAAGTTAAATTTCTGCAATTTTGCCCCAATTAAGGGAAATTTCAGGTATTTTGCCCCAAAATAGGTGGAATTTCTGAGTTTTGCCCCAAAATAAGGAGAATTTCTGCCTTTTTGCCCCACAATTAGGGGAATTTCTGCAATTTTGTTCCAAAATACGGGGAATTTCTGCCTTTTTGCCCGAAAATAAGGGGAATGAATAACTTTTTGCCATAAAAAAGGGAAATTTCTTCATTTTTGCCCCAAATTAAGGGAAATTTCTGCATTTTTGCCCTGAAATATGTTAAATTTCTGCAATTTTAGCTCAAAATAAGGTGAATTTCTTTCTTTTTGCCCCAAAATAATGGGAATTTCTGCTTTTTTGCCCCAAGATAAGAAAAATTTTTACCTTTTTTTCTCTGAAATAAGTGAAATTTCTTCAATTTTGCACTAAAATAAAAAAAAATTTTCTGCAATTTTTCATTATAATAAGGGAAATTTCGGGAATTTTGCGCCAAAATAAGGGGAATTTCTGTTTTTTTGCCCCCAAAAGGGAAATTTCTGCAATTTTGCCCTAAAATAAGGGGAATTTCTGCGTTTTTTGCCTCTAAATAAGTGGAATTTCTGTCTTTTTCCCCAAAAACAAAGGAAATTTCTGTCATTATTGCCCCAAAATAAGGAAAATTTCTGACTTATTAACCTGAAATAAATGAAATTTCTTCAATTTTGCCCCAATATAAGGGAAATTTCTGCCTTTTTGCCCCCAAATAAGGGGAATTTCAGCCTTTTTACCTCAAAATAAGGGAAATTTCTGAATTTTGTCACAAAATATTAGAAATTTCTGCCTTTTTGCCCAAAAAGAAGAAAAATTTCTGCCTTTTTTTCCTGACATAAGTGAAATTTCTGCAATTTTGCCCCAATATAAGTAAAATTTCTGTAATTTTGCCCCAAAATAAGGGAAATTTCTGGAATATTGCCCCAAAATAGGTGGATTTTCTGAGTTATGCCCCAAAATAATGAGAATTTCTGCCTTTTTGCCCCACAATTAGTGAAATTTCTGCAATTTTGCCCTAAAATAAAGGAAATTTCTGCAATTTTTTCCCATAATAAGGGAAATTTCTGCAATTATGCTTCAAAATAAGGGGAATTTCTATTTTTTGCCCCACAATTAGGGAAATTTCTGCAATTTTGCCCCAAAATAAGGGGAATTTCTGTCTTTTGCTCCAAAATATGGGGAATTTCTGCCTTTTTGTCCGAAATAAGAAGAATGCATACATTTTTGCCATAAAAAAGGGAAATTTCTTCATTTTTGCTCCAAAATAAGGGGAACTTTTGCCTTTTTGCCTCTAAATAAGTGGAATTTCTGTATTTTTCCCCCAAAACAAAAAAAATTTCTCTCTTTTTTGCCCCAAAATAAAGAAAATTTCTGACTTATTACCCTGAAATAAGTTAAATTTCTGCAAATTTGCCCCAAAAATAGGGAAATTTCTGTTTTTTGCCCCAAAATAAGGGGAATTTCAGCATTTTACCTCAAAATAAGGGAAATTTCTGATTTTTGCACCAAAATATGGAGAATTTCTGCCTTTTTGCCCCAAAATAAGGAAAATTTCTGCCTTTTTTCTCTGAAATAAGTGAAATTTCTGCAATTTTGCCCCAAAATAAGTAAAATTTCTGCAATTTTGCCTCAAAATAAGGGAAATTTTTGGAATTTTGCCCCAAAATAAGTGGAATTTCTGAGTTTTGCCCCAAAATAGGAGAATTTCTGCCTTTTTGCGCCACAATTAGTGAAATTTCTGCAATTTTGCTTTAAAATAAGGGAAATTTCTGCCTTTTGCCCCAAAATATGAGAAATTTCTGCCTTTTTGTCTGAAAATAAGAAGAATGCATAACTTTTTGCCATAAAAAAGGGAAATTTCTTCATTTTTGCTCCAAAATTAGGGGAACTTTTGTTTTTTCCTTTGAATAAGTGGAATTTCTGTGTTTTTCCCCAAAACAAAAAGAATTTCTGTCTTTTTTGCCCCAAAATATGGAAAATTTCTGACTTATTACCCTGAAATAAGTGAAATTTTTGCAAATTTGCCCCAAAATAAGGGAAATTTCTGCCTATTGCCCTAAAATATGGGGAATTTCTGCCTTTTTGTCTGAAAATATAAAGAATGCATACCTTTTTGCCATAAAAAAAAATTTCTTCATTTTGCTTCAAAATAAGGGGTAATTTTGCCTTTTTACCTCTAAATAAGTGGAATTTCTATCTTTTTCCCCCAAAACAAAGGGAATTTCTGTCTTTTTTGCCCCAAAATAAGGAAAATTTCTGACTTATTACCCTGAAATAAGTGAAATTTCTGCAAATTTGCCCCAAAAATAGGGAAATTTCTGCCTTTTGCCCCCAAATAAGAAGAATTTCAGCATTTTACCTCAAAATAAGGGAAATTTCTGATTTTTGCACCAAAATATGGAGAATTTCTGCCTTTTTGCCCAAATAAGAAAAATTTCTGCCTTTTTTCCCTGAAATAAGTGAAATTATTGTAATTTTGCCCCAAAATAAGTGAAATTTCTGCAATTTTGCCCCAAAATAAGGGAAGTTTCTGGAATTTTGCCCCAAAATAGGTGGAATTTCTGAGTTTTGCCCCAAAATAAAGAGAATTTCTGCCTTTTTGCCCCACAATTAGGGGAATTTCTGCAATTTTGCCCAAAAATACGGGGAATTTCTGCCTTTTTGCTCAAAAATAAGGGAAATGCATACCTTTTTGCCATAAAAAAGGGAAATTTCTTCATTTTTGCCTCAAATTAAGGGAAATTTCTGCTTTTTCCCAGCAAAATGTGAAATTTCTGCAATTTTAACCCAAAAAAAGGTGAATTTCTGCCTTTTTGCCTCAAAATAATGGGAATTTCTGCATTTTTGCCCCAAAAGAAGAAAAATTTTTGCCTTTTTTCTCTGAAATATGTGAAATTTCTGCAATTTTGCCCTAAAATAAAGGAAATTCCTGCAATTTTTCCCCATAATAAAGGAAATTTCTGGAATTTTGCCCCAAAATAAGGGGAATTTCTCTTTTTTGCCACCAAATAAGGGAAATTTCTGCAATTTTGCCCTAAAATAATGGGAACTTCTGCTTTTTTGCCTCTAAATAAGTGGAATTTCTGTCTTTTTCCTCCAAAACAAAGGGAATTTCTGTCATTTTTGCCCCAAAATAAGGAAAATTTCTGACTTATTACCCTGAAATAAGTGAAATTTCTGCAAAATTGCCCCAAAATAAGGGAAATTTCTGCTTTTTTGCCCCCAAATAAGGGAAATTTCAGCCTTTTTACCTCAAAATAATGACAATTTCTGCATTTTTGCAACAAAATATTAGGAATTTCTGCATTATTGCAACAAAATATTAGGAATTTCTGCCTTTTTGCCCCAAAATAAGAAAAATTTGTGACTTATTACCCTGAAATAAGTGAAATTTCTGCAATTTTGCCCCATTATAAGGGAAAATTCTGCCTTTTGCCCCCAAATAAGGGGAATTTCAGCCTTTTTACCTCAAAATAAGGCGAATTTCTGAATTTTGGCACAAAATATTAGGAATTTCTGCCTTTTTGCCCCAAAATAAGGAAAATTTCCGCCTTTTTGCCCTGAAATAAATGAAATTTCTGCAATTTTGCCCCAAAATAAGTAAAAGTTCTGCAATTTTCCCCCAAAATATAGGAAATTTCTGGAATTTTGCCCCAAAATAAGTGGAATTTCTGAGTTTTGCCCCAAAATAAGGAGAATTTCTGCCTTTTTGCCCCACAATTAGTGAAATTTCTGCAATTTTGCCCTAAAATAAGGGAAATTTCTGCAATTTTTCCCCATAATAAGGGAAATTTCTGTAATTTTGCACCAAAATATGGAGACTTTTCCTTTTTGCCCCAAAATAAGGAAAATTTCTGCCTTTTTTCCCTGAAATAAGTGAAATTTCTGCAATTTTGTTTCAAAATAAGGGGAATTTCTGTTTTTTGCCCCACAATTAGGGAAATTTCTGCAATTTTGCCCCAAAATAAGGGGGATTTCTGCCTTTTTGTCCGAAAATAAAAAGAATGCATACCTTTATGCCATAAAAAGGGAAAATTTCTTCATTTTTGCTCCAAAATAAGGGGAACTTTTGCCTTTTTGCCACTAAATAAGTGGAATTTCTGTATTTTTCCAACAAAACAAAAAGAATTTCTGTCTTTTTTGCCCCAAAATAAGTAAAAATTTCTGACTTATGACCCTGAAATAAGTGAAATTTCTGCAGATTTGCCCCAAAAATAGAGAAATTTCTGTTTGTTGCCCCAAAATAAGGAAAATTTCTGCCTTTTTTATGTGAAATAAGTGAAATTTCTGCAATTTTGCCCCAAAATAAGTAAAATTTCTGCAATTTTGCCCCAAAATAAGGGAAATTTCTAAAAGTTTGCCCCAAAATAATTGGAATTTCTGAGTTTTGCCCCAAAATGGGAGAATTTCTGCCTTTTTGCACCACAATTAGTGAAATTTCTGCAATATTGCCCCAAAATAAGGGTAATTTCTGCCTTTGCCCCAAAATATGGGGAATTTCTGCCTTTTTGTCCGAAAATAAGAAGAATGCATACCTTTTTGCTATAAAAAAGGGAAATTTTTTCATTTTTGCTCCAAAATAAGGGGAACTTTTGCCTTTTTGCCTCTAAATAAGTGGAATTTCTGTCTTTTTTCCCCAAAACAAAGGGAATTTTTGTCTCTTTTGCCCCAAAATAAGGAAAATTTTTGACGTATTACCCTGAAATAAGTGAAATTTCTGCAATTTTGCCCCAAAATAAGGGAAATTTTTGCTTTTTTGCCCCCCAAAAAGGGGAATTTCAGCCTTTTTACCTCAAAATAAGGGAAATTTCTGCATTTTTGCAACAAAATATTAGGAATTTCTGCATTATTGCCACAAAATATTAGGAATTTCTGCCTTTTTGCCCAAAATAAGGAAAATTTCTGCCTTTTTTCCCTGAAATAAGTGAAATTTCTGCAATTTGCCCCAAAATAAGTTAAATTTCTGCAATTTTGCCCCAATTAAGGGAAATTTCGGGTATTTTGCCCCAAAATAGGTGGAATTTCTGAGTTTTGCCCCAAAATAAGGAGAATTTCTGCCTTTTTGCCCCACAATTAGGGGAATTTCTGCAATTTTGTTCCAAAATACGGGGAATTTCTGCCTTTTTGCCCGAAAATTAGGGGAATGAATAACTTTTTGCCATAAAAAAGGGAAATTTCTTCATTTTTGCCCCAAATTAAGGGAAATTTCTGCATTTTTGCCCTGAAATATGTTAAATTTCTGCAATTTTAGCTCAAAATAAGGTGAATTTCTTTCTTTTTGCCCCAAAATAATGGGAATTTCTGCTTTTTTGCCCCAAGATAAGAAAAATTTTTACCTTTTTTTCTCTGAAATAAGTGAAATTTCTTCAATTTTGCACTAAAATAAAAAAAAATTTTCTGCAATTTTTCATTATAATAAGGGAAATTTCGGGAATTTTGCGCCAAAATAAGGGGAATTTCTGTTTTTTTGCCCCCAAAAGGGAAATTTCTGCAATTTTGCCCTAAAATAAGGGGAATTTCTGCGTTTTTTGCCTCTAAATAAGTGGAATTTCTGTCTTTTTCCCCAAAAACAAAGGAAATTTCTGTCATTATTGCCCCAAAATAAGGAAAATTTCTGACTTATTAACCTGAAATAAATGAAATTTCTTCAATTTTGCCCCAATATAAGGGAAATTTCTGCCTTTTTGCCCCCAAATAAGGGGAATTTCAGCCTTTTTACCTCAAAATAAGGGAAATTTCTGAATTTTGTCACAAAATATTAGAAATTTCTGCCTTTTTGCCCAAAAAGAAGAAAAATTTCTGCCTTTTTTCCCTGACATAAGTGAAATTTCTGCAATTTTGCCCCAATATAAGTAAAATTTCTGTAATTTTGCCCCAAAATAAGGGAAATTTCTGGAATATTGCCCCAAAATAGGTGGATTTTCTGAGTTATGCCCCAAAATAATGAGAATTTCTGCCTTTTTGCCCCACAATTAGTGAAATTTCTGCAATTTTGCCCTAAAATAAAGGAAATTTCTGCAATTTTTTCCCATAATAAGGGAAATTTCTGCAATTATGCTTCAAAATAAGGGGAATTTCTATTTTTTGCCCCACAATTAGGGAAATTTCTGCAATTTTGCCCCAAAATAAGGGGAATTTCTGTCTTTTGCTCCAAAATATGGGGAATTTCTGCCTTTTTGTCCGAAATAAGAAGAATGCATACATTTTTGCCATAAAAAAGGGAAATTTCTTCATTTTTGCTCCAAAATAAGGGGAACTTTTGCCTTTTTGCCTCTAAATAAGTGGAATTTCTGTATTTTTCCCCCAAAACAAAAAAAATTTCTCTCTTTTTTGCCCCAAAATAAAGAAAATTTCTGACTTATTACCCTGAAATAAGTTAAATTTCTGCAAATTTGCCCCAAAAATAGGGAAATTTCTGTTTTTTGCCCCAAAATAAGGGGAATTTCAGCATTTTACCTCAAAATAAGGGAAATTTCTGATTTTTGCACCAAAATATGGAGAATTTCTGCCTTTTTGCCCCAAAATAAGGAAAATTTCTGCCTTTTTTCTCTGAAATAAGTGAAATTTCTGCAATTTTGCCCCAAAATAAGTAAAATTTCTGCAATTTTGCCTCAAAATAAGGGAAATTTTTGGAATTTTGCCCCAAAATAAGTGGAATTTCTGAGTTTTGCCCCAAAATAGGAGAATTTCTGCCTTTTTGCGCCACAATTAGTGAAATTTCTGCAATTTTGCTTTAAAATAAGGGAAATTTCTGCCTTTTGCCCCAAAATATGAGAAATTTCTGCCTTTTTGTCTGAAAATAAGAAGAATGCATAACTTTTTGCCATAAAAAAGGGAAATTTCTTCATTTTTGCTCCAAAATTAGGGGAACTTTTGTTTTTTCCTTTGAATAAGTGGAATTTCTGTGTTTTCCCCCAAAACAAAAAGAATTTCTGTCTTTTTTGCCCCAAAATATGGAAAATTTCTGACTTATTACCCTGAAATAAGTGAAATTTTTGCAAATTTGCCCCAAAATAAGGGAAATTTCTGCCTTTTTACCCCCAAATACAGGGAATTTCAGCCTTTTAACCTCAAAATAAGGGAAATTTCTGCATTTTTGCAACAAAATATTAAGAATTTCTGCATTATTGCCACAAAATATTAGGAATTTCTGCCTTTTTGCCCCAAAATAAGGAAAATTTCTACCTTTTTTCCCTGAAATAAGTGAAATTTCTGCGATTTTGCCCCAAAATAAGTTAAATTTCTGCATTTTTGCCCCAAATTTAGGGAAATTTCGGGTATTATGCCCCAAAATAGGTGGAATTTCTGAGTTTTGCCCCAAAATAAAGAGAATTTCTGCCTTTTTGCCCCACAATTAGGGGAATGTCTGCAATTTTGCTCCAAAATACGGGGAATTTCTGCCTTTTTGCCCGAAAATAAGGGGAATGCATACCTTTTTGCCATAAAAAAGGGAAATTTCTTCATTTTTGCCCCAAATTAAGGGAAATATCTTCCTTTTTGCCCTGAAATATGTGATATCTCTGCAATTTTAGCCCAAAATAAGGTGAATTTCTGCCTATTTGCCCCAAAATAATGGGAATTTCTGCCTTTTTGCCCCAAAATAAGAAAAATTTTTGCCTTTTTTCTCTGAAATAAGTGAAATTTCTGCAATTTTGCCCTAAAATAAGGGAAATTTCTGCAATTTTTCCCCAAAATAAGGGAAATTTCTGGAATTTTGCCCCAAAATAAGAGGAATTTCTGTTTTTTTGCCCCCAAATAAGAAAAATTTCTGGAATTTTGCCCTAAAATAAGCAGAATTTCAGCTTTTTTTCCACTAAATAAGTGGAATTTCTGACTTTTCCCCAAAAACAAAGGGAATTTCTGTCATTTTTGCCCCAAAATAAGAAAAAATTTTGACTTATTACCCTGAAATAAGTGAAATTTCTGCAATTTTGCCCCATTATAAGAGAAAATTCTGCCTTTTGCACCCAAATAAGGGGAATTTCAGCCTTTTTTCCTCAAAATAAGGGGAATTTCTGAATTTTGGCACAAAATATTAGGAATTTCTGCCTTTTTGCCCCAAAATAAAGAAAATTTCTGCCTTTTTGCCCTGAAATAAGTGAAATTTCTACAATTTTGCCCCAAAATAAGTAAAAGTTCTGCAATTTTCCCCTAAAATAAGGGAAATTTCTGGAATTTTGCCCTAAAATAAGTGGAATTTCTGAGTTTTGCCCCAAAATAAGGAGAATTTCTGCCTTTTTGCCCCACAATTAGTGAAATTTCTGCAATTTTGCCCTAAAATAAGGGAAATTTCTACAATTTTTCCCCATAATAAGGGAAATTTCTGTAATTTTGCACCAAAATACAGAGAATTTCTGCCTTTTTGCCCCAAAATAAGGAAAATTTCTGCCTTTTTTTTCTGAAATAAGTGAAATTTCTGCAATTTTGTTTCAAAATAAGGGGAATTTCTGTTTTTTGCCCCACAATTACGGAAATTTCTGCAATTTTGCCCCAAAATAAAGTGAATTTCTGCATTTTGCCCCAAAATATGGGGAATTTCTGCCTTTTTGTCCGAAAATAAGAAGAATGCATACCTTTTTGCCATAAAAAAGGGAAATTTCTTCATTTTTGCTCCAAAATAAGGGAAACTTTTGCCTTTTTGCCTCTAAATATGTGGAAATCTGTATTTTTCCCCCAAAACAAAAAAAATTTCTGTCTTTTTTGCCCCAAAATAAGGAAAATTTCTGACTTATTACCCTGAAATAAGTGAAATTTATGCAAATTTGCCCCAAAAATAGGGAAATTTCTGTTTTTTCCCCAAAATAAGGGGAATTTCAGCATTTTACCTCAAAATAAGGGAAATTTCTGATTTTTGCACCAAAATATGAAGAATTTCTGCCTTTTTGCCAAAAAATAAGGAAAATTTCTGCATTTTTTCTATGAAATAAGTGAAATTTCTGCAATTTTGCACCAAAATAAGTAAAATTTCTGCAATTTTGCCCCAAAATAAGGGAAATTTCTGGAATTTTGCCCCAAAATAAGTGGAATTTCTGAGTTTTGCCCCAAAATAGGAGAATTTCTGCCTTTTTGCGCCACAATTATAGAAATTTCTGCAATTTTGCCCCAAAATAAGGGTTAATTCTGCCTTTGCCCCAAAAATGGGAATTTCTGCCTTTTTGTTCGAAAATAAGAAGAATACATACCTTTTTGCTATAAAAAAGGGAAATTTTTTTCATTTTTGCTCCAAAATAAGGGGAACTTTTGCCTTTTTGCCTCTAAATAAGTGGAATTTCTGTCTTTTTCCCCCAAAACAAAGGGAATTTCTGTCTTTTTTGCCTCAAAATAAGGAAAATTTCTGACTTATTACCCTGAAATAAGTGAAATTTCTGCAAATTTGCCCCAAAATACAGGAAATTTCTGCTTTTTTGCCCCCAAATAAGGGGAATTTCAGCCTTTTTACCTCAAAATAAGGGAAATTTCTGCCTTTTTGCAACAAAATATTAGGAATTTCTGCATTATTGCCACAAAATATTAAAAATTTCTGCCTTATTGCCCCAAAATAAAGAAAATTTCTGCCTTTTTTCCCTGAAATAAGTGAAATTTCTGCAATTTTGCCCCAAAATAAGTTAAATTTCTGAAATTTTGCCCCAAATTTAGGGAAATTTCGGATATTTTGCCCCAAAATAAGTGGAATTTTTGAGTTTTGCCCCAAAATAAGGAGAATTTCTGCCTTTTTGCCCCACAATTAGGGGAATTTCTGCAATTTTGCTCCAAAATACGGGGAATTTCTGCCTTTTTGCCCGAAAATAAGGGGAATGCATACCTTTTGCCATAAAAAAAGGGAAATTTCTTCATTTTTGCCCCAAATTAAGGGAAATTTCTGCATTTGTGCCCTGAAATATGTGAAATTTCTACAATTTTAGCTTAAAATAAGGTGAATTTCTGCCTTTTTGCCCCAAAATAATGGGAATTTCTGCATTTTTGCCCCAAGATAAGAAAAATTTTTGCCTTTTTTCTCGGAAATAAGTGAAATTTCTGCAATTTTGCACTAAAATAATGGAAATTTCTGCTATTTTCCCCTATAATAAGGGAAATTTCGGGAATTTTGCGCCAAAATAAGGGGAATTTCTGTTTTTTTGCCACCAAATAAGGGAAATTTCTGCAGTTTTGCCCTAAAATAAGGGGAATTTCTGCGTTTTTTGCCTCTAAATAAGTGTAATTTCTGTCTTTTTCCCCCAAAACAAAGGGAATTTCTGTCATTTTTGAAACAAAATAAGGAAAATTTCTGACTTATTACCCTGAAATAAGTGAAATTTCTGCAATTTTGCCCCAATATAAGGGAAATTTCTGCCTTTTTGCCCCCAAATAAGGGGAATTTCAGCCTTTTTACCTCAAAATAAAGGGAATTTCTGAATTTTGGCACAAAATATTACGAATTTCTGCCTTTTTGCCCCAAAATAAGCAAAATTTCTGCTTTTTACCTAGAAATAAGTGAAATTTCTGCAATTTTGCCCCAAAATAAGGGAAATTTCTGGAATTTTGCCCACAAAAAAGTGGAATATCTGAGTTTTGCCCCAAAATAGGAGAATTTCTGCCTTTTTGCCCCAAAATTAGTGAAATTTCTGCAATTAAGCCCTAAAATAAGAGAAATTTCTGCAAGTTTTCCCCATAATAAGGGAAATTTCTGCAATTTTGCTTCAAAATAAGGGGAATTTCTGTTTTTTGCCCCACAATTAGGGAAATTTCTGCAATTTTGCCTTAAAATAAGAGGAATTTAGCCTTTTGCCCCAAAATATGGGGAATTTCTGCCTTTTTGTCTAAAAATAAGAAGAATGCATATCTTTTTGCCATAATAAAGGGAAATTTCTTCATTTTTGCTCCAAAATAAGTGGAAATTTTGCCTTTTTGCCTCTAAATAAGTGGAATTTCTGTCTTTTTTCCCAAAACAAAGGGAATTTCTGTCTTTTTCCCCCAAAATAAGGAAAATTTTTGACTTATTATGCTGAAATAAGTGAAATTTTGCAAATTTGCCCCCAAAATAAGGGAAATTTCTGCTTTTTGCCCACAAATAAGGGGAATTTCAGCTTTTTTACCTCAAAATAAGGGAAATTTCTGCATTTTTGCAACAAAATATTAGGAATTTCTGCATTTTTGCCACAAAATATTAGGAATTTTTGCCTTTTTGCCCCAAAATAAGGAAAATTTCTGCCTTTTTTTCCCTGAAATAAGTGAAATTTCTGCAATTTTGCCCCAAAATAAGTGAAATTTCTGCAATTTTGCCCCAAAATAAGGGAAATTTCTGGAATTTTACCCCAAAATTAGTGGAATTTCTGAGTTTTACCCCAAAATAAGGAAAATTTCTGCCTTTTTGCCCAACAATTAGGGGAATTTCTGCAATTTTGCTCCAAAATACAGGGAATTTCTGCTTTTTTGCACAAAAATAAGGGGAATGCATAACTTTTTGCCATAAAAAAGGGAAATTTCTTCATTTTTGCCCTAAATTAAGGGAAATTTCTGCCTTTTGGTTCTGAAATATGTGAAATTTCTGCAATTTTAGCCCAAAATAAGGTGAATTTGTGCCTTTTTGCCCCAAAATAATTGGAATTTCTGCCTTTTTGCCCCAAAATAAGAAAAATTTTTGCCTTTTTTCTCTGAAATAAGTCAAATTTGTGCAATTTTGCCCTAAAATAAAGGAAATTTCTGCAATTTTTCCCCATAATAAGGGAAATTTCTGGAATTTTGCCTCAAAATAAGGGGAATTTCTGTTCTTTGCCCCAAAATAAAAGAAATTTCTGCAATTTTGCCCTAAAATAAGGAGAATTTCTGCTTTTTTGCCTCTAAATAAGTGAAATTTCTGTCTTTTTCCCTCAAAACAAATAGAATTTCTGTCATTTTTGCCCCAAAATAAGGCAAATTTCTGACTTATTACCCTGAAATAAGTGAAATTTCTGCAAATTTGCCCCAAAATAGGGAAATTTCTTCTTTTTGCCCCAAAATAAGGGGAATTTCAGCCTTTTTACCTCAAAATAAGGGAAATTTCTGATTTTTGCACCAAAATATGGAGAATTTCTGCCTTTTTGCCCCAAAATAAGGAAAATTTCTGCCTTTTTTCCATGAAATAAGTGAAATGTCTGCAATATTGCCACAAAATAAGTAAAATTTCTGCAATTTTGCCCCAAAATAAGGGAAATTTCTGGAATATTGCCCCAAAATAAGTGGAATTTCTGAGTTTTGCCCCAAAATAAGGAGAATTTCTGCCTTTTTGCCCCACAATTAGGGAAATTTCTGCAATTTTGCTCTAAAATAGGGGAAATTTCTGCCTTTGGCCCCAAAATATGGGAAATTTCTGCCTTTTTGTCCGAAAATAAGAAGAATGCATAACTTTTTGCCATAAAAAAGGGAAATTTCTTCATTTTTTCTCCAAAATAAGGGGAACTTTCGCCTTTTTACTTCTGAATAAGTGGAATTTCTGTATTTTTCCTTCAAAACATAAAGAATTTCTGTCTTTTTTGCCCTAAAATAAGGAAAATTTCTGACTTATTACCCTGAAATAAGTGAAATTTTTGCAAATTTGCCCCCAAATAAGGGAAATTTCTGCCGTTTTGCAACCAAATAAAGGAAATTTCAGCCTTTTTACCTCAAAGTAAAAGAAATTTATGCATTTTTGCAACAAAATATTAGGAATTTCTGCATTTTTGCCACAAAATATTAGGAATTTTTGCCTTTTTGCCCCACAATAAGAAAAATTTCTACTTTATTTCCCTGAAATAAGTAAAATTTCTGCAATTTTGCCACAAAATATGTGTAATTTCTGCAATTTTGCCCCAAAATAAGGGAAATTTCTGGAATTTTGCCACAAAATAAGTGGAATTTCTGAGTTTTGCCCCAAAATCAGGAGAATTTCTGCCTTTTTGCCCCACAATTAGGGGAATTTCTGCAATTTTGCTCCAAAATACGGGGAATTTCTGCCTTTTTGCCCGAAAATAAGGGAAATGCATACCTTTTTGCCATAAAAAAGGGAAATTTCTTCATTTTTGCCCCAAATTAAGGGAAATTTCTGCCTTTTTGCCCTGAAATATGTGAAATCTCTGCAATTTTAGCCCAAAATAAGGTGAATTTCTGCCTTTTTGCCCCAAAATAATGGGAATTTCTGCCTTTTTGCCCCAAGATAAGAAAAATTTTTGCCTTTTTTTTCTGAAATGAGTGAAATTTCTGCAATTTTGCCCTAAAATAATGGAAATTTCTGCAATTTTTCCCTATAATAAGGGAAATTTCGGGAATTTTGCGCCAAAATAAGGGGAATTTCTGTTTTTTTGCCCCAAATAAGGGAAATTTCTGCAATTTTACGCTAAAATAAGGGGAATTTCTGCGTTTTTTGCCTCTAAATAAGTGGAATTTCTGTCTTTTTCCCCAAAAACAAAGGGAATTTCTGTCATTTTAGCCCCAAAATAAAGAAAATTTCTGACTTATTACCCTGAAATAAGTGAAATTTCTGCAATTTTGCCCCAATATAAGAGAAATTTCTGCCTTTTTGCCCCCAAATAAGGGGAATTTCAGCCTTTTTACCTCAAAATAAGGGGAATTTCTGAATTTTGGCACAAAATATTAGGAGTTTCTGCATGTTTTCCTTAAAATAAGGAAAATTTCTGACTTTTTCCCCTGAAATAATTTAAATTTCTGCAATTTTTCTCAAAAATAAGTAAAATTTATGCAATTTTGCCCCAAAATAAGGGAAATTTCTGGAATTTTGCCCCAAAATAAGTAGAATTTCTGAGCTTTGCCTCAAAATAAGGAGAATTTCTGCCTTTTTGCCCCACATTTAGTGAAATTTCTGCAATTTTGCCCTAAAATAAGGGAAATTTCTGCAATTTTCCCCCATAATAAGAGAAATTTGTGCAATTTTGCTTCAAAAAAAGGGAATTTCTGTTTTCTGCCCCACAATTAGTGAAATTTCTGCAATTTTGCCCCAAAATAAAAGGAATTTCTGCCTTTTGCCCCAAAATATGGGGAATTTCTTCCTTTTTGTCCAAAAATAAGAAGAATGCATACCTTTTTGCCATAAAAAAGGGGAATTTCTTCAATTTTGTTCCAAAATAAGGGGAACTTTTGCCTATTTGCCTCTAAATAAGTGCAATTTCTGTCTTTCTTCCCCAAAACAAAGGGAATTTCTGTCTTTTTTGCCCTAAAATAAGGAAAATTTCTGACTTATTACCCTGAAATAAGTGAAATTTCTGCAAATTTGCCCCAAAAATAGGGAAATTTCTGCCTTTTGCCCCAAAATAAGGGGAATTTCAGCATTTTACCTCAAAATAAAGAAAATTTCTGATTTTTGCACCAAAGTATGGAGAATTTCTGCATTTTTGCCCCAAAATAAGGAAAATTTCTGCCTTTTTTTCCTGAAATAAGTGAAATTTCTGCAATTTTGCCCTAAAATAAGTGAAATTTCTAGAATTTTGCCCCAAAATAAGGGAAATTTCTGCAATTTTGCCCCAAAATAAGTGGAATTTCTGAGTTTTGCCCCAAAATAAGAAAAATTTCTGCCTTTTTGCCCCACAATTAGGGGAATTTCTGCAATTTTGCTCCAAAATACGGGGAATTTCTGCCTTTTTGCTCGAAAATAATGGGAATGCATAACTTTTTACCATAAAAAAGGGAAATTTCCTCATTTTTGCCCCAAATTAATGGAAATGTCTGCCTTTTTGCCCTGAAATATGTGAAATTTCTGCAATTTTAGCCAAAATAAGGTGAATTTCTGCCTATTTGCCCCAAAATAAGGGGAATTTCTGCCTTTTGCCCCAAAATATGGGGAATTTCTGCCTTATTTTCGAAAATAAGAAGAATGCATACCTTTTTGCCATATTAAAGGGAAATTTCTTCATTTTTGCTCCCAAATAAGGGGACCTATTGCCTTTTGCAATTTCTGCATTTTTGCCCTGAAATATGTGAAATTTCTGCAATATTAGCCCAAAATAAGGTGAATTTCTGCCTTTTTGCCCCAAAATAATGGGAATTTCTGCCTTTTTGCCCCAAAATAAGAAAAATTTTTGCGTTTTTTCTCTGAAATAAGTGAAATTTCTGCAATTTTGCCCTAAAATAAGGGAAATTTCTGCAATTTTTCCCCATAATAAGTGAAATTCCTGGAATTTTGCCACAAAATAAGGGGAATTTCTGTTTTTTTGCCCCCAAATAAGGGAAATTTCTGCAATTTTGCCCTAAAATAAGGGGAATTTCCGTTTTTGCCTATAAATAAGTGTAATTTCTGTCTTTTTCCCCCAAAACAAAGGGAATTTCTGTCATTTTTGCCTCAAAATAAGGAAAATTTCTGACTTATTACCCTGAAATAAGTGAAATTTCTGCAATTTTTTCCCAATATAAAGGAAATTTCTGCGTTTTTGCCCCCAAATAAAGGGAATATCAGCCTTTTTACCTCAAAATAATGGGAATTTCTGAATTTCGGTACAAAATATTAGGAATTTATGCCTTTTTGCCCCAAAATAAAAAAAATTTCTGCCTTTTTTCTTTGAAATAAGAGAAATTTCTGCAATTTTGCCCCAAAATAAGTAAAATTTCTGCAATTTACCTACTAAAATAAGGGAAATTTCTGTGATTCTTGCCCCAAAATAAGTGGAATTTCTGAGTTTTGCCCCAAAATAGGAGAATTTCTGCCTTTTTGCGCCACAATTAGTGAAATTTCTGCAATATTGCCCCAAAATAAGGGTAATTTCTGCCTTTGCCCCAAAATATGGGGAATTTCTGCCTTTTTGTCCGAAAATAAGAAGAATGCATACCTTTTTGCTATAAAAAAGGGAAATTTTTTCATTTTTGCTCCAAAATAAGGGGAACTTTTGCCTTTTTGCCTCTAAATAAGTGGAATTTCTGTCTTTTTTCCCCAAAACAAAGGGAATTTTTGTCTCTTTTGCCCCAAAATAAGGAAAATTTTTGACGTATTACCCTGAAATAAGTGAAATTTCTGCAATTTTGCCCGAAAATAAGGGAAATTTTTGCTTTTTTGCCCCCCAAAAAGGGGAATTTCAGCCTTTTTACCTCAAAATAAGGGAAATTTCTGCATTTTTGCAACAAAATATTAGGAATTTCTGCATTATTGCCACAAAATATTAGGAATTTCTGCCTTTTTGCCCAAAATAAGGAAAATTTCTGCCTTTTTTCCCTGAAATAAGTGAAATTTCTGCAATTTGCCCCAAAATAAGTTAAATTTCTGCAATTTTGCCCCAATTAAGGGAAATTTCGGGTATTTTGCCCCAAAATAGGTGGAATTTCTGAGTTTTGCCCCAAAATAAGGAGAATTTCTGCCTTTTTGCCCCACAATTAGGGGAATTTCTGCAATTTTGTTCCAAAATACGGGGAATTTCTGCCTTTTTGCCCGAAAATAAGGGGAATGAATAACTTTTTGCCATAAAAAAGGGAAATTTCTTCATTTTTGCCCCAAATTAAGGGAAATTTCTGCATTTTTGCCCTGAAATATGTTAAATTTCTGCAATTTTAGCTCAAAATAAGGTGAATTTCTTTCTTTTTGCCCCAAAATAATGGGAATTTCTGCTTTTTTGCCCCAAGATAAGAAAAATTTTTACCTTTTTTTCTCTGAAATAAGTGAAATTTCTTCAATTTTGCACTAAAATAAAAAAAAATTTTCTGCAATTTTTCATTATAATAAGGGAAATTTCGGGAATTTTGCGCCAAAATAAGGGGAATTTCTGTTTTTTTGCCCCCAAAAGGGAAATTTCTGCAATTTTGCCCTAAAATAAGGGGAATTTCTGCGTTTTTTGCCTCTAAATAAGTGGAATTTCTGTCTTTTTCCCCAAAAACAAAGGAAATTTCTGTCATTATTGCCCCAAAATAAGGAAAATTTCTGACTTATTAACCTGAAATAAATGAAATTTCTTCAATTTTGCCCCAATATAAGGGAAATTTCTGCCTTTTTGCCCCCAAATAAGGGGAATTTCAGCCTTTTTACCTCAAAATAAGGGAAATTTCTGAATTTTGTCACAAAATATTAGAAATTTCTGCCTTTTTGCCCAAAAAGAAGAAAAATTTCTGCCTTTTTTCCCTGACATAAGTGAAATTTCTGCAATTTTGCCCCAATATAAGTAAAATTTCTGTAATTTTGCCCCAAAATAAGGGAAATTTCTGGAATATTGCCCCAAAATAGGTGGATTTTCTGAGTTATGCCCCAAAATAATGAGAATTTCTGCCTTTTTGCCCCACAATTAGTGAAATTTCTGCAATTTTGCCCTAAAATAAAGGAAATTTCTGCAATTTTTTCCCATAATAAGGGAAATTTCTGCAATTATGCTTCAAAATAAGGGGAATTTCTATTTTTTGCCCCACAATTAGGGAAATTTCTGCAATTTTGCCCCAAAATAAGGGGAATTTCTGTCTTTTGCTCCAAAATATGGGGAATTTCTGCCTTTTTGTCCGAAATAAGAAGAATGCATACATTTTTGCCATAAAAAAGGGAAATTTCTTCATTTTTGCTCCAAAATAAGGGGAACTTTTGCCTTTTTGCCTCTAAATAAGTGGAATTTCTGTATTTTTCCCCCAAAACAAAAAAAATTTCTCTCTTTTTTGCCCCAAAATAAAGAAAATTTCTGACTTATTACCCGGAAATAAGTTAAATTTCTGCAAATTTGCCCCAAAAATAGGGAAATTTCTGTTTTTTGCCCCAAAATAAGGGGAATTTCAGCATTTTACCTCAAAATAAGGGAAATTTCTGATTTTTGCACCAAAATATGGAGAATTTCTGCCTTTTTGCCCCAAAATAAGGAAAATTTCTGCCTTTTTTCTCTGAAATAAGTGAAATTTCTGCAATTTTGCCCCAAAATAAGTAAAATTTCTGCAATTTTGCCTCAAAATAAGGGAAATTTTTGGAATTTTGCCCCAAAATAAGTGGAATTTCTGAGTTTTGCCCCAAAATAGGAGAATTTCTGCCTTTTTGCGCCACAATTAGTGAAATTTCTGCAATTTTGCTTTAAAATAAGGGAAATTTCTGCCTTTTGCCCCAAAATATGAGAAATTTCTGCCTTTTTGTCTGAAAATAAGAAGAATGCATAACTTTTTGCCATAAAAAAGGGAAATTTCTTCATTTTTGCTCCAAAATTAGGGGAACTTTTGTTTTTTCCTTTGAATAAGTGGAATTTCTGTGTTTTCCCCCAAAACAAAAAGAATTTCTGTCTTTTTTGCCCCAAAATATGGAAAATTTCTGACTTATTACCCTGAAATAAGTGAAATTTTTGCAAATTTGCCCCAAAATAAGGGAAATTTCTGCCTTTTTACCCCCAAATACAGGGAATTTCAGCCTTTTAACCTCAAAATAAGGGAAATTTCTGCATTTTTGCAACAAAATATTAAGAATTTCTGCATTATTGCCACAAAATATTAGGAATTTCTGCCTTTTTGCCCCAAAATAAGGAAAATTTCTACCTTTTTTCCCTGAAATAAGTGAAATTTCTGCGATTTTGCCCCAAAATAAGTTAAATTTCTGCATTTTTGCCCCAAATTTAGGGAAATTTCGGGTATTATGCCCCAAAATAGGTGGAATTTCTGAGTTTTGCCCCAAAATAAAGAGAATTTCTGCCTTTTTGCCCCACAATTAGGGGAATGTCTGCAATTTTGCTCCAAAATACGGGGAATTTCTGCCTTTTTGCCCGAAAATAAGGGGAATGCATACCTTTTTGCCATAAAAAAGGGAAATTTCTTCATTTTTGCCCCAAATTAAGGGAAATATCTTCCTTTTTGCCCTGAAATATGTGATATCTCTGCAATTTTAGCCCAAAATAAGGTGAATTTCTGCCTATTTGCCCCAAAATAATGGGAATTTCTGCCTTTTTGCCCCAAAATAAGAAAAATTTTTGCCTTTTTTCTCTGAAATAAGTGAAATTTCTGCAATTTTGCCCTAAAATAAGGGAAATTTCTGCAATTTTTCCCCAAAATAAGGGAAATTTCTGGAATTTTGCCCCAAAATAAGAGGAATTTCTGTTTTTTTGCCCCCAAATAAGAAAAATTTCTGGAATTTTGCCCTAAAATAAGCAGAATTTCAGCTTTTTTCCACTAAATAAGTGGAATTTCTGACTTTTCCCCAAAAACAAAGGGAATTTCTGTCATTTTTGCCCCAAAATAAGAAAAATTTTTGACTTATTACCCTGAAATAAGTGAAATTTCTGCAATTTTGCCCCATTATAAGAGAAAATTCTGCCTTTTGCACCCAAATAAGGGGAATTTCAGCCTTTTTTCCTCAAAATAAGGGGAATTTCTGAATTTTGGCACAAAATATTAGGAATTTCTGCCTTTTTGCCCCAAAATAAAGAAAATTTCTGCCTTTTTGCCCTGAAATAAGTGAAATTTCTACAATTTTGCCCCAAAATAAGTAAAAGTTCTGCAATTTTCCCCTAAAATAAGGGAAATTTCTGGAATTTTGCCCTAAAATAAGTGGAATTTCTGAGTTTTGCCCCAAAATAAGGAGAATTTCTGCCTTTTTGCCCCACAATTAGTGAAATTTCTGCAATTTTGCCCTAAAATAAGGGAAATTTCTACAATTTTTCCCCATAATAAGGGAAATTTCTGTAATTTTGCACCAAAATACGGAGAATTTCTGCCTTTTTGCCCCAAAATAAGGAAAATTTCTGCCTTTTTTTTCTGAAATAAGTGAAATTTCTGCAATTTTGTTTCAAAATAAGGGGAATTTCTGTTTTTTGCCCCACAATTACGGAAATTTCTGCAATTTTGCCCCAAAATAAAGTGAATTTCTGCATTTTGCCCCAAAATATGGGGAATTTCTGCCTTTTTGTCCGAAAATAAGAAGAATGCATACCTTTTTGCCATAAAAAAGGGAAATTTCTTCATTTTTGCTCCAAAATAAGGGAAACTTTTGCCTTTTTGCCTCTAAATATGTGGAATTTCTGTATTTTTCCCCCAAAACAAAAAAAATTTCTGTCTTTTTTGCCCCAAAATAAGGAAAATTTCTGACTTATTACCCTGAAATAAGTGAAATTTATGCAAATTTGCCCCAAAAATAGGGAAATTTCTGTTTTTTCCCCAAAATAAGGGGAATTTCAGCATTTTACCTCAAAATAAGGGAAATTTCTGATTTTTGCACCAAAATATGAAGAATTTCTGCCTTTTTGCCCAAAAATAAGGAAAATTTCTGCATTTTTTCTATGAAATAAGTGAAATTTCTGCAATTTTGCACCAAAATAAGTAAAATTTCTGCAATTTTGCCCCAAAATAAGGGAAATTTCTGGAATTTTGCCCCAAAATAAGTGGAATTTCTGAGTTTTGCCCCAAAATAGGAGAATTTCTGCCTTTTTGCGCCACAATTATAGAAATTTCTGCAATTTTGCCCCAAAATAAGGGTTAATTCTGCCTTTGCCCCAAAAATGGGAATTTCTGCCTTTTTGTTCGAAAATAAGAAGAATACATACCTTTTTGCTATAAAAAAGGGAAATTTTTTTCATTTTTGCTCCAAAATAAGGGGAACTTTTGCCTTTTTGCCTCTAAATAAGTGGAATTTCTGTCTTTTTCCCCCAAAACAAAGGGAATTTCTGTCTTTTTTGCCTCAAAATAAGGAAAATTTCTGACTTATTACCCTGAAATAAGTGAAATTTCTGCAAATTTGCCCCAAAATACAGGAAATTTCTGCTTTTTTGCCCCCAAATAAGGGGAATTTCAGCCTTTTTACCTCAAAATAAGGGAAATTTCTGCCTTTTTGCAACAAAATATTAGGAATTTCTGCATTATTGCCACAAAATATTAAAAATTTCTGCCTTATTGCCCCAAAATAAAGAAAATTTCTGCCTTTTTTCCCTGAAATAAGTGAAATTTCTGCAATTTTGCCCCAAAATAAGTTAAATTTCTGAAATTTTGCCCCAAATTTAGGGAAATTTCGGATATTTTGCCCCAAAATAAGTGGAATTTTTGAGTTTTGCCCCAAAATAAGGAGAATTTCTGCCTTTTTGCCCCACAATTAGGGGAATTTCTGCAATTTTGCTCCAAAATACGGGGAATTTCTGCCTTTTTGCCCGAAAATAAGGGGAATGCATACCTTTTGCCATAAAAAAAGGGAAATTTCTTCATTTTTGCCCCAAATTAAGGGAAATTTCTGCATTTGTGCCCTGAAATATGTGAAATTTCTACAATTTTAGCTTAAAATAAGGTGAATTTCTGCCTTTTTGCCCCAAAATAATGGGAATTTCTGCATTTTTGCCCCAAGATAAGAAAAATTTTTGCCTTTTTTCTCGGAAATAAGTGAAATTTCTGCAATTTTGCACTAAAATAATGGAAATTTCTGCTATTTTCCCCTATAATAAGGGAAATTTCGGGAATTTTGCGCCAAAATAAGGGGAATTTCTGTTTTTTTGCCACCAAATAAGGGAAATTTCTGCAGTTTTGCCCTAAAATAAGGGGAATTTCTGCGTTTTTTGCCTCTAAATAAGTGTAATTTCTGTCTTTTTCCCCCAAAACAAAGGGAATTTCTGTCATTTTTGAAACAAAATAAGGAAAATTTCTGACTTATTACCCTGAAATAAGTGAAATTTCTGCAATTTTGCCCCAATATAAGGGAAATTTCTGCCTTTTTGCCCCCAAATAAGGGGAATTTCAGCCTTTTTACCTCAAAATAAAGGGAATTTCTGAATTTTGGCACAAAATATTACGAATTTCTGCCTTTTTGCCCCAAAATAAGCAAAATTTCTTCTTTTTACCTAGAAATAAGTGAAATTTCTGCAATTTTGCCCCAAAATAAGGGAAATTTCTGGAATTTTGCCCACAAAAAAGTGGAATATCTGAGTTTTGCCCCAAAATAGGAGAATTTCTGCCTTTTTGCCCCAAAATTAGTGAAATTTCTGCAATTAAGCCCTAAAATAAGAGAAATTTCTGCAAGTTTTCCCCATAATAAGGGAAATTTCTGCAATTTTGCTTCAAAATAAGGGGAATTTCTGTTTTTTGCCCCACAATTAGGGAAATTTCTGCAATTTTGCCTTAAAATAAGAGGAATTTAGCCTTTTGCCCCAAAATATGGGGAATTTCTGCCTTTTTGTCTAAAAATAAGAAGAATGCATATCTTTTTGCCATAATAAAGGGAAATTTCTTCATTTTTGCTCCAAAATAAGTGGAAATTTTGCCTTTTTGCCTCTAAATAAGTGGAATTTCTGTCTTTTTTCCCAAAACAAAGGGAATTTCTGTCTTTTTCCCCCAAAATAAGGAAAATTTTTGACTTATTATGCTGAAATAAGTGAAATTTTGCAAATTTGCCCCCAAAATAAGGGAAATTTCTGCTTTTTGCCCACAAATAAGGGGAATTTCAGCTTTTTTACCTCAAAATAAGGGAAATTTCTGCATTTTTGCAACAAAATATTAGGAATTTCTGCATTTTTGCCACAAAATATTAGGAATTTTTGCCTTTTTGCCCCAAAATAAGGAAAATTTCTGCCTTTTTTTCCCTGAAATAAGTGAAATTTCTGCAATTTTGCCCCAAAATAAGTGAAATTTCTGCAATTTTGCCCCAAAATAAGGGAAATTTCTGGAATTTTACCCCAAAATTAGTGGAATTTCTGAGTTTTACCCCAAAATAAGGAAAATTTCTGCCTTTTTGCCCAACAATTAGGGGAATTTCTGCAATTTTGCTCCAAAATACAGGGAATTTCTGCTTTTTTGCACAAAAATAAGGGGAATGCATAACTTTTTGCCATAAAAAAGGGAAATTTCTTCATTTTTGCCCTAAATTAAGGGAAATTTCTGCCTTTTGGTTCTGAAATATGTGAAATTTCTGCAATTTTAGCCCAAAATAAGGTGAATTTGTGCCTTTTTGCCCCAAAATAATTGGAATTTCTGCCTTTTTGCCCCAAAATAAGAAAAATTTTTGCCTTTTTTCTCTGAAATAAGTCAAATTTGTGCAATTTTGCCCTAAAATAAAGGAAATTTCTGCAATTTTTCCCCATAATAAGGGAAATTTCTGGAATTTTGCCTCAAAATAAGGGGAATTTCTGTTCTTTGCCCCAAAATAAAAGAAATTTCTGCAATTTTGCCCTAAAATAAGGAGAATTTCTGCTTTTTTGCCTCTAAATAAGTGAAATTTCTGTCTTTTTCCCTCAAAACAAATAGAATTTCTGTCATTTTTGCCCCCAAATAAGGCAAATTTCTGACTTATTACCCTGAAATAAGTGAAATTTCTGCAAATTTGCCCCAAAATAGGGAAATTTCTTCTTTTTGCCCCAAAATAAGGGGAATTTCAGCCTTTTTACCTCAAAATAAGGGAAATTTCTGATTTTTGCACCAAAATATGGAGAATTTCTGCCTTTTTGCCCCAAAATAAGGAAAATTTCTGCCTTTTTTCCATGAAATAAGTGAAATGTCTGCAATATTGCCACAAAATAAGTAAAATTTCTGCAATTTTGCCCCAAAATAAGGGAAATTTCTGGAATATTGCCCCAAAATAAGTGGAATTTCTGAGTTTTGCCCCAAAATAAGGAGAATTTCTGCCTTTTTGCCCCACAATTAGGGAAATTTCTGCAATTTTGCTCTAAAATAGGGGAAATTTCTGCCTTTGGCCCCAAAATATGGGAAATTTCTGCCTTTTTGTCCGAAAATAAGAAGAATGCATAACTTTTTGCCATAAAAAAGGGAAATTTCTTCATTTTTTCTCCAAAATAAGGGGAACTTTCGCCTTTTTACTTCTGAATAAGTGGAATTTCTGTATTTTTCCTTCAAAACATAAAGAATTTCTGTCTTTTTTGCCCTAAAATAAGGAAAATTTCTGACTTATTACCCTGAAATAAGTGAAATTTTTGCAAATTTGCCCCCAAATAAGGGAAATTTCTGCCGTTTTGCAACCAAATAAAGGAAATTTCAGCCTTTTTACCTCAAAGTAAAAGAAATTTATGCATTTTTGCAACAAAATATTAGGAATTTCTGCATTTTTGCCACAAAATATTAGGAATTTTTGCCTTTTTGCCCCACAATAAGAAAAATTTCTACTTTATTTCCCTGAAATAAGTAAAATTTCTGCAATTTTGCCACAAAATATGTGTAATTTCTGCAATTTTGCCCCAAAATAAGGGAAATTTCTGGAATTTTGCCACAAAATAAGTGGAATTTCTGAGTTTTGCCCCAAAATCAGGAGAATTTCTGCCTTTTTGCCCCACAATTAGGGGAATTTCTGCAATTTTGCTCCAAAATACGGGGAATTTCTGCCTTTTTGCCCGAAAATAAGGGAAATGCATACCTTTTTGCCATAAAAAAGGGAAATTTCTTCATTTTTGCCCCAAATTAAGGGAAATTTCTGCCTTTTTGCCCTGAAATATGTGAAATCTCTGCAATTTTAGCCCAAAATAAGGTGAATTTCTGCCTTTTTGCCCCAAAATAATGGGAATTTCTGCCTTTTTGCCCCAAGATAAGAAAAATTTTTGCCTTTTTTTTCTGAAATGAGTGAAATTTCTGCAATTTTGCCCTAAAATAATGGAAATTTCTGCAATTTTTCCCTATAATAAGGGAAATTTCGGGAATTTTGCGCCAAAATAAGGGGAATTTCTGTTTTTTTGCCCCAAATAAGGGAAATTTCTGCAATTTTACGCTAAAATAAGGGGAATTTCTGCGTTTTTTGCCTCTAAATAAGTGGAATTTCTGTCTTTTTCCCCAAAAACAAAGGGAATTTCTGTCATTTTAGCCCCAAAATAAAGAAAATTTCTGACTTATTACCCTGAAATAAGTGAAATTTCTGCAATTTTGCCCCAATATAAGAGAAATTTCTGCCTTTTTGCCCCCAAATAAGGGGAATTTCAGCCTTTTTACCTCAAAATAAGGGGAATTTCTGAATTTTGGCACAAAATATTAGGAGTTTCTGCATGTTTTCCTTAAAATAAGGAAAATTTCTGACTTTTTCCCCTGAAATAATTTAAATTTCTGCAATTTTTCTCAAAAATAAGTAAAATTTATGCAATTTTGCCCCAAAATAAGGGAAATTTCTGGAATTTTGCCCCAAAATAAGTAGAATTTCTGAGCTTTGCCTCAAAATAAGGAGAATTTCTGCCTTTTTGCCCCACATTTAGTGAAATTTCTGCAATTTTGCCCTAAAATAAGGGAAATTTCTGCAATTTTCCCCCATAATAAGAGAAATTTGTGCAATTTTGCTTCAAAAAAAGGGAATTTCTGTTTTCTGCCCCACAATTAGTGAAATTTCTGCAATTTTGCCCCAAAATAAAAGGAATTTCTGCCTTTTGCCCCAAAATATGGGGAATTTCTTCCTTTTTGTCCAAAAATAAGAAGAATGCATACCTTTTTGCCATAAAAAAGGGGAATTTCTTCAATTTTGTTCCAAAATAAGGGGAACTTTTGCCTATTTGCCTCTAAATAAGTGCAATTTCTGTCTTTCTTCCCCAAAACAAAGGGAATTTCTGTCTTTTTTGCCCTAAAATAAGGAAAATTTCTGACTTATTACCCTGAAATAAGTGAAATTTCTGCAAATTTGCCCCAAAAATAGGGAAATTTCTGCCTTTTGCCCCAAAATAAGGGGAATTTCAGCATTTTACCTCAAAATAAAGAAAATTTCTGATTTTTGCACCAAAGTATGGAGAATTTCTGCATTTTTGCCCCAAAATAAGGAAAATTTCTGCCTTTTTTTCCTGAAATAAGTGAAATTTCTGCAATTTTGCCCTAAAATAAGTGAAATTTCTAGAATTTTGCCCCAAAATAAGGGAAATTTCTGCAATTTTGCCCCAAAATAAGTGGAATTTCTGAGTTTTGCCCCAAAATAAGAAAAATTTCTGCCTTTTTGCCCCACAATTAGGGGAATTTCTGCAATTTTGCTCCAAAATACGGGGAATTTCTGCCTTTTTGCTCGAAAATAATGGGAATGCATAACTTTTTACCATAAAAAAGGGAAATTTCCTCATTTTTGCCCCAAATTAATGGAAATGTCTGCCTTTTTGCCCTGAAATATGTGAAATTTCTGCAATTTTAGCCAAAATAAGGTGAATTTCTGCCTATTTGCCCCAAAATAAGGGGAATTTCTGCCTTTTGCCCCAAAATATGGGGAATTTCTGCCTTATTTTCGAAAATAAGAAGAATGCATACCTTTTTGCCATATTAAAGGGAAATTTCTTCATTTTTGCTCCCAAATAAGGGGACCTATTGCCTTTTGCAATTTCTGCATTTTTGCCCTGAAATATGTGAAATTTCTGCAATATTAGCCCAAAATAAGGTGAATTTCTGCCTTTTTGCCCCAAAATAATGGGAATTTCTGCCTTTTTGCCCCAAAATAAGAAAAATTTTTGCGTTTTTTCTCTGAAATAAGTGAAATTTCTGCAATTTTGCCCTAAAATAAGGGAAATTTCTGCAATTTTTCCCCATAATAAGTGAAATTCCTGGAATTTTGCCACAAAATAAGGGGAATTTCTGTTTTTTTGCCCCCAAATAAGGGAAATTTCTGCAATTTTGCCCTAAAATAAGGGGAATTTCCGTTTTTGCCTATAAATAAGTGTAATTTCTGTCTTTTTCCCCCAAAACAAAGGGAATTTCTGTCATTTTTGCCTCAAAATAAGGAAAATTTCTGACTTATTACCCTGAAATAAGTGAAATTTCTGCAATTTTTTCCCAATATAAAGGAAATTTCTGCGTTTTTGCCCCCAAATAAAGGGAATATCAGCCTTTTTACCTCAAAATAATGGGAATTTCTGAATTTCGGTACAAAATATTAGGAATTTATGCCTTTTTGCCCCAAAATAAAAAAAATTTCTGCCTTTTTTCTTTGAAATAAGAGAAATTTCTGCAATTTTGCCCCAAAATAAGTAAAATTTCTGCAATTTACCTACTAAAATAAGGGAAATTTCTGTGATTCTTGCCCCAAAATAAGTGGAATTTCTGAGTTTTGCCCCAAAATAAGGAGAATTTCTGCCTTTTTGCCCCACAATTAGTAAAATTTCTGCAATTTTGCCCTAAAATAAGGGAAATTTCTGCAATTTTTGCCCATAATAAGGGAAATTTCTGCAATTTTGCTTCAAAATAAGGGGAATTTCTGTTTTTTGCCCCACAATTAGAAAAATTTCTGCAATTTTGCCCCAAAATAAGGGGAATTTCTGCCTTTTGCCCCAAAATATGGGGAATTTCTGCTTTTTTTCCGAAAATAAGAAGAATGCATACCTTTTTGCCATAAAAAAGGGAAATTTCTTCATTTTTGCTCTAAAATAAGGGGAACTTTTGCCTTTTTGCCTCTAAATAAGTGGAATTTTTGTTTTTTTCTCCCAAAACAAAGAAAATTTCTGTGTTTTTTGCCCCAAAATAAGGAAAATTTCTGACTTATTACCCTCAAATAAGTGAAATTTCTGCAAATTTGCCCCCAAAATAGGGAAATTTCTGCCTTTTGCCCCAAAATAAGGGGAATTTCAGCATTTTACCTCAAAATAAGGGAAATATCTGATTTTTCCACCAAAATATGGAGAATTTCTGCCTTTTTTTCCCTGAAATAAGTGAAATTTCTGCAATTTTTCCCCAAAATAAGGGAAATTTCTGCCTTTTTGCACACATATAAGGGAAATTTCAGCCTTTTTACCTCAAAATAAGGGAAATTTCTGCATTTTTGAAACAAAATATTAGGAATTTATGCATTTTTGCCACAAAATATTAGGAATTTCTGCATTTTTGCTCAAAAATAAGGAAAATTTCTGCTTTTTTTCCCTGAAATAAGTGAAATTTCTGCAATTTTGCCCCAAAATAAGGGAAAATTCTGCCTTTTTGCCCCACACTTAGGGGAATTTCTGCAATTTTGCTTCAAAATACGGGGAATTTCTGCCTTTTTGCCTGAAAATAAGGGGAATGCATACCTTTTTGCCATAAAAAGGGGAAATTTCTTCACTTTTGCCCCAAATTAAGGGAAATTTCTGCCTTTTTGCCCTGAAATATTTGAAATATCTGCAATTTTAGCCAAAATAAGGTGAATTTCTGCCTTTTTGCCCCAAAATAATGAAAATTTCTGCCTTTTTGCCCCAAAATAAGAAAAATTTTTGCTTTTTTTCTCTGAAATAAGTGAAATTTCTGCAATTTTGCCCTAAAATAAAAGAAATTTCTTCAATTTTTCCCCATAATAAAGATAATTTCTGGAATTTTGCCCCAAAATAAGAGGAATTTCTTTTTTTTTGCCCCCAAATAAGGGAAATTTCTGCAATTTTGCCCTAAAATAAGGGGAATTTCTGCTTTTTTTGCCTCTAAATAAGTGGAATTTCTGTCTTTTTCTCCCAAAACAAAGGGAATTTCTGTCATTTTTGCCCCAAAATAAGAAAAATTTCTGACTTATTACCCTGAAATAAGTGAAATTTCTGCAATTTTGCCCCAAAATAAGTAAAATTTCTGTGATTTTTGCCCCAAAATAAGGGAAATTTCTGTGATTTTTACCCCAAAATAAGTGGAATTTCTGAGTTTTGCCCCAAAATAAGGAGAATTTCTGCCTTTTTGCCCCACAATTAGTAAAATTTCTGCAATTTTGCCCTAAAATAAGGGAAATTTCTGCAATTTTTGCCCATAATAAGGGAAATTTCTGCAATTTTGCTTCAAAATAAGGGGAATTTCTGTTTTTTGCCCCACAATTAGGAAAATTTCTGCAATTTTGCCCCAAAATAAGGGGAATTTCTGCTTTTTGCCCCAAAATATGGGGAATTGCTTCTTTTTTGTCCGAAAATAAGAAGAATGCATACCTTTTTGCCATAAAAAAGGGAAATTTCTTCATTTTTGCTCTAAAATAAGGGGAACTTTTGCCTTTTTGCCTCTAAATAAGTGGAATTTTTGTTTTTTTCTCCCAAAACAAAGAAAATTTCTGTGTTTTTTGCCACAAAATAAGGAAAATTTCTGACTTATTACCCTCAAATAAGTGAAATTTCTGCAAATTTGCCCCAAAAATAGGGAAATTTCTGCCTTTTGCCCCAAAATAAAGGGAATTTCAGCATTTTACATCAAAATAAGGGAAATATCTGATTTTTCCACCAAAATATGGAGAATTTCTGCCTTTTTGCCACAAAATAAGGAAAATTTCTGCCTTTTTTTCCCTGAAATAAGAGAAATTTCTGCAACTTTGCCCCAAAATAAGGGAAATTTCTGCCTTTTTGCACCCATATAAGGGAAATTTCAGCCTTTTTACCTCAAAATAAGGGAAATTTCTGCATTTTTGAAACAAAATATTAGGAATTTATGCATTTTTGCCACAAAATATTAGGAATTTCTGCATTTTTGCCCAAAAATAAGGAAAATTTCTGCTTTTTTTCCCTGAAATACGTGAAATTTCTGCAATTTTGCCCCAAAATAAGGGAAATTTCTGACTTTTTGCCCCACACTTAGGGGAATTTCTGCAATTTTGCTTCAAAATATGGGGAATTGCTGCCTTTTTGCCTGAAAATTAGGGGAATGCATACCTTTTTACCATAAAAAAGGGAAATTTCTTCACTTTTGCCCCAAATTAAGGGAAATTTCTGCATTTTTGCCATGAAATATTTGAAATTTCTGCAATTTTAGCCCAAAATAAGGTGAATTTCTGCCTTTTTGCCCCAAAATAATGAAAATTTCTGCCTTTTTGCCCCAAAATAAGAAAAATTTTTGCTTTTTTTCTCTGAAATAAATGAAATTTCTGCAATTTTGCCCTAAAATAAAAGAAATTTCTTCAATTTTTCCCCATAATAAAGATAATTTCTGGAATTTTGCCCCAAAATAAGAGGAATTTCTGTTTTTTTGCCCCCAAATATGGGAAATTTCTGCAATTTTGCCCTAAAATAAGGGGAATTTCTGCTTTTTTTGCCTCTAAATAAGTGGAATTTCTGTCTTTTTCCCCCAAAACAAAGGGAATTTCTGTCATTTTTGCCCCAAAATAAGAAAAATTTCTGACTTATTACCCTGAAATAAGTGAAATTTCTGCAATTTTGCTCCAATATAAGGGAAATTTCTGCCTTTTTGCCCCCAAATAAGGGGAATTTCAGCCTTTTTACCTCAAAATAAGGGGAATTTCTGAATTTTGGCACAAAATATTAGGAATTTCTGCCTTTTGCCCCAAAATAAGGAAAATTTAGCCTTTTTTCCCTGAAATAAGTGAAATTTCTGCAATTTTGCCACAAAATAAGTAAAATTTCTGCAATTTTGCCACAAAATAAGGGAAATTTCTGGAATTTTGCCCCAAAATAAGTGGAATTTCTGAGTTTTGCCCCAAAATAAGGAGAATTTCTGCCTTTTTGCCCCACAATTAGTGAAATTTCTGCAATTTTGCCCTAAAATAAGAGAAATTTCTGCAATTTTTCCCCATAATAAAGGAAATTTCTGCAATTTTGCTTCAAAATAAGGGGAATTTCTGTTTTTGCCCCACAATTAGGGAAATTTCTGCAATTTTGCTCCAAAATAAAAGGAATTTCTGCCTTTTGTTCTAAAATTCGGGGAATTTCTGCCTTTTTGTCCAAAAATAAGAAGAATGCATACCTTTTTGCCATAAAAAAGGGAAATTTCTTCATTTTTGCTCCAAAATAAGGGGAACTTTTGCCTTTTTGCCTCTAAATAAGTGGAATTTCTGTCTTTTCCCCCCAAAACAAAGGGAATTTCTGTCTTTTTTGCACCAAAATAAGAAAAATTTCTGACTTATTACCCTGAAATAAGTGAAATTTCTGCAAATTTGCCCCAAAAAAGGGAAATTTCTGCCTTTTGCCCCAAAATAAGGGGAATTTCAGCATTTTACCTCAAAATAAGGGAAATTTCTGATTTTTGCACCAAAATATGAAGAATTTCTGCCTTTTTACCCCAAAATAAGGAAATTTTCTGCCTTTTTTCCCTGAAATAAGTGAAATTTCTGCAATTTTGCCAGAAAATAAGTGAAATTTCTTCAATTTTGCCCCAAAATAAGGGAAATTTCTGGAATTTTGCCCCAAAATAAGTGGAATTTCTGAGTTTTGCCCCAAAATAAAAAGAATTTCTGCCTTCTTGCCCCACAATTAGGGGAATTTCTGCAACTGTGCTTTAAAATACGGGGAATTTCTGCTTTTTGCCCGAAAATAAGTGGAATGCATAACTTTTTGCCATAAAAAAGGGAAATTTCTTCATTTTTGCCCCAAATTAAGAAAAATTTCTACCTTTTTGCCCTGAAATATGAAAAATTTCTGCAATTTTAGCCCAAAATAAGGTAAATTTCTGCCTTTTTGCCCCAAAATAATGGGAATTTCTGTTTTTTGCCCCAAAATAAGGAAAATTTCTGCCTTTTTTTCCCTGAAATAAGTGAAATTTCTGCAATTTTGCCCCAAAATAAGGGAAATTTCTGTCTTTTTGCACCCATATAAGGGAAATTTCAGCCTTTTTACCTCAAAATAAAAGAAATTTCTGCATTTTTGAAACAAAATATTAGGAATTTATGCATTTTTGCCACAAAATATTAGGAATTTCTGCATTTTTGCCCAAAAATAAGGAAAATTTCTGCTTTTTTTCCCTGAAATAAGTGAAATTTCTGCAATTTTGCCTCGAACTAAGGGAAATTTCTGCCTTTTTGCCCCACACTTAGGGGAATTTCTGCAATTTTGCTTCAAAATATGGGGAATTTCTGCCTCTTTGCCTGAAAATAAGGGGAATGCATACCTTTTTGCCATAAAAAAGGGAAATTTCTTCACCTTTGCCCCAAATTAAGGGAAATTTCTGCTTTTTTGCCCTGAAATATTTGAAATTTCTGCAATTTTGCCCTAAAATAAAAGAAATTTCTTCAATTTTTCCCCATAATAAAGATAATTTCTGGAATTTTGCCCCAAAATAAGAGGAATTTCTGTTTTTTTGCCCCCAAATAAGGGAAATTTCTGCAATTTTGCCCTAAAATAAGGGGAATTTCTGCTTTTTTTGCCTCTAAATAAGTGGAATTTCTGTCTTTTCCCCCAAAACAAAGGGAATTTCTGTCATTTTTGCCCCAAAATAAGAAAAATTTCTGACTTATTACCCTGAAATAAGTGAAATTTCTGCAATTTTGCTCCAATATAAGGGAAATTTCTGCCTTTTTGCCCCCAAATAAGGGGAATTTCAGCCTTTTTACCTCAAAATAAGGGGGATTTCTGAATTTTGCACAAAATATTAGGTATTTCTGCCTTTTTGCCCCAAAATAAGGAAAATTTCTGCCTTTTTTTCACTGAAATAAGTGAAATTTCTGCAATTTTGCCCCAAAATAAGTAAAATTTCTGCAATTTTGCCACAAAATAAGGGAAATTTCTGGAATTTTGCCCCAAAATAAGTGGAATTTCTGAGTTTTGCCCCAAAATAAGGAGAATTTCTGCCTTTTTGCCCCACAATTAGTGAAATTTCTGCAATTTTGCCCTAAAATAAGAGAAATTTCTACAATTTTTCCCCATAATAAAGGAAATTTCTGCAATTTTGCTTCAAAATAAGGGGAATTTCTGTTTTTGCCCCACAATTAGTGAAATTTCTGCAATTTTGCTCCAAAATATAAGGAATTTCTGCCTTTTGTTCTAAATTATGGGGAATTTCTGCCTTTTTGTCCAAAAATAAGAAGAATGCATACCTTTTTGCCATAAAAAAGGGAAATTTCTTCATTTTTGCTCCAAAATAAGGGGAACTTTTGCCTTTTTGCCTCTAAATAAGTGGAATTTCTGTCTTTTTCCCCCAAAACAAAGGAAATTTCTGTCTTTTTTGCACCAAAATAAGAAAAATTTCTGACTTATTACCCTGAAATAAGTGAAATTTCTGCAAATTTGCCCCAAAATAAGGGAAATTTCTGCCTTTTTGCCCTTAAATATGGGGAATTTCAGCCTTTTTACCTCAAAATAAGGGAAATTTCTGCATTTTTGCAACAAAATATTAGGAATTTCTGCATTTTTGCCACAAAATATTAGGAATTTCTGCTTTTTTGCCCCAAAATAAGGAAAATTTCTGCTTTTTTTTCCTGAAATAAGTGAAATTTCTGCAAATTTGCCCCCAAAAAGGGAAATTTCTGCCTTTTGCCCCAAAATAAAGGGAATTTCAGCATTTTACCTCAAAATAAGGGAAATTTCTGATTTTTGCACCAAAATATGAAGAATTTCTGCCTTTTTGCCCCAAAATAAGGAAATTTTCTGCCTTTTTTCCCTGAATTAAGTGAAATTTCTGCAATTTTGCCAGAAAATAAGTGAAATTTCTTCAATTTTGCCCCAAAATAAGGGAAATTTCTGGAATTTTGCCCCAAAATAAGTGGAATTTCTGAGTTTTGCCCCAAAATAAAAAGAATTTCTGCCTTCTTGCCCCACAATTAGGGGAATTTCTGCAACTGTGCTTTAAAATACGGGGAATTTCTGCTTTTTGCCCGAAAATAAGTGGAATGCATAACTTTTTGCCATAAAAAATAGAAATTTCTTCATTTTTGCCCCAAATTAAGAAAAATTTCTGCCTTTTTGCCCTGAAATATGAAAAATTTCTGCAATTTTAGCCCAAAATAAGGTGAAATTCTGCCTTTTTGCCCCAAAATAATGGGAATTTCTGTTTTTTGCCCCAAAATAAGGAAAATTTCTGCCTTTTTTTCCCTGAAATAAGTGAAATTTCTGCAATTTTGCCCCAAAATAAGGGAAATTTCTGTCTTTTTGCACCCATATAAGGGAAATTTCAGCCTTTTTACCTCAAAATAAAAGAAATTTCTGCATTTTTGAAACAAAATATTAGGAATTTATGCATTTTTGCCACAAAATATTAGGAATTTCTGCATTTTTGCCCAAAAATAAGGAAAATTTCTGCTTTTTTTCCCTGAAATAAGTGAAATTTCTGCAATTTTGCCCCAAAATAAGGGAAATTTCTGCCTTTTTGCCCCACACTTAGGGGAATTTCTGCAATTTTGCTTCAAAATATGGGGAATTTCTGCCTCTTTGCCTGAAAATAAGGGGAATGCATAACTTTTTGCCATAAAAAAGGGAAATTTCTTCACTTTTGCCCCAAATTAAGGGAAATTTCTGCCTTTTTCCCTGAAATATTTGAAATTTCTGCAATTTTAGCCCAAAATAAGGTTAATTTCTGCCTTTTTGCCCCAAAATAATGAAAATTTCTGCCTTTTTGCACCAAAATACGAAAAATTTTTTCTTTTTTTCTCTGAAATAAATGAAATTTCTACAATTTTGCCCTAAAATAAAAAAAATTTCTGCAATTATTCCCCATAATAAAGATAATTTCTGGAATTTTGCCCCAAAATAAGAGGAATTTCTGTTTTTTTGCCCCCAAATAAGGGAAATTTCTGCAATTTTGCCCTAAAATAAGGGGAATTTTTGCTTTTTTTGCCTCTAAATAAGTGGAATTTCTGTCTTTTTCCCCCAAAACAAAGGGAATTTCTGTCATTTTTGCCCCAAAATAAGAAAAATTTCTGACTTATTACCCTGAAATAAGTGAAATTTCTGCAATTTTGCTCCAATATAAGGGAAATTTCTGCCTTTTTGCCCCCAAATAAGGGGAATTTCAGCCTTTTTACCTCAAAATAAGGGGAATTTCTGAATTTTGGCACAAAATATTAAGAATTTCTGCATTTTTGCCCCAAAATAAGGAAAATTTCTGCCTTTTTTCCCTGAAATAAGTGAAATTTCTGCAATTTTGCCCCAAAATAAGTAAAATTTCTGCAATTTTGCCACAAAATAAGGGAAATTTCTGGAATTTTGTCCCAAAATAAGTGGAATTTCTGAGTTTTGCCCCAAAATAAGGAGAATTTCTGCTTTTTTGCCCCACAATTAGTGAAATTTCTGCAATTTTGCCCTAAAATAAGAGAAATTTCTGCAATTTTTCCCCATAATAAAGGAAATTTCTGCAATTTTGCTTCAAAATAAGGGGAATTTCTGTTTTTTGCCCCACAATTAGGGAAATTTCTGCAATTTTGCTCCAAAATAAAAGGAATTTCTGCCTTTTGTTCTAAAATATGGGGAATTTCTGCCTTTTTGTCCAAAAATAAGAAGAATGCATACCTTTTAGCCATAAAAAAGGGAAATTTTTTCATTTTTGCTCCAAAATAAGGGGAACTTTTGCCTTTTTGGCTCTAAATAAATGGAATTTCTGTCTTTTTCCCCCAAAACAAAGGGAATTTCTGTCTTTTTTCACCAAAATAAGAAAAATTTCTGACTTATTACCCTGAAATAAGTGAAATTTCTGCAAATTTGCCCCAAAATAAGGGAAATTTCTGCCTTTTTGCGCTTAAATATGGGGAATTTCAGCCTTTTTACCTCAAAATAAGGGAAATTTCTGCATTTTTGCAACAAAATATTAGAAATTTCTGCATTTTTGCCACAAAATATTAGGAATTTCTGCTTTTTTGCCCCAAAATAAGGAAAATTTCTGCTTTTTTTTTCTGAAATAAGTGAAATTTCTGCAATTTTGCCCCAAAATAAGTGAAATTTCTGCAATTTTGCCCCAAAATAAGGGAAATTTCTGTCTTTTTGCACACATATAAGGGAAATTTCAGCCTTTTTACCTCAAAATAAGGGAAATTTCTGCATTTTTGAAACAAAATATAAGGAATTTATGCATTTTTGCCACAAAATATTAGGAATTTCTGCATTTTTGCCCAAAAATAAGGAAAATTTCTGCTTTTTTTCCCTGAAATAAGTGAAATATCTGCAATTTTGCCCCAAAAGAAGGGAAATTTCTGCCTTTTTGCCCCACACTTAGGGGAATTTCTGCAATTTTGCTTCAAAATATGGGGAATTTCTGCCTCTTTGCCTGAAAATAAGGGGAATGCATACCTTTTTGCCATAAAAAAGGGAAATTTCTTCACTTTTGCCCCAAATTAAGGGAAATTTCTGCCTTTTTGCCCTGAAATATTTGAAATTTCTGCAATTTAACCCAAAATAAGGTGAATTTCTGCCTTTTTGCCCGAAAATAATGAAAATTTCTGCCTTTTTGCCCCAAAATAAGAAAAATTTTTGCTTTTCTTCTCTGAAATAAATGAAATTTCTGCAATTTTGCCCTAAAATAAAAGAAATTTCTTCAATTTTGCTCCAATATTAGGGAAATTTCTGCCTTTTTGCCCCCAAATAAGGGGAATTTCAGCCTTTTTACCTCAAAATAAGGGAAATTTCTGAATTTTGGCACAAAATATTAGGAATTTCTGCCTTCTTGCCCCAAAATAAGGAAAATTTCTGCCTTTTTCCCTGAAATAAGTGAAATTTCTGCAATTTTGCCCCAAAATAAGTAAAATTTCTGCAGTTTTGCCACAAAATAAGGGAAATTTCTGGAATTTTGCCCCAAAATAAGTGGAATATCTGAGTTTTGCCCCAAAATAAAGAGAATTTCTGCCTTTTTGCCCCACAATTAGTGAAATTTCTGCAATTTTGCCCTAAAATAAGAGAAATTTCTGCAATTTTTCCCCATAATAAAGGAAATTTCTGCAATTTTGCTTCAAATTAAGGGGAATTTCTGTTTTTTGCTGGAAATTAGGGAAATTTCTGTAATTTTACACCAAAATATAGGGAATTTCTGCCTTTTTGTCCGAAAATAAGAAGAATGCATACCTTTTTGCCATAAAAAAAGAAATTTCTTTCTTTTTGCTCCAAAATAAGGGGAACTTTTGCCTTTTTGCCTCTAAATAAGTGGAATTTCTGTCTTTTTCCCCCAAAACAAAGGGAATTTCTGTTTTTTTGCCCCATAATAAAGAAAATTTCTGACTTATTACCCTGAAATAAGTGAAATTTCTGCAAATTTGCCCCAAAAAAGGGAAATTTCTGCCTTTTGCCCCAAAATAAGGGGAATTTCAGCATTTTACCTCAAAATAAGGGAAATTTCTGATTTTTGCACCAAAATATGAAGAATTTCTGCCTTTTTGCCCCAAAATAAGGAAATTTTCTGCCTTTTTTCCCTGAAATAAGTGAAATTTCTGCAATTTTGCCAGAAAATAAGTGAAATTTCTTCAATTTTGCCCCAAAATAAGGGAAATTTCTGGAATTTTGCCCCAAAATAAGTAGAATTTCTGAGTTTTGCCCCAAATAAAAAGAATTTCTGCCTTCTTGCCCCACAATTAAGGGAATTTCTGCAATTGTGCTTTAAAATACGAGGAATTTCTGCTTTTTGTCCGAAAATAAGTGGAATGCATAACTTTTTGCCATAAAAAAGGGAAATTTCTTCATTTTTGCCCCAAATTAAGAAAAATGTCTGCCTTTTTGCCCTGAAATATGAAAAATTTCTGCAATTTTAGCCCAAAATAAGGTGAATTTCTGCCTTTTTGCCCCAAAATAATGGGAATTTCTGTTTTTTGCCCCAAATTAAGAAAAATTTCTGCCTTTTTTTCCCTGAAATAACTAAAATTTCTGCAATTTTGCCCCAAAATAAGGGAAATTTCTGTCTTTTTGCACCCATATAAGGGAAATTTCAGCCTTTTTACCTCAAAATAAGGGAAATTTCTGCATTTTTGAAACAAAATATTAGGAATTTATGCATTTTTGCCACAAAATATTAGGAATTTCTGCATTTTTGCCCAAAAATAAGGAAAATTTCTGCTTTTTTTCCCTGAAATAAGTGAAATTTCTGCAATTTTGCCCCAAAATAAGGGAAATTTCTGCCTTTTTGCCCCACACTTAGGGGAATTTCTGCAATTTTGCTTCAAAATATGGGGAATTTCTGCCTCTTTGCCTGAAAATAAGGGGAATGCATAACTTTTTGCCATAAAAAAGAGAAATTTCTTCACTTTTGCCCCAAATTAAGGGAAATTTCTGCCTTTTTGCCCTGAAATATTTGAAATTTCTGCAATTTTGCCCTAAAATAAAAGAAATTTCTTCAATTTTTCCCCATAATAAAGATAATTTCTGGAATTTTGCCCCAAAATAAGAGGAATTTCTGTTTTTTTGCCCCCAAATAAGGGAAATTACTGCAATTTTGCCCTAAAATAAGGGGAATTTCTGCTTTTTTTGCCTCTAAATAAGTGGAATTTCTGTCTTATCCCCCAAAACAAAGGGAATTTCTGTCATTTTTGCCCCAAAATAAGAAAAATTTCTGACTTATTACCCTGAAATAAGTGAAATTTCTGCAATTTTGCTCCAATATAAGGGAAATTTCTGCCTTTTTGCCCCCAAATAAGGGGAATTTCTGCCTTTTTACCTCAAAATAAGGGGGATTTCTGAATTTTGGCACAAAATATTAGGAATTTCTGCCTTTTTGCCCCAAAATAAGGAAAATTTCTGCCTTTTTTCCCTGAAATAAGTGAAATTTCTGCAATTTTGCCCCAAAATAAGTAAAATTTCTGCAATTTTGCCACAAAATAAGGGAAATTTCTGGAATTTTGCCCCAAAATAAGTGGAATTTCTGAGTTTTGCCCCAAAATAAGGAGAATTTCTGCCTTTTTGCCACACAATTAGTGAAATTTCTGCAATTTTGCCCTAAAATAAGAGAAATTTCTGCAATTTTTCCCCATAATAAAGGAAATTTCTGCAATTTTGCTTCAAAATAAGGGGAATTTCTGTTTTTGCCCCACAATTAGGGAAATTTCTGCAATTTTGCTCCAAAATATAAGGAATTTCTGCCTTTTGTTCTAAAATATGGGGAATTTCTGCCTTTTTGTCCAAAAATAAGAAGAATGCATACCTTTTTGCCATAAAAAAGGGAAATTTCTTCATTTTTGCTCCAAAATAAGGGGAACTTTTGCCTTTTTGCCTCTAAATAAGTGGAATTTCTGTCTTTTTCCCCCAAAACAAAGGGAATTTCTGTCTTTTTTGCACCAAAATAAGAAAAATTTCTGACTTATTACCCTGAAATAAGTGAAATTTCTGCAAATTTGTCCCAAAATAAAGGAAATTTCTGCCTTTTTGCCCTTAAATATGGGGAATTTCAGCCTTTTTACCTCAAAATAAGGGAAATTTCTGCATTTTTGCAACAAAATATTAGGAATTTCTGCATTTTTGCCACAAAATATTAGGAATTTCTGCTTTTTTGCCCCAAAATAAGGAAAATTTCTGCTTTTTTTTCCTGAAATAAGTGAAATTTCTGCAATTTTGCCCCAAAATAAGTGAAATTTCTGCAATTTTGCCCCAAAATAAGGGAAATTTCTGGAATTTGGCCCCAAAATAAGTGGAATTTCTGAGTTTTGCCCCAAAATAAGGAGAATTTCTGCCTTTTTGCCCCACAATTAGGGGCATTTCTGCAATTTTCCTTCAAAATACGGGAAATTTCTGCCTTTTTGCCTGAAAATAAGGGGAATGCATAACTTTTTGCGATCAAAAAGGGAAATTTCTTCATTTTTGCCCCAAATTAAGGGAAATTTCTGCCTTTTTGCTCTGAAATATTTGAAATTTCTGCAATTTTAGCCCAAAATAAGGTGAATTTCTGCTTTTTGCTCCAAAATAATGGGAATTTCTGCTTTTTTGCCCCAAAATAAGAAAAATTTTTGCTTTTTTTCTCTGAAATAAATGAAATTTCTGCAATTTTGCCCTAAAATAAAAGAAATTTCTGCAATTTTTCCCCATAATAAAGATAATTTCTGGAATTTTGCCCCAAAATAAGAGGAATTTCTGTTTTTTTGCTTCCAAATAAGGGAAATTTCTGCAATTTTGCCCTAAAATAAGGGGAATTTCTGCTTTTTTTTGCCTCTAAATAAGTGGATTTCTGTCTTTTTCCCACAAAACAAAGGGAATTTCTGTCATTTTTCCCCAAAATAAGAAAAATTTCTGACTTATTACCCTGAAATAAGTGAAATTTCTTCAATTTTGCTCCAATATAAGGGAAATTTCTGCCTTTTTGCCCCCAAATAAGGGGAATTTCAGCCTTTTTACCTCAAAATAAGGGGAATTTCTGAATTTTGGCACAAAATATTAGGAATTTCTGCCTTCTTGCCCCAAAATAAGGAAAATTTCTGCCTTTTTCCCTGAAATAAGTGATATTTCTGCAATTTTGCCCCAAAATAAGTAATATCTCTGCAATTTTGCCACAAAATAAGGGAAATTTCTGGAATTTTGCCCCAAAATAAATGGAATTTCTGAGTTTTGCCCCAAAATAAGGAGAATTTCTGCCTTTTTGCCCCACAATTAGTGAAATTTCTGCAATTTTGCCCTAAAATAAGAGAAATTTCTGCAATTTTTCCCCATAATAAAGGAAATTTCTGCAATTTTGCTTCAAATTAAAAGGAATTTCTGTTTTTTGCTGGAAATTAGGGAAATTTCTGTAATTTTGCCCCAAAATATAGGGAATTTCTGCCTTTTTGTCCAAAAATAAGAAGAATGCATACCTTTTTGCCATAAAAAAAGAAATTTCTTTCTTTTTGCTCCAAAATAAGGGGAACTTTTGCCTTTTTGCCTCTAAATAAGTGGAATTTCTGTCTTTTTCCTCCAAAACAAAGGGAATTTCTGTTTTTTTGCCCCATAATTAAGAAAATTTCTGACTTACTACCCTGAAATAAGTGAAATTTCTGCAAATTTGCCCCAAAAAAGGGAAATTTCTGCCTTTTGCCCCAAAATAAGGGGAATTTCAGCATTTTACCTCAAAATAAGGGAAATTTCTGATTTTTGCACCAAAATATGAAGAATTTCTGCCTTTTTGCCCCAAAATAAGGAAATTTTCTGCCTTTTTCCCTGAAATAAGTGAAATTTCTGCAATTTTGCCAGAAAATAAGTGAAATTTCTTCAATTTTGACCCAAAATAAGGGAAATTTCTGGAATTTTGCCCCAAAATAAGTGGAATTTCTGAGTTTTGGCCCAAAATAAGGAGAATTTCTGCCTTCTTCCCCACAATTAGGGAGATTTCTGCAATTGTGCTTTAAAATACGGGGAATTTCTGCTTTTTGCCCGAAAATAAGTGGAATGCATACCTTTTTGCCATAAAAAAAGGAAATTTCTTCATTTTTGCCACAAATTAAGAAAAATTTCTGCCTTTTTGCCCTGAAATATGAAAAATTTCTGCAATTTTAGCCCAAAATAAGGTGAATTTCTGCCTTTTTGCCCCAAAATAATGGGAATTTCTGTTTTTTGCCCCAAAATAAGAAAAATTTTTGCTTTTTTCTCTGAAATAAGTGAAATTTCTGCAATTTTGCCCTAAAATAAAAGAAATTTCTGCAATTTTCCCATAATAAAGGAAATTTCTGAAATTTTGCCCCAAAATAAGGGGAATTTCTGTTTTTTTGCCCCCAAATAAGAGAAATTTCTGCAATTTTGCCCTAAAATAAGAGGAATTTCTGCTTTTTTGCCTCTAAATGAGTGGAATTTCTGTCTTTTTCCCCAAAACAAAGGGAATTTCTGTACTTTTTGCCCCAAACTAAGGAAAATTTCTGACTTATTACCCTGAAATAAGTGAAATATCTGCAATTTTGCCCTAATATAAAGGAAATTTCTGCCTTTTAGCCATCAAATAAGGGGAATTTCAGCGTTTTTACCTCAAAATAAGGGGAATTTTTGAATTTTGGCACAAAATATTAGTAATTTCTGCGTTTTTGCCCCAAAATAAGGAAAATTTCTTCCTTTTTTCCCTGAAATAAGTGCAAATTCTGAAATTTTTTCTAAAAAATAAGTAAAATTTCTGCAATTTTGCCCCAAAATAAGGGATATTTCTGGAATTTTGCCCCAAAATAAGTGGAATTTCTGAGTTTTGCCCCAAAATAATGAGAATTTCTGCCTTTTTGCACAACAATTAGTGAAATTTCTGCAATTTTGCCCTAAAATGAGGGAAATTTCTGCAATTTTGCCTTAAATAAGGGAAATTTCTGCAATTTTTCCCCATAATAAGAGAAATTTCTGCAATTTTGCCCCAAAATAAGGGGAATTTCTGTTTTTTGCCCCACAATTAGGGAAATTTCTGCAATTTTGCCCCAAAATAAGGGGAATTTCTGCCTTTTGCCCCAAAATATGGGGAATTTCTGCCTTTTTGTCTGAAAATAAGAAGAATGCATACATTTTTGTCATAAAAAAGGGAAATTTCCTCATTTTTGCTCCAAAATAAGGGGAACTTTTGCCTTTTTGCCTCTAAATAAGTGGAATTTCTGTCTTTTTTCCCCAAAACAAAGGGAATTTCTGTCTTTTTTGCACCAAAATAAGAAAAATTTCTGACTTATTACCCTGAAATAAGTGAAATTTTTGCAAATTTGCCCCAAAATAAGGGAAATTTCTGCCTTTTTGCCCTTAAATATGGGGAATTTCAGCCTTTTTACCTCAAAATAAGGGAAATTTCTGCATTTTTGCAACAAAATATTAGGAATTTCTGCATTTTTGCCACAAAATATTAGGAATTTCTGCTTTTTTGCCCCAAAATAAGGAAAATTTCTGCTTTTTTTTTCCTGAAATAAGTGAAATTTCTGCAATTTTGCCCCAAAATAAGTGAAATTTCTGCAATTTTGCCCCAAAATAAGGGAAATTTCTGGAATTTGGCCCCAAAATAAGTGGAATTTCTTAGTTTTGCCCCAAAATATTGAGAATTTCTGCCTTTTTGACCCACAATTAGGGGCATTTCCTCAATTTTGCTTCAAAATACAGGAAATTTCTGCCTTTTTGCCTGAAAATAAGGGGAATGCATACCTTTTTGCCATAAAAACGGGAAATTTCTTCATTTTTAACCCAAATTAAGGGAAATTTCTGCCTTTTTGCCCTGAAATATGTGAAATTTCTGCAATTTTAGCCCAAAAAAAGGGAATTTCTGCCTTTTTGCCCCAAAATAATGGGAATTTCTGCTTTTTTGCCCCAAAATAAGAAAAATTTTTGCTTTTTTTCTCTGAAATATGTGATATTTCTGCAATTTTGCCCTAAAATAAAAGAAATTTCTGCAATTTTTCCCCATAATATAGGAAATTTCTGGAATTTTGCCCCAAAATAAAGGGAATTTCTGTTTTTTGCCCCCAAATAAAGAAATTTCTGCAATTTTTCCCTAAAATAAGAGGAATTTCTGCTTTTTTTCCTCTAAATAAGTGGAATTTCTGTCTTTTTTCCCCAAAACAAAGGAAATTTCTGTCATTTTTGCCCCAAAATAAGGAAAATTTCTTACTTATTACCCTGAAATAAGTGAAATTTCTTCAATTTTGCTCCAATATAAGGGAAATTTCTGCATTTTTGCCCCCAAATAAAGGGAATTTCAGCCTTTTTACCTCAAAATAAGGGGAATTTCTGAATTTTGGCACAAAATATTAGGAATTTCTGCCTTCTTGCCCCAAAATAAGGAAAATTTCTGCCTTTTTCCCTGAAATAAGTGAAATTTCTGCAATTTTGCCCCAAAATAAGTAAAATCTCTTCAATTTTGCCACAAAATAAGGGAAATTTCTGGAATTTTGCCCCAAAATAAGTGGAATTTCTGAGTTTTGCCCCAAAATAAGGAGAATTTCTGCCTTTTTGCCCCACAATTAGTGAAATTTCTGCAATTTTGCCCTAAAATAAGAGAAATTTCTGCAATTATTCCCCACAATAAAGGAAATTTCTGCAATTTTGCTTCAAATTAAAAGGAATTTCTGTTTTTTGCTGGAAATTAGGGAAATTTCTGTAATTTTGCCCCAAAATATAGGGAATTTCTGCCTTTTTGTCCGAAAATAAGAAGAATGCATACCTTTTTGCCATAAAAAAAGAAATTTCTTTCTTTTTGCTCCAAAATAAGGGGAACTTTTGCCTTTTTGCCTCTAAATAAGTGGAATTTCTGTCTTTTTCCTCCAAAACAAAGGGAATTTCTGTTTTTTGCCCCATAATAAAGAAAATTTCTGACTTATTACCCTGAAATAAGTGAAATTTCTGCAAATTTGCCCCAAAAAAGGGAAATTTCTGCCTTTTGCCCCAAAATAAGGGGAATTTCAGCATTTTACCTCAAAATAAGGGAAATTTCTGATTTTTGCACCAAAATATGAAGAATTTCTGCCTTTTTGCCCCAAAATAAGGAAATTTTCTGCCTTTTTTCCCTGAAATAAGTGAAATTTCTGCAATTTTGCCAGAAAATAAGTGAAATTTCTTCAATTTTGACCCAAAATAAGGGAAATTTCTGGAATTTTGCCCCAAAATAAGTGGAATTTCTGAGTTTTGCCGCAAAATAAGGAGAATTTCTGCCTTCTTGCCCCACAATTAGGGAGATTTCTGCAATTGTGCTTTAAAATACGGGGAATTTCTGCTTTTTGCCCGAAAATAAGTGGAATGCATACCTTTTTGCCATAAAAAAGGGAAATTTTTTCATTTTTGCCCCAAATTAAGAAAAATTTCTGCATGTTTGCCCTGAAATATGAAAAATTTCTGCAATTTTAGCCCAAAATAAGGTGAATTTCTGCCTTTTTGCCCCAAAATAATGGGAATTTCTGTTTTTTGCCCCAAAATAAGAAAAATTTTTGCTTTTTTCTCTGAAATAAGTGAAATTTCTGCAATTTTGCCCTAAAATAAAAGAAATTTCTGCAATTTTCCCATAATAAAGGAAATTTCTGAAATTTTGCCCCAAAATAAGGGGAATTTCTGTTTTTTTGCACCCAAATAAGAGAAATTTCTCCAATTTTGCCCTAAAATAAGAGGAATTTCTGCTTTTTTGCCTCTAAATGAGTGGAATTTCTGTCTTTTTCCCCAAAACAAAGGGAATTTCTGTACTTTTTGCCCCAAACTAAGGAAAATTTCTGACTTATTACCCTGAAATAAGTGAAATATCTGCAATTTTGCCCTAATATAAAGGAAATTTCTGCCTTTTAGCCATCAAATAAGGGGAATTTCAGCGTTTTCACCTCAAAATAAGGGGAATTTTTGAATTTTGGCAGAAAATATTAGTAATTTCTGCGTTTTTGCCCCAAAATAAGGAAAATTTCTTCCTTTTTTTCCCTGAAATAAGTGCAATTTCTGCAATTTTTTTCTAAAAAATAAGTAAAATTTCTGCAATTTTGTCCCAAAATAATGGATATTTCTGGAATTTTGCCCCAAAATAAGTGGAATTTCTGAGTTTTACCCCAAAATAAGGAGAATTTCTGCCTTTTTGCACAACAATTAGTGAAATTTCTGCTATTTTTCCCTAAAATGAGGGAAATTTCTGCAATTTTGCCTTAAATAAGAGAAATTTCTGCAATTTTTCCCCATAATAAGGGAAATTTCTGCAATTTTGCCCCAAAATAAGGGGAATTTCTGTTTTTTGCCCCACAATTAGGGAAATTTCTGCAATTTTGCCCCAAAATAAGGGGAATTTCTGCCTTTTGCCCCAAAATATGGGGAATTTCTGCCTTTTTGTCTGAAAATAAGAAGAATGCATACATTTTTGTCATAAAAAAGGGAAATTTCCTCATTTTTGCTCCAAAATAAGGCGTACTTTTGCCTTTTTGCCTCTAAATAAGTTGAATTTCTGTCTTTTTCCCCCAAAACAAAGGCAATTTCTATATTTTTTGCCCCAAAATAAGAAAAATTTCTGACTTATTACCCTGAAATAAGTGAAATTTCTGCAAATTTGCCCCAAAATAAGAAAAATTTCTGCCTTATTGCCCCCAAATATGGGGAATTTCAGCCTTTTTACCTCAAAATAAAGGAAATTTCTGCATTTTTGCAACAAAATATTAAAAATTTCTGCATTTTTGCCACAAAATATTAGGAATTTCTGCCCTTTTGCCAAAAAATAAGGAAAATTTCTGCCTTTTTTTCCCTGAAATAAGTGAAATTTCTGCAAATTTGCCCCCCAAAAAGGGAAATTTCTGCCTTTTGCCCCAAAATATGGGGAATTTCAGCATTTTACCTCAAAATAAAAGAAATTTCTGATTTTTGCACCAAAATATGGAGAATTTCTGCCTTTTTGCCCCAAAATAAGGAAAATTTCTGCCTTTTTTCCCTGAAATAAGTGAAATTTCTGCAATTTTGCCCCAAAATAAGTAAAATTGCTGCAATTTTACTCCAAAATAAGGGAAATTTCTGGAATTTTGCCCCAAAATAAGTGGAATTTCTGAGTTTTGCCCAAAAATAAGAAGAATTTCTGCATTTCTGCCCCACAATTAGGGAAATTTCTGCAATTTTGCTCCAAAATACGGGGAATTTCTGCTTTTTTACCCAAAAATAAGGGGAATGCATACCTTTTTGCCATAAAAAGGGAAATTTCTTCATTTTGCCCCAAATAAGGGAAATTTCTGCTTTTTTGCCCTGAAATATGTGAAATTTCAGCAATTTTAGCCCAAAATAAGGTGAATTTCTGCCTTTTTGCCCCAAAATAATGGGAATTTCTGATTTTTGCCCCAAAATAAGAAAAATTTTTGCCTTTATTCTCTGAAATAAGTGAAATTTCTGCAATTTTGCCCTAAAATAAGGGAAATTTTTGCAATTTTTCCCCATAATTAGGGAAATTTCAGGAATTTTGCCCCAAAATAAAAAGAATATCTGTTTTTTTGCCCCCAAATAAGAAAAATTTCTGCAATTTTACCCGAAAATAAGAGGAATTTCTGCATTTTTGCCTTTAAATAAGTGGAATTTCTGTCTTTTTCCGCCAAAACAAAGGGAATTTCTGTCATTTTTGCCCCAAAATAAGGAAAATTTCTGACTTATTACCCTGAAATAGGGAAATTTCTGCAATTTTGCCCCAATATAAAAGAAATTTCTGCCTTTTTGCCCCCAAATAAAGGGTATTTCAGCCTTTTTACCTCAAAATAAAAGGAATTTCTGAATTATGGCACAAAATATTAGGAATTTCTGCGTTTTTGCCCCAAAATAAAGAAAATTTCTGCATTTTTTCCCTGAAATAAGTGAAATTTCTGCAATTTTGCCCCAAAATAAGTAAAATTTTGCAATTTTTCCCCCAAATAAGGGAAATTTCAGGAATTTTGCCCGAAAATAAGTGGAATTTCTGAGTTTTGCCCAAAATAAGGAGAACTTCTGCTTTTTTGCCCCACAATTAATGAATTTTCTGCAATTTTGCCCTAAAATAATGGAAATTTCTGCAATTTTTCCCCATAATAAGGGAAATTTCTGCAATTTTGCCCCAAAATAAGGGGAATTTCTGTTTTTTGCCCCACAATTAGGGAAATATCTGCAATTTTACCCCAAAATAAGGGGAATTTCTGCCTTTTGCCCCAAAATATGGGGAATTTCTGCGTTTTTGTCTGAAAATAAGAAGAATGCATACCTTTTTGTCATAAAAAAGGGAAATTTCCTCATTTTTGCTCCAAAATAAGGGGAACTTTTGCATTTTTGCCTCTAAATAAGTGGAATTTCTGTCTTTTTCCCCCAAAACAAAGGCAATTTCTATTTTTTTTGCCCCGAAATAAGAAAAATTTCTGACTTATTACCCTGAAATAAGTGAAATTTCTGCAAATTTGCCCCAAAATAAAGGAAATTTCTGCCTTTTTCCCCAAAATAAGGGGAATTTCAGCCTTTTTACCTCAAATTTAAAAAAAGTTCTGCAATTTTGCAACAAAATATTAGGAATTTCTGCATTTTTGCAACAAAATATTAGGAATTTCTGCCTTTTTACCCCAAAATAAGGAAAATTTCTGCCTTTTTTCCCTGAAATAATTGGAATTTCTGCAATTTTGCCCCAAAATATGTGAAATTTCTGCAATTTTGCCCCAAAATAAGGGAAATTTCTGGAATTTTGCCCCAAAATAAGTGGAATTTCTGAGTGTTGCCCCAAAATAAGTAGAATTTCTGTTTTTCTGCCCCACAATTAGGGGAATTTCTGCAATTTTGCTCCAAAATACGGGAAATTTCTGCCTTTTTGCCCGAAAATAAAGGGAATGCATACCTTTTTGCCATAAAAAGGGAAATTTCTAAATTTTTGCCCCAAATTAAGGGAATTTTCTGATTTTTTGCCCTGAAATATGTGAAATTTCTGCAATTTTAGCCCAAAATAAGGTGAATTTCTGCCTTTTTGCCCCAAAATAATGGGAATTTCTGCCTTTTTGCCCCAAAATAAGAAAAATTTTTGCTTTTTTTTCTGAAATAAGTGAAATATCTGCAATTTTGCCCTAAAATAAGGGAAATTTCTAAAATTTTTCTCTATAATAAGAGAAATTTCTTGAATTTTGCCCTAAAATAAGGGGAATTTCTGTTTTTTTGCCCCCAAATAAAAGAAATTTCTGCAATTTTGCCCTAAAATAAAGGAATTTCTTTCTTTTTGCCCCAAAATAAAGAGAATTTCTGCCTTTTTGCCCCAAAATAAAGAAAATTACTGTATTTTTTACCCCAAAATTAGGTGAATTTCTGAATTTTGCTCCAAAATATGGGGAATTTCTGCCTTTTTGCTCAAATAAGGAAAATTTCTGCCTTTTTATTCTGAAATAAGTGAAATTTCTGCAATTTTGCCCCAAAATAAGTAAAATTTTTGCAATTTTGCCCCAAAATAAGGGAAATTTCTGGAATTTTGCCGCAAAATAAGTGGAATTTCTGAGTTTTGCCCTAAAATAAGGAGAATTTCTGCCTTTTTGCGCCACAATTAGTGAAATTTCTGCAATTTTGCCTTAATTAAGGGAAATTTCTGCAATTTTTCCCCATAATAAGGGAAATTTCTGCAATTTTGCCCCAAAATAAGGGGAATTTCTGTTTTTTTGCCCCCAAATAAGAAAAATTTCTGCAATTTTGCCCTAAAATGAAGGGAATTTCTTTGTTTTTGCCCCAAAATAAAGAGAATTTTTGCCTTTTTGCCCCAAAATAAAGAAAATTACTGTATTTTTTACCCCAAAATTAGGTGAATTTCTGCAATTTTGCTCCAAAATATGGGGAATTTCTGCCTTTTTTCTCAAATAAGGAAAAATTCTGCCTTTTTTCCCTGAAATAAGTGAAATTACTGCAATTTTGCCCCAAAATAAGTAAAATTTTTGCAATTTTGCCCCAAAATAAGGGAAATTTCTGGAATTTTGCCCAAAAATAAGTGGAATTTCTGAGTTTTGCCCTAAAATAAGGAGAATTTATTCCTTTTTGCGCCACAATTAGTGAAATTTCTGCAATTTTGCCTTAAATAAGGGAAATTTCTGCAATTTTTCCTCATAATAAGGGAAATTTCTGCAATTTTGCCCCAAAATAAGGGAATTTTCTGTTTTTTGCCCCACAATTAGGGAAATTTCTGCAATTTTGCCCCAAAATAAGGGGAATTTCTGCCTTTTGCCCTAAAATATGGGGAATTTCTGCTTTTTTGTCTGAAAATAAGAAGAATGCATACATTTTTGCCATAAAAAAGGGAAATTTCTTCATTTTTGCTACAAAATAAAGGGAACTTTTGCCTTCTTGCCTCTAAATAAGTGGAATTTCTGTCTTTTTCCCCCAAAACAAAGGGAATTTTTGTCTTTTTTGCCCCAAAATAAGGAAAATTTCTGACTTATAACCCTGAAATAAGTGAAATTTCTGCAAATATGCCCCAAAATAAGAAAAATTTCTGCCTTTTTGCCTCCAAATAAGGGGAATTTTAGCCTTTTTACCTCAAAATAAGGGAAATTTCTGCATTTTTGCAACAAAATATTAGGAATTTCTGCATTTTTGCCACAAAATATTAGGAATTTCTGCCCTTTTGCCAAAAAATAAAGAAAATTTCTGCCTTTTTTTCCCTGAAATAAGTGAAATTTCTGCAAATTTGCCCCAAAAAAGGGAAATTTCGGCCTTTTGCCCCAAAATAAGGGGAATTTCAGGATTTTACCTCAAAATAAGGGAAATTTCTGATTTTTGCACCAAAATATGGAGAATTTCTGCCTTTTTGCCCCAAAATAAAGAAAATTACTGCCTTTTTTCCCTGAAATAAGTGAAATTTCTGAAATTTTGCCCCAAAATAAGTGAAATTTCTGCAATTTTTCCCCAAAATAAAAAAATTTTCAGGAATTTTGCCCCAAAATAAGGGGAATTTCTGTTTTTTTGCCCCCAAATAATGGAAATTTCTGCAATTTTGTCCTAAAATAAGGGGAATTTCTGCATTTTTGCCTCTAAATAAGTGGAATTTCTGTCTTTTTCCCCCAAAACAAAGGGATTTTCTGTCATTTTTGCCCCAAAATATGGAAAATTTCTGATTATTACCCTGAAATTAGTAAAATTTCTGCAATTTTGCCCCAATATAAGGGAAATTTCTGCCTTTTTGCCCCCAAATAAGGGGAATTTCAGCCTTTTTACCTCAAAATAAAAAGAATTTCTGAATTTTGGAACAAAATATTAGGAATTTCTGCCTTTTTGCCCCAAAATAAAGAAAATTTCTGCTTTTTTTTACTGAAATAAGTAAAATTTCTGCAATTTTGCCCCAAAATAAGTGAAATTTCTGCAATTTTGCCCCTAAATAAGGGAAATTTCTGGAATTTAGCCCCAAAATAAGTGGAATTTCTGAGTTTTGCCCCAAAATTAGGAGAATTTCTGCCTCTTTGCCCAACGATTAGTGAAATTTCTGCAATTTTGCCCTAAAATAAGGGAAATTTCTGCAATTTTTCGCCATAATAAGGAAAATTTCTGCAATTTTGACCCAAAATAAGGGGAATTTCTGTTTTTTGCCCTACAATTAGGGAAATTTCGGCAATTTTGCCCCAAAATATGGGGAATGTCTGCCTTTTTGTCTGAAAATAAGAAGAATGCATAACTTTTTGCCATAAAAAAGGGAAATTTCCTCATTTTTGCTCCAAAATAAGGGGAACTTTTGCCTTTTTGCCTCTAAATAAGTGGAATTTCTGTCTTTTTCCCCCAAAACAAAGGAAATTTCTGTCTTTTTTGCCCCAAAATAAGAAAAATTTCTGACTTATTACCCTGAAATAAGTGAAGTTTCTGCAAATTTTCCCCAAAATATAGGAAATTTCTGCCTTTTTGCCCCCAAATAAGGTGATTTTCAGCCTTTTTACCTCAAATTAAAGAAAAGTTCTGCATTTTTGCAAAAAAATATTAGGAATTTCTGCATTTTTGCAACAAAATATTAGGAATTTCTGCCTTTTTGCCCCAAAATAAGGAAAATTTCTGCCTTTTTTCCCTGAAATAATTGAAATTTCTGCAATTTTGCCCCAAAATATGTGAAATTTCTGCAATTTTGCCCCAAAATTAGAAAAATTTCTGGAATTTTGCCCCAAAAAAAGTGGAATTTCTGAGTGTTGCCCCAAAATAAGGAGAATTTCTGATTTTCTGCCCCACAATTAGGGGAATTTCTGCAATTTTGCTCCAAAATATGGGAATTTCTGCCTTTTTGCCCGAAAATAAAGGGAATGCACACCTTTTTGCCATAAAAAGGGAAATTTCTTCATTTTTGCCCCAAATTAAGGGAAATTTCTGCCTTTTTGCCCTGAAATATGTGAAATTTCTGCAATTTTAGCCCAAAATAAGGTGAATTTCTGCCTTTTTGCCCCAAAATAATGGGAATTTCTGCCTTTTTGCCCCAAAATAAGAAAAATTTTTGCTTTTTTTTCTGAAATAAGTGAAATATCTGCAATTTTGCCCTAAAATAAGGGAAATTTCTACAATTTTTCCCCATAATAAGAAAAATTTCTTGAATTTTGCCCCAAAATAAGGGGAATTTCTGTTTTTTGCCCCCACATAAGAGAAATTTCTGCAATTTTGCCCTAAAATAAAGGGAATTTCCTTCTTTTTGCCCCAAAATAAAGAGAATTTCTGCCTTTTTGCCCCAAAATAAAGAAAATTACTGTATTTTTTACCTCAAAATTAGGTGAATTTCTGCAATTTTGCTCCAAAATATGGGGAATTTCTGCCTTTTTGCTCAAATAAGAAAAATTTCTGCCTTTTTTTCCTGAAATATGTGAAATATCTGCAATTTTGCCCCAAAATAAGTAAAATTTTTGCTATTTTGCCCCAAAATAAGGGAAATTTCTGGAATTTTGCCCCAAAATAAGTGGAATTTCTGAGTTTTGCCCTAAAATAAGGAGAATTTCTGCCTTTTTGCGCCACAATTAGTGAAATTTCTGCAATTTTGCCTTAAATAAGGGAAATTTCTGCAATTTTTCACCATAATAAAGGAAATTTCTGCAATTTTGCCCCAAAATAAGTGGAATTTCTGTTTTTTGCCCCAAAATTAGGGAAATTTCTGCAATTTTGCCCCAAAATAATGGGAATTTCTGCCTTTTGCCCCAAAATATGGGGAATTTCTGCCTTTTTGTCTGAAAATAAGAAGAATGCATACATTTTTGCTATAAAAAAGGGAAATTTCTTCATTTTTGCTCCAAAATAAGGGGAACTTTTGCCTTTTTGCCTCTAAATAAGTGGAATTTCTGCTTTTTCCCCCAAAACAAAGAGAATTTCTGTCTTTTTTGCCCCAAAATAAGGAAAATTTCTGACTTATAACCCTGAAATACGTGAAATTTCTGCAAATTTGCCCCAAAATAAGAAAAATTTCTGCCTTTTTGCCCCCAAATAAGGGGAATTTCAGCATTTTAACCTCAAAATAAGGGAAATTTCTGCATTTTTGCAACAAAATATTAGGAATTTCTGCATTTTTGCCACAAAATATTAGGAATTTCTGCCCTTTTGCCAAAAAATAAGGAAAATTTCTGCCTTTTTTTCTCTGAAATAAGTGAAATTTCTGCAAATTTGCCCCCAAAAAAGGGAAATTTCGGCCTTTTGCCCCAAAATAAGGGGAATTTCAGCATTTTACCTCAAAATAAGGGAAATTTCTGATTTTTAAACCAAAATATTGAGAATTTCTGCCTTTTTGCCCCAAAATAAAGAAAATTACTGCCTTTTTTCCCTGAAATAAGTGAAATTTCTGCAATTTTGCCTCAAAATAAGTGAAATTTCTGAAATTTTTCCCAAATATAAAAAAATTTTCAGGAATTTTGCCCCAAAATAAGGCGAATTTCTGTTTTTTTGCCCCCAAATAAGGGAAATTTCTTCAATTTTGTCCTAAAATAAGGGGAATTTCTGCATTTTTGCCTCTAAATAAGTGGAATTTCTGTCTTTTTCCCCCAAAACAAAGAAAATTTCTTTCATTTTGCCCCAAAATAAGGAAAATTTCTGACTTATTACCCTGAAATTAGTGAAATTTCTGCAATTTTGCCTCAATATAAGGGAAATTTCTGCCTTTTTGCCCCCAAATAAAGGGAATTTCATCCTTTTTACCTCAAAATAAAAAGACTTTCTGAATTTTGGCAAAACATATTAGGAATTTCTGCATTTTTGCCCCAAAATAAGGTAAATTTCTGCCTTTTTTCTCTGAAATAAGTGAAATTTCTGCAATTTTGCCCAAAAATAAGTAAAATTTCTGCAATTTTGCCCCTAAATAAGGGAAATTTCTGCAATTTTTCCCCATAATAAGGAAAATTTCTGCAATTTTGACCCAAAATTAGGGGAATTTCTGTTTTTTGCCCTACAATTAGGGAAATTTTGACAATTTTGCCCCCAAATAAGGGGAATTTCTGCCTTTTGCCCCAAAATATGGGGAATTTCTGCCTTTTTGTCTGAAAATAAGAAGAATGCATAACTTTTTGCCATAAAAAAGAGAAATTTCCTCATTTTTGCTCCAAAATAAGGGGAACTTTTGCCTTTTTGCTGCTAAATAAGTGGAATTTCTGTTTTTTTTCCCCCAAAACAAAGGAAATTTCTGTCTTTTTTGCCCCAAAATAAGAAAAAATTCTGACTTATTACCCTGAAATAAGTGAAGTTTCTGCAAACTTGCCCCAAAATATAGAAAATTTCTGCCTTTTCGCCCCCAAATAAGGGGAATTTCAGCCTTTTTACCTCAAATTAAGGAAAAGTTCTGCATTTTTGCAACAAAACATTAGAAATTTCTGCATTTTTGCAACAAAATATTAGGAATTTCTGCCTTTTTGCCCCAAAAGAAGGAAAATTTCTGCCTTTTTTTCCCTGAAATAATTGAAATTTCTGCAATTTTGCCCCAAAATATGTGAAATTTCTGCAATTTTGGCCCAAAATAAGTGAAATTTCTGAGTGTTGCCCCAAAATAAGGAGAATTTCTGCTTTTCTGCCCCACAATTAGGGGAATTTCTGCAATTTTGCTACAAAATACGGGAAATTTCTGCCTTTTTTCCCAAAAATAAAGGGAATGCATAACTTTTTGCCATAAAAAGGGAAATTTCTTCATTTTTGCCCCAAATTAAGGGAAATTTCTGCCTTTTTGCCCTTAAATATGTGAAATTTCTGCAATTTTAGCCCAAAATAAGGTGAATTTCTGCCTTTTTGTCCCAAAATAATGGGAATTTCTTCCTTTTTGCCCCCAATTAAGAAAAATTTTTGCTTTTTTTTCTGAAATAAGTGAAATATCTGCAATTTTGCCCTAAAATAAGGGAAATTTCTACAATTTTTCCCCATAATAAGGGAAATTTCTTGAATTTTGCCCCAAAATAAGGGGAATTTCTGTTTTTTTGCCCCCAAATAAGAGAAATTTCTGCAATTTTGCCCTAAAATAAAGGGAATTTCTTTCTTTTTGCCCCAAAATAAAGAGAATTTCTGCATTTTTGCCCCAAAATAAAGAAAATTCCTGTATTTTTTGCCCGAAAATTAGGTGAATTTCTGTAATTTTGCTCCAAAATATGGGGAATTTCTGCCTTTTTGCTCAAATAAGGAAAATTTCTGCATTTTTTACATGAAATAAGTAAAATTTCTGCAATTTTGCCCCAAAATAAGTTAAATTTTTGCAATTTTGCCCCAAAATAAGGGAAATTTCTGGAATTTTGCCCCAAAATAAGTGGAATTTCTGAGTTTTGCCCTAAAATAAGGAGAATTTCTGCCTTTTTGCACCACAATTAGTGAAATTTCTGCAATTTTGCCTTAAATAAGGGAAATTTCGGCAATTTTTCCCCATAATAAGGGAAATTTCTGCAATTTTGCCCCAAAATAAGGGGAATTTCTGGTTTTTGCCATACAATTAGGGAAATTTCTGCAATTTTGCCCCAAAATAAGGGGAATTTCTGCCTTTTGCCCCAAAATATAGGGAATTTCTGCCTTTTTTTCTGAAAATAAGAAGAATGCATACATTTTTGCCATAAAAAGGGAAATTTCTTCATTTTTGCTCCAAAATAAGGCTAACTTTTGCCTTTTTGCCTCTAAATAAGTGGAATTTCTGTCTTTTTCCCCCAAAACAAAGGGAATTTCTGTCTTTTTTGCCCCAAAATAAGGAAAATTTCTTACTTATAACCCTGAAATAAGTGAAATTTCTGCAAATTTGCCCCAAAATAAGAAAAATTTCTGCCTTTTTGCGCCCAAATAAGGGGAATTTCAGCCTTTTTACCTCAAAATAAGGGAAATTTCTGCATTTCTGCAACAAAATATTAGGAATTTCTGCATTTTTGCCACAAATTATTAGGAATTTCATCTCTTTTGCAAAAAAAATTAGGAAAATTTCTGCCTTTTTTTTTCTGAAATAAGTGAAATTTCTGCAAATTTGCCCCCCCAAAAAAAGAAATTTCTGCCTTTTGCCCCAAAATAAGGGGAATTTCAGCATTTTACCTCAAAATAAGGGAAATTTCTGATTTTTGCACCAAAGTATGGAGAATTTCTGCCTTTTTGCCCCAAAATAAGGAAAATTTCTGCCTTTTTTCCCTGAAATAAGTGAAATTTCTGCAATTTTGCCCCAAAATAAGTGAAATTTCTGCAATTTTGCCCCAAAATAAAGGAAATTTCTGGAATTTTGCCCCAAAATAAGTGGATTTTTTGAGTTTTGCCCCAAAATAAGAAGAATTTCTGCCTTTTGGCCCACAATTAAGGTAATTTCTGCAATTTTGCTCCAAAATACGGGGAATTTCTGCCTTTTTGCCCGAAAATAAGGGTAATGCATACCTTTTTGCCATAAAAAAGAAAAATTTCTTCATTTTTGCCCCAAATTAAGGGAAATTCCTGCCTTTTTGCCCTGAAATATGTGAAATTTCTGCAATTTTAGCCCAAAATAAGGTGAATTTCTGCCTTTTTGCCCCAAAATAATGAGAATTTCTGCCTTTTTGCCCCAAAATAAGAAAAATTTTTGTCTTTTTTCTCTGAAATAAGTGAAATTTCTGCAATTTTGCCCTAAAATAAGGGAAATTTCTGCAATTTTTCCTCATAATTAGGGAAATTTCAGGAATTTTGCCGCAAAATAAGGGGAATTTCTTTATTTTTGCCTTCAAATAAGAGAAATTTCTGCAATTTTGCCCTAAAATAAAAGGAATTTTATGCTTTTTTGCCTCTAAATAAGTGGAATTTCTGTCTTTTTCCCCCAAAACAAAAAGAATTTCTGTCATTTTTGCCCCAAAATAAGGAAAATTTCTGACTTATTACCCTTAAATTAGTAAAATTTCTGAAATTTTGCCCCAATATAAGAGAAATTTCTGCCTTTTTGCCCCCAAAAAAGGGTAATTTCAGCCTTTTTACCTCAAAATAAGGAGAATTTCTGAATTTTGGCACAAAATATTAGGAATTTCTGCATTTTTGCCCCAAAATAAGGAAAATTTCTGCAATTTTGCACCAAAATAAGGGAAATTTCTGGAATTTTGCCCCAAAATAAGTGGAATTTCTGAGTTTTGCCCCAAAATAAGGAGAATTTCTGCCTTTTAGCCCCACGATTAGTGAAATTTCTGCAATTTTGCCCTAAAATAAGGGAAATTTCTGCAATTTTTCCCCATAATAAGGGAAATTTCTGCAATTTTGACCCAAAATAAGGGGAATTTCTGTTTTTTGCCCCACAATTAGGGAAATTTCTGCAATTTTGCCCCAAAATAAAGGGAATTTCTGCCTATTGCCCCAAAATATGGGGAATTTCTGCCTTTTTGCCTGAAAATAAGAAAAATGCATACTTTTTGCCATAAAAAGGGAAATTTCCTCATTTTTGCTCCAAAATAAGGGGAACTTTTGCCTTTTTACCTCTAAATAAGTGGAATTTCTGTCTTTTTCCTTCAAAACAAAGGAAATTTCTGTCTTTTTTGCCCCAAAATAAGAAAAATTTTGACTTATTACCCTGAAATAAGTAAAATTTCTGCAAATTTGCCCCAAAATAAAGGGAATTTCTGCATTTTTGCCCCCAAATAAGGAGAATTTCCGCCTTTTTACCTCAAAATAAGGAAAATTTCTGCATTTTTGCAACAAAATATTAAGAATTTCTGCATTTTTGCAACAAATATTAGGAATTTCTGATATTTTGCCCCAAAATAAGGAAAATTTCTGCCTTTTTTCCCTGAAATAAGTGAAATTTCTGCAATTTTGCCCCAAAATAAGTGAAATTTCTGCAATTTTGCCCCAAAATAAAGGAAATTTCTAGAATTTTGCCCCAAAATAAGTGGAATTTCTGAGTTTTGCCCAAAAATAAGGAAAATTTCTGCATTTCTGCCCCACAATTAGGGGAATTTCTGCAATTTTGCTCCAAAATATGGGGAATTTCGGCCTTTTTGCCCGAAAATAAGGTGAATGCATACCTTTTTGCCATAAAAAGGAAAATTTCTTCATTTTTGCCCCAAATTAATAGAAATTTCTGCCTTTTGCACTGAAATATGTGAAATTTCTGCAATTTTAGCCCAAAATAAGGTGAATTTCTGCCTTTTTGCCCCAAAATAATGGGAATTTCTGCCTTTTTGCCCCAAAATAAGAAAAATTTTTGCCTTTTTTCTTTGAAATAAGTGAAATTTCTGCAATTTTGCCCTAAAATAAGGGAAATTTCTGCAATTTTTCCCCATAATTAGTGAAATTTCAGGAATTTTGCCGCAAAATAAGGGGAATGTCTTTATTTTGCCCCCAAATAAGAAAATTTTCTGCAATTTTGCCCTAAAATAAAAGGAATTTTATGCTTTTTTGCCTCTATATAAGTGGAATTTCTGTCTTTTTCTCCCAAAACAAAAAGAATTTCTGTCATTTTTGCCCCAAAATAAGGAAAATTTCTGACTTATTACCCTTAAATTAGTAAAATTTCTGAAATTTTGCCCCAATATAAGGGAAATTTCTGCCTTTTTGCCCCCCAAAAAGGGTAATTTCAGCCTTTTTACCTCAAAATAAGGAGAATTTCTGAATTTTGGCACAAAATATTAGGAATTTCTGCATTTTTGCCCCAAAATAAGGAAAATTTCTGCCTTTTTTCCCTGAAATAAGTGAAATTTCTGAAATTTTGCCCCAAAATAAGTAAAATTTCTGCAATTTTGCACCCAAATAAGGGAAATTTCTGGAATTTTTCCCCAAAATAAGTGAAATTTCTGAGTTTTGCCCCAAAATAAGGAGAATTTCTGCCTTTTAGCCCCACGATTAGTGAAATTTCTGCAATTTTGCCCTAAAATTAGGGAAATTTCTGCAATTTTTCCCCATAATAAGGGAAATTTGTGCAATTTTGACCCAAAATAAGGGGAATTTCTGTTTTTTGCCCCACAATTAGGGAAATTTCTGCAATTTTGCCCCAAAATAAAGGGAATTTCTGCCTATTGCCCCAAAATATGGGGAATTTCTGCCTTTTTGCCTGAAAATAAGAAAAATGCATACTTTTTGCCATAAAAAGGGAAATTTCCTCATTTTTGCTCCAAAATAAGGGGAACTTTTGCCTTTTTACCTCTAAATAAGTGGAATTTCTGTCTTTTTCCCCCAAAACAAAGGAAATTTCTGTATTTTTTGCCCCAAAATAAGAAAAATTTTGACTTATTACCCTGAAATAAGTAAAATTTCTGCAAATTTGCCCCAAAATAAAGGGAATTTCTGCATTTTTGCCCCCAAATAAGGAGAATTTCAGCCTTTTTACCTCAAAATAAGGAAAATTTCTGCATTTTTGCAACATAATATTAAGAATTTCTGCATTTTTGCAACAAAATATTAGGAATTTCTGATATTTTGCCCCAAAATAAGGAAAATTTCTGCATTTTTTTCCCTGAAATAAGTGAAATTTCTACAATTTTGCCCAAAATATGTGAAATTTCTGCAATTTTGCCCCAAAATAAGGGAAATTTCTAGAATTTTGCCCCAAAATAAGTGGAATTTCTGAGTTTTGCCCAAAAATAAGGAGAATTTCTGCATTTCTGCCCCACAATTAGGGGAATTTCTGCAATTATGCTCCAAAATATGGGGAATTTCTGCCTTTTTGCCCGAAAATAAGGGGAATGCATACCTTTTTGCCATAAAAAGGAAAATTTCTTCATTTTTGCCCCAAATTAATAGAAATTTCTGCCTTTTTGCCCTGAAATATGTGAAATTTCTGCAATTTTAGCCCAAAATAAGGTGAATTTCTGCCTTTTTGCCACAAAATAATGGGAATTTGTGCCTTTTTGCCCCAAAATAAGAAAAATTTTTGCTTTTTTTTCTAAAATAAGTGAAATATCTGCAATTGTGCTGTAAAATAAGGGAAATTTCTACAATTTTTCCCCATAATAAGGGAAATTTCTGGAATTTTGCCCCAAAATAAGGGGAATTTCTGTTTTTTGCCCCCAAATAAGAGAAATTTCTTCAATTTTGCCCTAAAATAAGGGGAATTTCTGCCTTTTGCCCCAAAATAAAGAGAATTTCTGCATTATTGCCTCAAAATAAAGAAAATTACTGTATTTTTTACCCCAAAATTAAGTGAATTTCTGCAATTTTGATCCAAAATATGGGGAATTTCTGCCTTTTTGCCCAAATAAGGAAAATTTCTGCTTTTTTTCCCTGAAATAAGTGAAATTTCTGCAATTTTGCACCAAAATAAGTAAAATTTTTGCAATTTTGATCCAAAATAAGGGAAATTTCTCGAATTTTGCCCCAAAATAAGTGGAATTTCTGAGTTTTGCCCCAAAATAAGGAGAATTTCTGCCTTTTTGCACCACAATTAGTGAAATTTCTGCAATTTTGCCTTAAATAAGGGAAATTTCTGCAATTTTTCCCCAAAATAAGGGAAATTTCTGCAATTTTGCCCCAAAATAAGGGGAATTTCTGTTTTTTGCCCCACAATTAAGGATATTTCTGCAATTTTGCTCCAAAATAAGGGGAATTTTTGTCTTTTGCCCTAAAATATTGGGAATTTCTGCCTTTTTGTCTGAAAATAAGAAGAATGCATACATTTTTGCCATAAAAAAGGGAAATTTCTTCATTTTTGCTCCAAAATAAGTGGAACTTTTGCCTTTTTGCCTCTAAATAAGTGGAATTTCTGTCTTTTTCCCCCAAAACAAAGGGAATTTCTGTCTTTTTTGCCCCAAAATAAGGAAAATTTCTGACTTATAACCCCGAAATAAGTGAAATTTCTGCAAATTTGCCCCAAAATAAGAAAAATTTCTGCATTTTTCCCCCAAATAAGGGGAATTTCAGCCTTTTTACCTCAAAATAAGGGAAATTTCTGCATTTCTGCAACAAAATATTAGGAATTTCTGCATTTTTGTCACAAAATATTAGGAATTTCTGCCCTTTTGCCAAAAAATAAGAAAAATTTCTGCAATTTTCCCCATAATTAGGGAAATTTCAGGAATTTTGCCCCAAAATAAAAGGAATTTCTGTTTATTTGCCCCCAAATAACGAAAATTTTTGCAATTTTGCCCTAAAATAAGGGGAATTTCTGCCTTTTTGCCTTTAAATAAGTGGAATTTTTGTCTTTTTCCCCGAAAACAAAAGGAATTTTTGTCATTTTTGCCCCAAAATAATGAAAATTTCTGACTTATTACCCTGAAATTAGTGAAATTTCTGCAATTTAGCCCCAATATAAGGGACATTTCTGCTTTTTTGCCCCCAAATAAGGGGAATTTCAGCATTTTTACCTCAAAATAAAAAGAATTTCTTAATTTTGGCACAAAATATTAGGAATTTCTGCCTTTTTGCCCCAAAATAAGGAAAATTTCTGCCCTTTTTCTCTGAAATAAGTGAAATTTCTGCAATTTTGCCCCAAAATAAGTAAAATTTCTGCAATTTTGCCCCAAAATATAAGAAATTTCTGGAATTTTGCCGCAAAATAAGTGGAATTTCTGAGTTTTGCCCCAAAAAAGGAGAATTTCTGCCTCTGTGCCCCACGATTAGTGAAATTTCTGCAATTTTGCCCTAAAATAAGGGAAATTTCTGCAATTTTTCCTCATAATAAGGGAAATTTCTGCAATTTTGCCCCAAAATAAGGGGAATTTCTGTTTATTGCCCCACAATTAGGGAAATTTCTGCAATTTGCCCCAAAATAAGGGGAATTTCTGCCTTTTGCCCCAAAATATGGTGAATTTTTGCCTTTTTGTCTGAAAATAAGAAAAATGCATATCTTTTTGCCATAAAAAAGGGAAATTTCCTCATTTTTGCTCCAAATTAGGGGAACTTTTGCCTTTTTGCCTCTAAATAAGTGGAATTTCTGTTTTTTTCCCCCAAAACAAAGGGAATTTCTGTCTTTTTTGCCCCAAAATAAGAAAAATTTCTGACTTATTACCCTGAAATAAGTGAAATTCCTGCAAATTTGCCCAAAAATAAAGGAAATTTCTGCCTTTTTGCCGCTAAATAAGGGGAATTTTAGCCTTTTTACCTCAAAATAAGGGAAATTTCTGCATTTTTGCAACAAAATAATAAGAATTTCTGCATTTTTGCAACAAAATATTAGGAATTTCTGCCTTTTCGCCCCAAAATAAGGAAAATTTCTGCCTTTTTTTCCCTGAAATAAGTGAAATTTCTGCAATTTTGCCCGAAAATAAGTGAAATTTCTGCAATTTTGCCCCAAAATAAAGGAAATTTCTGGAATTTTGCCCCAAAATAAGTGGAATTTCTGAGTTTTGCCCCAAAATAAAAAGAATTTCTGCCTTTCTACCCCAAAATTAGAAGAATTTCTGCAATTTTGCTCCAAAATACGGGAAATTTCTCCCTTTTTGCCCGAAAAAAGGGGAATGCATACCTCTTTGCCATAAAAAAGGGAAATTTCTTAATTTTTGCCCCAAATTAAGAGAAATTTCTGCCTTTTTGCCCTGAAATATGTGAAATTTCTGCAATTTTAGCCTAAAATAAGGTTAATTTCTGCCTTTTTGCCCCAAAATAATGGGAATTTTGCCTTTTTGCCCCAAAATAAGAAAAATTATTGCTTTTTTCTGAAATAAATGAAATATCTGCAATTTTGCCCTAAAATAAGGGAAATTTCTACAATTTTTACCCATAATAAGGGAAATTTCTGGAATTTTGCCCCAAAATAAAAGGAATTTGTGTTTTTTTGCCCCCAAATATGAGAAATTTCTGCAATTTTGCCCTAAAATAAGAGGAATTTCTGCCTTATGCCCCAAAATAAAGAGAATTTCTGTCTTTTTGCCCCAAAATAAAGAAAATTACTGTATTTTTTACCCCAAAATTAGGTGAATTTCTGCAATTTTGCTCCAAAATATGGGGAATTTCTGCCTTTTTGCCCAAATAAGGAAAATTTCTGCCTTTTTTTCCTGAAATAAGTGAAATTTCTGCAATTTTGCCCCAAAATAAGTAAAATTTTTGCAATTTTGCCCCAAAATAAGGGAAATTTCTGGAATTTTGCCCCAAAATAAGTGGAATTTCTGAGTTTTGCCCTAAAATAAGGAGAATTTCTGCCTTTTTGCGCCACAATTAGTGAAATTTCTGCAATTTTGCCTTAAATAAGGGAAATTTCTGCAATTTTTCCTCATAATAAGGAAAATTTCTGCAATTTTGCCCCAAAATAAGGGGAATTTCTGTTTTTTGCCCCACAATTAGGGAAATTTCTGCAATTTTGCCCCAAAATAAGGGGAATTTCTGCCTTTTGTCCCAAAATATGGGGAATTTCTCCCTTTTTGTTTTAAAATAAGAAGAATGCATACATTTTTGCCATAAAAAAGGGAAATTTCTTTATTTTTGCTCCAAAATAAGGAGAACTTTTGCCTTTTTGCCTCTAAATAATTGGAATTTCTGTCTTTTTCCCCTAAAACAAAGGGAATTTCTGTCTTTTTTGCCCCAAAATAAGGAAAATTTCTGACTTATAACCCTGAAATAAGTGAAATTTCTGCAAATTTGCCCCAAAATAAGAAAAATTTCTGCCTTTTTGCCCCCAAATAAAGGGAATTTCAGCATTTTTACCTCAAAATAAGGGAAATTTCTGCATTTTTGCAACAAAATATTAGGAATTTCTGCATTTTTGCCACAAAATATAAGGAATTTCTGCCTTTTTGTCAAAAAGTATGGAAAATTTCTGCCTTTTTTTCTCTGAAATAAGTGAAATTTCTGCAAATTTGCCCCAGAAAAGGGAAATTTCTGCCTTTTTCCCCAAAATAGATAATTTCAGCATTTTACCTCAAATAAGAGAAATTTCTAATTTTTGCACCAAAATATGGAGAATTTCTGCCTTTTTGCCCCAAAATAAGGAAAATTTCTGCCTTTTTTCCCTGAAATAAGTGAAATTTCTGCAATTTTGCCCCAAAATATGTGAAATTTCTACAATTTTGCCCCAAATAAGGGAAATTTCTGAAATTTTGCCTCAAAATAAGTGGAATTTCTTAGTTTTGCCCAAAAATAACAAGAATATCTGCCTTTTTGCCCCACAATTAGGGGAATTTCTGCAATTTTGCTCCAAAATATGGGGAATTTCTGCCTTTTTGCCCGAAAATAAAGGGAATGCATACCTTTTTGCCATAAAAAAGGGAAATTTCCTCATTTTTGCCCCAAATTAAGGGAAATTTCTGCCTTTTTGCCCTGAAATATGTGAAATTTCTGCAATTTTAGCCCAAAATAATTTGAATTTCTGCCTTTTTGCCCCAAAATAATGGGAATTTCTGCCTTTTTGCCCCAAAATAAGAAAAATTTTTGCCTTTTTTCTCTGAAATAAGTGAAATTTCTGCAATTTTGCTCTAAAATAAGGGAAATTACTGCAATTTTTCCCCATAATTAGGGAAATTTCAGGAATTTCGCCCCAACATAAGGGGAATTTCTGTTTTTTTGCCCCCAAATAAGAGAAATTTCTGCAATTTTGCCCTAAAATAAGGGGAATTTCTGCATTTTTGCCTCGAAATAAGTGGAATTTCTGTATTTTTCCCCCAAAACAAACGGAATTTCTGGCATTTTTGCCCCAAAATAAGGAAAATTTCTGACTTATTACCCTGAAATTAGGGAAATTTCTGCAATTTTGCCCCAATATAAGGGTAATTTCTGCCTTTTTGCCCCCAAATAAGGGGAATGTCAGCCTTTTTACCTCAAAATAAGGGAAATTTCTGAATTTTGGCACAAAATATTAGGAATTTCTGCATTTTTGCCCCAAAATAAGGAAAATTTCTGCCTTTTTTCCCTGAAATAAGTGAAATTTCTGCAATTTTGCCGCAAAATAAGTAAAATTTCTGCAATTTTGCCCCAAAATAAAGGAAATTTCTGGAATTTTGCCCCAAAATAAGTGGAATTTCTGAGTTTTGCCCCAAAATAAGGAGAATTTCTGCTTTTTTGCCCCAAAATAAGGGGAATTTCTGTTTTTTGCCCCACAATTAGGGATATTTCTGCAATTTTGCCCCAAAATAAGGGGAATTTCTGCCTTTTGCCCCAAAATATGGGGAATTTCTGCCTTTTTGTCTGAAAATAAAAAAAAATGCATACCTTTTTGCCATAAAAAAGGGAAATTTCCTCATTTTTGCTCCAAAATAAAAAGAACTTTTGCCTTTTTGCCTCTAAATAAGTGGAATTTCTGTCTTTTTCCCCCAAAACAAAGGGAATTTCTGTCTTTTTTGCCCCAAAATAAGAAAAATTTCTGACTTATTACCCTGAAATAAGTGAAATTTCTGCAAATTTGCTCCAAAATAAAGGAAATTTCTGTCTTTTTGCCCCCAAATAAGGGGAATTTGAGCCTTTTTACCTCAAGATAAGGAAAATTTCTGCATTTTTGCAACAAAATATTAAGAATTTCTGCATTTTTGCAACTAAATATTAGGAATTTCTGACTTTTTGCCCCAAAATAATGAAAATTTCTGCCTTTTTTTCACTGAAATAAGTGAAATTTCTTCAATTTTGCCCCAAAATAAGTGAAATTTCTACAATTTTTCCCCAAAATAAGGGAAATTTCTGGAATTTTGCCCTAAAATAAGTGGAATTTCTGAGTTTTGCCCAAAAATAAAGAGAATTTCTGCATTTCTGCCCCACAATTAGGGGAATTTCTGCAATTTTGCTCTAAAATACGGGGAATTTCTTCCTTTTTGCCCGAAAATAAGGGGAATGCATACTATTTTGCCATAAAAAAGGGAAGTTTCTTCATTTTTGCCCCAAATTAAGGGAAATTTCTGCCTTTTTGCCCTGAAATATGTGAAATTTCTGCAATTTTAGCCCAAAATAAGGTGAATTTTTGCGTTTTTGCACCAAAATAATGGGAATTTCTGCCTTTTTGCCCCAAAATAAGGGGAATGCATACTATTTTGCCATAAAAAGGGAAGTTTCTTCATTTTTGCCCCAAATTAAGGGAAATTTCTGCCTTTTTGCCCTGAAATATGTGAAATTTCTGCAATTTTAGCCCAAAATAAGGTGAATTTTTGCGTTTTTGCACCAAAATAATGGGAATTTCTGCCTTTTTGCCCCAAAATAAGAAAAATTTTTGCATTTTTTTTGAAATAAGTGAAATATCTGCAATTGTGCCCTAAAATAAGGGAAATTTCTACAATTTTTCTCCATAATAAGGGAAATTTCTAGAATTTTGCCCCAAAATAAAGGGAATTTCTTTTTTTTTGCCCCCAAATAAGGGAAATTTCTGCAATTTTGCCCTAAAATAATGGAAATTTCTGCCTTTTGCCCCAAAATAATGAGAATTTCTGCCTTTTTCCCCAAAATAAAGAAAATTACTGTATTTTTTACCCCAAAATTAGGTGAATTTCTCAATTTTGCTCCAAAATATGGTGATTTTCTTCCTTTTTCGCCGAAAATAAAGGGAATTTCTTCCATTTTGCTGCGAAATAAGTGAAATTTATGGAGTTTTACCCCAAAATAAAGGGAATTTCTGCCTTTTGCCCCAAAATTAGGGGAATTTTTGCAATTTTGCTCCAAAATATGGGGAATTTCTGCCTTTTTGCCCGAAAATAAAGGGAATGTTTACTTTTTGCCATAAAAAAGGGAAATTTTTTCATTTTTGCCCCAAAATAATGAGATTTTCCACCTTTTGACTCAAAATAAGTGCAATTTCTGCCTTTTCTACAAAAATAAACGAAATTTCTGCCTTTTTGCACCAAACTAAGGGGAATTTCTGACTTTTTGCCCGAAAATAAGGGGTATTCCGCCGTTTTACCTCAAAATATAGGGAATTTCTGCCTTTTTGCCTCAAAATATGGGGATTTTCTGCCTTTTTGACCCAAAATAAGAAAAATTTCTGTAATTTTGTACCAAAATAAAAGAAATTTCTGCCTTTTTGCCCCAAAATAAAAAAATTTCTGCCTTTTTTCTGAAATAAGTGAAATTTCTGCAATTTTGCCCCAAAGAAGGGAAATTTCTGCAATTTTGCCCCAATGTAAAGGAAATTTATGCAATTTTGCCACAAAATAAAGGGAATTTCTGACTTTATGCTCCCAAAAAAAGATTTTTTGTATTTTTGCCCAAACATAAGGAGAATTTCTGCCTTTTTGCCCAAAAATTATGAGAATTTCTGCAATTTTGCTTCATAATACAGTTAATTTCTGCCTTTAACCCCAAAATAAAAGGAATTTCTGCATTTTCCCCCAATATTTGGGGAATTTCTGCATTTTACCTCTAATTAAAAGGAATTTCTGCATTTTACATAAAAATAAGAAGAATTTCTGCCTTTTGCCCCAAAATATGGGGAATTTCTGCCTTTTTGCCCGAAAATAAGAAGAATGCATACCTTTTTGCCATAAAAAAAGGAAATTACTTCATTTTTGCTCCAAAATACATTGAATTTCTGCTTTTTTGCCTATAAATAAGTGGAATTTCTGTCTTTTTCCCCCCAAACAAAGGGAATTTCTGTCTTTTTTGCCCCAAAATAAAAAAAAATTTCTGACTTGTTACCCTGAAATAAGTGAAATTTATGCAATTTTGCCCCAAAATAAGGGAAATTTCTGCCTTTTTGCCCCCAAATAAGGGGAATTTCAGCATTTTACCTCAAAATAAAAGAAAGTTCTGATTTTTGCACCAAAATATGAAGAATTTCTGCTTTTTGCCACAAAATAAGGAAAATTTTTGCATTTTTTTTCTGAAATAATTGAAATTTCTGCAATTTTGCTCCAAAATAAGTGAAATTTCTGCAATTTTGCCCCAAAATAATGGAAATTTCTGGAATTTTGCCCCAAAATAAGTGACATTTCTGAGTTTTGCCCCAAAATAAAAAGAATTTCTGCTTTTTTGCCCCACAATTAGGGGAATTTCTGCAATTTTGCTCCAAAATATGGTGAATTTCTGCCTTTTTGCCTGAAAATAAGGGGAATTCATATTTTTTTGCCATAAAAAAGGGAAATTTCTTCAATTTTGCCCCAAAATAAGGGAAATTTCTGCCTTTTTGCCCTGAAATAAGTGAAATTTCTGCAATTTTGCCCCAAAATAAGTGAAATTTCTGCAATTTTGCCCCAAAATAAGGGGAATTTATGACTTTTTGCTCCCAAAAAAAGGAGATTTTCTGTCTTTTTGCCCCAAAATAAAAAGAATTTCTTCCTTTTTGCCCGAAAATTATGAGAATTTCTGCAATTTTGCTTCAAAATACGAGGAATTTCTGCCTTTTAACCCCAAAATAAAGGGAATTTCTGCATTTTACCTCTAAATAAGAAGAATTTCTGCATTTTACCTCAAAATAAGAAGAATTTCTGCCTTTTGCCCCAAAATATGGGGAATTTCTGCCTTTTTGTTCCAAAATAAGGAAAATTTCTTCAATTTTGTACTATAATAAAAGAAATTTCTTCTTTTTGCCCCAAAATAAGGGAAATTTTCTGAATTTTTGCCCTGAAATAAATGAAATTTCTGCAATTTTGCTTCAAAATAAGGGAAATTTCTGCCTTTTTGCCATGAAATATGTGAAATTTCTTCAATTTTACTCCAAAATAAGGTGAATTTCTGCATTCTTGCCCCAAAATAAAGGGAATTTCTGCCTTTTTGCCCCAAAATAATTAAAATTTTTGCCTTTTTTCTCTGAAGTAAGTGAAATTTCTACAATTTTGTCCTAAAATAAGGGAAATTTCTGCAATTTTTCCCCATAATAAAAGAAATTTCTGCAATTTTGCCCCAAAATAAGGGGAATTTCTCCTTTTTTGCCCTAAAATAAAGGATATTTCAGCCTTTTTACCTGAAAATAGGTGAAATTTCTGCAATTTTGCCCCAAATAAGGGAAATTTCTGCAATTTTGCCCCAAAATAAAGTAAATTCCTGCAATTTTGCCCCAAAATAAAGGAAATTTCTTGAATTTTGCCTCAAAATAAGGGGAATTTCTGATTTTTGCCCCAAAATAAAGGGAATTTCTGCGTTTTGCCCCCAAATTAGGGAAATTTCTGCAATTTTGCTCCAAAATACGGGGAATTTCTGCCAATTTGCCCGAAAATAATGGGAATGCATACCTTTTTGCCATAAAAAGGGAAATTTCTTCATTTTTGCTCCAAAATAAGGGGAAATTCTGCATTTTTGCCTTTAAATAAGTGGAATTTCTGTCTTTTTCCCCCAAAACAAATAGAATTTCTGTCTTTTTTGCCCCAAAATAAGGGGAATTTTTGACTTATTACCCTGAAATAATTGAAATTTCTGGAATTTTGCCCCAAAATAAGGGAAATTTCTGCAATTTTGCCTCAATGTAAAGGAAATTTCTGCAACTTTGCCCAAAATAAGGGGAATTTCTGACTGTTTGCTCCTGAAAAAAGGAGATTTTCTGTATTTTTGCCCCAAAATAAGGAGAATTTCTGCCTTTTTGACCGAAAATTATGAGAATTTTTGCAATTTTGCTTCAAAATACGGGGAATTTCTGCTTTTAATCCCGAAAGTAAGGGGAATGTATACCTTTTGCCACAAAAAAAGTAAATTTTTTCATTTTTGCCCCAAAATAAGAGGAATTTCTTCCTTTCTACCTCAAAATAAGTGAAATTTCTGCCTTTTTACCCAAAAATAAACGGAATTTCTGTCTTTTTGCCCCAAAATAAAAGGAATTTTTGAATTATGCTCTGAAATATGTGAAATTTCTGCAATTTTGCTATAAAATAAAAGAAATTTCTGCCTTTTGCCACAAAATTAGGGGAATTTCTGCCTTCTTGCCCCAAAATAAGGGATTTTTCTGCCTTTTTGCGCCAAATAGGGGAATTTCAGCCTTTTTACTTCAAAATAAGGGGAATTTCTGCATTTTTGCCACAAAATATGAAGAATTTCTGTATTTTTGCTTCAAAATAAAGAAAATTTTTGCCTTTTTTTTCCTGAAATAACTAAAATTTCTGCAATTTTGCCACAAAATAAGTGAAATATCTGCAATTTTGCCCCAAAAAAAGAGAAATTAATGGAATTTTGCCCCAAAATAAGTGGAATTTCTGAGTTTTGCCCCAAAATAAGGGGAATTTCTGTTTTTTGCCCCAACATATAGGGAATTTCTGCATTTTTGCCCCACAATTAGGATAATTTCTGCAATTTTTCTCGAAAATATGGGGAATTTCGGCCTTTTTGAATGAAAATAAGAGGAATGGATAACATTTTGCCATAAAAGAGGGAAATTTCCTCATTTTTGCTCCAAAATAAGGGGAATTTCTTCTTTTTCCTCTTAATAAGTGGAATTTCTGTCTTTTTCCCCCAAAACAAAGTGATTTTCTGGTTTTTTTTGCCCCAAAATAAGGAAAATTTCTGACTTATTACCCTGAAATAAGTGAAATTTCTGAAATTTTGCCCCAAAATAAGGGAAATTTTTGCGTTTTTGCCCCCCAAATAAGGGGAATTTCAGCCTTTTTATCTCAATATAAGGGAAATTTCTGCATTTTTGCCAAAAATATTAGGAATTTCTGCCTTTTTCTCCCAAAATAAGGAAAATTTCTGACTTTTTCCCTGAAATAAGTGAAATTTCTGCAATTTTGATTCAAAATAAGTGAAATTTCTGAAATTTGGCCCCAAAATAAGGGAAATTTCTGCCTTTTTGCCCTGAAATATGTGAAATTTCTGCAATTTTACCCCACAATAAGGTGAATTTCTGACTTTTGCCCCAAAATAATGGGAATTTCTGCCTTTTTGCCCCAAAATAAGAAAAATTTTTCCTTTTTTTCTCTGAAATAAGTGAAATTTCTGCAATTTTGCCCTAAATTAAGGGAAATTTCTGCAATTTTTCCCCATAATAAGGGAAATTTCTGAAATTTTGCCCCAAAATAAAAGGAATTTCCCCTTTTTTGCCCCAAAATAAAGAAATTTCAGCCCTTTTACCTAAAAATAAGTGAAATTTCTGCAATTTTGCCCCAAATAAGGGAAATTTCTGGAATTTTGCCCCAAAATAAGGTAAATTCCTGCAAGTTTGCCCCAAAATAAAGGAAATTTCTTGAATTTTGCCTCAAAAGAAGGGGAATTTCTGATTTTTGCCCCAAAATAAAGGGAATTTCTGCGTTTTGCCACCAAATTAGGGGAATTTCTGCAATTTTGCTCCAAAATACGGGGAATTTCTGCCTTTTTGCCCGAAAATAATGGGAATGCATACCTTCTTGCCATAAAAAGGGAAATTTCTTCATTTTTGCTCCAATATAAGGGGAATTTTTGCTTTTTTGCCTCTAAATAAGTGGAATTTCTGTATTTTTCTCCTAAAACAAAAGAATTTTCTGTCTTTTTTGCCCCAAAATAAGAAAAATTTCTGACTTATTACCCTTAAATAAGTGAAATTTCTGCAATTTTGCCCCAAAATAATGGAAATTTCTGCCTTTTTGCCCCCAAATAAGGGGAATTTCAGCCTTTTTACCTCAAAATAAGGGGAATTTCTGCATTTTTGCCACAAAATATTAGGAATTTCTGCATTTTTGCCACAAAGTAAGAAAAATTTCTCCCTTTTTTCCCTGAAAAAAGTGAAATTTCTGCAATTTCGCCCCAAAATAAATGAAATTTCTGCAATTTTGCCCCAAAATAAGGGAAATTTCTGGAATTTTGACCCAAAATAAGTGGAATTTCTGAGTTTTGCCTTAAAATAAGGAGAATTTCTGTCTTTTTGCCCCAACATATAGTGAATTTCTGCCTTTTTGCCCCACAATTAAGGGAATTTCTGCAATTTTGCTCCAAAATACGGGGAATTTCTGCCATTTTTCCCAAAAATACGGGATATAAATAACTTTTTGCCATACAAAAGAAAAATTTCTTCATCTCTGCTCCAAAATAAGGGGAATTTCTGCCTTTTTGCCTCTAAATAAGTGGAATTTCTGTCTTTTTTCCCCCAAAACAAAGGGAATTTCTGTCTTTTTTGCCCCAAAATAAGGGGAATTTCTGACTTATTACTCTGAAATAAGTGAAATGTCTGCAATTTTGCCCCAAAATAGGGGAAATTTCTGCCTTTTTGTTCTGAAATATGTGAAATTTCTGCAATTTTACACCAAAATAAGGTGAATTTCTGACTTTTTGCCCCAAAATAATGGGAATTTCTGCCTTTTTGCCCCAAAATACGAAAAATTTTTGCTTTTTTTCTCTGAAATAAGTTAAATTTCTCTATTTTGCCCCAATGTAAAGGAAATTTCTGCAATTTTGCCCCAATGTAAAAGAAATTTCTGCAATTTTGCCCCAAAATAAGGGGAATTTCTGACTGTTTGCTCCCGAAAAAAGGAGATTTTCTGTCTTTTTGCCCCAAAATAAGAAGAATTTCTGCCTTTTTGCCCGAAAATTATGAGAATTACTTCAATTTTGCTTCAAAATACGGGGAATTTCTGCTTATTATTCCGAAAGTAAGGGGAATGTATATCTTTTGCCACAAAAAAGGGAAATTTCTTCATTTTTGCCCCAAAATAAGAGGAATTTCTGCCTTTTTACCTCAAAATAAGTGAAATTTCTGCCTTTTTACCCAAAAATAAACGGAATTTCTGTATTTTGCCCCAAAATAAGAGGAATTTTTGAATTATGCCCTGAAATAAGTGAAATTTCTGCAATTTTGCCCCAAAATAAAAAAAAATTCTGCCTTTTTGCCACAAAATAAGGGGAATATCTGTCTTTTTGCCCCAAAATAGGGGAAATTTCTGTTTTTTTGCCCCCATATAAGGGGAATTTCAGCCTTTTTACCTCAAAAGAAGGAGAATTTCTGCATTTTTGCCACCAAATATTAAGAAATTCTGCATTTTTGGCCCAAAATAAGGGAAATTTCTGCCTTTTTTCCCTGAAATAAGTGGAATTTCTGCAATTTTGCCCCAAAATAAGGGAAATTTCTGCAATTTTGCCCCAAAATAAGTGAAATTTCTGGAATTTTGCCCCAAAATAAGAGAAAATTCTGAGTTTTGCACCAAAATAAGGAGAATTTCTGTCTTTTTGCCCCAACATATAGGGAATTTCTGCCTTTTTGCTTCACAATTAGGGGAATTTCTGCAATTTTGCTACAAAATACGGGGAATTTCTGCCTTTTTGCCCGAAAATAAGAGGAATGCATAACTTTTTGCCATAAAACAGGAAAATTTCTTCATTTTTGCTCCAAAATAAGAAGAATTTCTGCTTTTTTGCCTCTAAATAAGTGGAATTTCAGTCTTTTTCCCCCAAAACAAAGGGAATTTCTGTCTTTTTTGCTCCAAAATAAGAAGAATTTCTGACTTATTACCCTGAAATAAGTGAAATTCTGCAATTTTGCCCCAAAATAAGGGAAATTTCTGCCTTTTTGCCATGAAATATGTGAAATTTCTGCAATTTTACCCCAAAATAAGGTGAATTTCTGCCTTTTTGCCCCAAAATAATGGGAATTTCTTCCTTTTGGCCCCAAAATAAGAAAAACTTTTGCTTTTATTCTCTGAAATAAGTTAAATTTCTGCAATTTTGCCCTAAAATAAGGACAATTTCTGCAATTTTTCCCAAAATAAGAGAAATATTTGCAATTTTACCCCAAAATAAGGGGAATTTCTCCATTTTTGCCCCAAAATAAAGGAAATTTCAGACTTTTTACCTAAAAATAAGTGAAATTTCTGCAATTTTGCACCAAATAAGGGAAATTTCTGAAATTTTGCCCCAAAATAAGGTAAATTCCTGCAATTTTGCCCCAAAATAAAGGAAATTTCTGGAATTTTGCCGCAAAATAAGGGGAATTTTTGATTTTTGCCCCAAAATAAAGGGAATTTCTGACTTTCGCCCCAAAATTAGGGAAATATCTGCAATTTTGCTCCAAAATACGGGGAATTTCGGCCTTTTTGCCCGAAAATAATGGGAATGCATACCTTTTTGCCATAAAAAGGGAAATTTCTTCATTTTTGCTCCAAAATAAGGGGAATTTCTGCCTTTTTGCCTCTAAATAAGTGGAATTTCTGTCTTATTCCCCCAAAACAAATGGAATTTCTGTATTTTTTGCTCCAAAATAAGGGGAATTTCTGACTCATTACCCTGAAATAAGTGAAATTTCTGCAATTTTGCCCCCAAATAAAAGAATTTTCTGCATTTTTGCCCCCAAATAAGGAGAATTTCAGCCTTTTTACCTCAAAATAAGGGGAATTTCTGCATTTTTGCCAGAAAATATTAGAAATTTCTGCCTTTTTTCCCCAAACTAAGGAAAAATTTCTGCTTTTTTTCCCTGAAATAAGTGAAATTTCTGCAAGTTCGCCCCAAAATAAGTGAAATTTCTGCAAATTTGCCCCAAAATAAGGGAAATTTCTGGAATTTTGCCCCAAAATACCTGAAATTTCTGAGTTTTTCCCCAAAATAAGGAGAATTTCTGTCTTTTTGCCACAACATATAGGGAATTTCTGCATTTTTGCCCCACAATTAGGGGAATTTCTGCTTTTTGCTCCAAAATACGGGGAATTTCTTCCTTTTCCCGAAAATAAGAAGAATGCATACTTTTTTGCCTTAAAAAAAAAAAATTTCTTCATTTTTGCTCCAAAATAAGGGGAATTTCTGCATTTTTGCCTCTAAATAAATGGAATGTCTGTCTTTTTCCCCCAAAACAAAGGGATTTTCTGTCTTTTTTGCTCCAAAATAATGAAAATTTCTGATTTATTACCCTGAAATAAGTGAAATTTCTGCAATTTTGCCCCAAAATAAGGGAAATTTCTCCCTTTTTGCCCTGAAATATGTGAAATTTCTGCAATCTTACCCCAAAATAAGGTGAATTTCTGCATTTATGCCCCAAAATAATGGGAATTTCTGCCTTTTTTCCCCAAAACAAGAAAAATTTTTGCTTTTTATCTCTGAAATAAGTGAAATTTCTGCAATTTTGCCCCAAATTAAGGGAAATTTCGACCTTTTTGCCCCCATATAAGGCGAACTTCAGCCTTTTAACCTCAAAATAAGGGAAATTTCTGCATTTTTGCCACAAAATATTAGAAATTTCTACCTTTTTGTCACAAAATAAGGAAAATTTCTGCCTTTTTTTCCTGAAATAAATGAAATTTCTGCAATTTTGCCCCAAAATAAGTGAAATTTCAGCAATTTTGCCCCAAAATAAGGGAATTTTTTGCAATTTTGCCCCAAAATAAGTGGAATTTCTGAGTTTTGCTCCAAAATAAGGAGAATTTCTGTCTTTTTGCCCCAACATATAGGGAATTTCTGCATTTTTCCCCACAATTAGGGGAATTTCTGCAATTTTGCTCCAAAATACGGGGAATTTCTGCCTTTTTGCCCGAAATTAAGGGGAATGCATAATTTTTGCCATAAAAAAAGGGAAATTTCTTTATTTTTGCTCCAAAATAAGGGGAATTTCTGCCTTTTTGCCTCTAAATAAGTGGAATTTCTGTCTTTTTCCCCCAAAACAAAGGGAATTTCTGGTTTTTTTTGCCCCAAAATAAGGGGAATTTCTGACTTATTACCCTAAAATAAATGAATTTTATGTAATTTTGCCCCAAAATAAGGGAAATTTCTGCTTTTTTGCCCTGAAATATGTGAAATTTCTGCAATTTTACCCCAAAATAAGGTGAATTTCTGCCTTTTTTGCCCCAAAATAATGGGAATTTCTGCCGTTTTGCCCCAAAATACGAAAAATTTTTGCTTTTTTTCTCTGAAATAAGTGAAATTTCTGCAATTTTGCCCCAATGTAAAGGAAATTTCTGCAATTTTGCCCCAATGTAAAGGAAATTTCAGCAATTTTGCCCCAAAATAAGGGGAATTTCTGACCTTTTGCTCCCGAAAAAAGGAGATTTTCTGCCTTTTTGACCCAAAATAAGTAGAATTTCTGCTTTTTTCCCGAAAATTATGAAAATTTCTGCAATTTTGCTTCAAAATACGGGGAATTTCTGCTTTTTATCCTGAAAGTAAGGGGAATGTATACCTTTTGCCACAAAAAAAGGGAAATTTCTTCATTTTTGCCCCAAAATAAGAGGAATTTCTGCCTTTTTACCTCAATATAAGTGAAATTTCTGCCTTTTTACCCAAAAATAAACAAAATTTCTGTCCTTTTGCCCCAAAATAAAAGGAATTTTTGAATTATGCTTTGAAATAAGTGAAATTTCTGCAATTTTGCCTCAAAATAAAAGAAATTTCTGCCTTTTTGCCACAAAATAAGAGGAATTTCTTACTGTTTGCTCCCGAGAATAGGAGATTTTCTGTCTTTTACCCCAAAATAAGGAGAATTTCTGCCTTTTTGCCCGAAAATTATGAGAATTACTGCAATTTTGCTTCAAAATACAGGGAATTTCTGCTTATTATCCAGAAAGTAAGGGGAATGTATATCTTTTGCCACAAAAAAGGGAAATTTCTTCATTTTTGCCCCAAAATAAAAGGAATTTCTGCCTTTTTACCTCAAAATAAGTGAAATTTCTGCCTTTTTACCCAAAAATAAACGGAATTTCTGTATTTTGCCCCAAAATAAAAGGAATTTTTGAATTATGCCCTGAAATAAGTGAAATTTCTGCAATTTTGCCCCAAAATAAAAGAAATTTCTGCCTTTTTGCCACAAAATAAGGGGAATTTCTGTCTTTTTGCCCCAAAATAGGGGAAATTTCTGTTTTTTGCCCCCATATAAGGGGAATTTCAGCCTTTTTACCTCAAAAGAAGGAGAATTTCTGCATTTTTGCCACCAAATATTAAGAATTTCTGCATTTTTGCCCCAAAATAAGGGAAATTTCTGCCTTTTTCCCTGAAATAAGTGGAATTTCTGCAATTTTGCCCCAAAATAAGGGAAATTTCTGCAATTTTGCCCCAAAATAAGTGAAATTTCTGGAATTTTGCCTCAAAATAAGAGAAAATTCTGAGTTTTGCACCAAAATAAGGAGAATTTCTGTCTTTTTGCCCCAACATATAGGGAATTTCTGCCTTTTTGCTTCACAATTAGGTGAATTTCTGCAATTTTGATACAAAATACGGGGAATTTATGCCTTTTTGCCCGAAAATAAGAGGAATGCATAACTTTTTGCCATAAAAGAGGAAAATTTCTTCATTTTTGCTCCAAAATAAGAAGAATTTCTGCTTTTTTGCCTCTAAATAAGTGGAATTTCTGTCTTTTTCCCCCAAAACAAAGGGAATTTCTGTCTTTTTTGCCCCAAAATAAGAAGAATTTTTGACTTATTACCCTGAAATAAGTGAAATTCTGCAATTTTGCCCCAAAATAAGGGAAATTTCTGCTTTTTGCCATGAAATATGTGAAATTTCTGCAATTTTACCCCAAAATAAGGTGAATTTCTGCCTTTTTGCCCCAAAATAATGGGAATTTCTTCCTTTTGGCCCCAAAATAAGAAAAACTTTTGCTTTTTTTCTCTGAAATAAGTTAAATTTCTGCAATTTTGCCCTAAAATAAGGACAATTTATGCAATTTTTTCCCAAAATAAGAGAAATTTTTGCAATTTTACCCCAAAATAAGGGGAATTTCTCCATTTTTGCCCCAAAATAAAGGAAATTTCAGCCTTTTTACCTAAAAATAAGTGAAATTTCTGCAATTTTGCACCAAATAAGGGGAATTTCAGAAATTTTGCCCCAAAATAAGGTAAATTCCTGCAATTTTGCCCCAAAATAAAGGAAATTTCCTGAATTTTGCCGCAAAATAAGGGGAATTTTTGATTTTTGCCCCAAAATAAAGGGAATTTCTGACTTTTGCCCCAAAATTAGGGAAATATCTGCAATTTTGCTCCAAAATACGGGGAATTTCTGCCTTTTTGCCCGAAAATAATGGGAATGCATACCTTTTTGCCATAAAAAGGGAAATTTCTTCATTTTTGCTCCAAAATAAGGGGAATTTCTGCCTTTTTGCCTCTAAATAAGTGGAATTTCTGTCTTATTCCCCCAAAACAAATGGAATTTCTGTATTTTTTGCTCCAAAATAAGGGGAATTTCTGACTCATTACCCTGAAATAAGTGAAATTTCTGCAATTGTGCCCCCAAATAAAAGAATTTTCTGCATTTTTGCCCCCAAATAAGTAGAATTTCAGCCTTTTTACCTCAAAATAAGAAGAAATTCTGCATTTTTGCCACAAAATATTAGAAATTTCTGCCTTTTTGCCCCAAAATAAGGAAAAATTTCTGCTTTTTTTCTCTGAAATAAGTGAAATTTCTGCAATTTCGCCCCAAAATAAGTGAAATTTCTGCAATTTTGCCCCAAAATAAGGGAAATTTCTGGAATTTTGCCCCAAAAGACCTGGAATTTCTGAGTTTTTCCCCAAAATAAGGAGAATTTCTGTCTTTTTGCCACAACATATAGGGAATTTCTGCATTTTTGCCCCACAATTAGGGGAATTTCTGCAATTTTGCTCCAAAATACGGGGAATTTCTGCCTTTTCCCGAAAATAAGAAGAATGCATACTTTTTTGCCTTAAAAAAAAGAAATTTCTTCATTTTTGCTCCAATATAAGGGGAATTTCTGCATTTTTGCCTCTAAATAAGTGGAATGTCTGTCTTTTTCCCCCAAAACAAAGGGATTTTCTGTCTTTTTTGATCCAAAATAATGAAAATTTCTGATTTATTTTCCTGAAATAAGTGAAATTTCTGCAATTTTGCCCCAAAATAAGGGAAATTTCTCCCTTTTTGCCCTAAATTTGTGAAATTTCTGCAATCTTACCCCAAAATAAGGTGAATTTCTGCATTTTTGCCCCAAAATAATGGGAATTTCTGCCTTTTTTCCCCAAAACAAGAAAAATTTTTGCTTTTTATCTCTGAAATAAGTGAAATTTCTGCAATTTTGCCCCAAATTAAGGGAAATTTCGACCTTTTTGCCCCCATATAAGGCGAACTTCAGCCTTTTAACCTCAAAATAAGGGAAATTTCTGCATTTTTGCCACAAAATATTAGAAATTTCTACCTTTTTGTCACAAAATAAGGACAATTTCTGCCTTTTTTTCCTGAAATAAATGAAATTTCTGCAATTTTGCCCCAAAATAAGTGAAATTTCAGCAATTTTGCCCCAAAATAAGGGAATTTTTTGCAATTTTGCCCCAAAATAAGTGGAATTTCTGAGTTTTGCCCCAAAATAAGGAGAATTTCTGTCTTTTGGCCCCAACATAAAGGGAATTTCTGCATTTTTTCCCCACAATTAGGGGAATTTCTGCAATTTTGCTCCAAAATACGGGGAATTTCTGCCTTTTTGCCCGAAATTAAGGGGAATGCATAATTTTTGCCATAAAAAAAAGGGAAATTTCTTTATTTTTGCTCCAAAATAAGGGGAATTTCTGCCTTTTTGCCTCTAAATAAGTGGAATTTCTGTCTTTTTCCCACAAAACAAAGGGAATTTCTGGTTTTTTTGCCCCAAAATAAGGGGAATTTCTGACTTATTACCCTAAAATAAGTGAATTTTCTGTAATTTTGCCCCAAAATAAGGGAAATTTCTGCCTTTTTGCCCTGAAATATGTGAAATTTCTGCAATTTTACCCCAAAATAAGGTGAATTTCTGCCTTTTTTGCCCCAAAATAATGGGAATTTCTGCCGTTTTGCCCCAAAATACGAAAAATTTTTGCTTTTTTTCTCTGAAATAAGAGAAATTTCTGCAATTTTGCCCCAATGTAAAGGAAATTTCTGCAATTTTGCCCCAATGTAAAGGAAATTTCAGCAATTTTGCCCCAAAATAATGGGAATTTCTGACCTTTTGCTCCCGAAAAAAGGAGATTTTCTGCCTTTTTGACCCAAAATAAGTAGAATTTCTGCTTTTTGCCCGAAAATTATGAGAATTTCTGCAATTTTGCTTCAAAATACGGGGAATTTCTGCTTTTTATCCTGAAAGTAAAAGGAATGTATACCTCTTGCCCCAAAAAAAGGGAAATTTCTTCATTTTTGCCCCAAAATAAGAGGAATTTCTGCCTTTTTACCTCAATATAAGTGAAATTTCTGCCTTTTTACCCAAAAATAAACAAAATTTCTGTCCTTTTGCCCCAAAATAAAAGGAATTTTTGAATTATGCCCTGAAATAAGTGAAATTTCTGCAATTTTGCCTCAAAATAAAAGAAATTTCTGCCTTTTTGCCACAAAATAAGAGGAATTTCTTACTGTTTGCTCCCGAGAAAAGGAGATTTTCTGTCTTTTTACCCCAAAATAAGGAGAATTTCTGCCTTTTTTCCTGAAAATTATGAGAATTACTGCAATTTTGCTTCAAAATACAGGGAATTTCTGCTTATTATCCAGAAAGTAAGAAGAATGTATATGTTTTGCCACAAAAAAGGGAAATTTCTTCATTTTTGCCCCAAAATAAAAGGAATTTCTGCCTTTTTACCTCAAAATAAGTGAAATTTCTGCCTTTTTACCCAAAAATAAACGGAATTTCTGTATTTTGCCCCAAAATAAAAGGAATTTTTGAATTATGTTCTGAAATAAGTGAAATTTCTGCAATTTTGCCCCAAAATAAAAGAAATTTCTGCCTTTTTGCCAAAAAATAAGGGGAATTTCTGTCTTTTTGCCCCAAAATAAAGGAAATTTCTGTTTTTTTGCCCCCATATAAAGGGAATTTCAGCCTTTTTACCTCAAAAGAAGGAGAATTTCTGCATTTTTGCTACCAAATATTAAGAAATTCTGCATTTTTGCCCCAAAATAAGGGAAATTTCTGCCTTTTTTCCCTGAAATAAGTGAAATTTCTGCAATTTTGCCCCAAAATATGGGAAATTTCTGCAATTTTGCCCCAAAATAAGGGAAATTTCTGGAATTTTGCCCCAAAATAAGAGAAAATTCTGAGTTTTGCACCAAAATAAGGAGAATTTCTGTCTTTTTGCCCCAACATTTAGGGAATTTCTGCCTTTTTGCTTCACAATTAGGGGTATTTCTGCAATTTTGCTACAAAATACGGGGAACTTCTGCCTTTTTGTTCGAAAATAAGAGGAATGCATAACTTTTTGCTATAAAAGAGGAAAATTTCTTCATTTTTGCTCCAAAATAAGAAGAATTTCTGCTTTTTTGCCTCTAAATAAGTGGAATTTCTGTCTTTTTCCCCCAAAACAAAGGGAATTTCTGTCTTTTTTGCCCCAAAATAAGAAGAATTTCTGACTCATTACCCTGAAGTACGTGAAATTCTGCAATTTTGGCCCAAAATAAAAGAAATTTCTGCCTTTTTGTTCTGAAATATGTGAAATTTCTGCAATTTTACCCCAAAATAAGGTGTATTTCTGCCTTTTTGCCCCAAAATAATGGGAATTTCTTTTTTTTGCCCAAAAATTAGGAAAATTTTTGTTTTTTTTCTCTGAAATAAGTGAAATTTTTGCAATTTTGCCCTAAAATAATGAAAATTTCTGCAATTATTCCCCATAATAAGGAAAATTTTTGCAATTTTGCCCCAAAATAAGTGAAATTTCTGCAATTTTGCCCCAAAATAAGGGGAATTTATGACTTTTTGCTCCCAAAAAAAGGAGATTTTCTGTCTTTTTGCTCCAAAATAAAAAGAATTTCTGCCTTTTTGCCCGAAGATTATGAGAATTTCTGCAATTTTGCTTCAAAATACGAGGAATTTCTGCCTTTTAGCCCCAAAATAAAGGGAATTTCTGCATTTTACCTCTAAATAAGAAGAATTTCTGCATTTTACCTGAAAATAAGAAGAATTTCTGCCTTTTGCCCCAAAATATGGGGAATTTCTGCCTTTTTGTTCCAAAATAAGGAAAATTTCTTCAATTTTGTACTATAATAAAAGAAATTTCTGCTTTTTGCCCCAAAATAAGGAAAATTTTCTGAATTTTTGCCCTGAAATAAATGAAATTTCTGCAATTTTGCTTCAAAATAAAGGAAATTTCTGCCTTTTTGCCATGAAATATGTGAAATTTCTTCAATTTTACTCCAAAATAAGGTGAATTTCTGCATTTTTGCCCCAAAATAAAGGGAATTTCTGCCTTTTTGCCCTAAAATAAGAAAAATTTTTGCCTTTTTTCTCTGAAGTAAGTGAAATTTCTACAATTTTGCCCTAAAATAAGGAAAATTTCTGCAATTTTTCCCCATAATAAAAGAAATTTCTGCAATTTTGCCCCAAAATAAGGGGAATTTCTCCTTTTTTGCCCCAAAATAAAGGAAATTTCAGCCTTTTTACCTGAAAATAGGTGAAATTTCTGCAATCTTGCCCCAAATAAGGGAAATTTCTGCAATTTTGCCCCAAAATAAAGTAAATTCCTGCAATTTTGCCCCAAAATAAAGGAAATTTCTTGAATTTTGCCTCAAAATAAGGGGAATTTCTGATTTTTGCCCCAAAATAAAGGGAATTTCTGCGTTTTGCCCCCAAATTAGGGAAATATCTGCAATTTTGCTCCATAATACGGGGAATTTCTGCCAATTTGCCCGAAAATAATGGGAATGCATACCTTTTTGCCATAAAAAGGGAAATTTCTTCATTTTTGCTCCAAAATAAGGGGAATTTCTGCATTTTTGCCTTTAAATAAGTGGAATTTCTGTCTTTTTCCCCCAAAACAAATAGAATTTCTGTCTTTTTTGCCCCAAAATAAGGGGAATTTTTGACTTATTACCCTAAAATAATTGAAATTTCTGGAATTTTGCCCCAAAATAAGGGAAATTTCTGCAATTTTGCCTCAATGTAAAGGAAATTTCTGCAACTTTGCCCAAAATAAGGGGAATTTCTGACTGTTTGCTCCTGAAAAAAGGAGATTTTCTGTATTTTTGCCCCAAAATAAGGAGAATTTCTGCCTTTTTGACCGAAAATTATGAGAATTTCTGCAATTTTGCTTCAAAATACGGGGAATTTCTGCTTTTAATCCCGAAAGTAAGGGGAATGTATACCTTTTGCCACAAAAAAAGTAAATTTTTTCATTTTTGCCGGAAAATAAGAGGAATTTCTGCCTTTCTACCTCAAAATAAGTGAAATTTCTGCCTTTTTACCCAAAAATAAACGGAATTTCTGTCTTTTTGCCCCAAAATAAAAGGAATTTTTGAATTATGCTCTGAAATAAGTGAAATTTCTGCAATTTTGCCCCAAAATAAAAGAAATTTCTGCCTATTGCCACAAAATTAGGGGAATTTCTGCCTTCTTGCCCCAAAATAAGGGATTTTTCTGCCTTTTTGCGCCAAATAGGGGAATTTCAGCATTTTTACTTCAAATTAAGGGGAATTTCAGCATTTTTGCCACAAAATATTAAGAATTTCTCTATTTTTGCTTCAAAAAGAGAAAATTTTTGACTTTTTTCCCTGAAATAACTAAAATTTCTGCAATTTTGCCACAAAATTAGTGAAATATCTGCAATTTTGCCCCAAAAAAAGAGAAATTAATGGAATTTTGCCCCAAAATAAGTGGAATTTCTGAGATTGGCCCCAAAATAAGGGGAATTTCTGTTTTTTGCCCCAACATATAGGGAATTTCTGCATTTTTGCCCCACAATTAGGATAATTTCTGCAATTTTTCTAGAAAATACGGGGAATTTCGGCCTTTTTGAATGAAAATAAGAGGAATGGATAACATTGTGCCATAAAAGAGGGAAATTTCCTAATTTTTGCTCCAAAATAAGGGGAATTTCTGCTTTTTTGCCTCTTAATAAGTGGAATTTCTGTCTTTTTCCCCCAAAACAAAGGAATTTTCTGGTTTTTTTTGCCCCAAAATGAGGAAAATTTCTGACTTATTACCCTGAAATAAGTGAAATTTCTGAAATTTTGCCCCAAAATAAGGGAAATTTTTGCGTTTTTGCCCCCCAAATAAGGGGAATTTCAGCCTTTTTATCTCAAAATAAGGGGAATTTCTGCATTTTTGCCACAAAATATTAGGAATTTCTTCCTTTTTCTCCCAAAATAAGGAAAATTTCTGACTTTTTCCCTGAAATAAGTGAAATTTCTGCAATTTGGCCCCAAAATAAGGGAAATTTCTGCCTTTTTGCCCTGAAATATGTGAAATTTCTGCAATTTTACCCCACAATAAGGTGAATTTCTGCCTTTTGCCCCAAAATAATGGGAATTTCTGCCTTTTTGCTCCAAAATAAGAAAAATTTTTCCTTTTTTTCTCTGAAATAAGTGAAATTTCTGCAATTTTGCCCTAAATTAAGGGAAATTTCTGCAATTTTTCCCCATAATAAGGGAAATTTCTGAAATTTTACCCCAAAATAAAAGGAATTTCTCCTTTTTTGCCCCAAAATAAATTAATTTCAGCCCTTTTACCTAAAAATAAGTGAAATTTCTGCAATTTTGCCCCAAATAAGGGAAATTTCTGGAATTTTGCCCCAAAATAAGGTAAATTCCTGCAATTTTGCCCCAAAATAAAGGAAATTTCTTGAATTTTGCCTCAAAAGAAGGGGAATTTCTGATTTTTGCCCCAAAATAAAGGGAATTTCTGCGTTTTGCCCCCAAATTAGGGGAATTTCTGCAATTTTGCTCCAAAACACGGGGAATTTCTGCCTTTTTGCCCAAAAATAATGGGAATGCATACCTTCTTGCCATAAAAAGGGAAATTACTTCATTTTTGCTCCAATATAAGGGGAATTTTTGCTTTTTTGCCTCTAAATAAGTGGAATTTCTGTATTTTTCTCCTAAAACAAAAGAATTTTCTGTCTTTTTTGCCCCAAAATAAGAAAAATTTCTGACTAATTACCCTGAAATAAGTGAAATTTCTGCAATTTTGCCCCAAAATAATGGAAATTTCTGTCTTTTTGCCCCCAAATAAGGGAAATTTCAGCCTTTTTACCTCAAAATAAGGGGAATTTCTGCATTTTTGCCACAAAATATTAGGAATTTCTGCCTTTTTGCCCCAAAGTAAGAAAAATTTCTCACTTTTTTCCCTGAAAAAAGTGAAATTTCTGCAATTTCGCCCCAAAATAAATGAAATTTCTGCAATTTTGCACCAAAATAAGGGAAATTTCTGGAATTTTGCCCCAAAATAAGTGGAATTTCTGAGTTTTGCCTTAAAATAAGGAGAATTTCTGTCTTTTTGCCCCAACATATAGTGAATTTCTGCCTTTTTGCCCCACAATTAGGGGAATTTCTGCAATTTTGCTCCAAAATACGGGGAATTTCTGCCATTTTTCCCAAAAATACGGGATATACATAACTTTTTTCCATAAAAAAGGAAAATTTCTTCATCTTTGCTCCAAAATAAGGGGAATTTCTGCCTTTTTGCCTCTAAATAAGTGGAATTTCTGTCTTTTTTCCCCCAAAACAAAGGGAATTTCTGTTTTTTTTGCCCCAAAATAAGGGGAATTTCTGACTTATTACTCTGAAACAAGTGAAATGTCTGCAATTTTGCCCCAAAATAGGGGAAATTTCTGCCTTTTTGTTCTGAAATATGTGAAATTTCTGCAATTTTACACCAAAATAAGGTGAATTTCTGACTTTTTGCCCCAAAATAATGAGAATTTCTGCCTTTTTGCCCCAAAATATGAAAAATTTTTGCTTTTTTTCTTTGAAATAAGTTAAATTTCTGTATTTTGCCCCAATGTAAAGGAAATTTCTGCAATTTTGCCCCAATGTAAAAGAAATTTCTGCAATTTTGCCCCAAAATAAGGGGAATTTCTGATTGTTTGCTCCCGAAAAAAGGAGATTTTATGTCTTTTTGCCCCAAAATAGGAAGAATTTCTGCCTTTTTGCCCGAAAATTATGAGAATTACTGCAATTTTGCTTCAAAATACGGGGAATTTCTGCTTATTATCCCGAAAGTAAGGGGAATGTATATCTTTTGCCACAAAAAAGGGAAATTTCTTCATTTTTGCCCCAAAATAAGAGGAATTTCTGCCTTTTTACCTCAAAATAAGTGAAATTTCTGCGTTTTTAACCAAAAATTAATGGAATTTCTGTATTTTGCCCCAAAATAAGAGGAATTTTTGAATTATGCCCTGAAATAAGTGAAATTTCTGCAATTTTGCCCCAAAATAAAAAAAATTTCTCCCTTTTTGCCACAAAAAAAGGGGAATTTCTGTCTTTTTGCCACAAAATAGGGGAAATTTCTGTTTTTTTGCCCCCATATAAGGGGAATTTCAGCCTTTTTACCTCAAAAGAAGGAGAATTTCTGCATTTTTGCCACCAAATATTAAGAAATTCTGCATTTTTGGCCCAAAATAAGGGGAATTTCTCCATTTTTGCCCCAAAATAAAGGAAATTTCAGCCTTTTTACCTAAAAATAAGTGAAATTTCTGCAATTTTGCACCAAATAAGGGAAATTTCTGAAATTTTGCCCCAAAATAAGGTAAATTCCTGCAATTTTGCCCCAAAATAAAGGAAATTTCTGGAATTTTGCCGCAAAATAAGGGGAATTTTTGATTTTTGCCCCAAACTAATGGGAATTTCTGCCTTTTTTCCTCTAAATAAGTGGAATGTCTGTCTTTTTCCCACAAAACAAAGGGATTTTCTGTCTTTTTTGCTCCAAAATAAAGAAAATTTCTGATTTATTACCCTGAAATAAGTGAAATTTCTGCAATTTTGCCCCAAAATAAGTGAAATTTCTCCCTTTTTGCCCTGAAATATGTGAAATTTCTGCAATCTTCCCCCAAAATAAGGTGAATTTCTGCATTTTTGCCCCAAAATAATGGGAATTTCTGCCTTTTTTTCCCAAAATAAGAAAAATTTTTGCTTTTTTCTCTGAAATAAGTGAAATTTCTGCAATTTTGCCCCAAATTAAGGGAAATTTCGGCCTTTTTGCCCCCATATAAGGGGAACTTCAGCCTTTTTACCTCAAAATAAGGGGAATTTCTGCATTTTTGCCACAAAATATTAGAAATTTCTATCTTTTTGTCACAAAATAAGAAAAATTTCTGCCTTTTTTCCCTGAAATAAATGAAATTTCTGCAATTTTGCCCCAAAATAAGTGAAATTTCAGCAATTTTGCCCCAAAATAAGGGAATTTTTTGCAATTTTGCCCCAAAATAAGTGGAATTTCTGAGTTTTGCCCCAAAATAAGGAGAATTTCTGTCTTTTTGCCCAAACATATAGGGAATTTCTGCATTTTTCCCCACAATTAGGGGAATTTCTGCAATTTTGCTCCAAAATACGAGGAATTTCTACTTTTTGCCCGAAATTAAGGGGAATGCATAATTTTTGCCATAAAAAAAGGGAAATTTCTTTATTTTTGCTCCAAAATAAGGGGAATTTCTGCCTTTTAGCTTCTAAATAAGTGGAATTTCTGTCTTTTCCCACCAAAACAAATGGAATTTCTGTTTTTTTCCCCCAAAATAAGGGGAATTTCTGACTTATTACCCTAAAATAAGTGAATTTTCTGTAATTTTGCCCCAAAATAAGGAAAATTTCTGCCTTTTTGCCCTGAAATATATGAAATTTCTGCAATTTTACCCCAAAATAAGGTGAATTTCTGCCTTTTTTGCCCCAAAATAATGGGAATTTTTGCCGTTTTGCCCCAAAATACGAAAAATTTTTGCTTTTTTTCTCTGAAATAAGTGAAATTTCTGCAATTTTGCCCCAATGTAAAGGAAATTTCTGCAATTTTGCCCCAATGTAAAGGAAATTTCTGCAATTTTGCCCCAAAATATGGGAAATTTCTGACCTTTTGCTCCCGAAAAAAGGAGATTTTCTGCCTTTTTGACCCAAAATAAGTAGAATTTCTGCTTTTTGCCCGAAAATTATGAGAATTTCTGCAATTTTGCTTCAAAATACGGGGAATTTCTGCTTTTTATTCTGAAAGTAAGGGGAATGTATACCTTTTGCCACAAAAAAAAGGGAAATTTCTTCATTTTTGCCCCAAAATAAGAGGAATTTCTGCCTTTTTACCTCAATATAAGTGAAATTTCTGCCTTTTTACCCAAAAATAAACAAAATTTCTGTCCTTTTGCCCCAAAATAAAAGGAATTTTTGAATTATGCCCTGAAATAAGTGAAATTTCTGCAATTTTGCCTCAAAATAAAAGAAATTTCTGCCTTTTTGCCACAAAATAAGAGGAATTTCTTACAGTTTGCTCCCGAAAAAAGGAGATTTTCTGTCTTTTTACCCCAAAATAAGGAGAATTTCTGCCTTTTTGCCCGAAAATTATGAGAATTACTGCAATTTTGCTTCAAAATACAGGGAATTTCTGCTTATTATCCAGAAAGTAAGGGAAATGTATATCTTTTGCCACAAAAAAGGGAAATTTCTTCATTTTTGCCCCAAAATAAAAGGAATTTCTGCCTTTTTACCTCAAAATAAGTGAAATTTCTGCCTTTTTACCCAAAAATAAACGGAATTTCTGAATTTTGCCCCAAAATCAAAGGAATTTTTGAAGTATGCCCTGAAATAAGTGAAATTTCTGCAATTTTGCCCCCAAATAAAAGAAATTTCTGCCTTTTTGCCAAAAAATAAGGGGAATTTCTGTCTTTTTGCCCCCAAATAAGGGAAATTTCTGTTTTTTTGCCCCCATATAAATGAAATTTCAGCCTTTTTACCTCAAAAGAAAGAGAATTTCTGCATTTTTGCCACCAAATATTAAGAAATTCTGCATTTTTGCCCCAAAATAAGGGAAATTTCTGCCTTTTTTCCCTGAAATAAGTGAAATTTCTGCAATTTTGCCCCAAAATATGGGAAATTTCTGCAATTTTGCCCCAAAATAAGGGAAAATTCTGGAATTTTGCCCCAAAATAAGAGAAAATTCTGAGTTTTGCACCAAAATAAGGAGAATTTCTGTCTTTTTGCCCCAACATTTAGGGAATTTCTGCCTTTTTGCTTCACAATTAGTGGAATTTCTGCAATTTTGCTACAAAATACGGGGAACTTCTGCCTTTTTGCCCGGAAATAAGAGGAATGCATAACTTTTTGCCATAAAAGAGGAAAATTTCTTCATTTTTGCTCCAAAATAAGAAGAATTTCTGCTTTTTTGCCTCTAAATAAGTGGAATTTCTGTCTTTTTCCCCCAAAACAAAGGGAATTTCTGTCTTTTTTGCCCCAAAATAAGAAGAATTTCTGACTTATTACCCTGAAATACATGAAATTCTGCAATTTTGGCCCAAAATAAAAGAAATTTCTGCCTTTTTGTTCTGAAATATTTGAAATTTCTGCAATTTTACCCCAAAATAAGGTGAATTTCTGCCTTTTTGCCCCAAAATAATGGGAATTTTTTCCTTTTTGCCCCAAAATAAGAAAAATTTTTGTTTTTTGTCTCTGAAATAAGTGAAATTTTTGCAATTTTGCCCTAAAATAAGGAAAATTTCTGCAATTTTTCCCCATAGTAAGGGAAATTTCTGCAATTTTTGCCCCAAAATAAAGAGAATCTCTCCTTTTTTCCCTAAAATAAAGGAAATTTCAGCCTTTTTACCTGAAAATAAGTGAAATTTCTGCAATTTTGCCTCAAATAAGTGAAATTTCTGCAATTTTGCCCCAAAATAAGGTAAATTCCTGCAATTTTGCCCCAAAATAAAGGAAATTTCTGGAATTTTGACTTAAAATAAGGCGAATTTCTGATTTTTGCCCCAAAATAAAGGGAATTTCTGCCTTTCGCCCCAAAATTAGGGGATTTCTGCAATTTTGCTCCAAAATACGGAGAATTTCTGCCTTTTTGCCCGAAAATAAAGGGAATGCATACCTTTTTGCCATAAAAAGGGAAATTTCTTCATTTTTGCTCCAAAATAAGGGGAATTTCTGACTATTTGCCTCTAAATAAGTGGAATTTCTGTCTTATTCCCCCAAAACAAAGGGAATTTCTGTATTTTTTGCTCCAAAATAAGGGGAATTTCTGACTCATTACCCTAAAATAAGTGAAATTTCTGCAATTTTGCCCCCAAATAAAAGAATTTTCTGCATTTTGCCCCCAAATAAGGAGAATTTCAGCCTTTTTACCTCAAAATAAGAAGAATTTCTGCATTTTTGCCACAAAATATTAGAAATTTCTGCCTTTTTGCCCCAAAATAAAGAAAAATTTCTGCCTTTTTTTCCTGAAATAAGTTAAATTTCTGCAATTTCGCCTCAAAATAAGTGAAATTTCTGCAATTTTGCCCCAAAATAAGGGAAATTTCTGGAATTTTGCCCCAAAATAAGTGGAATTTCTGAGTTTTGCCCCAAAATAAGGAGAATTTCTGTCTTTTTGCCCCAACATATAGGGAATTTCTGCATTTTTGCCCCACAATTAGGGGAATTTCTGCAATTTTGCCCCAAAATACGGAAAATTTCTGCCTTTTTGCCCGAAAATAAGAAGAATGCATACATTTTTGCCTTAAAAAAAAGAAATTTCTTCATTTTTGCTCCAAAATAAGGGGAATTTCTGCTTTTTTGCCTCTAAATAAGTGGAATGTCTGTCTTTTTCCCCCAAAACAAAGGGATTTTCTGTCTTTTTTGCTCCAAAATAAGGAAAATTTCTGACTTATTACCCTGAAATAAGTGAAATTTCTGCAATTTTGCCCAAAAATAAGGGAAATTTCTCCCTTTTTGCCCTGAAATATGTGAAATTTCTGCAATTTTACCCCAAAATAAGGAGAATTTTTGCATTTTTGCCCTAAAATAATGGGAATTTCTGCCTTTTTGCCCCAAAATAAGAAAATTTTTTGCTTTTTTTCTCTGAAATAAGTGAAATTTCTGCAATTTTGCCACAAATTAAGGAAAATTTCGGCCTTTTTGCCCCCATATAAGGCGAACTTCTGCATTTTTACCTCAAAATAAGGGGAATTTCTGAATTTTTGCCACAAAATATTAGAAATTTCTACCTTTTTGTCACAAAATAAGGAAAATTTCTGCCTTTTTTCCCTGAAATAAATGAAATTTCTGCAATTTTGCCCCAAAATATGTGAAATTTCTGCAATTTTGCCCCAAAATAAGGGAAATTTCTGGAATTTTGCCCCAAAATAAGTGGAATTTCTGAGTTTTGCCCCAAAATAAAGAGAATTTCAGTCTTCTTGCCCCAACGTATAGGGAATTTCTGCCTTTTTTCCCACAATTAGGGGAATAACTGCAATTTTGCTCCAAAATACGGGGAAATTCTGCCTTTTTGCCCGAAATTAAGGGGAATGCATAATTTTTGCCATAAAAAAAGGGAAATTTCTTTATTTTTGCTCCAAAATAAGGGGAATTTCTGCATTTTTGCCTCTAAATCAGTGGAATTTCTGTCTTTTTCCCTCAAAACAAAGAAAATTTCTGGTTTTTTTGCCCCAAAATAAGGGGAATTTCTGAATTATTACCCTAAAATAAGTGAATTTTCTGTAATTTTGCCCCAAAATAAGGGAAATTTCTGCCTTTTTGCCCTGAAATATGTGAAATTTCTGCAATTTTACCCCAAAATAAGGTGAATTTCTGCCTCTTTTGCCCCAAAATAATGGGAATTTCTGCCGTTTTGCCCCAAAATATGAAAAATTTTTGCTTTTTTTCTCTGAAATAAGTGAAATTTCTGCAATTTTGCCCCAATGTAAAGGAAATTTCTGCAATTTTGCCCCAATGTAAAGGAAATTTCTGCAATTTTGCCCCAAAATATGGGGAATTTCTGACGTTTTGCTCCCGCAAAAAGGAGATTTTCTGCCTTTTTGCCCCAAAATAAGGAGAATTTCTGCCTTTTTGCCCGAAAATTATGAGAATTTCGGCAAATTTGCTTCAAAATACGGGGAATTTCTGCTTTTTATCCTGAAAGTAAGGGGAATGTATACCTTTTGCCACAAAAAAAGGGAAATTTCTTCATTTTTGCCCCAAAATAAGAGGAATTTCTGCCTTTTTACCTCAATATAAGTGAAATTTCTGCCTTTTTACCCAAAAATAAACAAAATTTCTGTCTTTTTGCCCCAAAATAAAAGGAATTTTTGAATTATGCCCTGAAATAAGTGAAATTTCTGCAATTTTGCCTCAAAATAAAAGAAATTTCTGTCTTTTTGCCACAAAATAAGAGGAATTTCTGACAGTTTGCCCCCAAAAAAAGGAGATTTTCTGTCTTTTTACCCCAAAATATGGAGAATTTCTGCCTTTTTGCCCGAAAATTATGAGAATTACTGCAATTTTGCTTCAAAATACGGGGAATTTCTGCTTATTATCCAGAAAGTAAGAAGAATGTATATCTTTTGCCACAAAAAAGGGAAATTTCTTCATTTTTGCCCCAAAATAAGAGGAATTTCTGCCTTTTTACCTCAAAATAAGTGAAATTTCTGCCTTTTTACCCAAAAATAAATGGAATTTTTGTATTTTGCCCCAAAATAAAAGGAATTTTTGAATTATGCCCTGAAATAAGTGAAATTTCTGCAATTTTGCCCCAAAATAAAGAAATTTCTGCCTTTTTGCCACAAAATAAGGGGAATTTCTGTCTTTTTGCCCCAAAATAAGGGAAATTTCTGTTTTTTGCCCCCATATAAGGGGAATTTCAGCCTTTTTACCTCAAAAGTAAGAGAATTTCTGCATTTTTGCCACCAAATATTAAGAAATTCTGCATTTTTGCCCCAAAATAAGGGAAATTTCTGCCTTTTTTCTCTGAAATAAGTGAAATTTCTGCAATTTTGCTCCAAAATAAGGGAAATTTCTGCAATTTTGCCCCAAAATAAGTGAAATTTCTGGAATTTTGCCCCAAAATAAGAGAAAATTCTGAGTTTTGCACCAAAATAAGGAGAATTTCTGTCTTTTTGCCCCAACATATAGGGAATTTCTGCCTTTTTGCTTCACCATTAGGGGAATTTCTGCAATTTTGCTACAAAATACGGGGAACTTCTGCCTTTTTGCCCGGAAATAAGAGGAATGCATAACTTTTTGCCATAAAAGAGGAAAATTTCTTCATTTTTGCTCCAAAATAAGAAGAATTTCTGCTTTTTTGCCTCTAAATAAGTGGAATTTCAGTCTTTTTCCCCCAAAACAAAGGGAATTTCTGTCTTTTTTGCCCCAAAATAAGAAGAATTTCTGACTTATTACCCTGAAATAAGTGAAATTCTGCAATTTTGCCCTAAAATGAGGGAAATTTCCGGCTTTTTTCCCCTGAAATATGTGAAATTTCTGACATTTTACCCCAAAATAAGGTGAATTTCTGCCTTTTTGCCCCAAAATAATGGGAATTTTTTCCGTTTTGCCCCAAAATAAGAAAAATTTTTGTTTTTTTTCTCTGAAATAAGTGAAATTTTTGCAATTTTGCCCTAAAATATGGGAAATTTCTGCAATTTTTCCCCATAATAAGGGAAATTTCTGCAATTTTGCCCCAAAATAAAGAGAATTTCTTTTTTGTTCCCTAAAATAAAGGAAATTTCAGCCTTTTTACGTGAATATAAGTGAAATTTCTGCAATTTTGCCTCAAATAAGTGAAATTTCTGCAATTTTGCCCCAAAATAAGGTAAATTCCTGCAATTTTGCCCCAAAATAAAGGAAATTTCTGGAATTTTGCTCTAAAATCAGGGAAATTTCTGATTTTTGCCCCAAAATAAAGGGAATTTCTGCCTTTCGCCTCAAAATTAGGGGAATTTCTGCAATTTTGCTCCAAAATACGGGGAATTTCTGCCTTTTTGCCCGAAAATAATGGGAATGCATACCTTTTTGCCATAAAAAGGGAAATTTCTTCATTTTTGCTCCAAAATAAAGGGAATTTCTGCCTTTTTGCCTCTAAATAAGTGGAATTTCTGTCTTATTCCCCCAAAACAAAGGGAATTTCTGTATTTTTTGCTTTAAAATAAGGGGAATTTCTGACTCATTACCCTGAAATAAGTGAAATTTCTGCAATTTTGCCCCCAAATAAAAGAATTTTCTGCATTTTTGCCCCCAAATAAGGAGAATTTCAGCCTTTTTACCTCAAAATAAGGGGAATTTCTGCATTTTTGCCACAAAATATTAGAAATTTCTGCCTTTTTGCCCCAAAATAAGGAAAACTTTCTGCCTTTTTTCCCTGAAATAAGTGAAATTTCTGCATTTCGCCCCAAAATAAGTGAAATTTCTGCAATTTTGCCCCAAAATAAGGGAAATTTCTGGAATTTTGCCCCTAAATAAGTGGAATTTCTGAGTTTTGCCTCAAAATAATGAGAATTTCTGTCTTTTTGCCCCAACATATTGGAATTTCTGCATTTTTGCCCCACAATTAGGGGAATTTCTGCTTTTTGCTCCAAAATACGGGGAATTTCTGCCTTTTTGCCCGAAAATAAGAAGAATGCATAACTTTTTGCCTTAAAAAAAGAAATTTCTTCATTTTTGCTTCAAAATAAGGGGAATTTCTGCTTTTTTGCCTCTAAATAAGTGGAATGTCTTTCTTTTTCCCCCAAAACAAAGGGATTTTCTGTCTTTTTTGCTCCAAAATAAGGAAAATTTCTGACTTATTACCCTGAAATAAGTGAAATTTCTGCAATTTTGCCCCAAAATAAGGGAAATTTCTCCCTTTTTGCCCTGAAATATGTGAAATTTCTGGAATTTTACCCCAAAATAAGGTGAATTTCTGCATTTTTGCCCCAAAATAATGGGAATTTCTGCCTTTTTGCCCCAAAATAAGAAAAATTTTTGCTTTTTTTCTGTGAAATAAGTGAAATTTCTGCAATTTTGCCCCAAATTAAGGGAAATTTCGGCCTTTTTGCCCCCATATAAGGAGAACTTCAGCCTTTTTACCTCAAAATAAGGGGAATTTCTGCATTTTTGCCACAAAATATTAGAAATTTCTACCTTTTTGTCACAAAATAAGGAAAATTTCTGCCTTTTTTCCCTGAAATAAATGAAATTTCTGCAATTTTGCCCCAAAATAAGTGAAATTTCTGCAATTTTGCCCCAAAATAAGGGAAATTTTTGCAATTTTGCCCCAAAATAAGTGGAATTTCTGAGTTTTGCCCAAAAATAAAGAGAATTTCTGTCTTTTTGCCCCAACATATAGGGAATTTCTGCCTTTTTGCCCTACAATTAGGGGAATTTCTGCAATGTTGCTCCAAAATACGGGGAATTTCTGCTTTTTGCCCGAAATTAAGGGGAATGCATAATTTTTGCCATAAAAAAGGGAAATTTCTTTATTTTTGCTCCAAAATAAGGGGAATTTCTGCCTTTTTGCCTCTAAATAAGTGGAATTTCTGTCTTTTTCCCCCAAAACAAAGAAAATTTCTGTTTTTTTGCCCCAAAATAAGGGGAATTTCTGACTTATTACCCTAAAATAAGTGAATTTTCTGTAATTTTGCCCCAAAATAAGGGAAATTTTTGCTTTTGCACTGAAATATGTGAAATTTCTGCAATTTTACCCCAAAATAAGGTGAATTTCTGCCTTTTTTGCCCCAAAATAATGGGAATTTCTGCGGTTTTGCCCCAAAATACGAAAAATTTTTGCTTTTTTTCTCTGAAATAAGTGAAATTTCTGCAATTGTGCCCCAATGTAAAGGAAATTTCTGCAATTTTGCCCCAATGTAAAGAAAATTTCTGCAATTTTGCCCCAAAATATGGGGAATTTCTGACCTTTTGCTCCCGAAAAAAGGAGATTTTCTGCCTTTTTGCCTTAAAATAAGGAGAATTTCTGCCTTTTTGCCCGAAAATTTTGAGAATTTCTGCAATTTTGCTTCAAAATACAGGGAATTTCTGCTTTTTATCCTGAAAGTAAGGGGAATGTATACCCTTTGCCACAAAAAAAGGGAAATTTCTTCATTTTTGCCCCAAAATAAGAGGAATTTCTGCCTTTTTACCTCAATATAAGTGAAATTTCTGCCTTTTTTCCCAAAAATAAACAAAATTTCTGTCTTTTTGCCCCAAAATAAAAGGAATTTTTGAATTATGCCCTGAAATAAGTGAAATTTCTGCAATTTTGCCTCAAAATAAAAGAAATTTCTGCCTTTTTGCCACAAAATAAAAGGAATTTCTGACTGTTTGCTCCCAAAAAAAAGGAGATTTTCTGTCTCTTTACCCCAAAATAAGGAGAATTTCTGCCTTTTTGCCCGAAAATTATGAGAATTACTGAAATTTTGCTTCAAAATACGGGGAATTTTTGCTTATTATCCAGAAAGTAAGGGGAATGTATATCTTTTGCCACAAAAAAGGAAAATTTCTTCATTTTTGCCGCAAAATAAAAGGAATTTCTGCCTTTTTACCTTAAAATAAGTGAAATTTCTGCCTTTTTACCCAAAAATAAATAGAATTTCTGTATTTTGCCCCAAAATAAAAGGAATTTTTGAATTATGCCCTGAAATAAGTGAAATTTCTGCAATTTTGCCCCAAAATAAAAGAAATTTCTGCCTTTTTGCCACAAAATAAGGGGAATTTCTGTCTTTTTTCCCCAAAATAAGGGAAATTTCTGGTTTTTTGCCCCCATATAAGGGGAATTTTAGCCTTTTTACCACAAAAGAAAGAGAATTTCTGCATTTTTGCCACCAAATATTAAGAAATTCTGCATTTTTGCCCCAAAATAAGAAAAATTTCTGCCTTTTTTCCCTGAAATAAGTGAAATTTCTGCAATTTTGCCCCAAAATATGGAAAATTTCTGCAATTTTGCCCCAAAATAAGTGAAATTTCTGGAATTTTGCCCCAAAATAAGAGAAAATTCTGAGTTTTGCACCAAAATAAGAAGAATTTCTGTTTTTTTTGCCCCAACATATAGGGAATTTCTGCCTTTTTGCTTCACAATTAGAAGAATTTCTGCAATTTTGCTACAAAATACGAGGAACTTCTGCCTTTTTGCCCGAAAATAAGAGGAATGCATAACTTTTTGCCATAAAAGAGGAAAATTTCTTCATTTTTGCTCCAAAATAAGAAGAATTTCTGCTTTTTTTGCCTCTAAATAAGTGGAATTTCTGTCTTTTTCCCCCAAAACAAAGGGAATTTCTGTCTTTTTTGCCCCAAAATAAGAAGAATTTCTGACTTATTACCCTGAAATACGTGAAATTCTGCAATTTTGGCCCAAAATAAAAGAAATTTCTGCCTTTTTGTTCTGAAATATTTGAAATTTCTGCAATTTTACCCCAAAATAAGGTGAATTTCTGCCTTTTTGCCCCAAAATAATGGGAATTTCTTACTTTTTGCCCCAAAATAAGAAAAATTTTTGTTTCTTTCTCTGAAATAAGTGAAATTTTTGCAATTTTGCCCTAAAATAAGGAAAATTTCTGCAATTTTTCCCCATAGTAAGGGAAATTTCTGCAATTTTGCCCCAAAATAAAGAGAATTTCTCCTTTTTTCCCTAAAATAAAGGAAATTTCAGCCTTTTTACGTGAAAATAAGTGAAATTTCTGCAATTTTTCCTCAAATAAGTGAAATTTCTGCAATTTTGCCCCAAAATAAGGTAAATTCCTGCAATTTTGCCCCAAAATAAAGGAAATTTCTGGAATTTTGACTTAAAATAAGGCGAATTTCTGATTTTTGCCCCAAAATAAAGGGAATTTCTGCCTTTCGCCCCAAAATTAGGGGATTTCTGCAATTTTGCTCCAAAATACGGAGAATTTCTGCCTTTTTGCCCGAAAATAAAGGGAATGCATACCTTTTTGCCATAAAAAGGGAAATTTCTTCATTTTTGCTCCAAAATAAGGGGAATTTCTGACTATTTGCCTCTAAATAAGTGGAATTTCTGTCTTATTCCCCCAAAACAAAGGGAATTTCTGTATTTTTTGCTCCAAAATAAGGGGAATTTCTGACTCATTACCCTAAAATAAGTGAAATTTCTGCAATTTTGCCCCCAAATAAAAGAATTTTCTGCATTTTTGCCCCCAAATAAGGAGAATTTCAGCCTTTTTACCTCAAAATAAGAAGAATTTCTGCATTTTTGCCACAAAATATTAGAAATTTCTGCCTTTTTGCCCCAAAATAAAGAAAAATTTCTGCCTTTTTTTCCTGAAATAAGTGAAATTTCTGCAATTTCGCCTCAAAATAAGTGAAATTTCTGCAATTTTGCCCCAAAATAAGGGAAATTTCTGGAATTTTGCCCCAAAATAAGTGGAATTTCTGAGTTTTGCCCCAAAATAAGGAGAATTTCTGTCTTTTTGCCCCAACATATAGGGAATTTCTGCATTTTTGCCCCACAATTAGGGGAATTTCTGCAATTTTGCCCCAAAATACGGGGAATTTCTGCCTTTTTGCCCGAAAATAAGAAGAATGCATACATTTTTGCCTTAAAAAAAAGAAATTTCTTCATTTTTGCTCCAAAATAAGGGGAATTTCTGCTTTTTTGCCTCTAAATAAGTGGAATGTCTGTCTTTTTCCCCCAAAACAAAGGGATTTTCTGTCTTTTTTGCTCCAAAATAAGGAAAATTTCTGACTTATTACCCTGAAATAAGTGAAATTTCTGCAATTTTGCCCCAAAATAAGGGAAATTTCTCCCTTTTTGCCCTGAAATATGTGAAATTTCTGCAATTTTACCCCAAAATAAGGAGAATTTTTGCATTTTTGCCCTAAAATAATGGGAATTTCTGCCTTTTTGCCCCAAAATAAGAAAATTTTTTGCTTTTTTTCTCTGAAATAAGTGAAATTTCTGCAATTTTGCCACAAATTAAGGAAAATTTCGGCTATTTTGCCCCCATATAAGGGGAACTTCAGCCTTTTTACCTCAAAATAAGGGGAATTTCTGCATTTTTGCCACAAAATATTAGAAATTTCTACATTTTTGTCACAAAATAAGGAAAATTTCTGCCTTTTTTCCCTGAAATAAATGAAATTTCTGCAATTTTCCCCCAAAATATGTGAAATTTCTGCAATTTTGCCCCAAAATAAGGGAAATTTTTGCAATTTTGCCCCAAAATAAGTGGAATTTCTGAGTTTTGCCCCAAAATAAAGAGAATTTCTGTCTTTTTGCCCCAACGTATAGGGAATTTCTGCCTTTTTGCCCCACAATTAGGGGAATTTCTGCAATTTTGCTCCAAAATACGGGGAAATTCTGCCTTTTTGCCCGAAATTAAGGGGAATGCATAATTTTTGCCATAAAAAAAGAAAAATTTTTTTATTTTTGCTCCAAAATAAGGGAAATTTCTGCCTTTTTGCCTCTAAATCAGTGGAATTTCTGTCTTTTTCCCTCAAAACAAAGAAAATTTCTGGTTTTTTTGCCCCAAAATAAGGGGAATTTCTGACTTATTACCCTAAAATAAGTGAATTTTCTGTAATTTTGCCCCAAAATAAGGGAAATTTCTGCCTTTTTGCCCAAAAATTATGAGAATTTCTGCAATTTTGCTTCAAAATACGGGGAATTTTTGCTTTTTATCCTGAAAGTAAGGGGAATGTATACCTTTTGCCACAAAAAAAGGGAAATTTCTTCATTTTTGCCCCAAAATAAGAGGAATTTCTGCCTTTTTACCTCAATATAAGTGAAATTTCTGACTTTTTATCCAAAAATAAACAAAATTTCTGTCTTTTTGCCCCAAAATAAAAGGAATTTTTGAATTATGCCCTGAAATAAGTGAAATTTCTGCAATTTTGCCTCAAAATAAAAGAAATTTCTGCCTTTTTGCCACAAAATAAAAGGAATTTCTGACTTTTTGCTCCCAAAAAAAGGAGATTTTCTGCCTTTTTACCCCAAAATAAGGAGAATTTCTGCCTTTTTGCCCGAAAATTATGAGAATTACTGAATTTTTGCTTCAAAATACTAGAAATTTTTGCTTATTATCCAGAAAGTAAGGGGAATGTATATCTTTTGCCACAAAAAAGGGAAATTTCTTCATTTTTGCCGCAAAATAAAAGGAATTTCTGCCTTTTTACCTCAAAATAAGTGAAATTTCTGCCTTTTTACCCAAAAATAAATAGAATTTCTGTATTTTGCCCCAAAATAAAAGGAATTTTTGAATTATGCCCTGAAATAAGTGAAATTTCTGCAATTTTGCCCCAAAATAAAAGAAATTTCTGCCTTTTTGCCACAAAATAAGGTGAATTTCTGTCTTTTTTCCCCAAAATAAGGGAAATTTCTGGTTTTTGACCCCATATAAGGGGAATTTTAGCCTTTTTACCACAAAAGAAAGAGAATTTCTGCATTTTTGCCACCAAATATTAAGAAATTCTGCATTTTTGCCCCAAAATAAGAAAAATTTCTGCCTTTTTTCCCTGAAATAAGTGAAATTTCTGCAATTTTGCCCCAAAATATGGAAAATTTCTGCAATTTTGCCCCAAAATAAGTGAAATTTCTGGAATTTTGCCCCAAAATAAGAGAAAATTCTGAGTTTTGCACCAAAATAAGAAGAATTTCTGTTTTTTTGCCCCAACATATAGGGAATTTCTGCCTTTTTGCTTCACAATTAGGGGAATTTCTGCAATTTTGCTACAAAATACGAGGAACTTCTGCCTTTTTGCCCGAAAATAAGAGGAATGCATAACTTTTTGCCATAAAAGAGGAAAATTTCTTCATTTTTGCTCCAAAATAAGAAGAATTTCTGCTTTTTTTGCCTCTAAATAAGTGGAATTTCTGTCTTTTTCCCCCAAAACAAAGGGAATTTCTGTCTTTTTTGCCCCAAAATAAGAAGAATTTCTGACTTATTACCCTGAAATACGTGAAATTCTGCAATTTTGGCCCAAAATAAAAGAAATTTCTGCCTTTTTGTTCTGAAATATTTGAAATTTCTGCAATTTTACCCCAAAATAATGTGAATTTCTGCCTTTTTGCCCCAAAATAATGGGAATTTCTTACTTTTTGCCCCAAAATAAGAAAAATTTTTGTTTCTTTCTCTGAAATAAGTGAAATTTTTGCAATTTTGCCCTAAAATAAGGAAAATTTCTGCAATTTTTCCCCATAGTAAGGGAAATTTCTGCAATTTTGCCCCAAAATAAAGAGAATTTCTCCTTTTTTCTCTAAAATAAAGGAAATTTCAGCCTTTTTACGTGAAAATAAGTGAAATTTCTGCAATTTTGCCTCAAATAAGTGAAATTTCTGCAATTTTGCCCCAAAATAAGGTAAATTCCTGCAATTTTGCCCCAAAATAAAGGAAATTTCTGGAATTTTGACTTAAAATAAGGCGAATTTCTGATTTTTGCCCCAAAATAAAGGGAATTTCTGCCTTTCGCCCCAAAATTAGGGGATTTCTGCAATTTTGCTCCAAAATACGGAGAATTTCTGCCTTTTTGCCCGAAAATAAAGGGAATGCATACCTTTTTGCCATAAAAAGGGAAATTTCTTCATTTTTGCTCCAAAATAAGGGGAATTTCTGACTATTTGCCTCTAAATAAGTGGAATTTCTGTCTTATTCCCCCAAAACAAAGGGAATTTCTGTATTTTTTGCTCCAAAATAAGGGGAATTTCTGACTCATTACCCTAAAATAAGTGAAATTTCTGCAATTTTGCCCCCAAATAAAAGAATTTTCTGCATTTTTGCCCCCAAATAAGGAGAATTTCAGCCTTTTTACCTCAAAATAAGAAGAATTTCTGCATTTTTGCCACAAAATATTAGAAATTTCTGCCTTTTTGCCCCAAAATAAAGAAAAATTTCTGCCTTTTTTTCCTGAAATAAGTGAAATTTCTGCAATTTCGCCTCAAAATAAGTGAAATTTCTGCAATTTTGCCCCAAAATAAGGGAAATTTCTGGAATTTTGCCCCAAAATAAGTGGAATTTCTGAGTTTTGCCCCAAAATAAGGAGAATTTCTGTCTTTTTGCCCCAACATATAGGGAATTTCTGCATTTTTGCCCCACAATTAGGGGAATTTCTGCAATTTTGCCCCAAAATACGGGGAATTTCTGCCTTTTTGCCCGAAAATAAGAAGAATGCATACATTTTTGCCTTAAAAAAAAAGAAATTTCTTCATTTTTGCTCCAAAATAAGGGGAATTTCTGCTTTTTTGCCTCTAAAAAAGTGGAATGTCTGTCTTTTTCCCCCAAAACAAAGGGATTTTCTGTCTTTTTTGCTCCAAAATAAGGAAAATTTCTGACTTATTACCCTGAAATAAGTGAAATTTCTGCAATTTTGCCCCAAAATAAGGGAAATTTCTCCCTTTTTGCCCTGAAATATGTAAAATTTCTGCAATTTTACCCCAAAATAAGGAGAATTTTTGCATTTTTGCCCTAAAATAATGGGAATTTCTGCCTTTTTGCCCCAAAATAAGAAAATTTTTTGCTTTTTTTCTCTGAAATAAGTGAAATTTCTGCAATTTTGCCACAAATTAAGGAAAATTTCGGCTATTTTGCCCCCATATAAGGGGAACTTCAGCCTTTTTACCTCAAAATAAGGGGAATTTCTGCATTTTTGCCACAAAATATTAAAAATTTCTACATTTTTGTCACAAAATAAGGAAAATTTCTGCCTTTTTTCCCTGAAATAAATGAAATTTCTGCAATTTTCCCCCAAAATATGTGAAATTTCTGCAATTTTGCCCCAAAATAAGGGAAATTTTTGCAATTTTGCCCCAAAATAAGTGGAATTTCTGAGTTTTGCCCCAAAATAAAGAGAATTTCTGTCTTTTTGCCCCAACGTATAGGGAATTTCTGCCTTTTTGCCCCACAATTAGGGGAATTTCTGCAATTTTGCTCCAAAATACGGGGAAATTCTGCCTTTTTGCCCGAAATTAAGGGGAATGCATAATTTTTGCCATAAAAAAAGGGAAATTTCTTTATTTTTGCTCCAAAATAAGGGAAATTTCTGCCTTTTTGCCTCTAAATCAGTGGAATTTCTGTCTTTTTCCCTCAAAACAAAGAAAATTTCTGGTTTTTTTGCCCCAAAATAAGGGGAATTTCTGACTTATTACCCTAAAATAAGTGAATTTTCTGTAATTTTGCCCCAAAATAAGGGAAATTTCTGCCTTTTTGCCCGAAAATTATGAGAATTTCTGCAATTTTGCTTCAAAATACGGGGAATTTCTGCTTTTTATCCTGAAAGTAAGGGGAATGTATACCTTTTGCCACAAAAAAAGGGAAATTTCTTCATTTTTGCCCCAAAATAAGAGGAATTTCTGCCTTTTTACCTCAATATAAGTGAAATTTCTGACTTTTTATCCAAAAATAAACAAAATTTCTGTCTTTTTGCCCCAAAATAAAAGGAATTTTTGAATTATGCCCTGAAATAAGTGAAATTTCTGCAATTTTGCCTCAAAATAAAAGAAATTTCTGCCTTTTTGCCACAAAATAAAAGGAATTTCTGACTTTTTGCTCCCAAAAAAAGGAGATTTTCTGTCTTTTTACCCCAAAATAAGGAGAATTTCTGCCTTTTTGCCCGAAAATTATGAGAATTACTGAAATTTTGCTTCAAAATACTAGAAATTTTTGCTTATTATCCAGAAAGTAAGGGGAATGTATATCTTTTGCCACAAAAAAGGGAAATTTCTTAATTTTTGCCGCAAAATAAAAGGAATTTCTGCCTTTTTACCTCAAAATAAGTGAAATTTCTGCCTTTTTACCCAAAAATAAATAGAATTTCTGTATTTTGCCCCAAATTAAAAGGAATTTTTGAATTATGCCCTGAAATAAGTGAAATTTCTGCAATTTTGCCCCAAAATAAAAGAAATTTCTGCCTTTTTGCCACAAAATAAGGTGAATTTCTGTCTTTTTTCCCCAAAATAAGGGAAATTTCTGGTTTTTTGCCCCCATATAAGGGGAATTTTAGCCTTTTTACCACAAAAGAAAGAGAATTTCTGCATTTTTGCCACCAAATATTAAGAAATTCTGCATTTTTGCCCCAAAATAAGAAAAATTTCTGCCTTTTTTCCCTGAAATAAGTGAAATTTCTGCAATTTTGCCCCAAAATATGGAAAATTTCTGCAATTTTGCCCCAAAATAAGTGAAATTTCTGGAATTTTGCCCCAAAATAAGAGAAAATTCTGAGTTTTGCACCAAAATAAGGAGAATTTCTGTCTTTTTACCCCAACATTTAGGGAATTTCTGCCTTTTTGCTTCACAATTAGGGGAATTTCTGCAATTTTGCTACAAAATACGGGGAACTTCTGCCTTTTTGCCCGAAAATAAGAGGAATGCATAACTTTTTGCCATAAAAGAGGAAAATTTCTTCATTTTTGCTCCAAAATAATAAGAATTTCTGCTTTTTTGCCTCTAAATAAGTGGAATTTCTGTCTTTTTCCCCCAAAACAAAGGGAATTTCTGTCTTTTTTGCCCCAAAATAAGAAGAATTTCTGACTTATTACCCTGAAATACGTGAAATTCTGCAATTTTGGCCCAAAATAAAAGAAATTTCTGCCTTTTTGTTCTGAAATATTTGAAATTTCTGCAATTTTACCCCAAAATAATGTGAATTTCTGCCTTTTTGCCCCAAAATAATGGGAATTTCTTCCTTTTTGCCCCAAAATAAGAAAAATTTTTGTTTTTTTTCTCTGAAATAAGTGAAATTTTTGCAATTTTGCCCTAAAATAAGGAAAATTTCTGCAATTTTTCCCCATAGTAAGGGAAATTTCTGCAATTTTGCCCCAAAATAAAGAGAATTTCTCCTTTTTTCCCTAAAATAAAGGAAATTTCAGCCTTTTGACCTGAAAATAAGTGAAATTTCTGCAATTTTGCCTCAAATAAGTGAAATTTCTGCAATTTTGCCCCAAAATAAGGTAAATTCCTGCAATTTTGCCCCAAAATAAAGGAAATTTCTGGAATTTTGACTTAAAATAAGGCGAATTTCTGATTTTTGCCCCAAAATAAAGGGAATTTCTGCCTTTCGCCTGAAAATTAGGGGATTTCTACAATTTTGCTCCAAAATACGGAGAATTTCTGCCTTTTTGCCCGAAAATAAAGGGAATGCATACCTTTTTGCCATAAAAAGGGAAATTTCTTCATTTTTGCTCCAAAATAAGGGGAATTTCTGACTATTTGCCTCTAAATAAGTGGAATTTCTGTCTTATTCCCCCAAAACAAAGGGAATTTCTGTATTTTTTGCTCCAAAATAAGGGGAATTTCTGACTCATTACCCTACAATAAGTGAAATTTCTGCAATTTTGCCCCCAAATAAAAGAATTTTCTGCATTTTTGCCCCCAAATAAGGAGAATTTCAGCCTTTTTACCTCAAAATAAGGGGAATTTCTGCATTTTTGCCACAAAATATTAGAAATTTCTGCCTTTTTGCCCCAAAATAAAGAAAAATTTCTGCCTTTTTTTCCTGAAATAAGTGAAATTTCTGCAATTTCGCCTCAAAATAAGTGAAATTTCTGCAATTTTGCCCCAAAATAAGGGAAATTTCTGGAATTTTGCCCCAAAATAAGTGGAATTTCTGAGTTTTGCCCCAAAATAAGGAGAATTTCTGTCTTTTTGCCCCAACATATAGGGAATTTCTGCATTTTTGCCCCACAATTAGGGGAATTTCTGCAATTTTGCCCCAAAATACGGGGAATTTCTGCCTTTTTGCCCGAAAATAAGAAGAATGCATACATTTTTGCCTTAAAAAAAAGAAATTTCTTCATTTTTGCTCCAAAATAAGGGGAATTTCTGCTTTTTTGCCTCTAAATAAGTGGAATGTCTGTCTTTTTCCCCAAAAAAAAGGGATTTTCTGTCTTTTTTGCTCCAAAATAAGGAAAATTTCTGACTTATTACCCTGAAATAAGTGAAATTTCTGCAATTTTGCCCCAAAATAAGGGAAATTTCTCCATTTTTGCCCTGAAATATGTGAAATTTCTGCAATTTTACCCCAAAATAAGGAGAATTTTTGCATTTTTGCCCTAAAATAATGGGAATTTCTGCGTTTTTGCCCCAAAATAAGAAAATTTTTTGCTTTTTTTCTCTGAAATAAGTGAAATTTCTGCAATTTTGCCACAAATTAAGGAAAATTTCGGACTTTTTGCCCCCATATAAAAGGAACTTCAGCCTTTTTACCTCAAAATAAGGGGAATTTCTGCATTTTTGCCACAAAATATTAGAAATTTCTACCTTTTTGTCACAAAATAAGGAAAATTTCTGCCTTTTTTCCCTGAAATAAATGAAATTTCTGCAATTTTGCCCCAAAATATGTGAAATTTCTGCAATTTTGCCCCAAAATAAGGGAAATTTTTGCAATTTTGCCCCAAAATAAGTGGAATTTCTGTGTTTTGCCCCAAAATAAAGAGAATTTCTGTCTTTTTGCCCCAACGTATAGGGAATTTCTGCCTTTTTGCCCCACAATTAGAGGAATTTCTGCAATTTTGCTCCATAATACGGGGAAATTCTGCCTTTTTGCCCGAAATTAAGGGGAACGCATAATTTTTGCCATAAAAAAAGGGAAATTTCTTTATTTTTGCTCCAAAATAAGGGAAATTTCTGCCTTTTTGCCTCTAAATCAGTGGAATTTCTGTCTTTTTCCCTCAAAACAAAGAAAATTTCTGGTTTTTTTGCCCCAAAATAAGGGGAATTTCTGACTTATTACCCTAAAATAAGTGAATTTTCTGTAATTTTGCCCCAAAATAATGGAAATTTCTGCCTTTTTGCCCTGAAATATGTGAAATTTCTGCAATTTTACCCCAAAATAAGGTGAATTTCTGCCTTTTTTGCCCCAAAATAATGGGAATTTCTGCCGTTTTGCCCCAAAATATGAAAAATTTTTGCTTTTTTTCTCTGAAATAAGTGAAATTTCTGCAATTTTGCCCCAATGTAAAGGAAATTTCTGCAATTTTGCCCCAATGTAAAGGAAATTTCTGCAATTTTGCCCCAAAATATGGGGAATTTCTGACCTTTTGCTCCCGAAAAAAGGAGATTTTCTGCCTTTTTGCCCCAAAATAAGGAGAATTTCTGCCTTTTTGCCCGAAAATTATGAGAATTTCTGCAATTTTGCTTCAAAATACGGGGAATTTCTGCTTTTTATCCTGAAAGTAAGGGGAATGTATACCTTTTGCCACAAAAAAAGGGAAATTTCTTCATTTTTGCCCCCAAATAAGAGGAATTTCTGCCTTTTTACCTCAATATAAGTGAAATTTCTGCCTTTTTACCCAAAAATAAACAAAATTTCTGTCTTTTTGCCCCAAAATAAAAGGAATTTTTGAATTATGCCCTGAAATAAGTGAAATTTCTGCAATTTTGCCTCAAAATAAAAGAAATTTCTGTCTTTTTGCCACAAAATAAGAGGAATTTCTGACAGTTTGCCCCCCAAAAAAGGAGATTTTCTGTCTTTTTACCCCAAAATATGGAGAATTTCTGCCTTTTTGCCCGAAAATTATGAGAATTACTGCAATTTTGCTTCAAAATACGGGGAATTTCTGCTTATTATCCAGAAAGTAAGAAGAATGTATATCTTTTGCCACAAAAAAGGGAAATTTCTTCATTTTTGCCCCAAAATAAGAGGAATTTCTGCCTTTTTACCTCAAAATAAGTGAAATTTCTGCCTTTTTACCCAAAAATAAATGGAATTTCTGTATTTTGCCCCAAAATAAAAGGAATTTTTGAATTATGCCCTGAAATAAGTGAAATTTCTGCAATTTTGCCCCAAAATAAAAGAAATTTCTGCCTTTTTGCCACAAAATAAGGTGAATTTCTGTCTTTTTTCCCCAAAATAAGGGAAATTTCTGGTTTTTTGCCCCCATATAAGGGGAATTTTAGCCTTTTTACCACAAAAGAAAGAGAATTTCTGCATTTTTGCCACCAAATATTAAGAAATTCTGCATTTTTGCCCCAAAATAAGAAAAATTTCTGCCTTTTTTCCCTGAAATAAGTGAAATTTCTGCAATTTTGCCCCAAAATATGGAAAATTTCTGCAATTTTGCCCCAAAATAAGTGAAATTTCTGGAATTTTGCCCCAAAATAAGAGAAAATTCTGAGTTTTGCACCAAAATAAGGAGAATTTCTGTCTTTTTACCCCAACATTTAGGGAATTTCTGCCTTTTTGCTTCACAATTAGGGGAATTTCTGCAATTTTGCTACAAAATACGGGGAACTTCTGCCTTTTTGCCCGAAAATAAGAGGAATGCATAACTTTTTGCCATAAAAGAGGAAAATTTCTTCATTTTTGCTCCAAAATAATAAGAATTTCTGCTTTTTTGCCTCTAAATAAGTGGAATTTCTGTCTTTTTCCCCCAAAACAAAGGGAATTTCTGTCTTTTTTGCCCCAAAATAAGAAGAATTTCTGACTTATTACCCTGAAATACGTGAAATTCTGCAATTTTGGCCCAAAATAAAAGAAATTTCTGCCTTTTTGTTCTGAAATATTTGAAATTTCTGCAATTTTACCCCAAAATAATGTGAATTTCTGCCTTTTTGCCCCAAAATAATGGGAATTTCTTCCTTTTTGCCCCAAAATAAGAAAAATTTTTGTTTTTTTTCTCTGAAATAAGTGAAATTTTTGCAATTTTGCCCTAAAATAAGGAAAATTTCTGCAATTTTTCCCCATAGTAAGGGAAATTTCTGCAATTTTGCCCCAAAATAAAGAGAATTTCTCCTTTTTTCCCTAAAATAAAGGAAATTTCAGCCTTTTGACCTGAAAATAAGTGAAATTTCTGCAATTTTGCCTCAAATAAGTGAAATTTCTGCAATTTTGCCCCAAAATAAGGTAAATTCCTGCAATTTTGCCCCAAAATAAAGGAAATTTCTGGAATTTTGACTTAAAATAAGGCGAATTTCTGATTTTTGCCCCAAAATAAAGGGAATTTCTGCCTTTCGCCTGAAAATTAGGGGATTTCTACAATTTTGCTCCAAAATACGGAGAATTTCTGCCTTTTTGCCCGAAAATAAAGGGAATGCATACCTTTTTGCCATAAAAAGGGAAATTTCTTCATTTTTGCTCCAAAATAAGGGGAATTTCTGACTATTTGCCTCTAAATAAGTGGAATTTCTGTCTTATTCCCCCAAAACAAAGGGAATTTCTGTATTTTTTGCTCCAAAATAAGGGGAATTTCTGACTCATTACCCTAAAATAAGTGAAATTTCTGCAATTTTGCCCCCAAATAAAAGAATTTTCTGCATTTTTGCCCCCAAATAAGGAGAATTTCAGCCTTTTTACCTCAAAATAAGGGGAATTTCTGCATTTTTGCCACAAAATATTAGAAATTTCTGCCTTTTTGCCCCAAAATAAAGAAAAATTTCTGCCTTTTTTTCCTGAAATAAGTGAAATTTCTGCAATTTCGCCTCAAAATAAGTGAAATTTCTGCAATTTTGCCCCAAAATAAGGGAAATTTCTGGAATTTTGCCCCAAAATAAGTGGAATTTCTGAGTTTTGCCCCAAAATAAGGAGAATTTCTGTCTTTTTGCCCCAACATATAGGGAATTTCTGCATTTTTGCCCCACAATTAGGGGAATTTCTGCAATTTTGCCCCAAAATACGGGGAATTTCTGCCTTTTTGCCCGAAAATAAGAAGAATGCATACATTTTTGCCTTAAAAAAAAGAAATTTCTTCATTTTTGCTCCAAAATAAGGGGAATTTCTGCTTTTTTGCCTCTAAATAAGTGGAATGTCTGTCTTTTTCCCCAAAAAAAAGGGATTTTCTGTCTTTTTTGCTCCAAAATAAGGAAAATTTCTGACTTATTACCCTGAAATAAGTGAAATTTCTGCAATTTTGCCCCAAAATAAGGGAAATTTCTCCATTTTTGCCCTGAAATATGTGAAATTTCTGCAATTTTACCCCAAAATAAGGAGAATTTTTGCATTTTTGCCCTAAAATAATGGGAATTTCTGCGTTTTTGCCCCAAAATAAGAAAATTTTTTGCTTTTTTTCTCTGAAATAAGTGAAATTTCTGCAATTTTGCCACAAACTAAGGAAAATTTCGGCCTTTTTGCCCCCATATAAAAGGAACTTCAGCCTTTTTACCTCAAAATAAGGGGAATTTCTGCATTTTTGCCACAAAATATTAGAAATTTCTACCTTTTTGTCACAAAATAAGGAAAATTTCTGCCTTTTTTCCCTGAAATAAATGAAATTTCTGCAATTTTGCCCCAAAATATGTGAAATTTCTGCAATTTTGCCCCAAAATAAGGGAAATTTTTGCAATTTTGCCCCAAAATAAGTGGAATTTCTGTGTTTTGCCCCAAAATAAAGAGAATTTCTGTCTTTTTGCCCCAACGTATAGGGAATTTCTGCCTTTTTGCCCCACAATTAGAGGAATTTCTGCAATTTTGCTCCATAATACGGGGAAATTCTGCCTTTTTGCCCGAAATTAAGGGGAACGCATAATTTTTGCCATAAAAAAAGGGAAATTTCTTTATTTTTGCTCCAAAATAAGGGAAATTTCTGCCTTTTTGCCTCTAAATCAGTGGAATTTCTGTCTTTTTCCCTCAAAACAAAGAAAATTTCTGGTTTTTTTGCCCCAAAATAAGGGGAATTTCTGACTTATTACCCTAAAATAAGTGAATTTTCTGTAATTTTGCCCCAAAATAATGGAAATTTCTGCCTTTTTGCCCTGAAATATGTGAAATTTCTGCAATTTTACCCCAAAATAAGGTGAATTTCTGCCTTTTTTGCCCCAAAATAATGGGAATTTCTGCCGTTTTGCCCCAAAATATGAAAAATTTTTGCTTTTTTTCTCTGAAATAAGTGAAATTTCTGCAATTTTGCCCCAATGTAAAGGAAATTTCTGCAATTTTGCCCCAATGTAAAGGAAATTTCTGCAATTTTGCCCCAAAATATGGGGAATTTCTGACCTTTTGCTCCCGAAAAAAGGAGATTTTCTGCCTTTTTGCCCCAAAATAAGGAGAATTTCTGCCTTTTTGCCCGAAAATTATGAGAATTTCTGCAATTTTGCTTCAAAATACGGGGAATTTCTGCTTTTTATCCTGAAAGTAAGGGGAATGTATACCTTTTGCCACAAAAAAAGGGAAATTTCTTCATTTTTGCCCCCAAATAAGAGGAATTTCTGCCTTTTTACCTCAATATAAGTGAAATTTCTGCCTTTTTACCCAAAAATAAACAAAATTTCTGTCTTTTTGCCCCAAAATAAAAGGAATTTTTGAATTATGCCCTGAAATAAGTGAAATTTCTGCAATTTTGCCTCAAAATAAAAGAAATTTCTGCCTTTTTGCCACAAAATAAGGGGAATTTCTGTCTTTTTGCCCCAAAATAAGGGAAATTTCTGGTTTTTTGCCCCCATATAAGGGGAACTTCAGCCTTTTTACCTCAAAAGAAAGAGAATTTCTGCATTTTTGCCACCAAATATTAAGAAATTCTGCATTTTTGCCCCAAAATAAGGGAAATTTCTGCCTTTTTTCCTTGAAATAAGTGAAATTTCTGCAATTTTGCTCCAAAATAAGGGAAATTTCTGCAATTTTGCCCCAAAATAAGTTAAATTTATGGAATTTTGCCCCAAAATAAGAGAAAATTCTGAGTTTTGCACCAAAATAAGGAGAATTTCTGTCTTTTTGCCCCAACATATAGGGAATTTCTGCCTTTTTGCTTCACCATTAGGGGAATTTCTGCAATTTTGCTACAAAATACGGGGAACTTCTGCCTTTTTGCCCGGAAATAATAGGAATGCATAACTTTTTGCAATAAAAGAGGAAAATTTCTTCATTTTTGCTCCAAAATAAGAAGAATTTCTGCTTTTTTGCCTCTAAATAAGTGGAATTTCTGTCTTTTTCACCCAAAACAAAGGGAATTTCTGTCTTTTTTGCCCCAAAATAAGAAGAATTTCTGACTTATTACCCTGAAATAAGTGAAATTCTGCAATTTTGCCCCAAAATGAGGGAAATTTCCGGCTTTTTTCCCATGAAATATGTGAAATTTCTGACATTTTACCCCAAAATAAGGTGAATTTCTGCCTTTTTGCCCCAAAATAATGGGAATTTCTTCCTTTTTGCCCCAAAATAAGAAAAATTTTTGTTTTTTTTCTCTGAAATAAGTGAAATTTTTGCAATTTTGCCCTAAAATATGGGAAATTTCTGCAATTTTTCCCCATAATAAGGGAAATTTCTGCAATTTTGCCCCAAAATAAAGAGAATTTCTCCTTTGTTCCCTAAAATAAAGGAAATTTCAGCCTTTTTACCTGAATATAAGTGAAATTTCTGCAATTTTGCCTCAAATAAGTGAAATTTCTGCAATTTTGCCATAAAATAAGGTAAATTCCTGCAATTTTGCCCCAAAATAAAGGAAATTTCTGGAATTTTGCCCTAAAATAAGGGGAATTTATGATTTTTGCCCCAAAATAAAAAGAATTTCTGCCTTTCGCCTCAAAATTAGGGGAATTTCTGCAATTTTGCTCCAAAATACGGGGAATTTCTGCCTTTTTGCCCGAAAATAATGGGAATGCATACCTTTTTGCCATAAAAAGGGAAATTTCTTCATTTTTGCTCCAAAATAAAGGGAATTTCTGCCTTTTTGCCTCTAAATAAGTGGAATTTCTGTCTTATTCCCCCAAAACAAAGGGAATTTCTGTATTTTTTGCTCCAAAATAAGGGGAATTTCTGACTCATTACCCTGAAATAAGTGAAATTTCTGCAATTTTGCCCCCAAATAAAAGAATTTTCTGCATTTTTGCCCCCAAATAAGGAGAATTTCAGCCTTTTTACCTCAAAATAAGGGGAATTTCTGCATTTTTGCCACAAAATATTAGAAATTTCTGCCTTTTTGCCCCAAAATAAGGAAAACTTTCTGCCTTTTTTCCCTGAAATAAGTGAAATTTTTGCAATTTCGCCCCAAAATAAGTGAAATTTCTGCAATTTTGCCCCAAAATAAGTGAAATTTCTGGAATTTTGCCCCAAAATAAGTGGAATTTCTGAATTTTGCCTCAAAATAATGAGAATTTCTGTCTTTTTGCCCCAACATATTGGAATTTCTGCATTTTTGCCCCACAATTAGGGGAATTTCTGCTTTTTGCTCCAAAATACGGGGAATTTCAGCCTTTTTGCCCGAAAATAAGAAGAATGCATACCTTTTTGCCTTAAAAAAAGAAATTTCTTCATTTTTGCTCCAAAATAAGGGGAATTTCTGCTTTTTTGCCTCTAAATAAGTGGAATGTCTTTCTTTTTCCCCCAAAACAAAGGGATTTGCTGTATTTTTTCCTCCAAAATAAGGAAAATTTCTGATTTATTACAATGAAATAAGTGAAATTTCTGCAATTTTGCCCCAAAATAAGGGAAATTTCTCCCTTTTTGCCCTGAAATATGTGAAATTTCTGGAATTTTACCCCAAAATAAGGTGAATTTCTGCATTTTTGGCCCAAAATAATGGGCATTTCTGCCTTTTTGCCCCAAAATAAGAAAAATTTTTGCTTTTTTTCTATGAAATAAGTGAAATTTCTGCAATTTTGCCCCAAATTAAGGGAAATTTCGGCCTTTTTGCCCCCATATAAGGGGAACTTCAGCCTTTTTACCTCAAAATAAGGGGAATTTCTGCATTTTTGCCACAAAATATTAGAAATTTCTACCTTTTTGTCACAAAATAAGGAAAATTTCTGCCTTTTTTCCCTGAAATAAATGAAATTTCTGCAATTTTGCCCCAAAATAAGTGAAATTTCTGCAATTTTGCCCCAAAATAAGGGAAATTTTTGCAATTTTGCCCCAAAATAAGTGGAATTTCTGAGTTTTGCCTAAAAATAAAGAGAATTTCTTTCTTTTTGCCCCAACATATAGGGAATTTCTGCCTTATTGCCCTACAATTAGGGGAATTTCTGCAATTTTGCTCCAAAATACGGGGAATTTCTGCTTTTTGCCCGAAATTAAGGGGAATGCATAATTTTTGCCATAAAAAAAGGGAAATTTCTTTATTTTTGCTCCAAAATAAGGGGAATTTCTGCCTTTTTGCCTCTAAATAAGTGGAATTTCTGTCTTTTTCCCCCAAAACAAAGAAAATTTCTGTTTTTTTGCCCCAAAATAAGGGGAATTTCTGACTTATTACCCTAAAATAAGTGAATTTTCTGTAATTTTGCCCCAAAATAAGGGAAATTTCTGCCTTTTGCCCTGAAATATGTGAAATTTCTGCAATTTTACCCCAAAATAAGGTGAATTTCTGCCTTTTTCCCCCAAAATAATAGGAATTTCTGCGGTTTTGCCCCAAAATACGAAAAATTTTTGCTTTTTTTCTCTGAAATAAGTGAAATTTCTGCAATTTTGCCCCAATGTAAAGGAAATTTCGGCAATTTTGCCCCAATGTAAAGAAAATTTCTGCAATTCTGCCCCAAAATATGGGGAATTTCTGACCTTTTGCTCCCGAAAAAAGGAGATTTTCTGCCTTTTTGCCTTAAAATAAGGAGAATTTCTGCCTTTTTGCCCGAAAATTATGAGAATTTCTGCAATTTTGCTTCAAAATACGGGGAATTTCTGCTTTTTAATCCTGAAAGTAAGGGGAATGTATACCCTTTGCCACAAAAAAAGGGAAATTTCTTCATTTTTGCCCCAAAATAAGAGGAATTTCTGCCTTTTTACCTCAATATAAGTGAAATTTCTGCCTTTTTACCCAAAAATAAACAAAATTTCTGTCTTTTTGCCCCAAAATAAAAGGAATTTTTGAATTATGCCCTGAAATAAGTGAAATTTCTGCATTTTTGCTTCAAAATAAAAGAAATTTCTGCCTTTTTGCCACAAAATAAAAGGAATTTCTGACTGTTTGCTCCCAAAAAAAATAGATTTTCTGTCTTTTTACCCCAAAATAAGGAGAATTTCTGCCTTTTTGCCCGAAAATTATGAGAATTACTGAAATTTTGCTTCAAAATACGGGGAATTTTTGCTTATTATCCAGAAAGTAAGGGGAATGTATATCTTTTGCCACAAAAAAGGGAAATTTCTTCATTTTTGCCGCAAAATAAAAGGAATTTCTGCCTTTTTACCTCAAAATAAGTGAAATTTCTGCCTTTTTACCCAAAAATAAATAGAATTTCTGTATTTTGCCCCAAAATAAAAGGAATTTTTGAATTATGCCCTGAAATAAGTGAAATTTCTGCAATTTTGCCCCAAAATAAAAGAAATTTCTGCCTTTTTGCCACAAAATAAGGGGAATTTCTGTCATTTGCCCCAAAATAAGGGAAATTTCTGTTTTTTTGCCCCCATATAAGGGGAACTTCAGCCTTTTTACCTCAAAAGAAAGAGAATTTCTGCATTTTTGCCACCATATATTAAGAAATTCTGCATTTTTGTTTCAAAATAAGGGAAATTTCTGCCTTATTTCCCTGAAATAAGTGAAATTTCTGCAATTTTGCTCCAAAATAAGGGAAATTTCTGCAATTTTTCCCCAAAATAAGTGAAATTTCTGGAATTTTGCCCCAAAATAAGAGAAAATTCTGAGTTTTGCACCAAAATAAGGAGAATTTCTGTCTTTTTGCCCCAACATATAGGGAATTTCTGCCTTTTTGCTTCACCATTAGGGGAATTTCTGCAATTTTGCTACAAAATACGGGGAACTTCTGCCTTTTTGCCCGGAAATAAGAGGAATGCATAACTTTTTGCCATAAAAGAGGAAAATTTCTTCATTTTTGCTCCAAAATAAGAAGAATTTCTGCTTTTTTTGCCTCTAAATAAGTGGAATTTCTGTCTTTTTCCCCCAAAACAAAGGGAATTTCTGTCTTTTTTGCCCCAAAATAAGAAGAATTTCTGACTTATTACCCTGAAATACGTGAAATTCTGCAATTTTGGCCCAAAATAAAAGAAATTTCTGCCTTTTTGTTCTGAAATATTTGAAATTTCTGCAATTTTACCCCAAAATAAGGTGAATTTCTGCCTTTTTGCCCCAAAATAATGGGAATTTCTTCCTTTTTGCCCCAAAATAAGAAAAATTTTTGTTTTTTTCTCTGAAATAAGTGAAATTTTTGCAATTTTGCCCTAAAATAAGGAAAATTTCTGCAATTTTTCCCCATAGTAAGGGAAACTTCTGCAATTTTGCCCCAAAATAAAGAGAATTTCTCCTTTTTTCTCTTAAATAAAAGAAATTTCAGCCTTTTTACCTGAAAATAAATGAAATTTCTGCAATTTTGCCTCAAATAAGTGAAATTTCTGCAATTTTGCCCCAAAATAAGGTAAATTCCTGCAATTTTGCCCCAAAATAAAGGAAATTTCTGGAATTTTGACTTAAAATAAGGCGAATTTCTGATTTTTGCCCCAAAATAAAGGGAATTTCTGCCTTTCGCCCCAAAATTAGGGGATTTCTGCAATTTTGCTCCAAAATACGGAGAATTTCTGCCTTTTTGCCCGAAAATAAAGGGAATGCATACCTCTTTGCCATAAAAAGGGAAATTTCTTCATTTTTGCTCCAAAATAAAGGGAATTTCTGACTATTTGCCTCTAAATAAGTGGAATTTCTGTCTTATTCCCCCAAAACAAAGGGAATTTCTGTATTTTTTGCTCCAAAATAAGGGGAAATTCTGACTCATTACCATAAAATAAGTGAAATTTCTGCAATTTTGCCCCCAAATAAAAGAATTATCTGCATTTTTGCCCCCAAATAAGGAGAATTTCAGCCTTTTTACCTCAAAATAAGGGGAATTTCTGCATTTTTGCCACAAAATATTAGAAATTTCTGCCTTTTTGCCCCAAAATAAAGAAAAATTTCTGCCTTTTTTTTCTGAAATAAGTGAAATTTCTGCAATTTCGCCCCAAAATAAGTGAAATTTCTGCAATTTTGCCCCAAAATAAGGGAAATTTCTGGAATTTTGCCCCAAAATAAGTGGAATTTCTGAGTTTTGCCCCAAAATAAGGAGAATTTCTGTCTTTTTGCCCCAACATATAGGGAATTTCTGCATTTTTGCCCCACAATTAGGGGAATTTCTGCAATTTTGCCCCAAAATACGGGGAATTTCTGCCTTTTTGCCCGAAAATAAGAAGAATGCATACATTTTTGCCTTAAAAAAAAGAAATTTCTTCATTTTTGCTCCAAAATAAGGGGAATTTCTGCTTTTTTGCCTCTAAATAAGTGGAATGTCTGTCTTTTTCCCCCAAAACAAAGGGATTTTCTGTCCTTTTTGCTCCAAAATAAGGAAAATTTCTGACTTATTACCCTGAAATAAGTGAAATTTCTGTAATTTTGCCCCAAAATAAGGGAAATTTCTCTATTTTTGCCCTGAAATATGTGAAATTTCTGCAATTTTACCCCAAAATAAGGAGAATTTTTGCATTTTTGCCCTAAAATAATGGGAATTTCTGCGTTTTTGCCCCAAAATAAGAAAATTTTTTGCTTTTTTTCTCTGAAATAAGTGAAATTTCTGCAATTTTGCCACAAATTAAGGAAAATTTCGGCCTTTTTGCCCCCATATAAGGGGAACTTCAGCCTTTTTACCTCAAAATAAGGGGAATTTCTGAATTTTTGCCACAAAATATTAGAAATTTCTACCTTTTTGTCACAAAATAAGGAAAGTTTCTGCCTTTTTTCCCTGAAATAAATGAAATTTCTGCAATTTTGCCCCAAAATATGTGAAATTTCTGCAATTTTGCCCCAAAATAAGGGAAATTTTTGCAATTTTGCCCCAAAATAAGTGGAATTTCTGAGTTTTGCCCCAAAATAAAGAGAATTTCTGTCTTTTTGCCCCAACGTATAGGGAATTTCTGCCTTTTTGCCCCACAATTAGGGGAATTTCTCCAATTTTGCTCCAAAATACGGGGAAATTCTGCCTTTTTGCCCGAAATTAAGGGGAATGCATAATTTTTGCCATAAAAAAAGGGAAATTTCTTTATTTTTGCTCCAAAATAAGGGAAATTTCTGCCTTTTTGCCTCTAAATCAGTGGAATTTCTGTCTTTTTCCCTCAAAACAAAGAAAATTTCTGGTTTTTTTGCCCCAAAATAAGGGGAATTTCTGACTTATTACCCTAAAATAAGTGAATTTTCTGTAATTTTGCCCCAAAATAAGGGAAATTTCTGCCTTTTTGCCCTGAAATATGTGAAATTTCTGCAATTTTACCCCAAAATAAGGTGAATTTCTGCCTTTTTTGCCCCAAAATAATGGGAATTTCTGCCGTTTTGCCCCAAAATATGAAAAATTTTTGCTTTTTTTCTCTGAAATAAGTGAAATTTCTGCAATTTTGCCCCAATGTAAAGGAAATTTCTGCAATTTTGCCCCAATGTAATGGAAATTTCTGCAATTTTGCCCCAAAATATGGGGAATTTCTGACCTTTTGCTCCTGAAAAAAGGAGATTTTCTGCCTTTTTGCCACAAAATAAGGAGAATTTCTGCCTTTTTGCCCGAAAATTATGAGAATTTCTGCAATTTTGCTTCAAAATACGGGGAATTTCTGCTTTTTATCCTGAAAGTAAGGGGAATGTATACCTTTTGCCACAAAAAAAGGGAAATTTCCTCATTTTTGCCCCAAAATAAGAGGAATTTCTGCCTTTTTACCTCAATATAAGTGAAATTTCTGCCTTTTTACCCAAAAATAAACAAAATTTCTGTCTTTTTGCCCCAAAATAAAAGGAATTTTTGAATTATGCCCTGAAATAAGTGAAATTTCTGCAATTTTGCCCCAATGTAATGGAAATTTCTGTCTTTTTGCCACAAAATAAGAGGAATTTCTGACAGTTTGCCCCCAAAAAAAGGAGATTTTCTGTCTTTTTACCCCAAAATATGGAGAATTTCTGCCTTTTTGCCCGAAAATTATGAGAATTACTGCAATTTTGCTTCAAAATACAGGGAATTTCTGCTTATTATCCAGAAAGTAAGAAGAATGTATATCTTTTGCCACAAAAAAGGGAAATTTCTTCATTTTTGCCCCAAAATAAGAGGAATTTCTGCCTTTTTACCTCAAAATAAGTGAAATTTCTGCCTTTTTACCCAAAAATAAATGGAATTTCTGTATTTTGCCCCAAAATAAAAGGAATTTTTGAATTATGCCCTGAAATAAGTGAAATTTCTGCAATTTTGCCCCAAAATAAAAGAAATTTCTGCCTTTTTGCCACAAAATAAGGGGAATTTCTGTCTTTTTGCCCCAAAATAAGGGAAATTTCTGTTTTTTTGCCCCCATATAAGGGGAACTTCAGCCTTTTTACCTCAAAAGGAAGAGAATTTCTGCATTTTTGCCACCAAATATTAAGAAATTCTGCATTTTTGTTTCAAAATAAGGGAAATTTCTGCCTTATTTCCCTGAAATAAGTGAAATTTCTGCAATTTTGCTCCAAAATAAGGGAAATTTCTGCAATTTTGCCCCAAAATAAGTGAAATTTCTGGAATTTTGCCCCAAAATAAGAGAAAATTCTGAGTTTTGCACCAAAATAAGGAGAATTTCTGTCTTTTTGCCCCAACATATAGGGAATTTCTGCCTTTTTGCTTCACCATTAGGGGAATTTCTGCAATTTAGCTACAAAATACGGGGAACTTCTGCCTTTTTGCCCGGAAATAAGAGGAATGCATAACTTTTTGCCATAAAAGAGGAAAATTTCTTCATTTTTGCTCCAAAATAAGAAGAATTTCTGCTTTTTTGCCTCTAAATAAGTGGAATTTCTGTCTTTTTCCCCCAAAACAAAGGGAATTTCTGTCTTTTTTGCCCCAAAATAAGAAGAATTTTTGACTTATTACCCTAAAATAAGTGAAATTCTGCAATGTTGCCCCAAAATGAGGGAAATTTCCGGCTTTTTTCCCCTGAAATATGTGAAATTTCTGACATTTTACCCCAAAATAAGGTGAATTTCTGCCTTTTTGCCCCAAAATAATGGGAATTTTTTTCCGTTTTGCCCCAAAATAAGAAAAATTTTTGTTTTTTTTTCTGAAATAAGTGAAATTTTTGCAATTTTGCCCTAAAATATGGGAAATTTCTGCAATTTTTCCCCATAATAAGGGAAATTTCTGCAATTTTGCCCCAAAATAAAGAGAATTTCTTTTTTGTTCCCTAAAATAAAGGAAATTTCAGCCTTTTTACCTGAATATAAGTTAAATTTCTGCAATTTTGCCTCAAATAAGTGAAATTTCTGAAATTTTGCCCCAAAATAAGGTAAATTCCTGCAATTTTGCCCCAAAATAAAGGAAATTTCTGGAATTTTGCTCTAAAATAAGGGGAATTTCTGATTTTTGCCCCAAAATAAAGGGAATTTCTGCCTTTCGCCTCAAAATTAGGGGAATTTCTGCAATTTTGCTCCAAAATACGGGGAATTTCTGCCTTTTTGCCCGAAAATAATGGGAATGCATACCTTTTTGCCATAAAAAGAGAAATTTCTTCATTTTTGCTCCAAAATAAAGGGAATTTCTGCCTTTTTGCCTCTAAATAAGTGGAATTTCTGTCTTATTCCCCCAAAACAAAGGGAATTTCTGTATTTTTTGCTCCAAAATAAGGGGAATTTCTGACTCATTACCCTGAAATAAGTGAAATTTCTGCAATTTTGCCCCCAAATAAAAGAATTTTCTGCATTTTTGCCCCCAAATAAGGAGAATTTTAGCCTTTTTACCTCAAAATAAGGGGAATTTCTGCATTTTTGCCACAAAATATTAGAAATTTCTGCCTTTTTGCCCCAAAATAAGGAAAAATTTCTGCCTTTTTTCCCTAAAATAAGTGAAATTTCTGCAATTTCGCCCCAAAATAAGTGAAATTTCTGCAATTTTGCCCCAAATTAAGGGAAATTTCTGGAATTTTGCCCCAAAATAAAGGGAATTTCTGAGTTTTGCCTCAAAATAAGGAGAATTTCTGTCTTTTTGCCCAAACATATAGGGAATTTCTGCATTTTTGCCCATCAATTAGGGGAATTTCTGCAATTTTGCTCCAAAATACGGGGAATTTCTGCTTTTGCCCGAAAATAAGAAGAATGCATACCTTTTTGCCTTAAAAAAAAGAAATTTCTTTATTTTTGCTCCAAAATAAGGGGAATTTCTGCTTTTTTGCCTCTAAATAAGTGGAATTTCTGTCTTTTTCCCCCAAAACAAAGGGAATTTCTGTCTTTTTTGCCCCCAAATAAGGAAAATTTCTGACTTATTACTCTGAAATAAGTGAAATTTCTGCAATTTTACCCCAATACAAGGGAAATTTCTGCCTTTTTGCCCCCAAATAAGGGGAATTTCAGTCTTTTTACCTCAAAATAAGGGGAATTTCTGAATTTTGGCACAAAATATTAGGAATTTCTTCCTTTTTGCCCGAAAATAAGGAAAATTTCTGCTTTTTTCCTTGAAATGAGTGAAATTTCTGCAATTTTGCCCCAAAATAAGTGAAATTTCTGGAATTTTGCCCCAAAATAAGAGAAAATTCTGAGTTTTGTACCAAAATAAGGAGAATTTCTGTCTTTTTGCCCCAACATATAGGGAATTTCTGCCTTTTTGCTTCACAATTAGGGGAATTTCTGCAATTTTGATACAAAATACGGGGAACTTCTGCCTTTTTGCCCGAAAATAAGAGGAATGCATAACTTTTTGCCATAAAAGAGGAAAATTTCTTCATTTTTGCTCCAAAATAAGAAGAATTTCTGCTTTTTTGCCTCTAAATAAGTGGAATTTCTGTCTTTTTCCCCCAAAACAAAGGGAATTTCTGTTTTTTTGCCCCAAAATAAGAAGAATTTCTGACTTATTACTCTGAAATAAGTGAAATTCTGCAATTTTGCCCCAAAATAAGGGAAATTTCTGCCTTTTTGCCCTGAAATATGTGAAATTTCTGCAATTTTACCCCAATATAAGGTGAATTTCTGCTTTTTTGACCCAAAATAATGGGAATTTTTTCCTTTTTGCCCCAAAATAAGAAAAATTTTTTTCTCTTAAATAAGTGAAATTTTTGCAATTTTGCCCTAAAATATGGGAAATTTCTCCAATTTTTTCCCATAATAAGGGAAATTTCTGCAATTTTGCCCCAAAATAAAGAGAATTTCTCTTTTTTTCCCCAAAATAAAGGAAATTTCAGCCTTTTTACCTAAAAATAAGTAAAATTTCTGCAATTTTGCCTCAAATAAGTGAAATTTCTGCAATTTTGCCCCAAAATAAGTTAAATTCCTGCAATTTTGCCCCAAAATGAAGGAAATTTCTGGAATTTTGCCCTAAAATAAGGCTAATTTCTGATTTTTGCCCCAAAATAAAAGGAATTTCTGCCTTTCGCCCCAAAATTAGGGGAATTTCTTCAATTTTGCTCCAAAATACGGGGAATTTCTCCCAATTTGCCCGAAAATAATGGGAATGAATACCTTTTTGTCATAAAAAGTGAAATTTCTTCATTTTTGCTCCAAAATAAGGGGAATTTCTGCCTTTTTGCCTCTAAATAAGTGGAATTTCTGTCTTATTCCCTCAAAACAAAGGGAATTTCTGTATTTTTTACTCCAAAATAAGGGGAATTTCTGACTCATTACCCTGAAATAAGTGAAATTTCTGCAATTTTGCCCCCAAATAAAAGAATTTTCTGCATTTTTGCCCCCAAATAAGGAGAATTTCAGCCTTTTTACCTCAAAATAAGGGGAATTTCTGCATTTTTGCCAAAAAATATTAGAAATTTCTGCCTTTTTGCCCCAAAATAAGGAAAAATTTCTGCCTTTTTTCCCTGTAATAAGTGAAATTGCTGCAATTTCGCCCCAAAATAAGTGAAATTTCTGCAATTTTGCCCCAAAATCAGGGAAATTTCTGGAATTTTGCCCCAAAATAAGGGGAATTTCTGAGTTTTGCCTCAAAATAAGGAGAATTTCTGTCTTTTTGCCCCAACATATAGGGAATTTCTGCATTTTTGCCCCACAATTAGGGGATTTCTGCAATTTTGCTCCAAAATACGGGGAATTTCTGCTTTTGCCCGAAAATAAGAAGAATGCATACCTTTTTGCCTTAAAAAAAAGAAATTTCTTTATTTTTGCTCCAAAATAAGGGGAATTTCTGCTTTTTTGCCTCTAAATAAGTGGAATTTCTGTCTTTTTCCCCCAAAACAAAGGGAATTTCTGTCATTTTTGTCCCCAAATAAGGAAAATTTCTGACTTATTACCCTGAAATAAGTGAAATTTCTGCAATTTTACCCCAATATAAGGGAAATTTCTGCATTTTTGCCCCCAAATAAGAGGAATTTCAGTCTTTTTACCTCAAAATAAGGGGAATTTCTGAATTTTGGCACAAAATATTAGGAATTTCTGCCTTTTTGCCCCAAAATAAGGAAAATTTCTGCTTTTTTCCTTGAAATGAGTGAAATTTCTGCAATTTTGCCCCATAATAAGTGAAATTTCTGGAATTTTGCTCCAAAATAAAAGAAAATTCTGAGTTTTGTACCAAAATAAGGAGAATTTCTGTCTTTTTGCCCCAACATATAGGGAATTTCTGCCTTTTTGCTTCACAATTAGTGGAATTTCTGCAATTTTGCTACAAAATACGGGAAACTTCTGCCTTTTTGCCAGAAAATAAGAGGAATGCATAACTTTTTGCCATAAAAGAGAAAAATTTCTTCATTTTTGCTCCAAAATAAGAAGAATTTCTGCTTTTTTGCCTCTAAATAAGTGGAATTTCTGTCTTTTTCCCCCAAAACAAAGGGAATTTCTATCTTTTTTGCCCCAAAATAAGAAGAATTTCTGACTTATTACACTTAAATAAGTGAAATTCTGCAATTTTTTCCCAAAATAAGGGAAATTTCTGCCTTTTTGCCCTGAAATATGTGAAATTTCTGCAATTTTACCCCTAAATAAGGGAAATTTCTGCCTTTTTGCCCTGAAATATGTGAAATTTCTGCAATTTTACCCCAAAATAAGGTCAGTATCTGTTTTTTTGCCCTAAAATAATGGGAATTTCTGCCTTTTTGCCCCAAAATAAGAAAAATTTTTGCTTTTTTTTCTCTGAAATAAGTGAAAGTTTGGCAATTTTGCCCCAAAATTAGCAAAATTTCTGCCTTTTGTCTCTGAAATAAGTGAAATTTCTGCAATTTTGCCCCAAAATAAGTAAAATTTCTGCAATTTCGCCCCAAAATAAGTGAAATTTCTGCAATTTTGCCCCAAAATAAAAGAAATTTTTGGAATTTTGCCCCAAAATAAGTGGAATTTCTGAGTTTTGCCTCAAAATAAGGAGAATTTCTGTCTTTTTGCCCCAACATATAGGGAATTTCTGCATTTTTGCCCCACAATTAGGGGAATTTCTGCAATTTTGCTCCAAAATACGGGAAATTTCTGCTTTTGCCCGAAAATAAGAAGAATGCATACCTTTTTGCCTTAAAAAAAATTTCTTTATTTTTGCTCCAAAATAAGGGGAATTTCTGCTTTTTTGCCTCTAAATAAGTAGAATGTCTGTCTTTTTCTCCCAAAAATAAGGGATTTTCTGTCTTTTTTGCTCCAAAATAATGAAAATTTCTGACTTATTACCCTGAAATAAGTGAAATTTCTGCAATTTTGCCCCAAAATAAGGGAAATTTCTCTTTTTTTGCCCTGAAATATGAGAAAATTCTGCAATTTTACCCCAAAATAAGGTGAATTTCTGCATTTTTGCCCCAAAATAATGGGAATTTCTGCCTTTTTTCCCCAAAATAAGAAAAATTTTTGCTTTTTTTCACTGAAATAAGTAAAATTTCTGCAATTTTGCCCCAAATTAAGGGAAATTTCGGCCTTTTTTCCCCCATATAAGGGGAACTTCAGCCTTTTTACCTCAAAATAAGGGGAATTTCTGCATTTTTGCCACAAAATATTAGAAATTTCTAACTTTTTGTCACAAAATAAGGAAAATTTCTGCTTTTTTCCCTGAAATAAATGAAATTTCTGCAATTTTGCCCCAAAATAAGGGAAATTTTTGCAATTTCGCCCCAACATAAGTAGAATTTCTGAGTCTTGCCCCAAAATAATGAGAATTTCTGTCTGTTTGCCCCAACATATAGGGAATTTCTGCCTTTTTGTCCCACAATTAGGGGAATTTCTGCAATTTTGCTCCAAAATACAGGGAATTTCTGCCTTTTTGCCCCAACATATAGGGAATGAATGCTTTTTGCCCCACAAATAAGGGAATTTCTGCAATTTTGCTCCAAAATACGGGAAATTTCTGCATTTTTGCCCGAAAATAAGAAGAATGCATACCTTTTTGCCTTAAAAAAATTTCTTCATTTTTGCTCCAAAATAAGGGTAATTTCTGCTTTTTTGCCTCTAAATAAGTGGAATGTCTGTCTTTTTCTCCCAAAACAAAGAGATTTTCTGTCTTTTTTGCTCCAAAATAAGAAAAATTTCTGACTTATTACCCTGAAATAAGTGAAATTTCTGCAATTTTGCCCCAAAATAAGGGAAATTTCTCTTTTTTTGCCCTGAAATATGAGAAAATTCTGCAATTTTACCCCAAAATAAGGTGAATTTCTGCATTTTTGCCCCAAAATAATGGGAATTTCTGCCTTTTGCCCCAATATAAGAAAAATTTTTGCTTTTTTTCTCTGAAATAAGTGAAATTTCTGCAATTTTGCCCTAAAATAAGAAAAATTTCTGCAATTTTTCCCCATAATAAGGGAAATTTCTGCAATTTTGCCCCAAAATAAGTGAAATTTCTGCAATTTGCCCCAAAATAAGGGAAATTTCTGCAATTTTGCCCCAAAATAAGGGAAATTTCTGCCTTTTTGCCGTGAAATATGTGACATTTCTGTAATTTTACCCCAAAATAAGGTGAATTTCTGCTTTTTTTGCCTCAAAATAATGGGAATTTCTGCTTTTTTGCCCAAAAATAAAAAAAAAAATTTTTGCTTTTTTTCTCTGAAATAAGTGAAATTTCTGCAATTCTTCCCTAAAATAAGGGAAATTTCTGCAATTTTTCCCCATAATAAGAGAAATGTCTGCAATTTTGCCCCAAAATAAGGGTAATTTCTCCCTTTTTGCCCCAAAATAAAGGAAATTTCAGGCTCTTTACCTGAAAATAAGTGAAATTTCTTCAATTTTGCCCGAAAAAAGGGAAATTTCTGGAATTTTGCCCCAAAATAAGGTAACTTCCTGCAATTTTGCCCCAAAATAAAGGAATTTCCTTGAATTTTGCCCCAGAATAAGGGGAATTTCTGATTTTCGCCCCAAAATAAAGGGAATTTCCTCCTTTTGCCCCAAAATTAGAGGAATTTCTGCAATTTTGCTCCAATATACGGGGAATTTCTGCATTTTTGCCTGAAAATAATGGGAATGCATACCTTTTTGCCATAGAAAAGGAAAAATTCTTCATTTTTGCTCCAAAATAAGGGGAATTTCTGCCTTTTTGCCTCTAAATAAGTGGAATTTCTGTCTTTTTCTCCCAAAACATAGCTAATTTCTGTCTTTTTTGCCCCAAAATAAGGGGAATTTCTGACTTATTACCCTGAAATAAGTGAAATTTTTGCAAATTTGCCCCAAAATAAAAGAAATGTCTGCAATTTTGCCCCAAAAGAAGGGGAATTTCTGACTGTTTGGTCCCGAAAAAAGGAGATTTTCTGTTTCTGTGCCCCAAAATAAGGAGAATTTCTGCCTTTTTGCCCGAAAATTATGAGAATTTCTGCAATTTTGCTTCAAAATATGGGGAATTTCTGCTTTTTATCCCGAAAGTAAGGGGAATGTATACCTTTTGCCACAAAAAAAGAAAAATTCTTAATTTTTGCCCCAAAATAAGTGGAATTTCTGCCTTTTTACTTCAAAATAAGTGAAATTTCTTCCTTTTTACCCAAAAATAAACGGAGTTTCTGTTATTTTGCCCCAAAATAAAAGGAATTTTTGAATTATGCCCTGAAACAAGTGAAATTTCTGCAATTTTGCCCCAAATTAAAAAATTTCTGCCTTTTTACCACAAAATAAGGGGAATTTCTGTCTTTTGCCCCAGAATAAAAGAAATTTCTGCCTTTTTGCCCCCAAATAAGGGGAATTTCAGCCTTTTTGACTCAAAATAAGGGGAATTTCTGCATTTTGTGACAAAATATTAAGAATTTCTGCATTTTTGCCCCAAAACAATAAAAATTTCTGCTTTTTTCCCTGAAATAAGTGAAATTTCTGCAATTTTGCCTCAAAATAAGTGAAATTTCTGCAATTTTGCCCCAAAATAAGGGAAATTTCTGGAATTTTGCCCCAAAATAAGGGGAAATTCTGAGTTTTGCCCCAAAATAAGGAGAATTTCTGTCTTTCTGCCCCAACATATAGAGAATTTATTTTTTTGGCCCACAATTTGGGGAATTTCTGCAATTTTGCTCCAAAATACAGGGAATTTCTGCCTTTTTGCCCGAAAATAAGGGGAATGCATAACTTTTTGCCATAAAAGAAGAAAATTTCTTCATTTTTCCTCCAAAATAAGGGGAATTTCTGCCTTTTTGCCTCTAAATAAGTGGAATTTCTGTCTATTTTTCCCAAAACAAAGGGAATTTCTGTCTTTTTTGCCCCAAAATAAGGGGAATTTCTGAATTATTACCCTGAAATAAGTGAAATTTCTGCAATTTTGACCCTAAACAGGGGAAATTTCAGCCTTTTTGCCCTGAAATATGTGAAATTTCTGAAATTTTACCCCAAAATAAGGTCAATATCTGCCTTTTTGCCCCAAAATAATGGAAATTTCTGCCTTTTTGCCCCAAAATAAAAAAATTTTTGCATTTTTTTCTCTGAAATAAGTGAAATTTTGGCAATTTTGCCCCAAAATTAGCGAAATTTCTGTCTTTTGTCCCTGAAATTAGTGAAATTTCTGCAATTTTGCCCCAAAATAAGTGAAATTTCTGCAATTATGCCCCAAAATAAGTGAAATTTCTGCAATTTTGCCCCAAAATATGGGAAATTTTTGGAATTTTGCCCCAAAATAAGTGGAATTTCTGAGTTTTGCCAAAAAATAATGAGAATTTCTGTCTTTTTGCCACAACATATAGATAATTTCTGCCTTTTTGCCCCACAATTAGGGGAATTTCGGCAATTTTGCTTCAAAATACGTGGAATTTCTGCCTTTTTGCCCGAAAATAAGAGGAATGAATAACTTTTTGCCATAATAAGAGAAATTTCTTCATTTTTGGTCCAAAATAAGGGGAATTTCTGCCTTTTTGCCTCTAAATAAGTGGAATTTCTGTCTTTTTCCCCCAAAACAATGAAAATTTCTGTCTTTTTTACCACAAAATAAGGGAAATTTCTTACTTATTACCCTAAAATAAGTGAAATTTCTGCAATTTTGCCCCAAAATAAGGAAAATTTCTGCCATTTTGCCCTGAAATATGTGAAATTTCTGCAATTTTACTCCAAAATAAGGTGAATTTCTGCCTTTTTGCCTTAAAATTATGGGAATTTCTGCCGTTTTGCCCCAAAATAAGAAAAATTTTTGCTTTTTTTATCTGAAATAAGTGAAATTTCTGCAATTTTGCCCTAAAATAAGGGAAATTTCTGCAATTTTTCCCCATAATAAGAAAAATGTCTGCAACTTTACCCCAAAATAAGGGGAATTTCTTCATTTTTGCCCCAAAATAAAGGAAATTTCAGGCTCTTTATCTGAAAATAAGTGAAATTTCTTCAATTTTGCCCCAAATAAGGGAAATTTCTGAAATTTTGCTCAAAATGAGGTAAATTCCTGCAATTTTGCCCCAAAATAAAAGAATTTTCTTGAATTTTGCCGCAGAATAAGGGGAATTTCTGATTTTTGCCCCAAAATAAAGGGAATTTCTGCTTTTGCCCCAAAATTAGGGGAATTTCTGCAATTTTGCTCCAATATACGGAGAATTTCTGCATTTTTGCCCGAAAATAATGGGAATGCATAACTTTTTGCCATAAAAAAGTGAAATTTCTTAATTTTTGTCCAAAATAAAGAGAATTTCTGCCTTCTTGCCTCTAAATAAGTGGAATTTCTGTCTTTTTCTCCCAAAACAAAGGTGATTTCTGTCTTTTTTGCCCCAAAATAAAGGGAATTTCTGACTTATTACCCTGAAATAAGTGAAATTTCTGCAAATTTGCCCCAAAATAAGGGAAATTTCTGACTGTTTGCTCCCGAAAAAAAAGGAGATTTTCTGTTTCTGTGCCCCTAAATAAGGAGAATTTATGCCTTTTTGCCCGAAAATTATGAGAATTTCTGCAATTTTGCTTCAAAATATGGGAAATTTCTGTTTTTATCCCGAAAGTAAGGGGAATGTATACCTTTTGCCACAAAAAAAGAAAATTTCTTCATGTTTGCCCCAAAATAAGAGGAATTTCTGCATTTTTACCTCAAAATAAGTGAAATTTCTTACTTTTTACCCAAAAATAAACGGAATTTTTGTCTTTTTGCCCCAAAATAAAAGGAATTTTTGAATTATGCCCTGAAATAAGTGAAATTTCTGCAATTTTGCCCCAAAATAAAAGAAATTTCTGCCTTTTTGCCACAAAATAAGGGGAATTTCTGTCTTTTTGCCCCAAAATAAGAGAAATATATGCCTTTTTGCCCCCAAATAAAGGGAATTTCAGCCTTTTTCCCTCAAAATAAGGGGAATTTCTGCATTTTTGCCACAAAATATAAAGAATTTCTGCATTTTTGCCCCAAAATAAGGAAAATTTCTGCCTTTTTTCCCTGAAATAAGTGAAATTTCTGCAATTTTGCCCCAAAATAAGGGAAATTTCTGGAATTTTGCCCCAAAATAAAGGGAATTTCTGTCTTTTTGCCCCAACATATAGGGAATTTCTGACTTTTTGCCCGAAAATATGAGGAATGCATAACTTTTTGCCATAAAAGAGAAAAATTTCTTCATTTTTGCTCCAAAATAAAGGGAATTTCTGCCTTTTTGCTTCTAAATAAGTGTAATTTCTGTCTTTTTTTTCCCAAAACAAAGGGAATTTCTGTCTTTTTTGCCCCAAAATAAGAGGAATTTCTGACTTATTACCCTGAAATAAGTGAAATTTCTGCAATTTTGCCCCAAAATAAGGGAAATTTCTGCCTTTTTGCCCCCAAATAAGGAGAATTATAAAACTTTTTACCTCAAAATAAGGGGAATTTCTGCATTTTTGCCACAAAATATTAGAAATTTCTGTATTTTTGCCCCAAAATAATAAAAATTTCTACCTTTTTTCCATGAAATAAGTGAAATTTCTGCAATTTTGCCATAAAATAAGTGATATTTCTGCAATTTTGCCCCGAAATAAGAGAAAATTCTGGAATTTTGCCCCAAAATAAGGGGAATTTCTGACTTTTGCCCCAAAATAAGGAGAATTTCTGTCTTTCTGCTCCAACATATAGGGAATTTCTGACTTTTTGCCCGAAAATAAGAGGAATGCATAACTTTTTGCCATAAAAGAGGAGAATTTCTTCATTTTTGCTCCAAAATAAGGGGAATTTCTGCCTTTTTGCCTCTTAATAAGTGGAATTTCTGTCTTTTTTCCCAAAACAAAGGGAATTTCTGTCTTTTTTGCCCCAAATTAAGGGGAATTTCTGACTTATTACCCTGAAATAAGTGAAATTTCTGCAAATTTGCCCCGAAATAATGGAAATTTCTGCAATTTTGCCCCAAAATAAGGGGAATTTCTGACTGTTTGGTCCCGAAAAAAGGAGATTTTCTGTTTCTGTGCTCCAAAATAAGGAGAATTTCTGCCTTTTTGCCTGAAAATTATGAGAATTTCTGCAATTTTGCTTCAAAATATGGGGAATTTCTGCTTTTTATCCTGAAAGTAAGGGGAATGTATACCTTTTGCCACAAAAAAGAAAATTTCTTCATTTTTGCCCCAAAATAAGAGGAATTTCTGCCTTTTTACCTCAAAATAAGTGAAATTTCTTCCTTTTTACCCAAAAATAAACGGAGTTTCTGTTATTTTGCCCCAAAATAAAAGGAATTTTTGAATTATGCCCTGAAACAAGTGAAATTTCTGCAATTTTGCCCCAAATTAAAAAATTTCTGCCTTTTTACCACAAAATAAGGGGAATTTCTGTCTTTTGCCCCAGAATAAAAGAAATTTCTGCCTTTTTGCCCCCAAATAAGGGGAATTTCAGCCTTTTTGACTCAAAATAAGGGGAATTTCTGCATTTTGTGACAAAATATTAAGAATTTCTGCATTTTTGCCCCAAAACAATAAAAATTTCTGCTTTTTTCCCTGAAATAAGTGAAATTTCTGCAATTTTGCCTCAAAATAAGTGAAATTTCTGCAATTTTGCCCCAAAATAAGGGAAATTTCTGGAATTTTGCCCCAAAATAAGGGAAAATTCTGAGTTTTGCCCCAAAATAAGGAGAATTTCTGTCTTTCTGCCCCAACATATAGAGAATTTTTTTTTTGCCCCACAATTAGGGGAATTTCTGCAATTTTGCTCCAAAATACAGGGAATTTCTGCCTTTTTGCCCGAAAATAAGGGGAATGCATAACTTTTTGCCATAAAAGAAGAAAATTTCTTCATTTTTGCTCCAAAATAAAGGGAATTTCTGCCTTTTTGCTTCTAAATAAGTGTAATTTCTGTCTTTTTTTTCCCAAAACAAAGGGAATTTCTGTCTTTTTTGCCCCAAAATAAGAGGAATTTCTGACTTATTACCCTGAAATAAGTGAAATTTCTGCAATTTTGCCCCAAAATAAGGGAAATTTCTGCCTTTTTGCCCCCAAATAAGGAGAATTATAAAACTTTTTACCTCAAAATAAGGGGAATTTCTGCATTTTTGCCACAAAATATTAGAAATTTCTGTATTTTTGCCCCAAAATAATAAAAATTTCTACCTTTTTTCCATGAAATAAGTGAAATTTCTGCAATTTTGCCATAAAATAAGTGATATTTCTGCAATTTTGCCCCAAAATAAGAGAAAATTCTGGAATTTTGCCCCAAAATAAGGGGAATTTCTGACTTTTGCCCCAAAATAAGGAGAATTTCTGTCTTTCTGCTCCAACATATAGGGAATTTCTGACTTTTTGCCCGAAAATAAGAGGAATGCATAACTTTTTGCCATAAAAGAGGAGAATTTCTTCATTTTTGCTCCAAAATAAGGGGAATTTCTGCCTTTTTGCCTCTTAATAAGTGGAATTTCTGTCTTTTTTTCCCAAAACAAAGGGAATTACTGTCTTTTTTGCCCCAAATTAAGGGGAATTTCTGACTTATTACCCTGAAATAAGTGAAATTTCTGCAAATTTGCCCCGAAATAATGGAAATTTCTGCAATTTTGCCCCAAAATAAGGGGAATTTCTGACTGTTTGGTCCCGAAAAAAGGAGATTTTCTGTTTCTGTGCTCCAAAATAAGGAGAATTTCTGCCTTTTTGCCTGAAAATTATGAGAATTTCTGCAATTTTGCTTCAAAATATGGGGAATTTCTGCTTTTTATCCTGAAAGTAAGGGGAATGTATACCTTTTGCCACAAAAAAGAAAATTTCTTCATTTTTGCCCCAAAATAAGAGGAATTTCTGCCTTTTTACCTCTAAATAAGTGAAATTTCTTCCTTTTTACCCAAAAATAAACGGAATTTCTGTCTTTTTGCCCCAAAATAAAAGGAATTTTTGAATTATGCCCTGAAATAAGTGAAATTTCTGCAATTTTGCCCCAAAATAAAA